>NC_138380.1:88846084-88907988 GCF_054177405.1 Leptonychotes weddellii
CCGTTTTAAATAGCAAAATGACACCAAAAAAGCACAAATATATGAAAATGTGCAACTACATAGACATGAAAAAGGACAATTGTTTACAATGTGAGAGCTGAAACAAGAAGTTGCTTTGTTTGACTTCAGCCGAGAGAGTGATCTTTAGGTAACACAAAATTTTTGCCACTTTTCGCACATCTGTGAATCATTAAGAAAGCACTTCCAAATGTTGATTTGGGGTTTACAAGTAAATTTTAGCAAATAGATGCATTTACAACTATGGATCCATGAATAATTAGGATAGACTGTGTAGGTGTGTGTGTGTATGGTATATGATATATAATATTATATATATATATATATATATATATATATATATATAGCTCAATCCCCATTTCAGCTCATTTATTGGCTATCTGATGAGCATATAACACTCAGTTGTTTAAAACTGAAATCATGGCTTTTCATCATACATATGTCCATTCTAAGTGACTAACAACATCATGCATCTCACATGGCAAGCAGGGAACTTGGCAATTTATCCTTGGTACTCCACACACTGCTCCTCACATATCCAATCACTCCCCTGGGCCAGTTGATAATACTTCCTCAATACTGGGAGTACCTGTCCACTGTTTTATCATCACTAATGGCACTGAATTTTATACCAAGAAGGTCTCACCCGGCTACCAGAAAGAGCCAATATTGACACCTCCATTTGTTATCTACACTGATAACTAATTTGTAAGACCCAAATTAGACATATGTCCTATTTTAAGTCCTTTGAAAGCTTCTCACTCATTTTTTTAAAAGATTTTAGTTTTTAGAGCAGTTTTAGGTTTACAACAAATTTGAATGGGAGGCGCAAAGATTTCTCATATACCCCCTGCCCTCATGCAGGCACAGCCTCCCCCATCATCAACATCACTCACTGGAATGCTACATTTTTTTTTTAAAGATTTTGTTTATTTATTTGACAGAGAGATAGAGAGACAGCACAAGTAGGCAGAGTGGCAGGCAGAGGGAGAGGGGAAGCAGGCTTCCCGCTGAGCAGGGAGCCTGCCGCGGGGCTCGATCCCAGGATTCCGGGATCATGACCCGAGCCGAAGGCAGCCGCCCAGCCGACTGAGCCACCCAGGTGCCCCTGGAATGCTACATTTTTAATGAAGGAATGAACCTCTACAGATGCATCATAACACCCAAAGTCCATAGTTGACCTTAGGGTTCACTTTTGGAGTTGAACATTCTATGCGTTAAGGTGAGTGTATAATGAAATATATCCATCAATATAATATCATATAGAGCATTTTCACTGTTTTAAAAACCCATGTTCTGCCTAGTCACCTCCCCCCGACCTCTTGCAACCACTGAACTTTATATTGTTTCCATAGGTTTGCCTTTACCAGAATGCCATATATTTGGAATCATACAGTGTAGCCATACAGTAGCTTTTCCAGATTGGCTTCTTTCACTTACTAATGTACATTTAAGGTATCTCCATTGTCTTTTCATGGCTTTTTAGTATTTTTTTTAAATCACTGATAATATTGCATTGTCTGGATGTACCACAGTTTATCTATCCCTTCACCTATTGAAGGACATCTTGTTTTCTTCCAAGTTCTGGTAAGCATGAATAAAGATACTATAAAATTTTTATGCAGGTAAGTGTGTGGACATATATTTTCAGCTCTTTTGGTGATTTCTGGATAGTATGGTAAGAGTATGCACATTTTTCTGAAAAACTGCTGGACTGTTTTTCAAAGTAGCTGTATCATTTTGCATTCCCTCCAGCAACATATGGAAATTCCATTGCTCCACATCTTTGCTAACATTTGATGTCAGTGTCACAGATTTTGGCCATTCTAAATGTAGTGGTATCACATTGCTGTTTTAATTTGCACTTCCCTGATGACATATGATGTGGAGCATCCTTTCATATACTTATTTGCCATCCATGTATGTCTTCTTTGGTAAACTATCTATTAAGATCTTTGGCCCATCTTCTATTTAGGTTGTCTGTTTTCTTATTGTTGAGTTTCAAGAACTCTTTGAAGATTTGGTTTATTGTCTTTTATCAGATGCATCTGTGGCAAATATTTTGCCCAGTCTGTGGCTTGTCTTTTCATTCTCTTGGCATTGTCTTTAGCAGAGCTGAAGTTTATAACTTTAATAAAGTCCAGCTTATCAATTACTTCTTTCATGGAATGTGTCTTTGGTTTTGTATTTAAACAGGCCAATACCCAAGGGCATGAAGGTTTTCTACTATGTATTTTCTAGGAGTTTTATAGTTTTGCATTTTACATTTGTGTCTTTGATCTGTTTTTTAATTTTTGTACTGTGTCTCATTTCCTTTATTTGCATGTAAATGTCTAGTTGTTCCGTTTGTTGAAAAGACCATCTTTGCTCCATTGCATTGCCTTTGATCCTTAATCAAAGACCAGTTAACTATATCTATAGGGGTCTATTTCTGGGCTCTCCATCCTGTCTTGTTGATCTGTTTGTCTATTCTATCAGAAATACCATGTTGTCTTGATTGTGTAGTTTTATATAAAGTCTTGAAATCAGGTAGTATCAAATTCTCCAAATTTGTTCTTTAAACTCAATATTATGTTGTCTATTTTGGACTTTTTCCTTTCCATATTATAAACTTTAGAATCAGCTTTTAGTGTCAATAAAATAACTTGCTGGGATTTTGATTGTGATTGCATTAAATCTATAGATCAAATTGGGAAGAACTTACATCTTGACAATATTGAGTCTTCTTATCCATGAACATGGGACATCTCTGCATTCATTTAGTTCTTTGATGCAAAGTGTTGTGGTTTTTCACATATAGGTCTTGTACATATTTTGTTAGATTTATGCATAAGTATTTCAGTTTTGAGGGTGCTACTATAAATGGTATTGTGTTTTTAATTACAAGTTCCACTTGCTCATTGTTGACATATAGAAAAGTAATTAACTTCCGCTTATTAACTTTGTGTTCTGAAACCTTACTATAATTGCTTATTAATTTCAGTAGTTTTTATGTTGATTTTTTAAAATTTTCTTTATAGACTATCATGTCCACTGGAAATACAGACAATTTTATGTCTTCCTTCCAAATGGATATACCTTTTACTTCTTTTTCTTGCCTTATTGCCTTAGTAAGTATGATGTTCCAGTATGATGTTGAAGAAGAATGCCGAGAGGGAACATCCTTCTTTTGTACCTATTCTTTTATTTTCTCAGCATTAAACATGAAGTTAGCTGTAGGTTTTTTGTAGATAGTCTTGATCAAGTTGAGAAAGATTCTCTTTATTTCTAATTTACTGAGAGTTTTTATCATGAATGGGTATTGGATTTTGTCAAGTGCTTTTTCTACATCAACTTATATGATCATGTGATTTCTTTTCTCTTTTCCTTTGTTGATTACATTAATTGATTTTTGAATGTTGAGTAAGCTTTGTATACCTTGGATAAATCCCACTGTGTTGGGGTGCCCGGGTGGCTCAGTTGGTTAAGCATCTGACTCTTAATTTTGGCTCAGGTCATGATGTCAGGGTCATGAAATTGAGTCCCACATCAGACTCTGTGCTCAGCGGGGAGTCTGCTTGGGATTCTCTCTCTCCCTGTCCCCTGCTCCCCACCCAAATAATTAAATTAATTTAAAAAATTAAATCCCTCTATGTCATGGTATGTAATTCCTTTTATACTTTTTGGGATTTTATTTGCTAATATTGTGTTGAAGACTTTCATATCTATACTATGAGAAATATTGGTCTTTGGTTTTCTTGTAACATCTGGTTTTGATAGTAGGTTAATGCTGTCTTCATAGAATAAGTATTTTCTCTGCCTCCATTCTCTAAAGGAGAATGTAGAGAATTGGTATAATTTCTTTTGTAAATGTTTGATAGGATTCATGAATGAATTCATCTGGGCCTGGTACTTTCTCTTGTGGAAGGTTTTTAATTGTTGATTCAATTTCATTAATAGATATAGACCTATTCAAATCATCTATTTCTTTTTGTATGAGTTTTGGCACATTGTGCCTTGCAAGAAACTGGTCCATTTCATCTAGGTTATCAAATATGTGGGCATAGAGTTGTCCATAATATTTCTTTATTATCCTGTTAATCTCCATGGGATCTGTAGTGGTGTTCCCTCTTTCATTTTAGATATTATTAGTGTCTCTTCTCTCTTTTTTTTTCTTTGTTAGCTTAGCAAGGAGATAATCTATTTTATTGAGCTTTTCAAAAAATCAGCTTTTTGTTTCATTGATTTTTGCTGATGATTTTCAGTTTTTGTTTTATTTGATTTCTATTCTAAATTTTATTATTTCTTTTTTTCTGCTTACTTTGGATTTAATTTGCTCTTTTTTTCTAGTTTTGTAAGATTGCAATTTAAATGATTAACTTCAAACCTTTCTTCTTTTCTAATATATGCTTTCATTTCTATAAATTCCACTCTAAGCACTGAGTTTTGCACATTGCACTATTTTTGATAAGTTGTTTTCATTTTTCACTTAGATCAAAATATTTTAAATTTCTCTTGAAATTTCTTTGTTCACCCACATGTCATTTAGATGTGTTTTGTTTAATCCCTACATATTTGGGAATTGTCCAGTTATCTGTCTGTTATTGATTTCTAGTTTAATTCCATTGTGGTCTGAGAGAAGATACTGTATGATTTCTGTTCTTTTAAATTTGTTAATTTGGGTTTTATGGGCAAGAATGGTGTCTATGTTGGTGAATGTTCCATCTGAGCTTCAGAAAAAAAATGTGTATTCTGCTGTTACTGGATGAAGTTGTCTAGAGACATCGATCATATCCAGGTAATTCATGGTGTTGTTGAGTTCATCTATATCCTTACTGATTTTCTGCCTGTTGGATCTGTTCATTCCTAAAAGAAGAGTGTTGAAGTCTCCACTAATGACAGGGGATCATCTATTTCTCTTCACTGTTTTATCAGTTTCTGCCTCGTTTGACTCTCTGTTGTTAGGCATACACATGTTAAGAATAGTTACGTCTTCTTGGAGAAGAGACCCCTTTATCATTATGCAAATTTCATCTTTATTCCTGATAAGCTTCCTTGATTTGAAGTCTGCTTTGTCTGAAACTAATATAGTTACTCCTGCTTTCTTTTAATTAATGTTAGGATGGTATACTTTTCTCCATTCATTTACTTTTAAACTGTATGTGTCTTTATATTTAAAAGTTTCCTATAAACAACACAGTTAGGTCTTATTTTTTTGACTCATTATGATTAAGCTCTGTCTTTTAATTGGGACATTTAGACCATTGCCATACAAAGTAATTATTGATATACTTAGATTAGTATCAATCATATTCATTACTGTGCTTTATTTGTTGTCCTTGTTCTTTCTCTTTATTTCCTAGTTTTGTCTTCCATTCTTTTTCTGCCTTCTGCAGTTTTAATTGTGCATTTTATATGTTTGCACTTGCATTTGCATTTTCTCTCCTTTCTTAGCATATCAGTTTATTTTTATTTTTATTTATTTACTTTTTTTAGTGGTTGCCCTTAATAACTCTTCATCAGTTTATGGGTGGTGTGAGTACTTTATAATACCAAAATAATCCTAATTTCTCCTTTTGATTACTTACATCATTGCTGTCATTTGTTTCACATGAACAAACACTCATAATTAAACACATTGTTGCTATTATTATTTTGAAGAAACTGTTATCAAAGCAATTAAGAATAAAAAAATAGAAGTTTTTACTCTATCTTTACTTATTCTTTCTCTGATGTTCTTCTTTTCTTTAAGTAAATCCAAGTTTCTGACCCATATTATTTTCCTCCTTTCCAAAGAACTTCTTTTAGCATTTCTTACAAGGCAGGTCTACTGGTAATTAATTCCTTTACTTTCTACTTGTCTGAGAAAGTCTTTATTTCTCCTTCACAATTGAAGGATAATTTCATAGGGTACAAGATTCCAGGTTGGTGCTTTATTTCCCTCAACACTCTAAATATCTCACTCCACTGTCTTCTTGTTTGCATGATTTCTGAGAAGTTGGATGTAATTCTTATCTTTGTTTCTCTACAAGTAAGACCCCTCCCCACCCCCAGCTTCATCTAGGATTCTTTTTTCTTTCTCTTTGATTTTATAATTTGAAATTAATATGCCTTGGTGTAGTTTGTTTTGGGGGTGGGAAAGGCATTTATCTTATTTGATGTTCCCTGAGCTTCCTGAATCTGTAGTTTGGTGTCTAATATCAGTTTGAAGATATTCTCAGTCTTTATTGATTCAAACATTTCTGCTATTCCTGTCTTTCTCCTTTTTCCCTTTTGGTATTCCAAGTAAAATATACAACACTTTTGTAAATGTATGTTATACTTTTTATAATTGTCCCGCAATCCCTACTTTGTGGGTTTTTTTAAATCTCTAACATTTCTTTTTGGTTCTTTCTTAGGGTTTCCATCTCTCTGTTTACATTGCCCATCTGTTCTTGCATGATGACTACTTTACCCAGTGGAGCTCTTTACATATTAATCATGGTTTTAAATCCTCACTCAGATAATTTCAACATTCCTGTCGCGTCTGAATCTGATGCTTGCTTTGTCTCTTCAAACTGTGTTTTTTGCTTTTGGTATGTATTCTGATTTTTTTTTTCTTGATAGACAGACATGATGTACTGAGCAGAAGTAACTGCTGTAAAGAGCCCTTTAGTACAATGGTTGGGAGGAGTGACGGAAGTTCTGTATCTATGACTAGGTCTCAGTTTTTCAGTGAGCTGTGCCTCTGCTCTGTAGACTTCACAAGTGCTTCTCAGTCCCCCACCACCCTTGGTTGGGAGAAGATTTTCCATAGAGTGCTGCAGTTGGTATTTTCCTTCCCCAAATCAAGCTCTCATAAAACCACAGCAGGTTAGACTCTACTTAACCAGTTTCTTTTGAAACCACTCTGAAAGAACAGAGTGGTATATTTCAAGATGATTTCTTTTTCCTTCCTGTTGAAAGCCTGAGAAGATTTTTCTCTGATATTTACTATGAGAACCTGGTCAAGCTCCTAGAAATAAATCTTATAATATTGTAGGTCTCCCCTATGACTAGTCTCCCTGGAGAATTTAACTCTCTGCCCTAAGCCTCCAGCAAATCATCAATTATAGTTCTTATTTTCCTACCCCAGCCCTTGTTCCCACCATTGCTCCTGCTCCTGAGTTTCTGCTCTGAGAAGCCATGAGGACCTTGCATTCACCTGTCTCTCCAATCTTAGGGACAGTCATTTGCCCTTTGCCCTCCCCTCTTTTATCCAAGAAGAGTTGCAATTTTTAAATTTTTTAAAACTTAACTTCAAACCTTTCTTATTACTTGCTGTTAAGATCAGTGGAAACTTCTAAACTCTTTACATGCAGAATTGTAAACCTTTTGCATTGGTTTTTACCATGAAAATTTGTATCAATTTTGAAATCATATGCATTCTAAAAAACATTCAAGCACTTTAGATATTATTGGGTGAGGATGAGATGTCTGGAGCTGCTATAATTATTATGCAAAAATGAAAGAAAAATGAAAAAGTTAAGCCTAGACTCTGAGGTTGGCAAACCAAAAAGGTGGATAATTCTGTGTGTGTGTGTGTGTGTGTTTTGTAGAAGCTTTGCTGATTTATTCTCATGTTTAAGAGAGGCATCTAGACCTCCTAGCCAAAGGTGATACTGTTTTCTGTTTCTTGGGTTCTTTTCAAAGATATTCTGAGTGGATTTATAAACACATCCTATTTTTTTCAATCAAGGATATGAGCATTGTTATAAATCTTGCTTTATTCATTTGATATTAATTTTGAGAAATTATTTCATATTAGAATATTTATTTCTATCAAATCCTTTTAACAGGTCATATAATGTATCACAGAAGGACTGTGACACCATTTATAAATCAGTTTCTTACTGAAAGACACTTTTATTGTTTAGAAGCTTCTGTCATTATAGACAACAGTGCAATAAACATTCCTTGTACATTATTTTTTATGTGCCAGAGTAAATGTATCTGTGGCAATACTGGGTCAAAGGGAAGGGGTTGATTTTGCTTGATTTTGACAGGAATACAACATTGTCTACCAGAGAGTTCTTATGAGTAGGGCAAGATGGGGATGTGTCAGCATTACTGAGCTCAGACTGTCTGTTTTCCCACAGTTCCACCAAAACTGCACATTATCTGGGTCACTCCTGTCCACAACTGGTCAAAGGGATGACAGCATAGCTGAATGAATCAAGGCAAAAGTGAAATCTTGGGATGTAGACGCACAGCCTTTTTTTCTTGTGAATCAACTCTGCAATGTTTCTGTGAGTGCACGTCTCCAACTTCTCCAGCTTTGGAGGATTTAGCCAGCCTTCTTGAGGGGCTAAATTGGCCAAGTTCACTTCCTTGATAGAGGGCTCCTGCTTGGCAGCCTGCAACTGCTCCTTCATCTTCTCTTGCACTGAGAATGATTTGGTCTGGGCCCCTTCCTTTTCCAGGATGTTTTTCTGCAATCAATCTTTCCTGTGATTCTCAGTTTATTTTCTTATTTTAGATGCTTGATCTTTGGCTCTTCATCTTCCTTGTCCTTGCACTCAGTCTTTTCCTATAAACACCTTCATCCTCTGCCTCTCCCCCCTCTGGTTTGGGACAACTGAGTTAATTGGTCCTGAAACTACATCATCCCTATGTCCTTTTTCTATGACATAATAAACCCTTTCATTATTGATTTTATTGAGGTTTTCTGACACTTGCCAATTGAAACCATCCTGAACTTAATACTGAATTGGAAAGAAGATTTTGAAAAGCCACATTTACTTGAATTAGGTAATCTGTATAAGGAGGTCATGGTACCACGAGAACCTTAACCTAAATCAAGCTCTGGGGGACAATGGAGCCTGACTGAGCCAGTAGGGGGTCATTGGGCATATGGAGTGTTCTTCCTGTGGCACAGGGACTGGTTTTAGTGCAGCAAGGAAGATATGGGGCTGTGCCCAGCATTGCATAAACAAACTTCCTCTGAGAAAAACAGATTTGAAGAGCAGTTTCCAAAACAACAACGACAACAAATCTAGCTCCTGAGAAGTTGAAAGATATCTCCTGGAGAAAGGAGTCATAAGATAATAAAGCTTGACAACTTTGTGGCTGATGAAGAAAGATGAGCAGACAGATGGCAGGAACTTTAGGAATGAGGCAGAGTTGAGATCAGAAATAAAATAAAGGCATGATTGGACCAGGATGCTATGGCCCCTGAAGCCCTGATCCACCCACTATTGATTGGCAATGTACCCCTGACCTGAGAGCAAGGAAGAGTCTAATGTAACAAATATCTCAAGAAAAGGAAAGCTAAAAGCGATCATAAGGACAGCTAGGCAAATTTGGAGTTCCAACAATGCCTGGGTAATGTTCAAGAACTCTGGAGATATTGAACTGGTAGACATTTCTCATTACAGTCTAGAAGCAAAGATCTTAATTATTTGTATTATTACTTAATACTATTAAATTATTTTCTAGGAAATAGGTGCTTATAGAAATCCAAAACACTTGTTTTGGGGTTTAACTATCAAAAATTAGTGAAGATAACATAAGGTTTTATACCATTATTTGAGCTCAAATCATGAATTTCATTTTATTTTTTTAATTTTTTTTTAAAGACATTTATTTATTTGAGAGAGAGGAGGGGGAGGAGCAGAGGGAGAGGAAGAGAGAAACTTTAGCAGACTCCTCTCTGAGTGGAGTCCTATGCGGGACTCTGAGAACACGACCTGAGCTGAAACCAAGAGTCAGACGCTTAACCGACTTCACCACCTAGGCACCCCACAAATTATAGATTTTCGGTTTTTATTCATTGCAGAAAGATAATGCAGTATTAATTATTTACAAAATCTTCTCTAATTTCTTCATTTTAATACTCAGGTTAACTTTTCCTTTTCTTTTCTGATAATCTCAACACACCACTAATAGGCAATTTACAAGCCTACAAACACATTGGGTGATTATGTTTGTTTACTCTTTTTGCAACTAGCTTTGTGATAAATACAACTTGATATTTGTCCGTAATTTCCAAACTTAAGTCATAAAACAGTTATAAGTTATTAAAATAATTTTTTCCTGGGTGCCTGGGTGGCTCAGTCGTAAAGCGTCTGTCTTCTGCTCAGGTCATGATCCCTGGGTCCTGAGAATGAGCCCCGCATCAGACTCCCTGCTCAGTGGGAAGCCTGCTTCTCCCTTTCCCACTCCCCCTGCTTGTGTTCCCTCTCTCGCTGTCTCTCTCTCTGTCAAATAAATAAATAAAAATGTTTTAAAAAATAATAATGAAATAAAATAAAATAATTCATTCCTCACACTTCCAAAACTTCCCTTGAAAAACTCCTCATAATATAATATTCTGTCTCTAAGGAACTAATTCATCATGGAAATTCCAAGGTGGAAATCATTAAGTGACCTAATGTGATATAATCTTTCCAACTGATATTCTAACCCCGGCGTGAAAGATTTGGTGAACAATTTCACAACATTCCCAACATCAGATGTTACATTTTTAAATACTTGGCTAAATAATGTAAGAATGGCACTTCCATGTTACATTAATTTATATTGCTTATGATGCTAGGGATTGTCTATAATTCTAAAATCTATCTTCTATTATCTATCATCTATCTTTCTGTCTAATTTATCTATCAATCATCTATATATCTATCACCTATTACCTATCTATCATCTACCTACCTATCATTTATTTTGAGAACAGAATATCTGTTCTGTGCAAACTCAAGTCAACCTTTACTTTCTAAAGAAATGTTTTCTTTGTGTTTACATTGTCTGATGTAATTTTGTCCTTTATTCTATTTTGAACCTTCTTTGTTGTGTTGTGTTCCAGACAGAGCTGACACATCAGAATGACCCTACTTGTTGGTATTGATTAACTTTTGTTCTGGCTGATTGGCATCTGTACCACACAAGGTGCTACTTATCTTGAACTTTTCTGCTGGCTTTAATCATGTCTCAAAATCAATCTTTAATGTTTTATATTTGAGAAGTTGATCCATTTGCATTTATTTCATACTAGTATTTTTCAATCTTGTCACCTTTGTGGAATTTATGAAAATTTTTCATTAATGTTTTTTGCTATTTCCTTGTTTCTCTATATTTTAGTTTTTAAAACATTTATTTTTATGTCTTTAGAGATTCCACTATTTCCATCCCAGAGAGCTACAGCACTCTGAATCACACGTTAGAAAATATTTCTATATTAAATATTCATGCAGTTTGCATATGTGATTCTAATTAATTCTTCCCAAAGACAATGATGAGAAGGCAATATAAAAAGCATTTTGTGGTGGAGGAAATAGGAATCTCTTTGTGCAGGTGGCCAGTGAAAGGGGGCACTTTCAGAGTTCAGAGCCCCTCTTTGTAGGATCTCCAGGCCAACCATGCTGGAATCTCATTAGGAGATTGGAAACATGCAGATTTAAATGGAAGAGCTAGGGAAAATGGGGTACCTCACTATAGTTTTAATGTATGGTTCTTTATGAAAGAGGCTAAGTACTTTCTATTTGCATTAGATATTTGTATTTCTCTATCTGTGAAATGCCTGGTTATATCATTTGCTTTTTGTTTTGTTTGGTTTTGGTTTTGAGCTATAGTTACTTTTATAGTTGATTTATAAGGGTTCTTAGCATATTAAGAAACTTAAACTTTTAGTTGTCATATGACTTGTCAACAATTTTCTCATTTTTGCACTTATCTTTGCAATCTGTGTATATTTTTGTAAATTGCTCTTAGCCTAACCTGTCAGCCTTTATTTTTTTGTTTAGGGTTTTTAATTTTATTAACATAAAATTTGGGGAGATAAGTATTTCATGATTTCTTAATGCATTAAGGGGATTTTATGAAAATCCAGGTGAATAATAATTTTCCCTTATTTTTTTAAAAAGATTTTATTTATTTGAAAGAGAGAAGGAGAAAGAGAGAGAGAGCACAAGCAGGGGGAGTAGCAGGCAGAGGGATCCCAGGACCCGCGGATCATGACCTGAGCTGAAGGCAGACGCTTAAACTGACTGAACCACCCAGGTGTCCCGATTTTCCCTTAAAATTTTATTACAAAATTGTGTCTATCTCCTGGTAAGAAGAATTTGAGATTCATCCTGAGTTATGATACAATAGCAACAACAACAACCATTTATTTATTGTGAGGTGGATATTAGACTAGCGCTTTATATAAGGAAGAAATAACCCAATAAGTATATATTATTGTTACCATTACAGAGTTATAAGCTTTTGAGATCCAGAAAGATAAAAACTTTAACTAAAATTAATGGGGCAACTAGAATTAAAAAAAAATAAAAATAAACTACAGCAAACACTTATATTATACAGCAAACTCTTATTTTTTTTTCAATTTAGAAAAATCCAGAAAAAAAAAAAAAGTTTACTGGTCAACCCACAATCCTCATGCCATTCAAGATCTGATCTTTTTTCTCCAATTCAGTGGTTGCACTATTTTTGAGGCAGGAATTCCTTTGCAAACCTGCTGAAAACTGTGGAACCTCTCCCTGGAAAAATCTACACATATTCACATTATATTGAAGTATAACATATGCGAAATGGGCTAATCAAAAGGTTGCAGTTTGATAAATTTTCCCAAATCGAACACACCCTTATCAACAGCACCCAGATCAAAATTAGAACATTACCAGCATCCAATGGGACCTTTCTTTCTCCTTTCTGTCACTAGCCACCAAGGGTAAAGGCTACCCTGACTTTTAACAGCTTAATTAGAAACTTTTATTTTTTAATTAAATTTCATAATATACTTGCATTCATTATAGATGTCTAAGGGGAGGTATATATTGAAACTTGTTTCAAACTTATTTAGTACACAATTTTTTTTTTAAGTATTAAGGGATTTCCATGGAACACACTGATCTAAGTTCCATCACTACCAGCACTAAACATGTGCCAAAGAGCAATCCATTCAGTCAATATTTACTGAAGGCCAAGCACTGGGTATACTGTGAAACCGTGAAAGGGATAAAAAGAAAGAGAAAGAAAGAAAGAAAGAAAGAAAGAAAGAAAGAAAGAAAGAAAGAAAGGAAGAAAGAAGAAAGAAGAAAAGAAAGAAAGAAAGAAAGAAAGAAAGAAAGAAAGAAAGAAAGAAAGAAAAAGAAAGAAGGAAAGAAAAAAAAGAAGAAAGAAAGAAAGAAAGAAAGAAAGAAAGAAAGAAAGAAAGAAAGAGAAAGAAAAGAAAACAAAAGCAACACAAAAATGGTTTAGGGGCTAAAAACTAAGCGCCAGCTTGGCTCAGGGGACACGTTTTCTATTTGTAGGAGGTATTGAATAATGTATGAAGTAGAATAAAGAGCACCGTGAGTTATAGGGAAATTCATCTGTGGCAATACAGAGCCACGGTCCATATGTCATTCTTGCAGACCCCTGGTCTTACTTCTGTCTCCACCCTAAACCCTGAAGACTGAAGCTTGGCCCCTGGTGGCAGGGCAGGGCCATAAGACCAGCTCCAGAGGATCACGATCACAAGCAAAATGCATTTTGTGAGCTAGTGAATTTAATAGCTGGTATTTCTCTTCTCCCTGTGAACCTGTGTCCCAGCGTAATATGGGACAGAGCCACCTGATGGATAAACCTGCAGAGAGTGAGCAATGACTTTCTGTTACATTAATCAGCTGAGAAGTAGGAGTTGTTTGTTATTGTAGCAAAACCTGTATCTTGTTTATCCTGACTGATAAAACCTGCTAGCTTCTCAGAATGTGGAATTATTGCCAGTTGCATCAAAATGCCCTTTTCCTTTTGAAACCCGCCTTCTCCACGAGTGCTGAGACCTCATGAGAACATGTACCATAACAGAGTATTTTGTCACTGTTTTCTTAAGCATATATATTATGTGATGCTTAGCACAACGTAAGCATAAAAGACACATTTGTGTATGAATCAATGTATAATTCAGTGTTGCACATTTTCTCTGATGAATGAAATCGCATATCATACAATGACATAACTCCTCGTGTATAATTAGAGGAACTTAAATTTTGATATAAAATATATAAATTGCATTTTATATAATTTTATAATTCTTAGTTACATATGCCTTTTATTTTACCAGACTTTCTGAGAACAAAAGCCAAGGCAAGCTCTTATTCTGGGTATGGCTTGGAGGGGCATGAGGGAGTGTTGGATTCCACCAGTCCAGGAGCCCTGCTCCTGTTGAAAGACAATCAAGGACATCAAAACAACTATCCAAATGCCCAGATACACAACCATAACATAAAATTGTATTTTTCATTATTTATCCCCACAGCCCCGTCATCATACCTTCCCTCCACCCAAACATCAATTTCCCAAACTAAATATAAAGAGCATCATTCCTGATCCACACTGGAAGGCTGTCTGCAGCAGAGCTGTGTGCTGCAGGTCAGCAAGCTGTTTGGAATACTAATCATGGAAGCAGCAGAGCGGCCTTGCAGAGGCTGTTTCCCCAGTGTCTGGGAGAGAGGTGATGCTCGCACCCAGCCGCAGGTGGGGAAAGCCGTGGCATATTGACACCAATTTGAAAGCTTTTGTTTCTGAGACAGCACCGGGACATTTTCGGAGTCATGTTATCTCTGTATTAAAAATCTATCTTTATCCCTATTATTTGGGCCAACCTAAGGCAACATGCCAATAAATTGGGGCCTGTGACATGGACTCTGGGAAGACAAAGAAAAGCAGGATTGATCGCCTAATGGAAACGTGGGCCTGACTCCACAGTCCTGCTTGCCAGTTTGTCAGTTATCTTTCATGGTGAGCCACTTCCTTTGGATAAGTAGCCCTGTTCCTCTTTAGAAAGGAAAAAATAATAATAGGGTGCCTGGGTGGCTCAGTCGGTGACGCGTCTGCCTTCCGCTCAGGTCATGATCCCAGGACCCTGGGATCGAGTCCCGCATCGGGCTCCCTGCTCTGTGGGGAGCCTGCGTCTCCCTCTCCTCCCCACTTGTGGTCTCTCTCTCACTATCTCTGTCTCTCTCAAATAAATTTTAAAAAATCTAAAAAAAAAAAGGAAAAAATAATAATAATAAAGACCATATGCGGTTAGGCTAGACTCATATCAGGAAAACATATGCTTAGCATCATGATTTTGACCACTCTGTAGTCTTTTCCTACAAAGCAAAATAAATTGCCCTAGACCCAGGTTAGAAAAAGTTAATGTTTCTTTTAAAAGATACTTTATTTTTTTAAAAGATTTTATTTACTAAATTGACAGGGGGAGAGAGCACAAGCAGGGGGAGCAGCAGAAGAAGAAGCAGACTCCCTGCCGAGCAGGGAGACTCACGTGGGGCTCGATCCCAGGACCCTGAGATCATGACCTGAGCTGAAGGCAGACATTTAACTATCTGAGCCACAAAATGGTTTGTTTTAATATGTATAGCTCTGTATGTCTTATGAGACTTTTCTTTTTTTTTAAATTATGTAAAAGGTCATTTCAAAAATTCTTTTACAAAGATAAAATTATTCTGTTTTTGACCAAGGTAAATTTAGCTATTTTTAGTTAAACTAGGAAAAACTGTAAACACGTATTTTAGTAAAGTAATAATTGTACCAGATAATCTCCATGTGGCAGTTTTTAATATGTTCAACCTTAAGATACTTAGATTCCATTGTATTTTACTAGAGTAGTAAATAAAATAATAAAAGTGAAAATGAGTAGTCTTGTGGATTACTCTCTAATTTCCAGGTGTTTGTGGTGATTCAAAATTTATCTAGAGTCTGAATGAATAATGACATAGTAGAGGAAGCGAAAAGAATCATACTGAATGATCTGAGATATTCTGGAAAATATAAAAATCAAGCTTCCATTAGGGTAATATATAGACTAGGGAAAAAAAAAAAAAACCACTTTTCTTGTTATTTTTTTATTCAGCAAACACGTGGACATCACTTCTATACTCACTATTTTGCTAGGCCTAGAAGGGAAACAAAAAAGAATAGTATATGACCCTTGCTTACCACAAGCTTAGGACACACCTAAGGAAAATTATACTCTCTTGAGTACCATAGTGTTTAGTGACAGAAGTTTGTAGCACAAAAGACAGGATGTAGGAAATGGGAACTGATGCATCTATCTGACACACCTGGAATGACCTGCTGCTCAGAGAAAGTGTCCTTGGGGTTTCTGTCTGTCCAATGGTGGCAACCAAGACCAATGGGAGAATATAGGGGGAAAACATGCAAATATGGGGGAAAGCATGCAGAGAGAATTTTTACTACTCAGAAATAAGCTTGTAATCATGAAAAGCCAATTTTCCTCCAAAAAAAAATCTACAATTTAAACTTAAACAAACCAAGAAAAAAAAAAAAAAGAAACAGGAAAGCTAAAAAATAAATTACTATGACTTATTTAATCATGAATGTGTTGCTAACCATGTTGTACTTTTTCCTAGTTAATTAATGGGATTCATAAAGAGAATCATCATTCATTTAGCGCAACATGATCAAGTCATAATCAATGAAAGGCAACCCACCAGGTTTAAAATCTATTCCTCCACAGTGCTTAAACAGAGCCTCGTCTCATCGAGACATGATCATTACATGAACCTATATAAATAAGATATCTAACTGGGGTTTTATAAACATCCACACACGATCTTTAATTTGTATTCTGTCCTTGTCCTCCTACCCTCCCTCACACTTCCAGTGCATGGTCAAATTATGTAGCTTAATTGCAACCACTTGAGGGATGGTCTTAGCTGGCTCGCTGAAATGCAGCATGAAGCCTAGTGCTATGAGCTTTATTATATTATGTGATATTTTATAGGCATGGGACAGAAAGCTTCATCAATAGCATATTTACATGAATACATGTTAAAATATGGTCTTTCACAAAACATTAATAATGGTTAACATTCCCAAATGGATCTTAGGGATCCATGACAGCTCACTGTAGTAATTTTCTTATTTATTTTACATGTTTTATTTCAACACATTTTCTAAAGAGTAATAGTGAGAACATTATTAAAATCCCAGACTTTGTATGAGTGACAAAGTCACTTTCAGTATTAAGCATATGCTTTCAAATAATCTATGTGTTGTCCAATATCCAGGAAAATACCAAATACCATGTTTTACTGTTGAAATAAAGTTATCTTACATCTTTGATAATGATTGCATTTTGAGATGACATTTAGACTTGCAATCTCACCCCTTAAGAAAAACACTTATCACATTTATACCTTTACATAATACATTTATACATATCACATTTATACTTATCACATAATATACACTTTAATATAACAGAAAGTATGTACAGGAAAGTTTTCCGAATCCTTAAACTCTACTAAGTATTTGATGTAACCATTAAGATGTCTTTTCAAACAAAAGCAAATACAAGTTTCCAAGTCTTTTATAGTAAGGATGTTGTGCTGTCCTGTTTCTAAAATATATAGATTTTTATTTTTTAGATAATAAAGAGAAGGTAAATCTCAGTTTATTGGCTCGGATTTGTTTCTTTTCTTGGGGAAAATTTATGATGTTTGAAAGGATCAATAGCCCTTGCAACAAAAATCCTATATTTATCCAGAGAGCAGCAACAGAGAGACACAATAAATAAGAAGTGTCACTGTGAGACTCAACCCCTCTCTCCTGTAGGGACCTAAGGCAGGGCTCATCTTTGACAAAACTATGAAACAGCCATGTCCCATGTTTGGTGCCCAGGAACTTGCAGTTGAAAAGGCTTTTGCCTTCCTTGAGCAATGCTTGCCCTTATGTCGTCCCTATACCGACCAGGCTCTCGGAAGGGAGGCTCCTCAGAAGAGCACTTCACACTCCAAGTATCCTTTTTCATAGTCTGTGCTCTAAGCCGCTGCCCGATTTCCTGCCTATGTGACAATACCTTGGGGAACTTCTGGCAAAATGTCTATTGACTGAGGACTCATGAATGGTTGAAGTAATCTCTTCTTGGGGTGGCGCTGGGACGGTTGCCCTTGGCAGAAAATCCCTAAAGCTTCATAAAGCCCTGAGAAATGAATATCAAATGGTGATTTTTTTCAGAAAGATTAACAAAGGAAATACTCAAAAGAATTGTTGTAAAACAATCTGACTCCGTCTGAACACCGAGGGGGTAAAGTGACTGCACGCCATGATGTCTTCGTGCGGGAGAAGCTACATCTTCTCTCATTCTACTCTCAGATCCCGTCTTTATTCAATAGGACATTCCCGGTGACATCCTGTACTTTATTTTACCTTCATACCTTGACAGGGCCCAAATAAGTTTTGGAAACTATATCAGATTAAACAGAATTGAACCAGTTCCTTTCCTGCAGGAATTTTTGAAGGATTCAAAGAAGTAAAGCACTTTGCAAAGGAAATATATTATGAGACAGTTTCCAAAAGTCTATTTACTGTGGTCCTCATGCATGTGTTTATGTACGCGTGTGAGTGTGCGTGTGCATGCGATCAACTAATATCTCTCAGAAATAATTTTCTGTGAAAGAGGAAGTAGGGGGCCAAGATCAAGGGAGATAAAGATTTTAAAGAATGATCTTCCATTTTCATATTTACCTTTTATGATCTGTGGTGTCTTTGTATTCGCTAACTTACCACTGAAGATATTAGAAATCATGTGGCTCTGAGCGATATCCCTGCCACCAGGCCCTCTGGAGGGCCCTGTTTCAGATGGTGTGGACTGAGTGGAAGTAAGTAGCACAGAAGATCAAGGGCTTACAAGAGAATCACACAGGATCCTTGAGAATAATATCTCTGAGGTAAGAGTGACATTCATGTAGATAGACATATATCTGTGGTTTTTCTCGATAACGAGGTCTCTGTTTATTGTAGAATATGGGTTATGAAGATGGATTCCGGGGTGGGAGAGGGAAAATAAACTAATAGGGACAGGGATCGGGTCCCATGAATATTCACCTTTCTGGACTGGGTCTGTAGCAGCAGAATTGACAACCAGTTTGCTGATACGGGAGGTATAAACAAGAGAACCTCCTACGATCCCATGCACCAGCCTGGCCTCTGTCTTCATATCATCACTTTGGAGTGCCAACGAGGTCATGATGAGAAAGTCAAGCATTACTGTATCGAGATTAGAAGACTGAATTCCGGGAAATGTAAAGCAATGGGAGAGATTTCATTGGCATCTGGGACAGTGTTGTATTGCTCAAATCACAGCACACTCACAACATCACCAGCGTGACTCTGCTACCACTAATCTTACCTTGGCCAGTGCGGTGCTGTAGAGCTATTATGTAAATTAAGTGCCAGGGTCGCAGTCAGGGCTAATGAACTTCTTGAAATGTTAAAGATGAGGATTTCTTTGAAGTTCAAAGAAATCAATGAGGTTTGACTCTCTTATATTTGTCTGTAGACAGAGAAAAACTTCAGATACTGTAATCAGAAATAACATCTACTTAACATTTAAATATATACTAAGTTTGATTAGAGACAATTGGATGTACTCTAAAAAAAGACCATAAGTACTCAAAGATTCTGTATATTTGGAAGCCATCTAAATAACATTACAGATATAATGTGAATAATCTAGTGTCTCTCTTTTGAGAAAAAATACAATTAAAGTAAAATACCACAATCTTAACATTTATGCATGTGGAATATGCTCATCCAAATAGGAAGTGTTGAAATTTACCTCTTATTGTCAACATAAAAAAATATTTTCCTAATTGAAGAAAATTAGACAGAATTTCAAAATTTAAACGTACCTAAAACTTTAGAAACATCTGTCTAGCTGAAGAGCAAGCATGCATTTTATTTCATGACAACTATGTTCGAGGCACTTCAAAAAGGAAACAATGTACATCAATAATACATGATTTCTGTTACAAGGAGTTCACAGTCAGTGAAGTGAATAATACACATTCAAGGAATTATAACACAGTAAGACCTCTAAGTAGCATGCTTTTTTGGAAAAAAAGAAAATGGGCTCCTCTGCTTGCAAGCTGGGTAGCCACTCTGATCTTGCATACTTTTTCAGCACAACAGAAACATTTTACTTGTTTTAGTTTGTTGTGAAGTTCAAACTAGAAAAAAAAAGTTATGTGTGTGTGTTAAATACACATCCTATATATCACACATGTATATATGTGATCTTGGACATGTAGCCTCCAGAACTGGGAGAAACACACTTTTGTTGTGTATGTCACCCCCTCTATGCTATTTTGTTACACAGCCCAAGCTGACTGATACAGCATCATAGTCTGACCCACATTTCATTGGCTGTCACCTGTTGATGGCAGGATCTGCAAATCACATTGCAGAGAAACATGGGAGAGTGGATGTGGCCATTTTAGAAAACAAGATGCCCAAAGACTTAGGTAAATTCTAGGACAAAACAGGAAGCTTTGTAGTGTAAGTGCCTGATATGGAGCTTCTGGTTACATGGGAGTCAAACACTCCCATCTCCAATAAGCCGATCGCCAGCTATATGACATGGTTACTAGCTGAACAAGTGGATAAGGAGCCAGGCTTCCCCCTACACATGAAGTTCTCCATTTAGAAAGCCCTGGGTGACCTGGATCTCTGTCCACCTGAGGCACCCTGCTTTTCTCTTTCTGCTTTAATGTTATAAACTCTCCAATAAAGAGTGAACTCGTGAAACCCCAGCCACCCTACCCTTGGACCCTAATAAAGCCAGAGCCCCAGGCTCACTCTCCATCTCTGTCTCTCACCCCTGACCCCAGGCTTCTCTGTGTGGACCCAGGTGCACCAGGTATTTTCCAGAACTTGTAAATGATAAATCTTGTTCTGTCAAAGTTCCCTCATGCTTCACCACAGCAGTACGAGCCCAGGCAAGTGCCACAGGCATTCTTAGCCAATAGCATCACTTTCAGCAGGCAGAAACCAACATGAAACCTGTTCAACACCACCCCACACCTCCCAAATTTTTCCATTTCCCTTGAGTCAAATGGCCAAAGGCATTATTGTTTCCTAGATCCCACCGCTGCCCTGCCCCTTCCCCTGATCTCTGGGGCACCATTTTCTGTTAGGCTTCCCCTGCTCACTGTCTTCTGTATGCAAACCTGCCAGGCCTGCTCTTCCCTGATTGGCTCTTCTCTCAGACCACCTCACTGTTCCTCCTGATGGCTTCAGGTTGGCATGCTCCCTGCCGCCATCTGTATTCAAATGCCACTTCCTGATGGAACCTTCACTGCTACAGGGGTGACAATTCATTGCCCCTCCCTTATGCACAGTTCCTCTCCTCCCTCCCTGATTTACTTTTCTTCATGAGTCTGCCTACCTTTGCAATATCATTCATCTCACTTTTACGTGATTATTGTCTATATTGCCTACTTTAGAATATAAACTCTGTGGAAGTACATACTTTGATATATTTACTGCTGCATCCCCAAACCCATAATGACCTAGCATAAAATAGATGCTCAGTAAATATTTATTAAAAGATTGACTTAAAGAAGTAACATTTTAAATGCAACTCACTAGGTCAGAAATATGTAAAAATAAAGGAAGAGCTTATTTTTGTGAGTGAAATGAGTGGAATTTTCTCCTGGAAGAGTTTAAAAGGGGGGACGTTCTCAAGATAGTGTAAGGATGAGTGCCTGAAAGTGACAGCTTTACACAAAAGCCCTGTTTCTCCAGTATTTATATGCAATGACTTAATCATCAGTATTTTAGGAGGTTGAGAGATAAATGGAACAAATGCCAACATTTATGTTTCAAAATTGTCTTTATTGTGGGGACACCTGGTTGGCTCAGTCTGTTGGGCATCTAACTTCAGCTCAGGTCATGATCTCGGGGTCCCAGGATCAAGTCCCACATCGGGCTCCTTGCTCAGTGGGGAGCCTGCTTCTCCCTCTGCCTGCCACTACCCCTGTTTGTGTGCTCTCTCTCTCTGAAAAATAAATAAATAAAATCTAAAAAAATTATTTTTATTGTGGTAAAATATACATCATGAAATTTACCATTTAAACCATACTTAAGTGTAAATTCAATAGCATCAAGTATATTTACAATGTTGCACAAGCATACTTTTCATTTCCAGAGCTCTTTCATCACCCCAAATAGGAACGCTATACCTATTAAACATAACTCCCCATCACTCCCTTTCCCCAGCCCCCAGTGCCCTCTGCTGTGCTTTCTGTTGATATGAATTTGACTAATCGAGGTACCTCATATAGGTAGAATCATGTAACATTTGTCCTTTCATGTCTAGCCTATTTCATTCAGTGTAATGTCTTCAAAGTTTGCCTGTGTTGCAGCCAAGTGTTAGAATTCCCTTCTTTTTTAAGACTGAATAATATACAATTGTATGTAGATGCCACATGTTGTTCATTCATTAATCTATTGTTGGACCATTGCTTTGATTCCACCTTGAGGTTATTGTGAAAAATGATGCTATGAATATTGGTTTACAAGTCTCTGTTTGAGTCCCCACTTTCAATTATTCTGAGCATACACCTCGGAATAGGATTGCTGGGTCTTATGACAGTTCTATGTTTAACCTTTTGAGAAATTGCCTGTTTTCTGCAGAGCCTGCTCCATTCTGCTATCCACCAGCAAGGCACAGGGGTTCCAATTTCTCCACATAATCACCAACATTTGTTACTTTCTTTTTCTTTTTTGTACTTTCCTTTTCCCTTTCCTTTTTTATTTTCTTTTTTGGATAATATCCATCCTAATGAAAGCATATTACCACTTTTAAACAACAGTTTTTGAATTAAAGAGCCTAATGCAATTACTGAGATGGTCCAACTCCAGTAGGTACAGTCATTATGATGTTTTTTTTTCCCATTTTCTTCTCCTTCATTGTGTCTCACATAAACCGTTCCTAAATAAACTCTTCTCTTTATCCAAAAATATGCACACAGCTCACCGCAATGCTTTGAGTTTCCTACACAGTATCCCACTGCAAAATGGGAAGGGAAGGAGAAAGACAGTGGGTGGCCACATTAGTGGGTCACAATGGAAATCTACGTAAGAGACTTCTAGAATGTTATAAGAGAATCTATTTCACACACAGCCTATAAAAAATACAAAAGGAGTTCCCACTAATTAAAGTAAGGCTAAGTACCTAAAATATAATAGACCAAGTAGAGAAAGAGAATAAAAAATCAAACGCTTTCCCCAAATTCTGCCTCTCTCCATGTCAGAGAGGCAATGTCTACACTAACCAGAAGGCGGGAGAAACACTTTGCAAAATGAGACCAATGTTATTTGACCAAATTGTCTTTTCTAATGGAATGATTTTCCTTCATTTATTCTGAGATCAAACTTCACCACAATAGAACCTGAGAGGAAGGGGTCAGAGGATGTAATTGGCCCAGGATGCGCATGCGCAGTGGAGGGTGGCTGAGCCCCTGAGACCCCGGAGCTAGCAGACCCTACCCTTTGGGCTCAAAGTCCTTCTGGCTGAAAGAAAATGCAAAGTCATGACAATGAATGGGTACCAGATGCAAACCATTGAAAAATCTACAATCTTGGGGCGCCTGGGTGGCTCCGTCGTTAAGCGTCTGCCTTCGGCTCAGGTCATGATCCCAGGATCCTGGGATCGAGCCCCGCGTTGGGCTCCCTGCTCCGCGGGAAGCCTGCTTCTCCCTCTCCCACTCCCCCTGCTTGTGTTCCCTCTCTCGCTGTGTCTCTCTCTGTCAAATAAATAAATAAAATCTTTAAAAAAAAAAAAGAAAAATCTACAATCCTGTATATCTTTATTATTAAATAAAATGGGAACAAATATAAGGCAAATTATTCAAAGAAAAAAAGCTACAGAAACTAAAACAAAACACTAAAGGAGAGGAGAAGGAATGAAGGAAACAAAAAAGGCGAATGTCTTTTGTAAAATAATGAACATGAAATTTTTAAATGAAAACCAGATGCTAGTCTTTAAGAGGAAGTAAACATCAAGTAAATCTAATCAGAAATATAAGCAAATATACAAAGCATCAAATGGGAAAGAGAATATAACCAAATATGTAGACAGCATTAAAATTTAAGAGATTTTTATGCAAAAACATGTGCCAATAAATTTAAAAATACACAATTTTCTAGGCAATTAATTCAGTTAAATTACCAGCAAAAAGAATAAATCTGATTAGATCAATAACCATGGAAATGTATAAAACACGTCGACAACTTAACTCTCAAAATGCCACAACCAAAACATTTCACAAGTCACATCTGTCAAGCAGAGACACCCAGAAAAAATCCTGACCAACCCCGTCCATGAATATAGAAGCAAAAAGACCAAAAGCAGTCTTGGCTTGTAATTCCCTGTACGATTAAAGATTAATGCAGGAGGGCTGGCCAAGTGGTCAGAGCAGCTCCAGGGTGGAGAGGGGTTTGGCTCACAGATGTCAGTAGAAGGGGATTGTGAAGTACAAACTTTCAGTTATAAACTAAGTAAGTCACAGAGATGTGAAGTACAGCATAGGGAATATAGTCCATTCTATTGTCGTAACTTTGTGTGGTGACAGATGGTGACTATACTTATTGTGATGAGCATGTTGTAATGTATGTAAATGTCAAATCACAATACTGTACACCTGAAACTAATGAATTGGACTACTACTGTATGTCAAGCATGCTTCAGTTAAAAATAAATACTATATTTTTTCCTTTAAAACAAGGACAACAACAAAAGGATGTCAGTGGGGAGGCAGATGTTTGGCATTTCCTCCTCTGTTGTTGGCAGTCAGCTTTAGCACTGCCTGGTCTTTGCTGATGGAAAATGAACACTGGGGACAACTGCGGAGACACTTTTCCTTGATTTCCAGAAGGAGAGAAAGTTGACTCCCTGTCTCTTTCAACTGACAATGAAGAACGTTTTTAGAAGCCTCCAGCAAACCTCTCTTCATTTACAATTGATTGGAATTGGTTCAAATGTCCACTTCTGATATAATAATTAATAGAATTGGTGGAAATCTCCTCAGCCCAACTGGAGTCACACCTGGATGAGATGACTGTGTCTAGACATGAATCAGAGAACAAACTGAGGTTTGTTGAGAAAATCTGAAGCTTGGTGGGCAAGCAACCACCAGTGCTCATTGGGTTTGTATTTTTACTGTTGCCTGAATCCTGGTACCAGCTGTTCTCTCTCTGAACTTTGATCAACTCTTACCTGGAAGGAAGTTTCCTAAAGCACCAGTACCACAAGTTACCACATGAAAAGTACTTTTTTTTAGACAATATTATGTCATGGAGTGGGGTTGGAGTTGAGGCAAAATTCAAACCCTGTTAAAACTTCATACTAGATAAAAACTTGTTGGAATGTCCTTGAAAATTCCTTGACAATGGGAATCTCTTCTCTGTTAAGGTCCTTGATGAAAACCATTTTTCTGTTGTTTTGATATCCCTTACTATTAATCTCAAGTCTGTGCTAAAACCCTACTTATTCAGCTCCTCTTCATTCTTCCTTCTTTTGAAACATGCACCATAGCCAGATATGTGTGTAAGGTGTGTTGTTAAACATCTACCCTGAAGATGGACATCACTATTCCCCTAAGACACTTTGCAGAGGTGACTAAGATTCTGTTTGCTTGTTTCTTTAATTGTTAACATATAAAGTGTATGCTTAAGGAAATTAACTTGGAAAAGAAGATATCAACATATTAACTTTGGGTGGTGGGATGAACAATCATAATTATTTATTTTTATTTTCTTCTTTGAGTATTTTTACTCATATTCAGTATGACACTGTTGACCACTTGGATGTGGAAAATATAATTTTATTTTTCTACAATTAAACTTAATTTGTATTTTGTATTTCTTAAAAATGGTTGTAAACCTATTCCTAGGGAAAATACAGAAGCCTCTCCTCAGGACATGGGGTATTGCCTAATTTCCAGAAAATTCAATAAGGAATGTGGAAGTCTGCAGGCATGTCAGCTTGCCCTAGAAATGGTAGATGGGGGCCCAAACACTTTCTCAAACATGTGAGTCAACACAAGCCTCTGTCAATGCCTGATAACATGCCCATAGTCCGATCTGATCTTTGACTCTTCGTTCTGGTCTGACTCTTGAAGATAGAGCTTGTCCTCATCTGTACCTGTGCTGTCTGAAGTGCCACGATGAAATTATATGGAGAGGTTTGTAGGGTATGCTTCTCTGCAGAGACTCGCTAATAGCTATTCATCTTTAAACAGTCTCCCGCCCTTGCTGTGATTTCACCTGGGGAATGAAGCAGAAGCCCTTCAGCTATGGCATTCAACAGACCCTTTCTGTTTGCTTCATTATCTCTTCTCCCTCTTCTGGCCGTGAGGTTTTAATTTACTCACTTATTTCCCCATTAGTGCTGGAAGCATATTCTCAAATAGTCGGTGCTTTTCAATCCACAAGGATGGAGACAATCACAAGGATGGAAAATCAGAGCCAGGCAGAGGTCTGAAGATTATATGCATCCTACCTGCCATACACCTCATTTCCCTAGAGCAAGGAAGGAAATGGGAACCTGTCCCTATGGAACAAGAATCTATCCAGAGAAATGGTTATATTTGCAAGGCAGTCTGGTACAAAGCTGTATGTGAAGAGAGACACTAAAAATGAGACTAAGTGAAGAACTATGGAAGTCCACAGATATATCAGCCTTCCTTCAGAGCTAAGCTTATGAAGTCCCGGGACAGCAAAGGTAGATGATTTGCAAATGATTGTTTGAAATAAGGGTCTGAAAATGATCTGCTTTTTCTGTCTGTAAGCATTTTGTAAACCCCTGCAGGCCAACTATTCTTCCTCATTTCTGTAGGTATTAGTATATACTTCTTTGTTTTTAACTAATTGTATTCTCTTAATATGTTAAGTATCCCTTCATAATGCAGCTGTAACTTCATTTACTCTGTCCCTTTAATCCAGTGTGCATCGCCTTCCAGATTAATGGTCCTTAAACAGTTAAACACATTTTAATGTCATTGATGGTTCCGATGACCCTAGGAAAGTGTTCTATTAAATAGATGATTAAACTTAAATGTTGCCACCCTGATTTTAATGCCTTCTACAGAACCCTGTCTTATGTCAAAATACCTATCGGTTCAAGGCAAATTGATTTGAGTGACGTTAGGAAGATTTGCTGCAAGGGGAAAAGAGAAAGTGCTTACCTGTGAGTGAATTAGAGAAAATGAAGGAAGGAAGAGAACACATCTCAGCTGCAGCAGAAGGTGGGTTCACAGGTGGAAGTGAAAGAGCTACCTGTGCTCTACCATAGTAAAGACGTGGAGACGAGACAGCAGGGACCTGTTCACGTGGGCTACTGGGCAGGTTTCAGGAGAGGTGGGTTTGGTGGAGAGTATCAATCCTGATGTATCCCTGATGCATCCCGCTGGCAACTGTGCTCTGGCAAATGAATACTGACATGTCCCTTCCTCGGAACCCCGTTGTCAGGGCCAGCAGAAACTTTTGCACAACCTTTCATTGTTTTTGGAGAGGCATTTTACTGCAGTGCCTAAGAACCAGGGTTCTAGAGTCAGAGCCTGTGGATTCTTACCCAGTCCTGCCTCCTACTAGCCTGGATATCTTGCATAAAATACCTAACATCTTAAGCCTCAGTTTTCACATCTGCAAAAGAGGACAATAATGTCTGATTCCTAAGATTGTCAAGCACTTACAGCAGTCAGTATCCAGCTAATAAGAGCAATGATGATGATGATGATGATGATAATGATGATGGTGGTAGTGAGATGGTGATATTTTCACCTCCCCAACAGATTGTAGTGACCCTCCGGGTAGAGCCTATTATTCAAACTAATGCACTGCACAAGCCAGGTATAGAACACATGTTCAAAATTTGTTTCTTTTCTCATGTATAATATGGTGATGAATGTCACAGCAAAATCCATCACAGAGGAGAATATGGCATCTGTCCAAGTCTGCTCTGATTTCCTTTGGGATCCAGTTGAAAAAAGAGTTAAGGCTCCTGAGAAAAGAAAAGAAGGATTTAGGAAGAGAAATGGAGCCTAGATGATCTTACAATTCAATGAGAATAGGCACTTCAATTTTATTTGGCTCCTGCTGAACTACTTTCCCTTAAGAAGATACTTAAGGAACTAAATTTAAGTACAAGTTAAATCAGAGACTGGAGAGCCAGCTACTGAAGTATTTTTATACCACTTGACTTCCCTAAAGATATTCAGAGAGTTTATGGCTTTGGATCGTCCAACTAGGAATGCAAGGCTGAACTCTTGCTGAGGTCAACAAAGGTGAGAAAGTTATTCCCCCTGTTGAAGGAACCATGAGAATTCAAATCTGGGGGTCAATATTACTAACTTTTGTTTTCTCCCGATGAAATTACTATAATGTGTGCAGATGCCTCAGGGAAACCTTTGATGTTAGAGGATAAAATAAATGGGACGTTCAAGAAAGAAATGCTCTCTGTTGGTACTGTGAGGTTAAGAAATATTTATGTTCTGTAAATGAAATGGGCAAAAGTTTTAAGATGGTCTGTAAATCAAAATCAGCAAAGCAGGATGGAGAGACCAAATAGGACTTTATTCTCTTCGTGTGAATATTTGAGTGTGTGTGTGTGTGTGTGTGTGTAGTTCAAGTATTGGTGGGCTTGGGCTGGATGGGAATTGATGTCTATGCTTAGGGGCCAGAGGGCAGGTAAACAGAGGTCCCAAGGCCTGTTACAATTTAACCTCAGGGCACTGGGAACAAATAAGGGTGCCTCATGATGAGGGTTGGAGACCTCAGCTCACCTTTATCACTAGCTCCAGTGAGACATCAACATCAGTACCTCCAGCAGGATACTAGTGTACATAAAAATGAAAAGCATTACTTAAGGAGGGAGCAGTTGGACTTGCCTTTGAATTTTAATGTTGGAATTCATTCTTATCCTGTTTCAGGTGACCTGCTGAGTAAGTAAGCTCCTTGGCAATGAAACAATCCAGGACTTTTCTAGTCCCTAAAAACCATCAGGCTGCTGCAAATAACCTAAATTTCTTCTATTTCCATAATACTTCAGTGTGAAACTGAGCAAAATTTCTGACATGCAGAAGGATTGGGATTTCAGCCAGTTTACAAACATAAATGGTGCAACTTTAGCAAAAAGTGTTAAACATTTTCTAAAAAAAAAGATTTTTCACAAGCAAAATTCTGAACTACATAGCATTTTTGTCCAAAAGTTCTAGTAAGATGAAAAAAATAAATCCTCAGATTTTAGGTGCCTATAGTGCTGACAATTTAAATCAGCTCTTCAATTTCACAAGGAACATGAAGGACCCCTCAATGATGGGGGGAGTTTATAGATGTGGTTGATGGATGTATTCACGAAAGCATTTCTGATCATGACAGTCCCAGAAAAGGCCATGGAGAGGCTTCTTGAAGGAAAATTATGAGTGCTTGCATGTGTTATTATCAACCACTGCATAACAAATCACCTCCAAATTACTCATTCAGTTTCTGTGGGTCAGGAATTGGAGAGCAGTTTAGCTGCCTGGCTCTCATGCAGTGCGTATCATGAGATTGCAGTGAAGATGTTGGCTAAGTCAGTAGTCATCTGAAGATTTGGCTGGGTTGAGGATCTTCTTCTAAGGTAATTCATTCCCATCCTTGACAAGTTCATGTTAGTGCTTAGTAAGAAGCCTAAGATCCTTGCCACCTGGACATCTCTGTACAGCTACTTGATGGGTCCTGAAGAGCAAGCTGGAAGCTTCAGTATCTTTTATGACCTAATCTTCTGTGCTCATCACCTTCCAAAATGGCTCCCAATGATTCCCCACCTGTTCGTATTTACCCCTAGTGCAATCCCTTCTCCTGGGCGAAGGTTGGACCTAGTAACTTGCTTTAATGAATAGAATTTGGCAAGAGTGATGGGGTGTCACTTCTGAGATTCAGTTATAAAATACTCCAATTTTTGTCCTGCTTACACATATTATCTTTATATCTATCTATCCATACGTGCATACATACATCCATGCATACATCCATGCATCCATGCATACATACTTCTATCCATCCATCATCTATTTATTATCTATTTATCTATCATCATCTTCTTCTCCTATCTTCTTTCTCCTCTTTCCTTTCTCTTTTTCCTTCTTTTTCCATAAATTATAATCTTTAAATGGCATTCAGAAGTTCCATTTGGTGACATTAGGAAAGTGAGTGAAAGTACAATAAAGGAAGAAGCAAGGAATCATGCACAGTGAAGGAAAGCAGCCAAATTAGAATAACGGCAAGCTTTTCTGGATGTGGTTTCTGTTAACCAAATCCTTTGTCAGAAAATATGAAGCTTTAATTACTGTTCAATTTTTGTATATACTTCACTAGAGTTATTGTTTGTAGCTGGGTTTTGTTTTTGGTTTGTTTTAGTATGACCAATTAGATATGAAAATCTTCTTCAAACTAAAGAGTGTTCTTGGCAAGATCCCCAGTGACCTGCACATTGCTAAATCCAATTACTGGTCCTCATCATCCTTAACTGACTGTCAGTAACATTATCATAGCTGATCACACCATCTTTCTGGAAACACTTTTCCTTCTTTTCTTCCAAGACACTGCACTCTGCTGGTTTTCTTCGTGGATCGGTAGGTGTTCCTTTTCATTTTTCTTGTCTGCATCTGCACATTTCCCAACCTCTAACAGTTGGAATATCCAAGAGCTCAACCCTTGGGTAAGTGCTTTGTCTTTTCATGCATCTGTCTATATGCTGATAATTCCATGTGCATAACTAAAACACAGATCTTATCCCTGAACTCTGGTCTTATTTACACACCTGCTTCTTTGATATTTCCATTTTGATGACAACAAGGACCTTGAATTCAACATGCCCCAAACCAAAATCTTGATCTTCCTCCTACTCCCAGTCTACCACCAAATCCATTCTTCTCTTTCTATCTCAATTGATAGCAATGATGTAAACCGAGTCCCTAAGTTTTGCCCAAGGGAACTATCTTTAGTTTCCTATGTCTCTCATACACTCCCCAGCAGCTTCCTATCATACTCAGGTAATTGCCAAAGACTTTCAGTGGCTATATGATCACATGGTCCAGCCTCCCAACACCTCTCTGAACCCAACTGCTGCCAAATTTACCTCTTGATTGTCCTTCAGAACACCACACTCTCACCTCAGAGCCTTGAACTTCCTCTCGTATTCCCTCTGGCAGAAACATTTCCTTGGTGGCCTTCAGACCTTTATATAAATGAGTCTCTATTTGAGAAATATTTCCTCCCCACCACTCCCTTCATTTCCTTCAACCAGGTTTATTTTTTTATGTAAACCTTTAACCATATGATTACTGCATATGTTACTTATTTATCTGCTTTTTTCTTCGTCTCCCACTTCAGTGTATGCTACATAAAAGCCTTTGTTTGTTTGTTTTGTTTGATTGATAGATCTAATTTAATAGAATGGGCTTGATATATTTAGGTATTTGTTGAATGTGAGCATCATCTTTGCAATGATCATGATCTATCTATCTATTATCTATCTATCTATCTATCTATCTATCATCTATCTATGAAATCATCATAAACTGTAAAATGTTTAGAAATCTGTACTGCTGATGAATATCATGTTGGACAATAGCCCTGAGGCCCCTCATAGTCAGGCAGTGAAGACCCACAGAGAATACTTTAGTCCTTTACATTACTACTTCCTGAACCCAGAATAGTCAGGCCTGGGAGGCCTGTACCATAGATTTCAGGAGAAAGGTGAAAGACATTTTTTCCCCCCACGTCTGCTAGTATTACCTATGCTTCTATTTTAAAAGCTTTGACATCAAGTGTGGTTAATTTAGATAATCTCTCGCAGCTTGGTGGGAAAAGAAGAAATCTGAGATATGACAAAGAGAACTTGAAAAGGACTATCTAGAAGCAGAGCCCCCGAAGGACCCAGGACATTTGCCACAGGGATGCCACTATGGAGAATGGAGTCTTACTCCCATTCCCATGTCCCAGCTTGCTCTCAGCTTAAAAACATCGGGGAACAGAACTCACAGAAAAGTGTTAGGCTGGCTGGTGGCCACCCAGGTGGCAAGGTAAGGCCCAACTGAATCCTTCGGGACTGAATCTGCCAGGAGTGTAAGGGCTTTCAGGGGCCTGGGTGGCACCAATATCATTTAGTACTGTAATTAACTATCCAGTAACTAGTATGGTAATACTTTAACAACTGCTACCAGTGACTACTGGCCTAGGTTATGGGGTTCAGAACAAAGCCCTGTGGAGGTGCCTGCTGAGCTTTTGCTCACTGGTGTATCCCAGAAGGAAAGGTCAGAGAAAGGGCATAGTGTAAAATAAGGAAATGGGGCATACAGCCAACATCAATGGAACCCAATGCCTGAGCCACCACATGCCTAGTAAAATCCGCTGAGCTGAAATGAATGAAAATCAAGAATAACTCATATTTATGGGGAGTTTGGAGTACTTTTCCAAAGAGAGAGATACCTGGCAGAAATCTGAGGAGAGACACTCCAGCATCCTTCTCTTCTGCATTGACTGTTGTAGGGTCACAACCCCTCACCAGCCCTGCAGAGACCAAATGAGGGGCAGATGTAGCCCTCCAGGTAGGTTATGAGTTAACAAGCAACAAGGAGTTCTGAAGGCCCCTCATCTATTTACCTTCTGAACGACAACCTTGGGTAAAACATGCTCTTTCCTACTTTTGAGAGATGCCCAGATGAGATATTTCTAATGGGGTCTGAACATGGACATTAATTACCAAAAAAAAAAAAATTAAGAATAGGAGATAGAAATCATTGATAAGATATTGTTCCTTGTCATTGCCCTGGTTCAGTCACAAGAAATACCCTTTCAGTTATTTGGAATGTATCTGTCATTAGAGAATTTAGTTATATTTTATTTTATTTTTTTAAAGATTTTATTTATTTATTTGATAGAGAGATACACAGCGAGAGAGGGAACACAAGCAGGGGGAGTGGGAGAAGGAGAAGTAGGCTTTCCGCGGAGCAGGGAGCCCGATGCGGGGCTCAATCCCAGGACCCTGGGATCATGACCTGAGCCGAAGGCAGACGCTTAATGACTGAGCCACCCAGGCGCCCCAAATTTAGTATTTTTAAAAAGAGTCTGCATATTTAGCCCATCCTTAAAAAAATAAGTGAATAAAAACAATGGAAATTGACTCCCCAAAACTCTACTATAAATTGATAACTGCCTAATTTTGTTATAGATGATTTACTTTCTACAAATCTAAACATTTTCCTATAGTTTACTGTCTCCCTGAGAATCTTAAAAAATTTTAAAAAATCATGTATCTTTTATCAGCTGTGTGTCCATATATATATATCATATATATGATATATATATACTTGAGCTTGTCATGGAGGTTTTTCATGAGGGAGACAGCAATTACTTACCCATTATCCTTCAAGGTCATCTCAGGAGTCAAACAAGATATTAAGAGTGAATTTAATTGTACCCTCTAAAATACTGAGCCAGAAAACATATTGGACTTTCATCCTCATGGTGATAAGGAACCTCACACAGTTAGAATGGAAGGAGGGACAATGAGAAATTTGTTTGAAGGCAAAACAAAAAAAAGGAGGTGATTGTGCTTGTCTGGTCGAGAGTCGGTGAGCAGGAGTTGGGCACAATGGGATGTCGGAGAGGACAGCTGCCCTTGACTCTGGCAGGTCCCAACCTTCCTCCCAATCCCTTCTCTACAGGGTGACTTTTCTATTTAGGGCAATGTTCCCTGGCCTGTGGAGGGTGGGGACAGAAGCCACAGCTTGACACTTCCCTCTCCTCAGATGTCCCTCCTAAATGGATCGCAGGGACTGCAATGCCCTCTAAGGACATTAAAATGACTACAAACCCCGGTTTGTTTCTCTCCACATTTAGGAAGCTTCTCCTAGACATTTTCTGGCTGTCCCTCAGGGTTTTCTAATATTACATTTGCTTCTCTCCACTGCCATGTGCTGGTGGAGAAGAGCCAGAGGGCTTTCACACTAAATATAGTCTTTTCAAAATCCATGACACTTGACAAATGGGTTAAAATTTAAGTATTTTCTACATTTTAGGAGAGAATATTTAGCTGATTACATACTGTAGCCTAAACCAATGCTGCAAGACCTTGAGTTAGTGGCACGGAAGAAAATCATTCTCGTTTCTTCTACGATTTAATAACATGATACAGAGCTGGCAAGCTAAATGGCAGTAAATCTGACAGAAACTATAAAATGAGAATCAACAAACCCATACTACATAATGAATTGTGCACAGACCTTCCTCCAGGAGGGACACATGGCAAAGTAATGCAAACCATTGTTGCTAAACAGCCTAGTTTGCGATTTTGCTTCCCCAGACAAAAGGGGAGGCTGTTAGCGAGGCCACAATGGACACCATTTATAATGGAAGCATTCACCCCTGCGGTGTGTTCCCAGCATCCTCCGTGATCCCAACGTCTTACCCTCTTCATTCTTTACAATTGTTACTTGGTGCCATGAATCTGGGAACATTACTGAGAAATTTTTCTTCCCGTGCAGCTCTGTCTTACGAATGAAAGTTGCATCTCTCTTATTTGCTGGTGTCAGTTTCTGTTGATTAAATGTGGCAAGATTTTAACAACATCTGACAGGTAACATAGAGAGGAGTTATAGAACGTATTCTGGGAATCCATCCTGTGTCATTAAACATGGGGTCTGGTGTGAGGCTGTCAGTCATTGCCCATGCAGATTACTAGCTGCAGCAACATTTGCAATGTGGCCACTTAATTTATGATGTTGTTAATGCAGCAGGATTTTTTTTTTATTCATTTGAGACACAGAGATACAGAGAGAGAGAGAGAGAGCATGAGCAGGGGGAGAGACAGAGCAAGAGGGAGAAGCAAGCTCCCAGCCTAGCAAGGAGCCTGATGTGGGGCTCGATCCCAGGACCCTGGGATCATGACCTGAGCCGAAGGCAGACGCTTAACCATCTGAGCCACCCAGGTGTCCCTGCAGCAGGATTTTTTTAAAAGGCAGATTGGGTTGAGTTATTTGTATCCACTGTTGCTAATGCCCTGACTTGCTTTGCTGATTTTTTGAATGCCAGTATTCTAGAAATTAACTGCAAGCAAGTAGGTCCACAAAAATAAACAACCATCTTGGGTTATGAAACTCCAAATTCCGAAGTCCTGGCAGTAACCAGCCAAATGCCAATGGTAAATCCCCACAGAAACTTCTTTTAGAAGTTGCTACCTATTTTTTAAGTGTGGCCACTGTTCTTTTCTCAATGTTGTAACTAAAATAAAAGATTTATAACCAAGAGATTTTAAATGACTCATGTGGCATTTCCCATGAGATAAAGTAATAATGACAAGAACATCAAACAATGGACATCAAGATACACAATGAGTCCCTCACCTGGGAAAAGTTGGGGTCATGCCTGGTACTTTCTCTTCAATGACACTCATGCTCCTGCAGCCAAATGCATAAGCACTGGCATTAGTGAGCCTACCCTTTCTCTCCATTCCATTGACAGAGGTTTCTCTGGCCACATTCAGCGGTTACATTGACCGGAAAATTAAGAAACCCATCCATTTGATGGGTCTTTGCATTTTGCTCCCACTGTCTTTTCAAGTTTCTTCATTTGTCAAGAAGACAGTCATTCCTTTCTTAAAATTGAATGGGTGAACCTAATGTATTAATCATGCCCCCCCCCCGCATTGGGACTTCAGAGACTTTTTGAGGGAATTTGTTTGTTATTTTCAAACAGCAGATTGATTAATCAATTTTCCTCTCTTGCTATTCTGTGATTTACGATTTGTTTTTGTAATGCATTTTGAATCCTAGTTCGCATCAGCTAAATTATATTTTTGGATCCTAACAAAGCATTAAATTACATATTAAGAATGAAACAGCTTTCCCTGTTCATTATATTATGACTCATGCTCACCTTTATTTTGTTCTGCAAAGGGGCAGGAGGGCAAGAATGCAATAGAAAGAGCCAGTGCATTCACTTCCCTTAGAATGAATTATTTTCATTCAAGGTGTACCATATTCTAGGTATTTGAAACCAAGGATATATCAGGATTGCAAGTGTGCACCAAGAGGAGAGATGTAGGAGCTCAGACACTATCTTTTCCCCCATAGTGGTCTCACACCAATCTCCTAAGAATGCTGACACCTTTGCCTGGCTCTGTGTTCTTTCATGGAAGCTATAAAGGGAAATTAACAGATTTGGGTATCCTCCTGAAAGTCCTCAAGATTCAGAGAGGTTTTCCCTTAAGGAGGGCTCTGAGCATAATTAAGTAAAAGTCATCCCCCAGTGCCCCATAGCTTGGAACTTGCCCTGTTAACTGACATCTCTCCCTTGGGCTCCTTCCAAAGACTTTCTCCCTGTGTCCCCAACCATCTCATGGCATAACAATCTGAACACTGCCAACCACCTCTTGAGGACTTGAAACATTCAGAACTACAGGGAAATCAGTTCAAAGAAATGACCAGGAATCCATTAACGGTGTGTCCTGGTCCTATAAAATTACCTCACTTTATTTACCCCAAATGAAAGAAATCTGAGATAGAGAGCAATCTCTGCAAAAAATATCAGGCCCCCAGGTAAAATCATTTTCCTGTTTTGTCAGTTTGCATTGAGTTCAGCATGTTACTTCAGTTTTCATGCTTCCCTGGGATGTCAGTCAATATTTTCTTCTGAAAGTTGTATGTGAAGATAATAAATGAATCAAGATTTTTCCATTGCAATTTAGATTTACTGTGGATACAGCATCAACATAGACCTAATTCTGTCTTAAACTCACAACTCATCAGAGTATTAACACTGTAGCCTCCATGTAAAATATTGGTCATATTTCCTGTATAATTTTTATATAAAAGAACATAGTACAATGCACTTGATTCCATTTAAGATTCTCAGTCAATGATGTAATTTCTAAATGCAATTTATTTTATTTCCCTGCTGTAATATTTAGTTTTGTGCTATAAATTGAGAATGTTGTATCATGGAAAAAGCTTAGCTTTAGAATCAGAAAGCAATGCATTCTAATCAATATTCAACAGCAATCATCACTGTACTGCAAGTTTCAAGTTACCATCAGTAAAATGAGAAAAATGCCAACACATATAATTGGCACCCTTCAAGACTGATCTGAATGGATTGAAGGTCAGCCAGCTTTCTTGTTTGTTGGGTTTACCCAATGAGGAAACCAACAAAGAAGTCAAAGAGGGACTAGAGATAGGCCAGGGTATTTATCACCTTGACTTCCTCCTGGATGGTCAACTCAGCTAGTTGAATCCCCTCACTGAAGGTTGTCTTCTTAATGAGTCAATTACTTATATATGACTGCTAGTCAGGGTTCTCTAGAACCAGTAGGATTGTGTGTGTGTGTATGTGTGTGTGTGTTTATATGTATATCTACAGAGATATACAGAGAGAAAGAAACAAAGACAGAGACAAAGAAAGATTTTAAGGGATTAGCTCACATGATTGTGGCAGCTGACAAATCCAAATCTGCAGGGCAGACCAGCAGGCTGGAGACCCAGGGAAGCCCTGGATGTTTCATCATCAAGCCCAAAGGCCATTCAGAGGCAGATTCCCTTCCTCCTTGGTGGATGGCTTTTTTTCTCTTAAGGCCTTCAACTGGTTGGTGAGTTATCTGCTTTACTCAAAGTCTTCTGATTTGAATGTTAATTCAATGAAACACCTACACAAAGACATCTAGACTGGTGTTAGAACAAAAACTGGGTACCTTGGCTTAGTGAAGTTGAGCATAAAGTTAACTATGATAATTGTTCTCCTGCTGGGTTCCAGTGAGCATTCTCTCACATCACGTCTTTGGGACTAAAGATAACACTGTACCCACTACCAGGTCCAGTTGTTGTGCCCACTTGTGGCTTCCCTATGGTCCATTCTCTGCAAGCAGCCACCTGACATGCAAATCCTTCTCAGATTATTGTATTTGTCATGCACCATCTGTTTTTCTTTGAACTTATCACCAATATAATAATTAGTATTAGAAAAGACCCCAGGATATAGACACTTGTAATGAAATTCTGAGGTTGGATTGGTCATATATATAAACATGTATAATAAAAGGAATGCATGACACAGTTGTATATAATATGAGGTATAATCTCTGTGTGGGAGGATGAAAATGGTTGATTTATGCTATGTGATGGCCACATTTAATTCTAATTATCACTGTGGTAGCATGGGATGAAGGTCCAGTGAAGTCAAGGTGATAGTAGCTCAAATAGCTGTGATGTTTAATTGCAGAGGAAAAAAAAAAATAGAGAGCATACACAGAGTAAAAGAGAAATGGAAAACATCGGACATGTACTTAGGAAGCTTGAGGAAAACCGCAGGGCCTTCCATGGCAACTTAGAGACCCCTCATCTCCAAAGAGGCTTATGAAGAATAAGTCACAAGAATAGTTGAGGAACAAGCCCAAGAGCTGATAATACTGTGTTTTATTCCCAGCTTTCACTGACTCAGAAAGCAAAGGCCATGACCAGGGCTCTCGTGCAGGTAGTTTATTTTGGGAATAACCTTAGAAATCAAAAGAAGGGGAGGAGAAGAATGAAAAATGGAAGGAGGGAAAGCCAACACAGAGATGCACAGCGTGGTTGTCACTGCTGAGAACTGAGGCTCATTTGTGCTGTGTTCAAGAGCCTTGCAGGAAGCACCTCAAAAATTGTGCACTCGAGAGATACAAAGATGGAATGTTTAGATACAAACTCCATTGGCTCCATTGGTAAGCATGGCTTCATGCCGTGTTAACTCACCTGAAATTTCATGTTGGTGCATTCATGAGTACCAGGCTTACATATTCCCACAGCATCCTACAATGTGTGTCATGGAAGGTTCAGGAGAAAGAACACTTCTGGATGCCACTTTGGGATTTGATTCCATGATCACAATGGAAAATGGGAACCCAACATGGTGAAGGCCAGTGAATCTTCATTCCACACTGACTCATCAGAGGCAAGGTAGGCAAAATTACCAAAATAATTCACAGTATTAATCAGAGTTTTAAACAACAAAGGTGTGTGCAGAGTTGTCAGATTTAGGGGAGAAGAGCACAGGATGCTCAGTAAAATTTGAATTTCAAATAAACTACAAACTTTTAATATAAGTATGTTCTATGCAATATTTATCAAAAAGCATTTGTGTTTGTTTGAAATTGCAGTCTAACTGGGCATCCTATAATTTATTTGGTAACCCTATATCTGTGGCAATGGCAAAATAATAACAATATCTTATGAAATGAAAAAAAATTGACAACCTTTTAATATTATGCTTCACATAAACTTATGCAGTTTTCCAGAGACCTGCAATGAAACAGTGGTTCACTGGTCAGAAAAAGGCGTTGGCCTCAATCCATGTCAGATGGGTCCCAGTTGGATCCATACTGAGGTTATTTCTAGTACCAGATGATAGGATTCCCACTTAGCTTCCTGGCCCATGGAATGAAGGATATTGTGAACAGGGTCAAATGGAAGCCCCCAGAACTAACACTCTGCACATCAAAATATGAACCAAAGCATAACTACATCCCTGGGGAATTTCCAGAAATCACTGTTAACTTAAAGAGGAATTCCTACCATGTCCTCATTTATCTAGCTAGCCAAATTTACACATGAACAGCATGTGGCAGAGGATGACGTTGGTTATCCTGCATTGCATCTAGGGGTGTGGTAGCCTCTGACACTTGGCACAGCTATTGATCCGGAAATTCTTAACAGCAACTCAGAAGCACTTTACAGTTACGTAGACAACAAAAGAGTTTTGTTGATTTGTTTCAAAATTATGTTCACTCTCTTGCTCCTTGCCAAAATATAGTCCGGAGGGACTTTGATGAGCTTGACATCCTATATAATTTCTTCCTGGTTCATTACATTGATAACATTATGCTACCTTGACGCAGTGAATGGGAGGCAATAAGCACTCAGGATATTTGAATAAGCCTGCCAGAGGAGGGAGATAAACCCCATGAAATTTTAGATCCTGAAATACTGGTAAAATTTGCAGAGTTATAGTGGTCAGGGAAGTGTTAGGATATTGATTCTAATCAAACGAGAAGCAGGTTACTTCACCATATGCCCTCCATGAAATAAAAGATGCGTGGCACTTTGTTTTGACCCATTTTACCTGGTAAGCCCTAAGTGTATAAGAAAGAACAGCCCCTAGCAAGTCCTAAAGGACAGATAAGCTGCATAAGAAGGTACATAGACTCCAGCTCTCTGTACCTAGTGCTTTGCATTTCCTGTGTCTGTGGCGTCATGGGGCATGCCTTGCGGCAGTCAGCAGAAGAAAAGGCCCGCAGCTGTCTCCCCCTTGCTGTACACAGTGCCAGGCTAGCACCAGCCACTGATTTTCAATTCCACATAGGGGTAAGTCTACTCGGTGGGCAGGACTCTAGGGTGGCAAATTCAGTGGTCTGCTTTTTGTGGAAGTATATGCTAAATTATATTAATTACCAGAGGAAGAGTGAATTGCTGTTAAATTATGTTTTAAATCCAGCAGAGCCAATGGAACACCTAGTACTCTCATGTCTACTAGTACTGATTGGGAGGAAACTGTGGCTGCTAAGAGTAAATGCCCACGGACTCAGCAAATGGTTAGCTTTGCCCTCAGATCTTTGCTTATCTGGGAGGAAGATTCATCTACATGCAACCTTCCTTCCACTGCAGAAACATTGGACTAGCTTTCTTTTAATGATGAATATGCAAAGTGTCAGGAGGTTTTGCTTTAATTGTCTCTTTTCCTAATCTATTCTAGACCAGTTAATTTCCATATCTTCTTCAAGGCATGTTTTTCTGGTATCCAAGTCCTGAATTATTAACAAAGCATGAGGATTTCTTTTGGTGTAAGAATGCTATGTCATGGAACTCTTGCTGTAGACGTGTCTATGGGATTGTTATGGTGTAGCCTTGGCCTAGGATACCTGCCTATGAAGGAATGTTTCTCCCATATGATTAAGCAATCCAGAAACTATTGGGGACCACGTTGTGCATGTGGAGAGTGTAGGGATCCCATGCTAGCCCCATCATATTTTCCTCTTTGGTGTAACCACATAATGGATTTTGTGCTGACCGATCTATAGTCACAATAATAAGTGCACAGAAAATTCTACTTTGTGCCTGGGGGTTTAAAAACAGGAATATTCTTTGGCTTCCTTAATATGGATGACTCTGGTAGAAAAAAATCCCCTTTGTCTAGAGCTGAGCCTTCCCCTCTGACATGACTGCTTAGGTAAGGCTGAATCTTCATACGAAGTCTTAGTAGCCTGAATTCTGAGTTCTCTGCATCTATGAGACCTAGCATGGTCAAGGCCCTGAACCTGCTCAGTTGCCAAGAGCCACAGCATATAGAAATCCAAGCCTTGCTACAGAGCTACTTGCCAGGATGCATGCAAAGTCAGCTCTTGTGGAAGCTACCCACAGGACAACATTAAGACCTCTGCTTTTCAGGGGTCCCTTAAAGCTGTGGGTCCTTTTCTGAGACCTTAATCTCACCCCTTACACGTGTGTGCTGAAACTTGGTATCTGCAGCCAGGCCACTAAAGAACAATCACTTGTCTTCAGGGCAAAGCTGTAGTCATCGATCAAGGTTGTTCAACCATGTGTCTTAGGGCCTGTGGTCTCCTACCTGAGCTCCAGCAGTGAAACCTACGCTTATATTAGCTTCTCTAACCACCCATGTCAAAATGTGCCATCATGCACTAAGTCAAAGACACGCCAGCCTGGGAATAGCAAAAGTTCCATGGATTATTTTTACTATTTTATTTCTTGATGTTTCTGTTGCATATACCAAATATTGGGGGATTTGAGGGACCACATTAATAATACACCTCTTTGACATTCTGAACAAATTGGATGTTAAAAGCATGGACTGGCAGGTAGAGGAAACAAAACTGTATTCTTATTCTTGGCCTCCCCTCTTTCCCTAGTTCTTATCTAATTAGACATCGCACTGTGAAACATCTCCTCTCGGGACTCAGTGATGTCATTCCAACAACTTGATCCTCTCTGGCATTTATTTATTCATTGCATAGTGTTTATTAAGGATCTATTTATAGCAGGTTTTTGTTTTAAGTGTTAGAGATACAGAGTAAGCAAAATCGGCAGAAAGTACTGCCTTCATGGAGTGTGTATTTGGCGGGGGGGGGCGGTAGAGACCAAAAAGAATAATTAATTACATAAAATAGTTAAAAAAGACATTTTGTATGGAGAGATATACATAAAGAATTGGAATGAGGAGTGCTGAGGAATATTGTAATTATAACTAGAGCTTTAGAAGAACCTCACTCAGAGCGTGACATTTCGTCAAAGACCCAGTGAAAACGTGTGACGTGTGGAACTCTGTAGGGCTCCTTGTGAGGACAATCCAGGAGGTGACAGCAGGCAGTGCTAACAACCCTGTGGTGGGAAATGTGTTTGGCCTGCAAGAGGAAGAGTGTGGAGGGCCTTGTGTCTGGAGACAAGTGAGGTGGGGAGGGGGATGAGGAGGGGCAGGACCACATCAGGTCTCTGTGGCTTTGCCCTGAGTGACACATAGAACTGCCGACAGGATTACACCAGGGTCAGGCATGCTCTGGCTCATTCTCCAAAGACAGTTCTGCTCCTTGGGTGGAGAATAAACTTGGGTAAGGGTGAAAATTGGGAAATCAATTATACGGCTCTTGCAATCATTGAGATTAGGAGGACAGTGACCTAGACTAGGCCGGTGGCAGTGAAAATGATGATGTCTTTGGATGGAATTTGTACTCAGAAGTACAAGGAAGATAGTGTTCCCCCTGTTAACTGCAGTCATTTGTACAGAGACATCTGGTGGGCAGAGCGATGGAACATCCTTATTCAGGCTCTCTGTTGAAGAATGCTGGATTAGGACTATTATGCCCAATGTACCACTGTGGAACCAGAGCCCAGCACTGTCTCCAACTTTCCCTGTGCTCAATATATTTCATAGAAATTGATAAAAATTATCACTTTGCTAAGCTACATTATTGCAGCTTTAAATAATAAGTTGGCACATAAATATAGAAATAAGCATTATTGTCATACAAATTATGCTAGAACACTCTATTTAGTCCAAGTTAGCTCAGTTTGCCATTTGATCACAAATTTAATTGCATGCCTTTTCTTTTAGCTTGATATATAAACACATCTCATGGATCATTGCACCACTATTTTTTTCAAATCCCAACATATTGTTATATTCTTTTCTAAATTTTATTCATCATCAAAGCAACTATTTCTCTGTAGAATGTGCCTGGCTAAACTCCTGATTTCTTTAGGTCACTTTTCATTTTCCATCTTTGCTAACGTTGTCACCATCCTTCATTACCTATCAACAGAAAATTGCATTTACTTGAAGCCTATTCTTTTCATCATATAATTAATTAAGAAGTTAATTAATATCGGGCATATTGTTGGCCTCTGTGACACTTCATTAAATACTTCCTTCCTGAAGACACTGTCATTTATTTTACTTGTTATTAATGGTCTTCGAACTTCAGCTCTTTTTTATGTATGTCAAAACTCATATTTAACCCACACTGAATTAATTTTGCAGGTGAAACTTCATCCAAAGGTTATTACATTAGTTATTGGTTAAAAGCCTTTTATTGTCTTCTGATATCTGGGTTGAGTTTGTTTTTGACCAACCTTAAATTCCAGACCCTGGTGTGGCAGTTCAAAATTTGCCAGATACTTTCTTTCTCACCTGTTACATATATATGTCTATGCTACCTCCTTTACGTTACAGAAACTTGACTATATTGTCCTATATATTTCTCTTTATATATTTTATATAAATATATATTTAACTTTATATCATTCCTCTTTACAGAATTCATATCACTGGGAATTTGCCATCGTGTTCAATTTACTCCCCACACATATTGCCTAAGTCAGTGTTGCACTAAGAATCATGCCTCTATGTACCCGCTCAATCCCCTGACCCCCTAAGGCTGGGTGAAGTCCTCCTCTGTATCTTCTAATGCCTCATCCACATTATGTTTGTTACTGTCTTTGGAGTGTGTCTCTCCCATACCCCAAGACTGGATCAGGGATGAATATTCCCCAAGCAGACCAGCCTGGACAGCAGACACCCCTTCCTGCTGCTTCCTGAGACCTCCTCTGGGTGGGGCCTGCACAGAGGGGGAATTGTGTTGGATGTCAGCTCTCTGGAGCTGTTCCAACTTTTAAATCTTTTTCCTGATGGGGTCTGATGCTTTCCTGGAGACACAGAAGGGCCATTCTCATTCTCAGAGGCCTGTCACCTAATGAGGATCAGCCTATAGTGATGTATTAGAAGTTTTCTCTTGGATTCGGCTTTGAGTGTCAGGATCCACATCTGCCCAGCATTCTGGAGATGGGATGTTCTGAGCAGCCTGTACACTCTGCTTCCCCACGTTCATCCTAATTCTTTTCACTTTTTATTCAAGTATTGTATATATACAGAAAGTCCACTATTCATACATGTCCAGCTTGGAGGAAAGTGAACACAACTATGGCTTCTTTCTCACCACTTTACCTACACTGCTGGTCCATATCGCCTACAACCTCCATGTTGCCAGGTCTAAAATACACTCCTCTCTGCTTATCTACTGAAACTCTGCTACTTTGACAGCATATCTGCTTTTTCCACAATAGAACAGTCAACCCTGTTGGTTTCTCTGAGGGCACATTCTCCTGGTTTCCCTCCAGACTCTCTGGATCTTGTTTAATCTCCTCTCTGGCTACTCTATCCCACAGTTTAATGTTGCCACACTGCCATGCTCCATCCAGTGCCTTCATCTTCTTTCTCTTTCTGTTCTCTCCTTAGATTATCTCGACCATTTTCTTGGCTTATTTAGTATCTGACGTCAATGCCCTGATTCTTCTCTCTTAGGTATATCCAGCATGTCCTCTTGGATGTCCTTAAAAATCCACACATACCATGCCCCAAAGGTAACTCTCTTCACCCCACCCTTAATTCTGAACCCATCTCTATCTCAGTCTTCTCTAAGTGAGTTCTTGAAAATGCAACTTGCATCATTCAGCTGCATAAACCCCAAGAAGGATTTATGCAGAGTTCATGCCTCTTTCCTTCAGTCAATTCTTCAAAAAGCCCAGTCATTCCCACATCTTAAGAATATCTTGTTTGTTAACTGAGGGTTGCTGGAGTGGTGGGGGTTGGGAGGGATGGGGTGGCTGGGTGATGGACATTGGGGAGGGTATGTGCTATGGCGAGCACTGTGAAGTGTGCAAGATTGTTGAATCAAGATCTGTACCTCTGAAGCAAATAATACATTATATGTTAAAAAGAAGAAGAAGAAGAAGATAGCAGGAGGGGAAGAATGAATGGGGGAAATCGGAGGGGGAGGCGAACTATGACAGACGATGGACTCTGAAAAACAAACTGAGAGTTCTAGAGGGGAGGGAGTGGGAGGATGGGTTAGCCTGGTGATGGGTATTAAAGAGGGCACATTCTGCATGGAGCACTGGGTGTTATACGCAAACAATGAATCATGGAACACTACATCAAAAACTGATGGTATAATGTATGGTGATTAACATAACATAATTTAAAAAAAAGAATATCTTGTTTGTTATTTAAATTCATCTGCCACTATAGTTTTCCAAAATGCCACTTTCCTTGGCGAATCGTTACAAGAGCCTTCTTACTGGATTCTCAATTTCCTCTCCTGTCTTCCTCAAACCTTCTTTCCACTTAGACAATGCAGCAACAGCAATTGTTTTAGTCAATGAATTGAACATGATGTTTCTACTTAAATCCTTCAAGTACTATCATTCTATTAATAAAATCCAAAGACTTTATTGGGGCTTAGAAGTTCCTGTATTATTTGACTCTTGATGAAATCCATCTAAGACCACCTCTCCTCACTGGCCGTTCTCATGTGATGTGTCATGCCTTCGGATGCATCCCCTTTTTCATTTCAAAGCCTTTATCCACGCAGTTGTCCATGTGTGAAACATTAGTTGCATGGACCTTCTCAAGGTCAGTTTCTCCTCATCTTTCAGATATCAGCTTAAGTACCACACTATCAGGAAGTTCTTGCTGATTTAGACTCCCCCATTATCTTTTATAGACCCTCTTTTTGTGGGAGGGTTATATTCCACAAGTGATAATTAAAATATCTGTGCTTTTCTGGACTGTGTTCTTTTTATTACCTGTCACCCTTACAGACTGCAAACTTTGTAACACCAGAGGCTGCGTTTGTTAAATCTACCATTGCATTCCCTATGAAGTTTATGGCAGATGTACCTTAAATAACTCTTTTTAAAATGCAGAAAAGTACTCTATAATTTTAAAGATGTAAAGGCTGAAATCCAGGGAAACTAAAGAAATACTATGTACCAAAAAGATTCCCTGCACTTATCTACTTTAATTTTCATATTTGCGGGGGAAAGGCACGGTTAATTCTATTTGAAGCTGTGGGCCTTTTATTCAGTTATTACTTGAGGAGAGCATACTCTGTACTCATCACTATTCTCTTTCAATTTTTGTGACCTGCATTTGGCTCTTCCTATTTTATAGAAATAGTCTTAAAGGAGTCGTGAATTCTTCAAGTGCATATATAGTGAGGAGATTGCAGAATCAAACTTACAACACTGATGTTGATGCTACTAAATTCAAGCTTTTTAACATGATCTGTATTGTCTCCCACTTATGGGAAACCACTGGGACCCTGCATTTATTTCCTAGTGTTGCTATGACAAGTTATCATAAATTGGGTGGCTTATCACAACAGTTTAGAATCTAGAAGTCCAAAATCAGATGTTGGCAAGGCCATGCTCCCTCTGAGGATTCTAGAGAAGAATCCTTCCTAGCTGCTTCCTGCTCCTTGTGGCTCCATGAGTTCCTTGGTATGTGGCCACATCACTTCAGCCTCTGCCTCCATCTTCTGTGCCCTCTTGTCCCCGTATTCTTCAGCTCTCTCCCTCATTGTAAATATACTAAGTTATGTACTAAGTTATGGATTTAGGCCCATCATAATCCAGTATAACCTCATCTTAACTTGATTACTTGATTATCTGCAAACACCCTATTTCCAAACAAGGTCATATTCACAGTTATACCAGAGATTAGGACTTCAACACGTCCCTTTGGAGGGACATAATTCAACAGACAACAGACTCTTCAGAAAAAGGACAAATCCAGGAATGCGATCAATGCTTTAACGTGGAAAATTCTATTCAAAGGAAATTCCCTCAACCTGTTTGAGATCCTTCCTGTTTCATCAGATACCAAACAGAACTCATTATTCATAGGCAGGTCCACCAGTGCTATTTATCGATAGCATTCTCAAACTCCAGTCCACAGACCACCCTTGTACAAATTAATAATAAAAAAAAATAAGTTAATGAGTAAAATAAAAGATTTGGGCAAAGCTTGTTCCCATTTCTCCAGTTGGTGTTCCTGGGACAAAACTCAGCTGTCAGTGTGAGAATTGTCATTTATACCCCCTAATGGGAAGAAAAGCAAGCTGAGGGGAAAGTGTACAGATCAGGAAAAAAATTAACATAAAACTCTTAAAAATCAAATCACAGAAAATCTGGAAAATACTCAGGATCTCAGCAAGAGAAAGATGGCCAAACTTCACTCCTATTATCTGATGGAAATGACCCAAAGCGCAAGGCAAACTTTTTGCAGCAGATGCAGTCATCCTGAGTCAGGGCATTCGTCTAAATATTCAGAATATATCAAGCATTATTCTTCTAACAAATGGGGAAGATAGCTGCATGAGAGTGCTCACCCTTCCACCAATTCTTGACAACTATCAGGCCCAGAAATTGGTACCTAGCTGTCAAATTGCTGGGAGAAGAACAGGCCTCAGCCAAATGAGAAGAGAGTGTATTAAAGTATGTAAAATGTCTAGAAGGAGCTACCGACATTAAGTATGAACAAGATGAAAAGAAACAGCTTTTTAATTATGTACATATATTAGAATCCAAAAGGAAAGCAGCTTAGCAGTCACACAAAAATTAAACAATCCATTCTTTAAAAATATATATATATTCTAAGTAAAAGAAGAAAATTCTCATTAAGTCTTTTTTTTAATTTAAAAGTACTTAAAAAGTCATGAATTAAATAAAAACAAAGATGAGCAGGTGAAGCATCATCCAAAGAAAATTAAAGGAGAGATCACAATGGTAAGAAAATAATTTGAGGGCCAAGACAAACCATGAGTTAGAAATACCTTAGAAACTTTGAGACACACTTGACAAAGCTGAAAACCAAATTACTCTCATAGCTTGAGTTAATTCCACTGAATAAGAGAAATAAAATAAAAAGATGAAAAAGGGAGCAAATATTTTAAATGGAAGGTAAAGTCAATCCAGCATGAATTTAAGGTTTGATGTCAAGAAATGAATGAATGAAAGATAACGTGTTTTTTAAAGTATAATAAAGAATCTTGTTCCTAAAACAAAGGAATAATTAAATCTAAAAGTTATAATACATCCATCTATTTCCTGATCAACCAATTCAATATTATAAGTTGGTGACTGAACTTCAAGAATAAGCTCAGAATTCTTCAGACGTACAACAGAGATAATGTCTATTCAAGAAGAAAATACTTAGGCTAAGCTAGACTTTTCAAGGCACTTTAGATCCATCAAAAATCTCCCTCCTTTCCTAAAGCTTGTTGTCTGAGTGCTGTCATGGAAAATCACAGTGTGCTGATTGTTACCATTGCCAATCCTTTATCAGCAACCTCAGTTGGCCCTGGATGCCTGAAGACAATCACTTCATAGGTATCTGACCACATACATCTGTCGGCTCTTCCTTATTGTAGCCATCCCAGATTTTCCTGTCCTCAATCAGCCTTACTTACCCCACTGTTTCACTTACCCTCTCTCTCCCATAAGCTGATGATCATGTCATCTCATGCACAGGGGAAATTGGGACCGGTAAGGTTTAAGTTACCTCAATTTCCTACAGTTATCCTATATATTTGAGGAAAGGCACCCATTTTCTTGTTGAAGGACACTCTGCCTTCATGTATCATTGCACCATGTCTTTCTGGTTCCTGAAGGCTTAGACAGCAAAGCCTCCCACACCCTCTTTAGTCCGGCATGGAAAGTCCTCCAACATTTCATTCTCATCTTTCTTTCCCACCCTGTGTTCCTCCCCACACTCTCTCCCATACCCACATGACTGCATCTTCCAGCCAAACCAATTGTCTTAAAGATGCCTGAATAAGCAGTTTATTTGTTCACACTCAATTTTCTCCTTGAGTGTCCAACCCATATCTACTTTCAAAATTTAATTCAGGGGGTCTTAACTCTATGAAAATCCATTTCATTCTTTTGGGTGGAAGTATCCCTTTTATTAATTATATTCTGATGAACTTATATACAATTATAGAATATTAGCTTTTACAACACATGGCACATTTTTGTTTAAAAATCTAACCTCTCCTACTGATATTTGAAGCCCTTAGGGGCAGTCTTTTCCATGTTCTTTGATGTCCTGATATGTGTCACAGAGGAGTCCACCTTAGGCCTTCATTAGGTCTTTGTTGAGTTGAGTGAATTTACTGAGGAACAGGCAGGTTAAGTCATAGGGTCACACACCTAATGTGTGAAATGCCTACATTCCAAACCAGGTCTCTCAGACTGTAAAATAAGGGCTCTTTCCACTGTGCTGTATGATCTCAGTGAATGGGAATTACTTCTTAATTATGTGGTTTGGTGTACAAATGCAATTCAGTTACAATTTCCAGAAAAAAATTGAAGCCAAAAAGCATGAGGACAAATGAACTCACTCTAGTGCAAAGTGGCTCAAGGTCTCTATCACATGTCAATCACCAGTGCTAGACCCGATCAACTCTCAATTCCATGGTGGGTTTTTTTGTTTTTATTCCTGAAGGGTATGGATTAGGGAACTGGGGGGTAGTATATGTTCACACACATTTCAATGTCTTCCTGCGTAGGTAGTACACAGATGTTTTATTGTTCATAACTGGCAAAAATGCAATTTCAGTGAAAGCTCATATCAATATCTATTGGGTTATTAAGCAATGAAATTTAAATCTCCATCTGATGGAAATGCAAAGTAAGTTCTGAGTGGTACATGTCAGGACATTCAGAATATTCATTCAACAGAGATTTGCTTGCTGAAGAGATAAGAAAATGAACTCAAAATAATAAGGTATAAAATTCAAGGAATGTTAAGTACCTAATCACACTGCAAGAAGAAAGAATTATGGATCATTTCACAATTGTAACTGATTTATCAGAATTAGACGATAATGCTTTTTTTCTTTAATGTTTTTTGGTGAATATCATATTTTTTCATTTATTTCCTTACATGTCTCCTCCCCTCACAGTCTTTCTATTACTGAATATTCTTGTCAGCTAAAAAATGGTAAATTGATTTTTTTTTTCTGTTGCACAAGCCTGATGCTCTTGTGGAGAGTTTGTTTTTAAACAATTTTTGCTTATTATCCAATTTTGCCTCTATATTTGCCATGTAAAGGAGATGTGAGGGCTGAATGTAGATTTGTCCACTCCAGACTTGAGAATCAGTTCACTAAGGATTTCACCAAAGCTAGGTTCAAAGCTAGGTTTTCACCAAATGCTTTCACTGTGATATCACAAATGTTTGTGAACACTTTCAAACTCTGAATTCTGTAAAGTTGTGAAAATGCTATCTCCCATACAGAGTTGTCGTGCAGATTGAGATACAGATAGGTGGATGAATAGCAAAAACAAGACACCTCCTGGGCCTCCAGAACAAGTGTGAGCACCAGTGGTTTAATGTAAACAGTATGGTTTAAAGGTAGCAAGCCCGGGGCGCCTGGGTGGCTCAGTCGTTAAGCGTCTGCCTTCGGCTCAGGTCTATCCCAGGGTCCTGGGATCGAGCCCCGCATCGGGCTCCCTGCTTGGCGGGAGGCCTGCTTCTCCCTCTCCCACTCCCTCTGCCTGTGTTCTCTCTCTCGCTGTGTCTCTCTCTGTCAAATAAATAAATAAAATCTTTAAAAAAATAAATAAATAAAGGTAGCAAGCCATTGGTTTGGTTTCTCACTCTGCCATTTACTTCCTGTGTGTCACTAAAGGTATATGTGAAACAGATAAAATTCACTCACCTTTAAAAATAAAATAAAATGCAGCTATCAGTATGACTATCAAAATATTAAATCTAAAGCACTGGACACAAAGGTTTGCATATACTAAATGTTCATCAAAGATTATGTTTATCTCTGTTAAATCGAGATTGTTCAATCTAAAAGTTAAAATGCTGACAGTGCATTTTCTGGACTTCAGGAAAATTCAAATTTTAATTTTGTCTTATTAGTGGTATATAATGTTTAAGAAGTCCTGTGTATACTTTTTTAAAAATATTTTATTTATTTATTTATGAGAGAGAGAGAGAGAGAGGCAGAGGGAGAGGCAGGCTCCCAAGGAGCAGGGAGCCCAATGCGGGACTTGATCCCAGGACCCCGGGATCATGACCTGAGCTGAAGGCAGACGCTTAACCATCTGAGCCACCCAGGCACCCTAAAAAGTCCTGTGTATACTTATAAATGTCTCTTTATAGCAACATTCACAATATGAATTTTTTGAGAACAAAAATAATGACTTTGAATAAACGAAAGAGATTTTTGAGCCTGATTTTGTTACTAACAGTGGAATACCTCTCCCACAAGTGCTCCCTAAATAGTTGCTCAATAAATGAATAGCAAAGACATACACATCCAAATTGTACATTTATGTTGTTTTGGGGAAAGGGTCAGAAAGCTAGTAAGTAATCATTTTATTCTTTTTTTTTAAATTTTTTAATTAACATATAATGTATTATTTGTTTCAGGGGTACAGGTCTGTGATTCATCAGTCTTACACAATTCACAGCGCTCACCATTGCACATACCCTCCCCAGTGTCTATCACCCAGCTACCTCATCCCTCCCGCCCCCAACCACTCCAGCAACCCTCAGTTTGTTTCCTGAGATTAAGAGTCTCTTATGGTTTGTCTCCCTCTCTGGTTTCGTCTTGTTTCATTTTTCCCTCCCTTCCCCTTTGATCCTCTGTCTTGTTTCTCAAATCATTTTATTCTTCAGTTGTCTAGAAGCCCCTTGAGCTCATAATGTCAAAATGAAGAGAACAAGTTCATTCTGACTAAACATATTTCTATGCTCATACTTAACTAACACAGCACAGTTTTATACTTACTTGATTATCAGGATCATTACTAGTTTCTGAATTCTACAAGAATAGGAAATATGATATTCATGATATTCACGACCTGTGTGATGTCTGGAACATACTCAAAAGATGTGGTTTCACAAGTGGATGAAATAATGTGTAGATAAGTAAATGCATGAACTAATAAGTTAAATACTTATTTTGGGCTTCTGTGTATCAGTCTCAGCTCTTTAAGCAAATACAAAAAGGTCTCCATGTGCTTTGAACATACTCTTGTGCCCGGAGAATGGCTCTTTTATAATCATTCTCATTATAAAGTCATTTACTACCTATATTTTACATTTACTTCCAGATAAAAGGAAGGCAGATTTTATGCTTCACCATTCAGAAAAAGTAAATGAACAGATGATCATAATTGCATCATCTTTTTCCTAGAGGATAGATATTTGATAGTATTTCACTTAAGTACAAACTTCTAAGGTTTATTAAAAAGAGATCTTTACCAAGTAGCTTTAAGCACCTAACTTGGTAAATCAAAGACACATTTCATTTATTAAACTTCACCATTACCTCTACTTTTTTTCCATACTTTCATTCAGTTGATTGCAATTAAAGATCTAGATATATTATGCATATTGATTATAAATATATCAGGTGATTTGAGAAGTACTAAAACCCATACCTAATTGGTATCACACAATCACCAAAAACTAAATATAGTTAGAATACAATTGCTTTCTCTAATGGGTTTTGTTTTTATTAACTGTGCTTTGATAGTATTGTTCATGATATAATCTGTAGGGTTGATTGGCCAAATTTAAGTGTTTCTAATGAGAATTGTGGTATAGATTTCTACCTTATTCCTTAATTAAACCCCCAGTGTCTTTGTGGACCAGCAATATGCCCACATAAGATTTTATCTTCCCCAGATTCTCCAGTAGTTCAGATTATCTCTGGATACCATTCCTGACTAGTGAGATAATATAGAAGCCTAGGATATGAGCAAGTTAATTAAGTTTTGTTTCTGAAATATCTTTACTCAGTCAGAAGATTTCACAATGGATGTCAGTCAAACCCACAATTTAATTCCTAATACAAAGTTTTTTAAAATATACATTTTTGGTACAATTGTAGATTCATATGCCATTGTGGGATAACAAACAGAGATTCCATACAACCACACCCAATTTACCCCAAAGGTAATATCTTAAATGTCTACACAGTAAAATATCATAACCACAATATTATCATTGATAGAACCCATCAACCTTCTTCAGACTTCATCAGTTTTACATGTACCCATTGTGTGTGTGCATATACATTTATTTTATGCAACTTTGCCACACATGCAAATTTGTGAACCATCAAGACAATCAAGATACAGAGCAGCTCCATTTCAAATATATTTCATGTTACCATTTTGTAGTCGTGGTGACCTCCCTTCCTTCCTATCTCCCTAATCTGGCCATCACTAAACTGTTCTCCAATTTTATAATTTTGTCATTTTGGAAATGCAGGTAAATGAAATCATACAGCGCATAAACTCTTGATATTGGTTCTTTCCCCCCAGAGTAATTCTCTTGAGATCCATCCAAGTTGTTGCATATATCGGTAGTCCATCTCACGCTGTTGCTGAACAGTGTTATATGCTCTGGAGTACTATGCTTTTGTTTAATTGCTTGCCACTTGAGGGACATTGGAATGTTTCCACTTCATGGCTATTAAAAATAAAGCAGCCAGAAATATTCCATATATGTTTCACTGTGTGAAAATAAGTTTTAATTTCCCTGGAATAAATGTCCAAGTGTACAGTTGCTTAGATCATCTTATGCTTATGTTTAGTTTTGTAAGAAACTGCTATCCTCTTTGTCAGAGTGGGTACTATGTTACATCCCCACAGCAAAGATTGAAGGATCCAGTTTCAACATGTCCTCTCCCGTGTGAGGGTGTGTGTTGTTATTATTAGTTATTCTGGGAGGTATGCAATCATATCTCAATGTGGCTTCAATTTGCATTTCTCTAATGACTAATGATTATAAACATATTTGCATATGTTTATTTGCCATCTGTATGTTCTCATTGGTGAAATGTCTCCATATCTTTTGCCCACTTTCTAATTGTTTTTGTCATTGAATTTTAAGCTTTTTTTATGTATTCTAGATACCAAGTTTTTTGTCAGCTATGTGGTCTGCAAATACTTTCTCCTAATATGTAGCTTTCCTTTCTATTCTATTCACATACACTTTCACAGAACAAATATTCCTTACTTACATGAGGTCCAATTGATTAATTCTTCCTTTTAAGATTGTACTTTGATATCAAGTTTAAAATCTCTTCACTTAGGGCAGGATCTCAAAAATTTTCTCTGATTTTTTTTTCTAAAAGCTGTATAGTTTTATTTTTTACATTTAAGTCTATGACCCATCTTGAGTTCAATGTATTTTTTTTATTTTTATTTTTTTAAGATTTTTTTTTTATTTATTTATTTGAGACAGAGAGAATGAGAGAGAGAGAGAGCACATGAGAGGGGGGAGGGTCAGAGGGAGAAGCAGGCTCCCTGTTGAGCAGGGAGCCCGATGCGGGACTCGATCCAGGGACTCCAGGATCATGACCTGAGCCGAAAGCAGTCGCTTAACCAACTGAGCCACCCAGGCGCCCCGAGTTCAATATATTTTTAATTAATTTGTATGGATGTTAAATTTGTCTAATTTGGTGTTAGATTTTCATTAAGGTTCCTTGTTTTGCCTGTGACTATCCAATAACTTCAGCATTTGTTGAAAGGCCCATCCTTTGTCCAGAGAATAGTTTTCCCACCTTTGTAAAAAAATCAATTTGGTACATTTGTGTGGGTCTGTTGTGTTCTTTATTTTGTTCCACCATCATATCTGTTTATTTCTACACTGATAACACATTATCATGAATACTATAGCTTATTTTAACCTTTAAATACAATAGAGTGATTACTTTCACTTTATTCTTATTCATCAAGTTGGTTTATTTTACAGTGTTTATCTTTCCATATGAATTTTAGAATAAGTATGTCTATAAAAACATACTTTATATGTTTATAAAAATGGGATTTTTATGGTGGTTCCATTAAACCTATAAGGCAATTTGGAGAGAATTGGTATCTTTACCATGTTGTATCTTCCATGAAAATGGTATGTCTTTCCATTTGTGTCTCCTCTGATGTGTTCCATTGGATATTTTATAATTCTTAGTATACACATCATGTAAGTGACATAATAATTTTGTACATATATATTAAATATTTTATTTATTGACAAAGAGAGAGAGAACACACAAACAGGGGGAGCAGAAGGCAGAGCAAGAGGGAGAAGCAGGCTCCCTGCTGAGCAGAGAGCCCAATGCAGGGCTCAATCCCAAGACCTCAGGATCATGACCAGAGATGAAAGTAGATGCTTAACCAACTGAGCCACCCGTAAGCCCCATATACCTATATATTTTATTTTTTTTGAGCAGTTATAAATATTGTCCTTTTATTTCAGTTTCCATATGTTTGCTATTTATATATAAAACTGATTTGCTTTGCGTGTGTTCCATTTATAACCTATGAACTTACTAAATTATCTTATTCTAAAAAATTTTTGATAGGTCTCCTCAAAATTTTTATGTAGATAAAATCATATAATCTACAAATGGGAGCAGTTTCATTTCTTCCTTTCCAATCTATGCAGCTATTCTTTTTAAAACCTGATTGTGCTGGCAAGAATATCCAGAACAATGTTGAAAGAGAGTGGTGAGAACAGACATCCTTTTTTTTTTCCTCAGCTTTCCCTTTCTGTTATCCTAGTTGAAAGTTTTTTGTTTTTGCTTTTCCTCTTGTTTTTTGTTTGTTTGTTTTGTTTTTTCTTGTTTTTAAATCATGATTGGGTTTGGATTTTGTCAAAAGCTTCTGCCTTGATCAATATGATCATATGATGTTTTTTCTTTAACATTTTGACAAGATTGTCTATTACATCTTAGATGGGTTTGGTAGTTTCTAGTTTTTAGTTCCTAGTGTCAAGGAATTGGTTCATTTCTGTGAAGCATTTAAATATATGAGCATAAATGTGTTTATATTATTCCCCAATTATTTTTTGATGGCAGCAGGATCTTTGGTGATGTCCTCCTGTATCATTTCTGATAATGATTTGTGTCCTCACTATTTTTATATTTGTCAATCATTCTAGATTTTTGTCAAGTTTATTGAAAAATCAACTACCGTTATATTAATTTTCTCAATCATTTGCTTGTTTTTAATTTCATTTTATTCTGCTAACATTTAGTATTTTTTCTTTACATTATTTTGCTTTTTTCTATTTAAATAAGGTATAACTCTCATTTTTTAGTTAAGACCTTTCAGGTTTCGAATATAAGCATTAAGTGCTATTCAAATCCCTCTCAGCACAGCTTTGGCAGCATCTCATGTATTTTTATACTATGCATTATTATACTCATTAAGTTCTATGTGTTTTCTTAATTCCTTTGAAATTTCCTCTTTGAATCAGCTTTTATTCTGAGGTTTGTTGATTAATTTCAAGTGTTTGGATGCTGCTGTTTATTTTTCCTGTTATTAATATCTAAATCAATTCTATTATGGCCACAGAACATATTTTATGTGATTTTAAGTCTTTTGAATTCTGTTTATGGACTAAGACACAGTCTCTCTTATTAATGTTCCATGAGGTTTTGAAAAACAAAAACAAAAACAAAAATGTGTACCTCCTGTGTTTGGGTCGAATGTTCTATATGTGTGTTTAGACATTGTTGCTTGATGGTATTGTCAAATGTTCTATATCCTTGCTGATTTTCTGTCTAGTAGTTTCTTCAATTGCTTAGAGTAGGGTGCTAAAGCTTCTAACTATAGTTGTGGGTTTGTTTATTTATCTTTTCATCTTTTAGCTGATATTCATCATTCTCTGGGTCTTTCAGATGCCACTATGAGAGAACAATCTTTTTGACAGGGTCGGAAGCTGGGGTGAAAAGTCAGCTCTCCATTTGTCCCCGCAAAACCTGAAGAAGGTGTGCTTTTTCTCATTGTTATTTGGTTTTAGTTAGTTAGATATTGACAAAAGGATTTCTGTTCCTTTAAAGATTTATTTATTCATTTTTAGAGACAGAGAGAGAGCGAGCAAGGGGAAGGGCAGAGAGAGAGGGAGAGAGAGAATCTTAAGCAGGCTCCATGCCCAGTGAAGATCCTGATGCAGGGCTCCATATCACGACACTGAGATCACAACCTGAGCTGAAATCAAGTCAATACTCAACTGACTGAGCTGTCCAGGCAGTCCGACTTCTGTTCTTTTAGTCCACCATGTTCCCCGTACTTTGGCTAGCAGGATAGGCAGTAAGTGGGAAGCAATAGTATGTGGGAGGCAATAAGGACACCTCAGAATCTCATTACTGTTTAATTTCTTAAGTCCCAACACGCCTAGAGAGTCCACCTTCTCCATTCCACTCTTCAGAGTCTCCCTGTGGGAACTCACAATGCCTGGCTAGCTAAGATATGATAAACACAATCCTCCTGAGAGAAGCTAGTTGAAAAGCAAAGAAGGAGTGACCAGAAAACTGGGCCTCCTTTTAGGTTTCTGGGCTGAAAACAGCCAGATCCTAATTGTGGCTCAACGTTATCTCCCAGGCGACAGATGCTTAACTTAGGTTAGACATGAATCCTTAATAGTTACCTACTCCCTACCTGCAGGTCACAAACACAGATAGTTCTAATCACACAACGCCCATAAATGTCACTTCCCTAGTTACTAAAACTTTACATTCCTTTCTGATCTTGAATCTTTGATAACATGCATAATAAAAATGGAAGTAGACCTTGGTTCAGGACTTTTCTCCACTAGATCATCTGGTCCCTCAGCCTTCTCCTTTCTCCTACTAAGGTGTCTGGACTAATCTTTTCATTTGCCACTTCAGGGTTTGCTGGCCAAACATGACATCTCCCCACAGTGATTTATTGCATTATGTCCAGGGTCTTCTATTTGTAAGAGGGAGGACTTAGGAGGAATGAAGTTACCTCTTGGCCTGAAAAGCTGATTATTTTATCAGCCTTTGTCACTCAAAGCTCTCCTTAGTTTTGCTTTTAAACAAATTTATGGTTTAAAATGTAATTGGCCTAAGTAGCCTGTAATCCTGGGCATTTTTAACATGCTCTGTTTTCTTTCAGTCCTTCCTACAAATTAACCATCTCTCCTCTGAGCTCATTCCTCATGCTTTCTTTTCTTTTTCTTTTCTTTTTTTTTTAAGATTTTTTATTTATTTATTTGAGAGAGAGAGAATGAGAGACTGAAAGCATGAGAGGGAAGAGGATCAGAGGGAGAAGCAGACCCCCCGCTGAGCAGGGAGCCTGATGTGGGACTCGATCCCAGGACTCCAGAATCATGACCAGAGCTGAAGGCAGTCACTTAACCAACTGAGCCACCCAGGCGCCCCTCATGCTTTCTTTTCAATCGCAATTTATAGTAATCAACTCATACCATATATGTTCTTGTTTATTCAATCTCTCCTTTTTTTTATTATGTTAGTCCCCATACAGTACATCATTAGTTTTTGATGTAGTGTTCCATGATTCATTATTTGCATATAACACCCAGTGCTCATTACAACACATGCCCTCCTTAATACCCATCACTGGGCTAACCCATTCCCCCACCCCCTACCGTTTGCATCCATATGGATGGAACTGGAGAGGATTATGCTAAGTGAAATAAGTCAGGCAGAGAAAGACATTTATCATATGGTTTAACTCTCTATGTGGAACATAAGGAATAGCACAGAGGACATTAAGGGAAGGAAGGGTAAACTGAAGGGGGGGAATCAAAGGGAGAGATGAACCATGAGAGACAATGGACTGCAGGAAACAATCTCTCCCTTTAAATATACAATTGAGACATTATCTCCTTTCAAGATCCCTCAGGCAAGTGTGTTAGCAAATGTTTCCCACTACATGAAAGGATCACCATCATATCATCCTCTGATGTAAATTTCTTCATCACCTGTTAGCTGAGAACTAAGCCAGAGCATCACGTTTTAGGTTTTTATTACAGAAACATACATCTGTAAGAGCCAACTTCTAAATTAATCAGGTAGCCAACAGTCTCAAAACTCCATGGCTGAAAGCAACAAAAACTATTTCTATTGTTATACATTATAGCACAGTGGGCCAGTGACTCTGCATTATGTTGTGGGAGGGCTGACAACACGGTCTCCATCTTTGGCCCTCCATCTTACCAATGCCTACACAATGACCTCCCTCAGGACTATGTGTTCCGGGCCCATAGTAGTTAATGTGTGCTCTGACCGGAATTTGAGACTTGTTCTGATCATCCCTTAAGGGGCGCACAGAAGGTTGCACTTTAGATAACTAAGAGAGGTGACTAGGGTACACAAGGCCCCCCCTGTAGATAACTAGTAGAGATGAACAGCATATAGAAGGTCTCACTGTAGATAACTAGTAGAGATGACCAGCACACAGAAGGCCCCACTTTAGATAACTAGTAGCGATGACTGTAGCACAGAAGGCCAAATCTAGATTACTAACCTTTGATCTCACCACAATGCCACTTGCTCTATAAAAGCTGTGGATTAAGGTCTGGACTGGGCAGAGAAAGGCTATATAGTTCCTGGATTGTTTGTCTGCCTGATCACTCCCTGTTAGAATGTTACCCTCAGTAAAACTCTGTGTAAAAGGTATGAAAGAGCTTGCTTCATTTTTCCACCTCAAAGTGCCTTCTCAGTCTGGAGGATACTTTACTGTCCCTTCTCCACCCTTCTAATACATTCCATGCAATAACAACCCCCTTGAAAGTTCCCTCTTTTGCTGTGAAAATGAATATATGGCAAAGTTAAAGCTGTTAAAGCTTTAACCCAGTTAAAGTTAAAACTTTAACCCAGAAGTGATGGATGTTACATCTACTCATGTCTTTGATCATAACTAAGTTTGAGGAAGAAAGTTAATTGTCACCACACGTCTAGTGGGAGAAAACATTAGTTACTATGAATAGCCTTAGTGGCTTCCACATTAATGAAAAGAAAGGACTCCCAATCCAGAGATACTGTATTTTAAGCTATATACAGTATCTAGATGAAATTTAAGGGTTGTTGTCTTTGGGTTAGAATTACTTTGTTCTATGTATGGGAAGAAGGGTGATGTGGGTAATGGTTATCTACAAGGGTTGGGGTGTACTAACTACTGTTGGTAGTTAAAAAAAAAGCCTTATCTTCTTTTTTATTGAGTTTTATTTGAATTCCAGTTAGTTAACATACAGTGTAATATTAGCTTCGGGTGTACAATTTAGTGATTCAACACTTATGTACAACACCTGGTGCTCATCACAACAAGTGCACTCTTTAATCCCCATCACCTATTTAACCCAGCCCCTCACCTACCTCCCCTCTGGTAACCTTATCTTCTTGTTCTGTATTAAACAAAATCATAGTTTAGAGTAGGAAAATAATGTCTTAAGTAAAAATAAGAGTAGCAATGATTATATATCCTAATTGCTATTTTCAGAAGCATTGTGGTTGTTTTGATGTAATGGGTCTAATAATTAACAAGCAACCATTGACTTTTTTGCCTTTTTTTTCCTAGAGATGGAACAATTGTTATGTGATCATGAAGATAAAAATAAACTACTATGGGGCGCCTGGGTGGCTCAGTCATTAAGCATCTGCCTTCGGCTCAGGTCATGGTCCCAAGGTCCTGGGATCGAGTCCCACATTGGGCTCCCTGCTCAGCGGAGAGCCTGCTTCTCCCTCTCCCACTCCCACTGCTTGTGTTCCCTCTCTCTCTGTGTCTCTCTCTCTCTGTGTCAAATAAATAAAATCTTTTAAAAAAAATAACCTACTATGTATGGCAAAAGAGAATATAGAAGAGCCAGGGTACATGCTAGTATCACAGAGCCAATCATTTATTCCTGGACTAGCAACACTGACACTTCTGATATGTGTGGGGAAAAAAAAATCCTAAATGATTAAGTTAACTTATCTGAATTTTAGTTGCATGCAACTTATTTGATACAAAATCTGAATCCTCTATCTACTATTTAGTCAACCCAACTATATAAATATAAATAAATAAAAATAAAAATGTGCATATATGTGTATAAATATAGATAAGTAGATATAGATATAACCAGAGAGAGAGAGAGAGAATAAGAATTATGTAACTTGTCCCCAATCCACAATTAGAAAGGGGCAGAATTGAGATTTCAAGTCTATATGGCTATAATGTATATTTTCTGTTACAATTAAATGCCTGATGTGATTGATCAATCGATTGATCAATCTATGTGTTATTGTCTACAAAGACCTTTTTAAAAGTTATCTATTAAAAATTTTCCAAAAGTATTTGAAAAATTATAGACACAGAGAGTGCAGATCAACACTTCATTATCTCAATCTCCTCAATGTCCCCCATAGTTTTGCACAGCCAAGTATTAAATTGTGAGGTTTCTTAGTATCAAGCACTTAATTCACATGATTTTAGGTAACAGAGAAACAACACTGTATAAAAGGAGAACAATGACAAAAGGAGGATTTTCTTGTATCCAGTACTTTACAACCCACAAATCTAGGCTTTATGGGATGAGGCATAACTAACTCAGAATAATCAATAGTGTTACATTTATGTCTTTTTTTTCTTAGATTATTTGAAAGTTACTAAAACTTATGGATGAATGCCAACTCAGTAGAAAAGAGAGCTAAACTCCAAATAAAACCAATCAAGCAGCACAGTCAAAAAATTAAAAAAAGAGAAAGGCTTTAAATCATTGTTCATTGTATATTTTAAATTTACCAGATTATTTTTTTTAATAATTTAATGTTTTCAGCCAAAAATATTACAAGTTATTTAGGGATATTTTTTAGATAGTCCTATATTTTCAACTTTAAAATCAGCCTTCAATCATCTTATCAAGTATATAAGATCTATGTAATAGAAAACCCAAAA
>NC_138380.1:88908488-88914460 GCF_054177405.1 Leptonychotes weddellii
TTTTTTTTTATTTATTTGAGAGAGAGAATGAGAGAGAGAGAGCACATGAGAGGGGGGAGGGTCAGAGGGAGAAGCAGACTCCCTGCTGAGCAGGGAGCCCGATGCGGGACTCGATCCCGGGACTCCAGGATCATGACCTGAGCCGAAGGCAGTCGCTTAACCAACTGAGCCACCCAGGCGCCCAAAATATCTTTTGATTATTAAAGAATCCAGTAAACTTACCAATTTAGGTGTTAATTAAATTATTCTTAAGAATTTTCTACATAAACAATCATATCATTGGTAAATGATGTCAGCTATTATTATTATTTATAATCATTTTACTTTCCATTTCTTTTTCTTGCCGCAATGCATGAAAGAGAAGAGAGCTTCTTTATGACCATTTTAGGTATATTTGGAAGTTTACCCAATAAGGGAAGTTCCTATTTAATATTAGCTTGCAAAGTGCATGTACTCTTAAAAAAAAAAAAAAAGGCAGCTCCATTTTAGAGCAGTTTTAGATTCACAGTAAAACTGAGCCAAAGTGAAGTTCTATATACTCCATTTCTCCACAAATTATACAATCTTCTTCACTATCAACATCCCACAAAATAGTGGTATGTTTATTACAATTAATGAAGCTACACTGACAAATCATTATCATCCAAAGTTCAGTCTTGGTGTTGTACATCCTATGGGTTTTGACAACTGTACAAATAAATGTATCCACCATTGTAGTATCATATGGTGATAATGCTCTAAAAATCTTGTTTTCTGCCTACCCATGCGCTTCCTCTTTCCTAATGCCTGGCAACCACTATTTGACCGTTTCCCTAGTTTTGCCTTTTCAAGAACGTTATGTAGTTGGATGGATACAGTATGCAGTCTTTTCAGAATAATATCCACACTTAGTGGTATGTATTTAAATTTATTTTTTCATGACTAGCTTATTTCTTTTTAACGCTAAATAATACTCCATTGTCTGAATGTAGCCACAATTTGTTTATTTACTCACTTAAAAGACATCTTGATTGTTTTTGAGTTTGGCTATTATAAACAAAGCTGCTATAAATATCTATGTGCAAGTTTTTGTGTGCACATAAGATTTCGCTCAGTGGGTAAAATCAGAGTGCAATGCTGGATCATATGGTAAGAGTATGTTTATTTTTGTAAGAAACTCATAAACTCTCTCCAATGTGGTTATACCATTTTGGTTCCCCACCAGCAATAAATAAGAGTTACTATTACTATACATTTTTTCTAACATTTGGTATTGCCAATGTTTTAAATTTTGGCTATTCTAATAGGTGTTTAGTGGCATTATTATTGTTTCAGTTTTCAATTTTGTAATGACATTTAATGTTGGACATCATTCCATGTGCTTACTTGCCATCTATACATTTTCTTTGCTGAGGTGTCTATTCAGATCTTTGGCCCATTTTTAAGTCCAAATATTTATTATTGTTGAGTTTTAAGAGTTCTTTGGATATTTAGGACAATAGTCCTTTATCTGTTATGTTCTTTGCAAATGTATTTTTCCCCAACCTGTAGCTTTTCTTCTCATTCTGTTGATAATTGTTTTTTAAAGAGCAAAAGTTTTCAATATTAATAAAGTCCAGTTTATCAAGTATTTATTTCATGAGCCATGCTCTGGTGTTGCATCAAAAAAGGCATCATCAAACTCAAGGCCAAGTAAGTTTTTGCCTATAATAGCTTCCAAGAGTTTTATAATTTTGCATTTCATATTTAGATCTCTGGTCCATTTGGAAATATTTTTTGTTAATCTACCCTGTGTCTGGATTATTTGTCTGTTTGCTTGTCTCACATGAGGAGACACGTGGTAGTGTCAATACTGAGTTGGATATTGTCTTTTGCCACTTTATATAAATTTCATAATCAATTTGTTGATGTCCACAAAATAAGTTGCCTGGATTTTGATTGGGATTGCAGTAAATCTATAGGTCAAATTAAAAAGAACTGATATCATGAAAATATTGAGTCTTTCTATCCATGGACATAGAAAATTTCTCATTAATTTCATTATTCTTTGATTTATTTCATCAGAGATTTGTACTTTTGCTTATGTAAATTTATTACATATTTTATAAGTTTTATAGCTAAGTATTTCATTTGCAGGATGCCAATGTAAATATTATGTTTTTAATTTCAAATTCCACATTTTGGTTGATAGTATACAGGAAAATGACTGAATTTTGTGTATTAACTTTGTATCCTGCAACTTTGATATAATCACTAGTTACGGGAGAGGTTGGTTGTTTTTTTTTTATATTTTTTTATTTTCTACATAAACAATCATGCCATCTGAAAACAGTTTTATTTCTGTCTTCCTAATCTATATAAAAATATTTCCTTTTATGGTCTTCATACATTAGCAAGGAGTTGCACTATAGTGTTGTAAAGCACTGGTAAGAAGGCATATCCATGACTTGATCTTGATCTAAGTGGGAAAGTTTCAAGTTTCTCAGCATTAAGTTGATGGTAGCTGTAAGTTTTTTGTAGGTGTTCTTTATCAAACTGAGTAAGTTTCCTAATTTGCTGAGTTTCTTTTTTTTTTAATCTTGCATAGGTGTTAGATTTTGTGAAATATTTTCCTTGCATCTAATGATACAGTAATCTGATTTTTCATTTTATGAATGTTGATATGAATTACATTAATTGACTTTCAAATGTTGAATTGGCCCTTAATATCAGAGATAAATCCCATTTGATAATGATGTCTAATATGTCATTGAATTTGATTTGTTAATGTTTTGTTGAGGAGTTTTACACCTATGTTTATGAGAGATACTGGTTTTTAGTTTTCTTGTAATATTTTTGTCTCATTTTAATATTTGGGTAATACTGGCCTCATAGAATGAGTTAGGAAGTGTTCTTTTTGCTTTTATCATCTGGAATAAACTGTAGACAGTTGGTATAATTTCTTCCTTAAGTGCTTGATACAATACCATTAAACCTATATCAGCCTGGTGCTTTCTATTTTGAAGGTTATTAACTATTGATTTAGTTTCTTGAATAGCTACAGGCCTATTTTTGTGTGACTTTTTGTTGAATTGTGTCTTTCAAAGAATTGGTCCACCAACCTAGGTGACTAGGTTAAAAATTTGAGGACATAGTGTTGTTCATAGTACTTGTTTATTATCCTTTTAATGTCCATGAGGTCTGCAGTAGTGTTCCCTCTTTCATTTCTGATATTAGTAAACTGTGTCTTCTCTCTTTTTTATTTGGTTAGCCTGGATTGCCTTTTTTATTAATTCATTTTTTTATTTTTAAAAGAACCGGCTTTTGGTTTTATTGATTTTCCAAAGTGATTTCCTGTTTTCAATTTAATTGACTGGTATTTTTATTTCTATTTTTTTCTCTTCTAATGTATACATTTAATGTGATTCTTTTCTGTCCCAACACTGCTTTTACTGTTTCTAACAAATATCAATAAGCTGTATTTTCATTTTTATTTATTTCAAAATATTTTTCGATTTCAAAGAAATTTTAGTTTTCACCCATGTGTTATTTATAAGTGTAGTATTAAATGTCCAAGTAATTGAGGATTTTCTATCTTTTTGTTATTTATTTATACTATAATTCCATTGTAATCTGAGAACATACATTATATGATTTCAATAGTTTTAAATTTGCTTAGGTATGTTTTATGGGACAGAATGTTTTCTATATAGGTGAATATTCCATGTGAGCTTCAGAAGAATGTGTAAGCTTCTGCTATTGGATGAAGTTGTCTATTGATATCAATTATATTCAGTTGGATGGTGGTACTATTGAGTTCAGCTATGTCTTTAATGATTTTCTGCATGCTAGATCTAACCATTTCTTTTTTCTTTAATTTTATTTTATTATGTTATGTCACCATACATTGCATCATTGTTTTTTGATGTAGTTGTCCATGATTCATTGTTTGCGTATAACACCCAGTGCTCCATGCATCACATGCCCTCCTTAATACCTATCACCAGGCTAACCCATTCCCCCACCCCCTCCCCTCTAAATCCCTCAGTTTGTTTCTCAGAGTCCATCATCTCTCATGGTTCGTCTCCCCCTCTGATTTTCCCCCCTTCATTTTTTCCCTTCCTACTTTTTTTTTTTTTTAACAAATAATGTATTCTTTGTTTTAGAGGTACAGGTCTGTGATACAATAATCTTACAAAATTCACAGCGCTCACCACAGCACGTACCCTCCCCAATGTCTATCACCCAGCCACCCCATCCCTCCCAACACCCACCATTCCAGCAACCCTCACTTTGTCTCCTGAAATTAAGAAATCCTCATATCAGTGAGATCATATGATACTTGTCTTTCTCTGATTGACTTATTTTGTTTAGCATAATACCCTCTAGTTCCATCCACGTTGTTGCAAATGGCAAGATTTCTTTTTTTTTTTTTTTTTGATGGCTGCATAATATTCTATTGTATATATATACCACCTCTTCTTTAAACGTTCTTCTGTTGATGGACATCTTAGCTCTTTCCATAGTTTGGCTATTGTGGACATTGCTGTTATAAACATTGGGGTGCACATGCCCCTTTGTATCACTACATTTGTATCTTTGGGGTAAATACCCAGTAGTGCAATTGCTGGATCATATGGTAGCTGTATTTTCAACTTTTTGAGGAACCTCCATACTGATTTCCAGAGTGGCTGCACCAGGTTGCATTCCAACCAACAGTGTAGGAGGATTCCCCTTTCTCTGCATCCCCACCAACATCTGTCATTTACTGACTTGTTAATTTTAGCCATTCTGACTGGTGTGAGATGGTATCTCATTGAGGTTTTGACTTGGATTTCCCTGATGCCGTGTGATGTTGAGCACTTCTTCATGTGTCTGTTGGCCATTTGGATATCTTCTTTGGAGAAATGTCTGTTCATGTCTTCTGCCCATTTCTTGATTGGATCATTTGTTCTTTGGGTGTTGAGTTTGAAAAGTTCTTTATAGATTTTGGATACTAGCCCTTTATCTGATATGTCATTTGCAAATATCTTCTCCCATTCTGTTGGTTGTCTTTTGGTTTTGTTGACTGTTTCCTTTGATGTGCAAAAGCTTTTTATCTTGATGAAGTCCCAATAGTTTGTTTTTGCACTTGCTTCCCTTGCCTTTGGCGACATTTCTAGGAAGAAGTTGCTGGGGCTGAGATTGAAGAGGTTGCTGCCTGTGTTCTCCTCTAGGATTTTGAAGGATTCCTGTCTCACATTTAGGTCTTTCATCCATTTGAGTCTATTTTTGTGTGTGGTGTAAGGAAATGGCTCAGTTTTATTCTTCTACATGTTCATCAGGGATATTGGTCTGTAGTTCTCCTTTATGATAGGGTCTGTGTCTGGTTTTGGGATCAATGTAATGCTGGCCTCATAAAATGAGTTTGGAGGTTTTCCTTCCAGTTCTATTTTTTGGAACAGTTTCAGAAGAATAAGTATTAATTCTTCTTTAAATGTTTGATAGAATTCCCCTGGGAAGCCATCTGGCCCTGGTTCTTTTTACTGGGAGATTTTTTATGACTGCTTCAATTTCCTTAGTGGTTATGGGTTTGTTCAGGTTTTCTATTTCTTCCTGGTTCAGTTTTGGTGGTTGATATATCTCTAGGAATGCATCCATTTCTTCCAGGTTATCGAATTTGCTGGCATATAGTTGCTCTTTATATGTTCTATAATTGTTTGTATTTCTTTGGTGTTGGTTGGGATCTCTCCTTTTTCATTCACGATGTTATTTATTTGGGTCATTTCTCTTTTCTTTTTGTTAAGTCTGGCCAAGGGTTTATCAATCTTGTTAATTCTTTCAAAGAACCAGCTCCTAGTTTCATTGATCTGTTCTACTGTTCTTTTGGTTTCTATTTCAGTGATTTCTGCTCTGATCTTTATGATTTCTCTTCTCCTGCTGGGTTTAGGCTTTATTTGCTGTTCTTTCTCCAGCTCCTTTAAGTGTAGGGTTAGGTTGTGTATTTAAGACCTTTCTTGTTTCTTGAGAAAGGC
>NC_138380.1:88914560-88937803 GCF_054177405.1 Leptonychotes weddellii
TCTTTTGCTTAGATAATCTGTCCATTTCAGTGATGGGTCTTGTTTTTTTATCCAATCTGATACCCTGTGTCTCTTCATTGGGGCATTTATCCCATTTACATTCAGGGTAACTATTGAAAGATATGAATTTAGTGCCATTGTATTCCCTGTAAGGTGACTGTTACTATATATCGTCTCTATTCCTCTCTGGTCTATATTACTTTTAGGCTCTCTCTTTGCTTAGAGGACCCCTTTCAAGATTTCTTGTAGGGCTGGCTTGGTGTTTGCAAATTCTTTTAGTTTTTGTTTGTCCTGGAAGCTGTTTACCTCTCCTATTTTCAATGACAGCCTAGCTGGATATCATATTCTTGGCTGCATATTTTTCTCATTTAGTGCTCTGAATATATCCTGCCAGTCCTTTCTGGCCTGCCAGGTCTCTGTGGATAGGTCTGCTGCCAATCTAATGTTTCTACCATTGTAATTTACAGACCTCTTGTCCTGAGCTGTTTTCAGGACTTTCTCTTTGTCTCTGAGACTCGTAAGTTTTACTATTAGATGTCTGGGTGTTGACCTATTTTTATTGATTTTGAGAGGGGTTCTCTGTGCCTCCTGGATTGTGATGCCTGTTTCCTTCCCTACATTAGGGAATTTCTCTGCTCTAATTTACTCCAATATACCTTTTGTCCCTCTCTTTTTTCTTCTTCTTCTGGGATCCCAATTTTTCTGATATTGTTTAATCTTATGTTATCACTTATCTCTCTAATTCTCCCCTCATGATCCAATAGTTGTTTATCTCTCTTTTTTTCTCAGCTTCTTTATTCTCTATCATTTGGTGCCCTACATCACTAATTCTCTCTTCTGTCTCATTTATCCTAGCAGTTAGAGCCTCCATCTTTTATTGCACCTCATTAATAGCTTTTTGTATTTCGACTTGGTTAGATTTTAGTTCTTTTTTTTCTCCAGAAAGCATTTCTCTAGTATCTTCCATGCTCTTTTCAAGCCCAGGTAGTATCTTTAAAATCGTCATTCTGAACTCTAGTTCTGACATCTTACTAATGTCCGTATTGATTAGGTCCCTGGCAGTCGGTACTGCCTCTGTTCTTTTTTTTTTTTGAGGTTAGTTTTTCCATCTTGTCCTTTTTTCCAGAGGAGAATAGATGAATGAGAGAACAAAATGCTAACAGGGTAAGAGCGACCCCAGAAAAATATACACTAAACAAATCAGAAGAGACCCGAAACTGGGGGAAAAAGAACAGGAAAGAAAGAAAAAAAAAAAGAATATGACCAAATATAATGAGGCTGGTGAATGGATCAGTGCCACACACTAGATTTGGGGCATATTTTGGTCTGTTAGAAGAAACGGCCTCCCAAAATTTTAAAGAAAGGAAAGCTTATATATATACAAAAATAAGGGTAAATACAATGAAGGGATGGAATATGACTGTAAGGATGGAAATTACAAAAGATTTTATAGAAGGAATTGATAAGAATTTGGTTGAAAAAAGAAAGAAGAGAAATTAAAAAAAAAGAAAAAGGGAGAGAATGTGATCAGACAGGAGACTAGAACAAAGCCATACACTAGAGATTTGGGGTATATTTTGGTCTGTTAGAAGAAACTGTATCCCAAAATTTTAAAAGAGAGAACAACTTATATATATACAAAAAATAAGGTTAAGTATAATGAAGGGCTAGAATATGACTCTAAAAATGAAAAATAAAAATGATTTTAAAAAAAGAGATTGACAAGATGTTGGTTGAAAAAAAGAAAAAGAAAAATTCAAAAAAAAGTAGAAAAAGAGAAAAAGAAAATTAAAAAAATTAACTTTGAAAGACTAAAGAATCATGGTAAAAAGGCCCTGAATTCTATGTGCAGTATTCTCCTAGTGCTGGAGTTCTGCTGTTCTCGTTGATCAGTAAACTTGGTCTTGGCTGGCTGTTCTTGCTGATCTTCTGGGGGAGGGGCCTGTTGCAGTGATTCTCAAATGTTTTTGCCTGAGGCAGAATTGCACCACCATTGCCAGGGTCCAGGCTAAGTAATCTGCTCAGGTTTGCTCTTGAGAGCTTTTGTTCCCTGCAAGCTTTCCATACTGCTTTGGAGGATGAGAAAGAAAATGGCTACCTCCTAGTCTCCACCCCAGAGACTCCTCAGTGAGCCCCCAGAGAAAAGTAGTCAGTCACTCCTGTCTCCCTGGTCCCTGGCCATACTCCATGCTCACCCAGCCTGTGATGGATCATTCCTATCTCTGGCACACGACCCCGTGTGGAGTCTCTAAACCCAACAGATCCCTGTGGTGCACTCCTGAGCCGCTCCTCCTGGGGGAGGAACAGGAGTCTCCCTGGATCTGTCGCTTGTTGGGTCCCTGCTGGAAGAGCAGTGGCCTGACTCTGCCACGGATGACGGTTTATGGCAACCCGGAGCTGAGATCCCACTCCTCAGCTCTGTTTTGCAGCTGGCTTTCCTGCTCTGATACTTGGGAGCTCTGCCACACTCTGGCACCCCCAGGCTTTTGGTGACCCCAAGGGTCCTGAGACCACACTGTTCCAGCGAGGGTTCCACCCCCACCTAGCCACTGGAGTGACATCCCTCAGTGGATCCAATTTTGCGCTCCACTGCTCTATCACTTGCCGGTATCTGGCTCCCTCCCCTTGTGGTCTATCTTCCCAAATATCGCCTCAGATTCACTTCTCCGCATGTCCTACCTTCCAGAAAGTGGTCGCTTTTCTGTTCAGAGAGTTGCTGCTATTCTTTTCTTCAATCTCCTGTTGAGTTCATAGGTGTTCAGAATGGTTTGATACCTATCTAGCTTAATTCCTGGGACCAGATGAAATTTAGGTCTCCTACTCCTCTGCCATCTTGCTCCTCCCCTAGATCTATCTATTTCTGATTAAAGGATGTTTAAGTCTCCAACTATGGTAGTAGATTTATTTATTTCTTCTTGAAGTTCTATCAGTTTTTGCCTCACTTACTTTTATGCTCTGTAAGGTACATATGCATTAAGAATTATTATGTCTTTTTGTAGTATTGACCACTTTTTTGTAATGTAGTGTCCTTGATAAATTTTCTTGCTTTGAAGTCTACTCTGTCTGAAATTAATTTAGCTATTTCTACTTTCTCTTGATTAGTGTTAGCATGACATATCTTTTTCTATCCCTTTACTTTTCACCTATATATGTCTTTATATCTTGAGTAGGTTTTTCATAGTCAACATATAATTGAGTCTTGTGAATTTGATCCACTCTGACAATATCTGTCATTTAATTGGTATATTTGGACCACTTATGTTTAAAGTGATTTTTGATATTTGAGTTAATATCTACCATACATATTACTGTTTTCTATTTGTTGCTCTTGTTCTTTGTCCTCATTTTTGTCTTCCACATTTTCCTACTTCTTGTAGTTTTAATTGATCATTTTGTATTATTTCATTTTCTTTCCTTTACTAGTATATTAATTTTATTTCTTTTTTTTTATTTTACTTTTTGAGGTGGTTGACCACTTCACAATATATATTTATAACTGATCCAAGCCCACTTTCAAATAACATTATACTGCTTCACAGGTAGGGCAAGTATCTTATAATAATGATATATTTCTAATTCCTTTCTTATGTTCCTCGTATATTTGCTGTCATTCATTTCACTTATACATAGGCATATATATCTATATCTATATCTATAATCATATATAATCAAATACATGGATGTATCATTTTGAACAAATTATTATATATTAGCTCAATTATGAAAAAAAAAAAAACGAAGTTTTTATTTTACAATCTCCAGTGCTCTTTTATCTTCATGTAGATCTGATCTGTCTGAAGAACTTCTTAAATATCTTGCAAGGTGGTCTACTAATAAAAGAAATCTCTTAACTTTTGTTTGTCTGAGAAAGACTCTATTTCCCCTTTTCCTTTAAATATTTATTTATTTATTTGAGAGAGAGAGAGAGAGAGCACAAGTGGGGGGGCAGACGGAAAGGGAGAGAAAGAAAGAAGCAGACTCCTTGCTGAGCATGGAGCCCTATGTGGGCCTTGATCTCATTACCCTGAGATCATGACCTGAGCCAAATTAAGAATGGGCCACTTAACTGACTGAGCCACACAGGGTCTCCTCTCCTTTTCTTTTAAAGGATAATTTCACAAAGTATAGAATTCTGGGTTGCTGGTTTTTGGGTTTTTTTTTTTTTTTCCTCTCTCTCATTAGTTTAAATATTTCACTCCATGTTCTTCTTGCTTTCATAAGTTCAATGGAGATGTTAGATGCAATTCTTATTTTTGTTCCCCTAAAAAAAGTGTCTCCCCCTTCAGGTTCTTTGAAGATATTTTTCTTTATCTTTGATTTTCTGCAATTTGAATATGATATACATAAGTGGAGGTGGGTTTTTTTGGCATTTATTGTGTTTGATGTTCTCAGGTCCCTGAATCTGTGGTTCAAGTCTGATGATAATTTAGGGCTTTCTTTGTAATTCTCCCTTCAAATATTGCTTTTGTTCCTTTGTATCTTCCTTTTCCTTTTAATATCTCTGTTACTCACATGTTATACTTTTTGTAGTTGTCTCACAGTTCTTGGATAAACTTCTTTTTTCAGTCTTTCTTCCCTTTGTTTTTCATATTTGAAAATTTCTGTTGACATTCTCATGCTAAGATTCTTTCCTCAGACATTTCCAGTCTACTAATGAGCCAGTCAAATGCATTATTTATTTCTGTCAGTGTTTTTCATCTATGGCATTTCTTTTTAGTTCTTTCTTAGGATGTTCATCTCCCTGTTTGCTTCCTGTATACCTTTTCCTTTAGAAGCCTTAGTATATTAATTAAGGTTGTCTTATATCCTCAGTCTTATAACTCCAACATCCCTGTGAAATCTGAGTCTAATACCGACACTTGCTTTGTGTCTTCAAACTGTATGTCTGGCCTTTTACTATGCCTTGTAATTATTTTGTTAAGAGACAAACATAATGTACCTGCTACTACTTCCTTCAGAGGTTTCTGCTCCAGTAAGTTATGATTCTCTGTATCTGTTTGTCTATCTCTAACTTGGGGGACTGTGGTTTGCCCTGTTACCTTATTTGTCTGCTGAATCTAAGAATAGTTGCTGATTTTCAGTTTATTTAGCTTCTTACTTTTTCTTAGGATAAAGTGATGACTTCTAACATCATTACATCCCATTAAAGCCTTAAAACCCTTAGCATATTAATTATATTTTTAAGTGTTAGTGTGATAGTTTCAACATTTTACCTCATATCTGACTCTACTTCTGATGCTTGTTCATTCTCTTTAAACCATGTTTTTGGTTTTTTAAAAATCTTTTAGTTTTAGTACACCTTGTAATTTGTTCTTGATAACTGGACATGATGTACTAGGTAAAAAGAACTGCAGTAAATAGACCTTTCAGAATGTAGTAGTAAGTTATGGGGAGAGGAAGCATTTTATAGTCCTATGAGTAGGTCAGCCTTTTGGTGAACCCATGACCCTAGTTTGTTTGACTGAATTTTTCTTAGTTCCACACCCCTTACCCCCCACCTTAGAGGGGACAAGATGGCTAGAATGGGCTGGAGTTGGGTCTTTCCCTTACCCCAGGTAAGTTAGGCTCTGATAAAATCCAAGCAGGTTAGGCTCTTATAAAATAATTTCTCCTGATGGCAGACCTTGTTAAGAACAAAATGCTCTGGGGTACTTCAAAATGGTGACTTTTTTCTTCTGTCTGTCTCCCTGCTACAAGTGATTTTTTTTGATACCCGGGATATTTTGGATATTTTATCACAAAAATCTAGATCCTATTTAATCTTTATATTTAGCAGTCAGTCCCCCTGTTAAGGTGTAGTAATAGAGATGGGTAGATCTGTATGCTTAGCTTTCTGCCAGGCCTGCTAAAACTGTTGCAGCAAAAGTGGGACCCTGATTCATATTGCTTCATTGCAGATGAATGGGATGGATGTGAATGCCACACCCCACCACCACTTGGTCCCACTAATACCAGGGAGAGGGAACATGGTGGACTGATTCATACTTCTTGTTGCTATAGTGTTGGTGCAAAAGCTTAGCCTCTTTGTCCCCAGTAATACCAGAGGAAATGAAGGTAAAAGTGGGTTACCAATTAGCCCCACCTCCCATGACCTTTTTAATTTCTTTGATTGCTGGATAGGCCAGAGGCTTAACTTTTCACTGCTCTGCTGATACCAGCATTGGAAGGGAGTGTTCATTAGCCTTGCCTCATACTGCTTCATTTCAGCCTTATTGCTGCTGGGTGGTAGGGAGATTTATCTCCCACTAAGCCCAGGTGACTCTTAGGGGGTGGAAGTGATCCTAGTGCTGACTAGCCTTTCCTTGCACTGTGATGTCTTGTTGCTGCCAGGAGGGGGTAGAAGCTCAGGTTGCCACTGGGCTCTGCTGGCCATCCCTAGTGGGGAATCAGATCATTACTTACTTCTACCATGCATGGGTGGATTATCAGCTCCCTCTCATCCCTACTGACTCTACTTCAGCAAGTGAATCAAAGCTTTCACTGCGTAGGGCATGGAAGATCAGCTCTCTGTTCAGCAATGCTGATGCTATTCTACTGGGGGAGTTGGATCAGTGTTGGTTTCTCTTAATTGGAAGATGAGAGGATAGCAACCTGTTCACTCTTGCTGATAGCTCTGGAGAAAGAAATAAGAGGACTACCATCTGTTCCCATGGGTCAGGGTCCTGGGATGGAAAACCAGTTCCCAGATGAAACCGTGGTAATAGTAAAGGGCAGTTTTTCATTACCACTTGGATGGCATAAGGTGGATATTGCCAAAAATGTTATCTGTTCTGTTGGGCCACTGTTTCCAAGTTCTTTGGCAAGAGGGTATAGACTTTTCTTGGCATTTTTTTTTTCCTATTCCTGTTGTGGAATCCAATTTGGAGGCTTCTTGGGTGCCATATCTGGTATACATGGGAGCCAAAAAGAAAACTCAGTGGACACTCCTTTCTGTTGGTCCTTAAGTCCCGAGGCCCATAAGTGACTGCTTGCTCCTTTCCACATTTCAGAGTCTTCTTATATCTGTTTGTTGTATTATGATCAGGGATTTTTAGTTACAAGAAGAAGTTAATGAGTAATTCTTGATGAATTTATGATAGTTTCCTTAGTGATATCTGAATTTTAGAGAATTTACACATATTTTTAAATGTCAATTTTAGTATGTTATTTAAAAAAACACATTTGGGCAACAGCTGCAAAACTAGACCTTTATTTATAATTATAATCCCATAAAAAAACACAAGATAATTCACTGGGAACATGAAGACTTCAAAGTTAATAACATTAATCACTGAGATTAAAATGTCCATTCTTGGAAGGAAAAAGGTAGAGAGCAGGGGAGCAGGGAGCGTTGGGGATATTCGGGGCAATAAGGGAAGCTGGTGCATGTGGAACAATGCCAAAAACATGGAGTTCAGTAGCAGATGAATCTGAACTTGAATCTATCTTCACTTCTGCTTAATTAATTCCTTATATGCATTTTATTATACCCTTTAATTCAATATTTTCATTTGTACAATAAAAATAAAAATTTGAGACAGTTTGCTTACAGTAATGGTTTCTTTCCCAAATCCATACACTCAACAGGAATTTTCTGTTGCATTATGGGAAAAAATGGTTTAGCTTTGGTTTAATGTATTGCCCTCACTTCATCTATACCTTCAATCTCCACTCAGTCTTATTATGGGGTAAGGATTCTTGGCAGCAACTCTGCTTGGCACCCAGCACTACAGGAGAGGGGAGAATGCAAATATGTAAAACATCTTCCTGAAATATGAAATTGCACCACACATTAATTCCTGTCCAAGACCCTCCCCACAACCAGTTTGGGAATGAAAAACATCTCGTGTTTTACAACTACATTTGGTATTACAAAAACATGCGACTCTATAAAAAAAAAATGTGTGCTGCAAAACCCTTTCATGCTGTCCAGGAAGCTGTATCACAGAACTGATCATAAAACTAGAGCTAGGCTCACTTCCAGTAACTTAATGAGTTTTCTGAGCTGCTATGATGAGCAAAGTATCCTTAAATAGGAAGATAGAGTTACTTGGAAAACCTATGCTGATTTTTATCTTCTGACTAGTTGTCTGCAGTGTACCCTAACACATTTTCTCAGATGTTGCCTTTATAGCATGTAAATTATGACCATTGAAAGAGTGCATTCACTCATAGTGTTATTGGTTTTCCCATTTTTAAACAAGCTATCCTGCATCTAATATTGTGGTGGTTTTGAATAACCACCTACAGGTCACCTGACAAAGCTACACTTGTTACATTATTACCAATTGCAAAGGCAGTTTTTCAAATCATTTTGTGGTATAATACTCTTTCTCCTTCTCTTAAAAATGCCCAAACATAAAAAGGAACAATAAATACTCTAGGCTATAATAAACACTTAATTTGCTCGTTCTAAATGTAAATTTACATGGATTGCTGAGATAAAATTGGCATTTTAATTATAGATTGCAAAGGAAGAAGGCCATATTTCATTGAATATTTCCAAGTTCTTGCATTTAAATGGCATTGCACATAGAGGAGCCCAATCAGTCATTCCTGGAGGCTTGATGATCTTGGATAAATGTGGAAATTCACACTTCTAAATAATTAGTTTAAGTATCATTAAGCCTTCTAAAACCCATTTCTGCTTATTATAGTTTACATATTAAAATGTATTTACTGAGGTTTTGGATTATTTCAAGTGTGAGAGAAAAAGACCAGGCAATAGATTAAAAATATATTAAGCTACTAGTATGTCAACTGATGCAAACTTCCAACTGCCCACCTCTCCAATTTTGCAGCTTTTTACTTGTCCCTGTGGCCACACTTCTATTGTGCTTGAGCGTATACAGAGTATACTGTAAAGTCTATATTGCTTCTGAATACATGGATATTTATTGTTCAACACATGAAACATGAAGAAAATCTCCGCTAAGGGATTTGTAAATCAAGTACTGAATAATGCTGAGACTCTGCTTCAACTGGTTGAGTTTTGCTTGCATATCATAGTCTATGTTCCTACTTGTGGGAGTATAGAATCAATGATGTCCTTTGAAACTTAGTCACCTCTGGATCAAAATTGCAATTCCACTTCTAGGTAAAAATTGCAATTCCACTTCTTCCAACTTTCACAGAAACATCCAAGGAAATAAAGAATATTAAAGCTCACAAATTTAAAATTTTAGAACAAAGATGTTTAGAATAAATAAATGTTATGCATAAGGTAGATAAATATAAGTTAATAAAACTTTGTTCAGGTTTAATTCATTAAGAATTTCTTAGAGAAAAAATGATAGCTATAAAATGAATTGTATGTCTCCATCATGAGTGTCCTGATTATGAAATTTGAGATTCATTTCAGTAGTACTCAAAATGTTACCTTCAGGTAACTCAGAACACTTTCGGGGATTTCACAGGTGAAAATTGCTTTTATATCAATACTAAGACATCGTTTGCCATTTTTGCTGTGCTGGCATTTTCTCTGATGTTATCAAAACCATGGTTGGAGCACCTTAGCAAAAATCAATGGCAACAAATTACAAGTTGTCATTAGTTTCTTAGTTGTCATCTACTTGGAATTTTAAATAAAGAAAATTATGGAGGCAGCCAGTGTCCATCAGTATGAGTGGATAAAGAAGATGTGCTATATATATATATAGGAATAGTACTCCGCCATAAAAAGAATGAGATCTTGCCATTTGCCACAACATGGATGAAGTTAGAGAATAGCATACTAAGCAAAATCAGTCATCAGGAGAAAGACAAATACCATATGATTTCACTCATATATGGAATTTAAGAAACAAAAGAAGTGAGCAAGAGAAAAAAAATGAGAGAGGCAAACCAAGAAACAGACTCTTAACTAGAGAACAATCTGATGGTTACCACAGGGGAGGTGGGTAGGGGGATTGGTGAAATAGGTGATGGGGATCAAGAGGGCACTTGTGTGAGGACCAGGTATTTTATGGAAGTGATAAATCACTAAGTTCTACACCTGAAACTAATATTGCACCATATGTTAACTAGCTGGAATTTAAAGAAAAATTTTAAAGGAATTACACTGATCTTGCTAAAGCAATAAAAGTTCCTTTTTTTAAAAAAAATTATCCCTGGATGAATATGCTTTTTATATATCTGTTGTAACAAAATGGGACTACAGATGAAACACTTCTGTGGCACAGTATTTATCTCAATGAAAAGCACATGTAGATTGAGTTATCCACTAAACTAGCTGATTCTTTCAGAGAATGACATGTTACATTGAACTAACAAATGGCATAAAAGCTAAGGTCTGAATAACCTTATTCAGACTTGGATATTTAAAATGATCTTCCCTGAAAATCAATAGCATGAGCCTGTAACTTATAGGAAAACAACTAGCAGTATTTGTTGTCAATGATAAAATTCTAGATTTCAAAGGAAAATACTAGAATTTTTGAAAATTTGAATTGGCCACCATAAAATAAACAGTACACCAAAATTTACAAAGACTTTCTTCCAAGTTTATTGAGAGACAACTGACATACAACACTCTATAAGTTTAAGATGCATAATGTGATGATCTGATTCACTTAAGTACTACAAAATGATTACCAAAATAGGGTTAGTTGACAACTCCATCACCTCACAAAATTACTACTTCTTTTTTGTGTTGAGAACACTTAAGATCTACTCTCTTAAAAAATTTCAAACACATAATACAGTGTGTTAACTATAGTCACCATGCTGTACATTAAATCCACAGAACTTGTTCATGTTACTAGAAGTTTTTACTCTTTGACCAACATCTCCCCATTTCCCCCAACACCAGCCACTGACAACCACCATTATTCTCTGTTTCTATGAGTTCAGCCTTTTTTAGATTTCCACACATAGGTGAGTTCACACAGTATTGTTCTTTCTATTTCAGACTTATTTCACTTAGCATAATGCCTTCAAAATCTTTCATGTATTTGCAAATGACAAGATTTTCTTCCTCATGGTTGAATTATATATGTGTAAAATCACAATTCTTTACCCATTTATCTATAGGCAGACACTTAGGTTGCTTCCCTCTCTTGGCTATTGTGAATAATGCTGCAATAAACATAAGAATACAGATACCTCTTCAAGACTCTGATTTTATTTCTTTTACCCAGAAGTAAGAATGCTGAATTATATTGTAGTTCTATTTTTAATTGCTCAAGGAACTTTCACACTGTTCTCCATAGTGGCTGAACCAACTTAACATTCCCACCAACAGTGCACAAGTGTTCCCTTTTCTCCACATCCTTGCCAATAGTTGTCATCTTTTGTCTTCTTGATTATACCCACTCTAACATGTGTGAGGTAATATCTTATTTTGGTTTTGTTTTGAATTCTCCTGATGATTAGTGATGTTGATGTCACTAATTTTCATTTACTTTTTGGCCATTTGTATGTCTTCTTTGGAAAAAAAAAAAACAACTATCCAGGTTCTTCACCACTTTTTCACTGGGTTATTTGTTTTATTGCCATGAGTTGTATGAGTCTTATATATTTTGGATATTTACTCCTTATCAAGGAGGTGGGATTGCAAATACTTTCTCTTATTCTGTATGTTTGTCTTTCATTTTACTGATTGTTTCTTTTGCTGGGCAGGAGGTTTTAAGTTTCATGTAGATGCACTTATTTATTTTTACTTTTGTTGATTGTACTTTTGGTGTCATATCCAAAAAAAGAAAATTGTTGACAAGGCCAATGTAAAGAAGTTTTCCCCTGCTTTCTTCTAGGAGTTTTGTGGTTTCTGATCTTACATTTAAGTCCTTAACTCATTTCCAGTTCATGTTTGTGAGTGATGTAAGATAGGTCCAATCTCCTCCTTTTGCATGTGAATATCTAGTTTTCTCAACACTATTTATTGAGGAAGCTATTCTTTCTCCACTGAGTGTTCTTGTCTCTCTTGTCAAGTATTAGTTGGTCATATATGAGAAGGCTTATTTGTGAGCTCTCAATTCTATTCAATTGTTCTACATGTCTATTTTTATTCTAGTGACATACTGTTTTAATTATTATACCTTTGTAATATAGTTTGAAATCAGCAAAGTATGGATGCCTTCAGCTTTGTTCCTCTTTCTCAGTATAGCTTTCGCTGTTCAGGCTCTTTTGTGTCTCCATATATATTTTAAGATTTTTTTTTTATTTCTTGAAAAATACCATTGGGATTTTGATGGGAATTGCACTGAATCTATAGGTGGCTGTAAGTAGTATGCACATTTTAACAATATTAATTCTTCTGATTCATGAGTACAGAATATCTTTCCATTTATTTGTGTTTTCTTCAATTTCTTTAATCAAAGTCTTATAATTTTCAGTGCACAGATCTTTCACCACCTTAGTTAAATTTATTCCTAAGTATTTTATTGTTTTAATTATATTCTAAAAGGAATAATTTTCTTTAATTGTTTTTCAGATAGTTTTTGTTAATATATAAAAAAAACTGTTATGTGAGGCACCTGGGTGGCTCAGTCGGTTAAGTGGCTGCCTTTGGCTTGGGTCATGATCCTGGGGTCCTGGGATCGAGTCCCAAGTCTGTCCAGCTCCCTGCTCAGCGGAGAGCTTGCTTCTCCCCTTCCCTCTGCCTGCCACTCTGCCTACTTGCCTCTCTCTTTATCTCTCTGTCAAATCTTTAAAAAAAAAAAACCTGTTATGTGACAACTGATTTTTGTATGTTGATTATATATCTTGTAACTTTCCTGAATTCACTAATTAGTTCCAACTATTTTTGTCTAAATCTTTAAGATTTTCACATAGAAAATTATATTATCTGCAAACAGAGATAATTTTACTTCTTCCTTTCTGATTTGGAAGTCTTTTTTTTTTTTCCTTGTCTGATTGCCAGTAATACATTGAATAGTAGCAGTGAGAGGGAGCACCCTTGCCTGTTTCTGATCTTAGAGAATAAGTTTTCAAACTTTTACCATTGAATATAACATTAGCTGTGTTTTTTGCATATGGACTTTAATATGTTGAGGTATATTCCTTCTATATCCAATTTGTTGAACTAACACTAATACTTCTCTCTTTTTTGCTCTCAAAAAATTGAAAAGAAGGAAACACATCAAACTCATTCCATGAGGCTGGTATTACCCCAGTAGCAAAACTAGACAAAGATAGTACAAGAAAAAAAGAAACAAACTACAAACCAATATCCCTTATGAATATGGATGAAAAAATCCTCAGCAAAATAATAGCAAACAGAATTCAGTGGCATATTAAAAGGATTACACACCATAACCAAATGGGATTTGTTTCTGGAATTCAAGGATTATTCAACATATGAAAAATCGATCAGTGTAATATACCACATTAACAGAGCAAAGAAAAAATATGATCAACTCAACTGGTGCTGAATAAGCATTTGACAAAATTCAAGACTCTTCTATAATGAAAATGATCATCAAAGAATAGAAGGAAACTTCCTCAACATAATAAGAGGCCATTGCAAAAAACAAAACAAAACAAAAGAAACAAACAATAAACAATCAGTAAAAGACTGAAAGCTTTTCCTCTAAGATCAGGAACAAATCAAGGATGCTTGCTTTTACCACTTACATTGAATAAAGCAAGGGATGTCCTAACCATAGCAATTAGGCAGAAAAAAAATAAAAGAGTCCAAATTGGAAAGGAAGAAGTAAAATTATCTCTGTTCACAGATGGCATAATATTAAATGCAGAAAAATCTAAAGATTCCACATGCACACAAAAAAACCCATTAGAACTAATAAACAAATACATCAAAGTAGCAAAATTCAATCAAACCACAGAAATCAGTTGTATTTCTACACACTAACAATAAACAATCTGAAAAAAAAAAATTAAGAAAACAACTCCATTTAGAATAGCATTAAAAAATCTTAGGAATTAATTTTACCAGGAGGTGTAAGTATTGTACAATGAAAATTACAAAATATTCTTGAAAGAAATTAAAGAAGACACAAACAAATGGAAAGAAATCCATGGTCACAGATTGGAAGACTCAATACTGTTAAGATATCCATACCACCCAAATTGTTCTAGAGATTCAACGCAGTTCCCATTAAAATCCTAGCAATGACTTTGCAGAAAAAAAAAAAAAATCCATCCTTAAATTGATATGGAGTCTCTAAGGACCCTAATTAGCCAAAAAAAATCTTGTTAAAAAGGAGAACAAAATTGGAGAGCTCACACTTCTTGATTTCAAAACTTAATACAAAGCTATAGTAATCAAAACAATGTGCAATGTGGTATTGGCACAAAGACAGACATATAAACCATTAGAAGAGAATAGAAAGAAATCACTATAAATACGGTCAAATGATTTTTGACAAGGATGTCAAGACATTCAGTAGGAACAAGTCAGTTTTCCAACATGTGATGGCAGGAAAACTTCACATCCACATGCGAAAGAATGAAGTTGGACTTTTACCTAACACTGCATACAAAAATTAACTTGAAAAGATTTAAAGACATAAACATAGCAAGTAAAACTATAAAACCCAGAGAAGAAAGCATAGGGAAAAAGCTTCATGACATTGAATTTGACAGTGATTTATTGGATATAGCCCCCAAAAGCACTGGCAACAAATTAAAAATAGACAAATTAGACTTTATGAAAATTTTAGTTAAAAAACACATCAAAGGACACTTTCACCAGAATGAAATTTACAGAATGTGAGAAAATATTTGCAAATTATATATTCTGATATCCAGAATACATAGACAACTCCTTATATTCAAAAACAACAAAAACAACCTGATTCAAAGATGGGCAAAGTACTTGACATTTTCCAAAGAATATATGTGAATGGTCAGTGAGCACAAGAAAACAAGCTCAACACCAATAACCATCAGGGAATGGAAATTAAAGCCACATCAAGGTACCACTTCATATTCATTAAGATAGCTACTATCAACCAATCAGTCAATCAAACCCAAAAAAATAACAACTGTTGGTGAAAGTGTAGAGAAATTGGAACACTTGAATACTATTGTTAGGAATGTCAAATGGTGCAGCCACTGTGGAAAACAAAATGGTGGCTCCTGAAAAAATACAGTCCAGCAATTTGAGTTCTGGATATATACCCTAAAGAACTGATTGCATTGTTTCCAAGAGATATTGGCAAAACCATGTTACAGCAGCATTACTTACAATAGCTAAAACATAGAGGCAATCCAGTACCCACTGACAGATTAATGGATAAGAAAAATGTGATATATACAGACAATGGAAGTTTAATTCAGCCATAAGAGGGAAGGAGTTTTGACACTACAATATGAATGACCTGTGAAGATTATATTCTAATTGAAATAAGCCAGTCACAGAAAGACAAATATTATGTGATTCCACTTATAGGAAGTACCTAGAGAATTCAAAATCAAAGATAGAAAGTAGACTAATGATTGCCAGAGTTTGAGGAAAAGGAGGAATGGAGAGCTATTACTTAATGGATATAGAGTTTTAGGTTTGCAAGATGAAAAAAATGTACTGGAGATGGATAGTGGTGATGATTGCATGTGGGAATTCATAGTGCCTGGCTAGATAAGATTTAATAAACATATGCCTCCCTGGATGAAACTAGTTGAAAAGCAAAGAAGGAGTGTCTAGAAAACTGAGCCCCCTTTAAGGTTTCTGGGCTGAAAACAGCCAGATCCTCCTTGTGGCTCAATGCACTCATCCAGGGAGTAAATGCTTGACTTAGGAGAAACATTTACCTTTGGAGGTCACGCTCTCCATGCAGTCCCTGTCTGCATGCCTTTCATGGGCACAGCTTGTTCTATTCACAAGATAATCCCTACACCACTGTCTTGATTATTACAGCTTCCCATTCCTTCTTGTTTTTCTCATTCCCTTGTTGTATTGATAACATTCACAATAAAGGTGGAGGAAGAGTCTGGCTCAGGACATTTCGCCACTAGAGCATCTGGTCCCTAGGCCCTCTCCTTCCTCCTACTAATGTGTCTGGAGTCATCGTTTCATTCGCCACCTCAGGGTTTTCTGGACAAACCCAACAGTTGCACAAAAATATAAGTGCACTTAATGTCATTGAACTGTACACTTAACAATGGTTAAGATGGTGAATTTTATGATGTATATTCTACCACAATAAAAAAAATTGATAAAAATCAAAGCTATAATATTAATATAAAATTCACACATTATTATGTAATTCTGGAGGTAAAAGAAACTTTTCTGATAACTAAAAGTAAAACAAGTATAGAAATATTGACTATAAAAGTTTATTTTCTACATATCAGAATATACCTATCTTTTGTATAGAAAAGTTCTATGAATAAGTTAATATATACTTTCACAAAAAAAAAAGCAAATATCCATACTCAAAATGCTCAAAAATGCTCAATGCAATCCTTTAACAATAGCAAATATTCAGAAAAAACCTGAATGTTCACTGATAATAATTAAAAGATAAATCAAGCTAGAGCATTGCAATATATGATTTGCTCTTAAAAATAATGTTTCTATTAATAGCTGTTGCTATGACCTGAAATTCAGAGCTAAGTAAAATATACAGTCTTTTTTTTAAAAGATTTTATTTATTATTTATTTGACAGAGAGAGTTAGAACAGGAACACAAGCAGGGGCAGTGGGAGGGAGCCTGATGTGGGGCTGGATCCCAGGACCCTGGGATTATGACCTGGGCTGAAGCCAGAAGCTTAATGACTGAGCCACCCAGGTACCCCTAAAATATGCAATCTTGAAACAGGATGTTCAGTATAACCCCATGTAAAAAATACTGTACAGAAAAAAAAAAAGTTAGATATATAGAACAGGTTAACATTAGCTTTCTCCCAATATTGAGATTGTGTCATTCACTTTTTTATGTTTCCTTATTTTACTTTTACATTCTATTTATCAATACAAAAGTGCTATTTTGTAATAAGAAAATACCAACAAAAGTCATATTTAATTAAAAAATTAAATTAAGGCAGATGCAATTTGGCTTCCCAAAAAGTCATTATGAAAATTTAACTGTATTATGATTGCCTTTTGTTCTTTCTGGGTTTTCCCATAGAAGCAATGTTATTTCACATGTATTTTCTAATTGTTGCATTTATATTTAAGTAACTTTTGAAGATGGAATTGTTAATTGATTGTTCCTCTAGACAGATTTTTTGGAAGTAATTAAGTAGAAGGAGATTTCAACCTTCATATTCAGGTATTGATATTCATTTTAAATTTAAGTGAAATACATGAAAATGCCTGTATTTTGACCATATTTATTATGCTGGTCTCTCACTGTTCTTATCCAGGTACTTGTTTGGTAGCCATTTTATTGTTCAACAGATTGCTTGAGGTGAAAATAAAGGAAAAACCCTCAAAATATAGCATTGTTTATTAGATCTTGCTAACATATTTTAAACTATTAGGAAAAAAGTATGAATATTTTAAAAATTCTATTTTTGTATTCAATATTATAAAGCATAACTGGAAATAATATACTGATATGCTAGAAGCTGAAAAAAAAATGAAAGAGTCAGAAAACATTTCCAAAGTTTACTGCTTCCCAAACTTTGTTTTGTGGATCACTAATATTTGAGGGAAGGCTAGTAGGTTTCATTGGGATGGAAGAGAAAGAGGTCTTTTGTTATGTATTCTCTGAGAAAAAGTACAGCAAATTGTAGTGACTGAAAACAATCATTTTGTTATATTTATGATTTCATGGGTGAGGTATTTGGGTAGGGTTCAATAGGCTGATTCCTCTGCTCCATGTCTTGTCATCTGAAGTCACTCAGTAATTTGAAGCTATCAGATGGGATAGTGTGCAACCCCCAAGCAGCTTCATTCATATGCCTGACAACCTAGCTTGGAGAGCCTGAAAGTTGGGTTCAATAGGGACTATCTACTTGAGTACCTACATGTGGCCTCTTTGGCATGGACCTATTGGACTTACATCTCAGGGCTCCCTGGAATGTTATTTTAAGGGTGGGAGTTGTAAACTTTCTTGTGAGATAGCCCCAGATTCTATCATTCTGTGACATTGCATTAATCAGGCTTGTCACTAAGGACAACCTAAACTAAGACAGGGGAATTAGATTCTACTTCTTAGTGAGAGAAGTAGTAAAACATTTGTGGCCATCTTTGGCCCATCACAAGGAAGGTTTGGTTGAAATGTTTTGACTCTGGAAAATTCTGATTTCCTTATTTGAGGTTTCTTAGAAACACTAATACTTGTATAAGATGCTGTAGATTGTCAAGTGGTTGTCAATGTAATGCCACTTGCCTAGACTTCTTAGAGAAAAATGACCTTTTCCTAAAATCCTTTCCTGGAATGTTTTTTCCTTTAAGTGTACTTTCTAAATATTACCTTTAATACTCTTAGTTATTGGTACTCCTTCTTACCCAAATATCCATCTAGTTTCCATTCCCAGATTATTTATTTTTGCTGAGTTTTAAAATTTTATGAGTGAATATTTGCTTGTATGAATTGCTTTTTATAAACAGCTTTTGAGATGCAATTCACATATCATATAATTCACCCACTTAAAGTACATAATTCAATGGATTTAATATATTCACAGATATTTGAAACCATCTCCACAGTCAACTTTAGATTTCTATCACATCAAAAAGAAACACTATACTCTTTAGCTATTGCTTTCCTACCCCCATCCCACTGCAACCCTAAACAACCACTAATCTACATTCTGTCTCTATAGATATCTGTATTCTGTACATTTTGTTTGAATGGATTCATATAGCATGAGGTCTCTTTCGATTAGCTTCTCAAGGTTTCATTCACATTGTAGCATGTATCAATATTTCATTTTGATAGGAAAATAACATTTTTTTGTGCAGATATACTACATGGCTTATCCACTTGCTCAGATTGAAAATTACATTGTTTCCACTGTGCAGTTATTAAAAATAATGCTGCTATAAACATTCATGTGTACATTTTTATGTGGACATATATTATTTCTCATGGGTACATACCTAGAAGTGGATTTTCTGGGTTATTTAGTAATTATGTTTAACTGGTTGAGAAATTACCAGTTTTCCAAAGTAGCTGAACTATTTTACATACACCAGCAGTGCATGAGTATTCTGATTCCCCTAAATCTTTACCAACACTTACTGCTTGATTTTTTTATTGTAGTCATCCTAGTGTATATGAAATGGTATTTTATTGTGGGTTTAATTTGAATTTCTCTGATAACTAATGATGTATAGCATCTTCTCATGTGCTTATTCATCATTTGCATATATTCTTTGGAAAAATATCTATTCAGGCATTTTACTTATTTCTTAAATTGGGTTATCTTTTCATTATTGAATTCTAAGAGTTCTTTCTATATTCTAGAAGCAAGACCCTTGTAAGATATATGATTTTTAAATCTTTTCTTCCATTGTATGTTTTCTCTTTTCACTTTCTTGAAGGTGTCATTTGAAGCATAAGACTATTACTTTTAATGAAGTCCAATTTATTTATTTTTTCTTTAGTTATTCAAAATTTTGGAAAAAAAAAGAAGAAGAAGAAGGTAGCAGGAGGGGAAGGATGAAGGGGGGAAAATCGGAGGGGTAGATGAACCATGAGAGACGATGGACTCTGAAAAACAAACTGAGGGTTCTGGAGGAGAGGGGAATGGGAGTATGGGTTAGCCTGGTGATGGGTATTGAGGAGGGCACATTCTGTATGGAACACTGGGTGTTATGCACAAACAATGAATCATGGAACACTACATCTAAAACTAATGATGTAATGTATGGGGATTAACATAAGAAAAAAAAAATTTGGTGTCATATCTATAAATTCTTTGAGAAATCCAAAGTCATGAAGAATTACCCTCAAGAATTTGGTAATTCTTTTACAGGAATGGATATATTTTCTTCTAAAACTTTCTAAAAAACTTTTCTTCTAAAAGTTTTATATTTTTAGCTTCCACATTTAGACTCTTAGCACATTTATATTTAACTTGTGTTTATAATGGGAGGTAAAATTCCAATGTCCTTCATTCACATGTGTCTAACAAGTTGTCCTAGAATCATTTGTTAAAAAAACTCTTTCCCAGTGCAATAAGTGAGATTGGAAACAGGCTTGATGCAATGAAGAGCAAACTGAAAGGAGCAGAGGAATGAATTAATGACCTAGATGACAAATAATGGGAAAAAAAATGAAGCTGAACAAAATAAAGAAGGCTTATGCAACATGAGAATAAACTTATGGAATTCAGTGATTCTATCAAATGTAATAAAATTCATATTATAGGAGTCCCAGAAGAAGACAGAGAAAAGGGGACAGAAAATTTATCCAAGGAAATAAGCTGAAAACTTCCCTAATCTGCAGACAACCAGATCCAGGAGGCACAGAGAACTCACATCAAATTAAAACACACACACACACACACAAAACGAAAATCAGGGCAACAACACATATTGTAATTAAATTTGCAAAATATAGTGATAAAGAAAAAAAAAATCTTAAAAGCAGCAAGACAAAAGTCCTTAACTTACAAGGGAAAGCCAACAAGACTAGCTGGAGATTTTTCAACAGAAACTTGGCAAGCCAGAAGAGAGTGGCATGATATATTCAAAGTGCTGAATAGGAAAGATCTGCAGCCAGGAAAAATCTATCCAGCAAAGCTAACATTCAGAATAGAGGGAAAGATAAAAAGTTTCCTCGACAAAAACAAACAAACAAACAAAACTAAAGGAGTTCATAATCACTATACCACCATACAAGAAATATTAAAGGGGACTCTGTGAGTGCAAAGGAGAGACCAAAAATGACAAAGACAGGAAAGGATCAGAGAAAATCTCCACAAACAATGACAAAACAAGTAATAAAATGTCAATAAATATATGTCTATGAAAAATACTTGGAATGTATATGGACTAAAGGCTCCAATTAAAAGACACAGGTGGTCAAAATGGATAAAAATACAAGACCCAACTATATGCTGCCTACAAATTCATTTGAGACCTAAAGACACCTGCAGATTGAAAGTGAGGGGATAAAGAAACATCATGCAAATGAATGTCAAAATAAAGCTGGAGTAGCAATACTTATATCAGGCAATTAGAATTTAAAACAAAGACTGTAAAAAGAGACAAAGAAGGGCATTATATAATCATAAAGGGGACAATCCAACAAGAAGACCTAACAATTGTAAATATTTATGCACCCAACATGGGAGCACCCAAATATATAGAACAATTAATAACAAACATAAAGGAACTCACTGATAAAAATACGATAGTAGGGGACTTTAACACCTCATTTACAGGAATGGACAGATCACCTAAACAGAAAATAAACAAGGAAGCAATAGCTCTGAATGACACAGTGGAACTGATGGACTTGACAGACATATTCAGAATATTCTATCCTAAAACAGCAGAATACACATTCTTTTCAACGGCACTTGGAACGTTCTCCAGAATATATCACATATCAGGTCACAATATAGGTCTCAACAAATGCAAAAAGATTGAAATCATACCATGCACCTTTTCTGACTACAATGTTATGAAACTAGAAATTAACAACAAGAAAAAATTTGGAAAGACCACAAATACCTGGAGGTTAAACAACACACTACTGAACAAGGAATGGGTCAATCAGGAAATCAAAGAAGAAATTTAAAATTTTATGGAAACAAATAAAAATGTAAACACAATGGTCCAAAACCTTTGAGATGCAGCAAAAGTAGTTCCAAGAGGGAATTACAAAGCAACACAGGCCTACCACAAGAAGCAAGAAATTTTTTAAATAAAAAACCTAACCTAGCACCTAAAGGAACTAGAAAAAGAACAAATGAAGCCTAAAGCCAGCAAAAGGAAGGAAATAAAAATTAGAGCAAAAATAAATGATATAGAAAGTGAAATAAAAATGAGGACAAGTCAATGAAACCAGGAACTGGTTCTTTAAAAAAACAAATCAATGAAACTGATAAACCTCTAGCCAGACTTGCCAAGAAAAAAAGAGAAAGAACCCAAATAAGTAAAATCACAAAAGAGAGAGGAGAAATATCAACCAACACCACAGAAATGCAAACAATTTTAAGAGAATATTATTAAAAACTATATGCCAAAATTTGGACAACCTGGGAGAAATGGATAAATTCCTAGAAATATATAAGCTACCAAAACTGAATCAGGAACAAACAGAAAATTTGAACAGACCAATTACCAGCAATGAATATAAGTCAAAAACTCCCAACAAAGAAAAGCCCGGGGCTAGATGGTTTCACAGGGGAGTTCTTTTTTTTTAATTGTTATGTTAATCACCATACATTACATCATTAGTTTTTGATGTAGTGTTCCATGATTCATTGTTTGTGCATAACACCCAGTGCTCCATGCAGAATGTGCCCTCTTTAATACCCATCACCATGCTAACCCATCCTCCCACTCCCCTCCCCTTTAGAACCCTCAGTTTGTTTTTCAGAGTCCATCATCTCTCATCACAGGGAAATTCTACCAAATATTTAAAGAAGGTTTAATGCTTATTCTTCTCAAACTATTCCAACAAATAGAAAAGGAATGAAAACTTCCAAATTCATTCTACAAAGCCAGCATTATCCTGATACCAAAACCAGATAAACACTCCACTAAAGAAGTGAACTACAGGCCAATATCCCTGATGAACATAGATGCAAAAATTCTCAATAAATACTAGCAAAATGGATCCAAGAATACATTAAAAACTCATTCTCCATGGTAAATTGGGATTTACTCCTGGGTTGCAAGAGTAGTTCAATATCCACAAATCAATCCACATGATACACCACATTAAAAAAGAAAGATTAAGAACCATATGATCAGGGCACCTGGGTGGCTCAGTCATTAAGTGTCTGCCCTCGGCTCAGGTCATGATCCCAGGGTCCTGGGATCGAGCCCTGCATCAGGCTCTCTGCTCAGCGGGAAGCCTGCTTCTCCTCTCCACTCCCCCTGCTTGTGTTCCCTCTCTCGCTGTGTCTCTCTTGGTCAAATAAATAAATAAAATCTTTTAAAAAAAAAGAACCATATGATCATTTCAATAGATGCAGAAAAGCATTTAACAATATACAACATCTATTCATGACAAAAAAACCCTCAACAAACAAGGTTTAGAGAGAACATACCTCAACATAATAAAGCCCATATATAAAAAAAAAAATATCTAACATCATCCTTAATGGGGAAAAACTGATAGCTTTTCCTCTACAGTCAGGAACAAGACAGGGATGTCCACTCTCATCACTGTTATTTGACATAGTATTGGAAGTCTTAGCCACAGCAATCATACAATAAAAGACATCCAAGT
>NC_138380.1:88938303-88951098 GCF_054177405.1 Leptonychotes weddellii
TCCTTTGATAAGACTATTAAAATCATATGGAAAAATAAGAATAACCATAATATTGTGAAAAAGCAGAATCATACAGGATAACTAGACCTACCAGATGTTAAAATGTTACAAAAAGAGTAAAATGTTGATACTGCCACCTGACTAGCTTACTCAATGAATAGAACAGATAAAAGGAAGTCCAGAAATAGACTCTTAATTAAATTTAGAAAGTACAATAAGAAAGCATGGTTTTTCCTTTAATCGTGTAGTATACCTTTGCCTTCTGAGTTAATAAAACAAAATGAAGAGTACTTAAAGGAATGAATTATGTGACTAGATTTTTAAAATTCTGTATGGAGGGGCACTTGGCTGGCTCCATCAGTAAAGCATGCAACTCGATTTCATGCTCATGAGTTCAGGCCCCACGCTGGGCATAGAGATTACTACTAAAGTATTAAAAAAAGTAAATAGGGCACCTGGGTGGCTCGGTCCTTGAGCGTCTGCCTTTGGCTCAGGTCGTGATCCCAAGGTTCTCCCTTTCTCACTCCCCCTGCTTGTGTTCCCTCTCTCACTGTGTTTCTCTCTGTCAAATAAATAAAATCTTAAAAATAAATAAATAAGTAAATAATTTAAAAAAGTAAAACATATAGACCACTAGTGATAGTAATCAAAGAGAGAGAAAAACCACAAATTACTAAAATTGATGACAAAATGTCAGACGTCATTTATGGATCCTGCCGTTATTAAAAATACTGAGTATAATACAAGATTATCAAAAATATCCCATTATATGTGACCTGCCTGAGACTGTCTCAAGTTATTCAGGATGGGCTAGATTATTCTGTAGTAACAAAGAACTCCAAAAATCTCAGCTCAGTAACATGCCAAGCATTCCTTCTTGCTCATATGAAGTGAACAAGTCTGATGGACTCTCCCAGTATAGTTTTTCTCCATTCTAGGCCCATAATTTTGTTGTTTATCTGTCCTACCAGGAGGCCTTCTCCATAATCATGAGCACAGAAGAAATCCTGGAAAATTTGACAAGTTTCCCTCCCTCAGCTTGGATGAGATTCGCAGAAATGGCATTCACATTTCCTTAGCCAGAAATGGTTACATGTGTCCACTTAAGGCCCAGAGGGCTGGCTCACCTGCCATAATTCTTTTGTCCTTTTTGGATTTTCACCTGGTGAATTTATTACTTTCTCTAAAGACAAGTAACTAAACAGTTAATAGAGATATAAGCAAACAGAAACGATCAAACTCTTTGATTTCACTCACATGCAACTATACAGACTATGTATTTTCTTTTTTCTTTTTTTTAAGATTTTATTTATTTATTTGACAGACAGAGACACAGCGAGAGAGGGAACACAAGCAGGGGGAGAAGGAGAGGGAGAAGCAGGCTCCCCGCGGAGCAGGGAGCCCGATGTGGGGCTTGATCCCAGGACCCTGGGATTATGACCTGAGCTGAAGGCAGACGCTTAACGACTGAGCTACCCAGGCGCCCCCAGACCGTGTATTTTCAACACTGCTGATTGTAATAGCAAGTAATAGACCTGGGCAAATAGATTATATTATATATTTAATATGACAATTAATTAGAAAAAATATGATGACTTTGTAAAACATTCTCTATTATTTTAAGTTAAAATTAACTACAAAAAAAATTAACTACATTAAATACATTTTTATAAACTTTTTTCCCAGAAAACATGAAAACTACCATATTTAGCAATATTAATTATACAATATATTAATATTTGCATTAAAATAGTACCTATATGCAGTCTACTGTGCAGCATAAATAAGAAACTAGTAACTTCCAAATAGGAAAATAAATGCAAGAAACATGAGGAAGAGGTAGTACCATGAGTATTGAACATTTTATCCCAAATTTGCCTTAATTAATTTTAAAAAGGATCGATTAATTGCTAATAAAAGTATAGAAATACCCCTGCTGCCAGTTGGAAGAAAAAGAAAATAATTTAGTAAAATATGAAAAATAAAAAATAGAACATTTTATAATTTTTATTGCAAAAAACTATGTATGGGGCAAAGCACAAAATGGAAAGAAATATAAAATTATATTTATTGCAATGCTTATGATAAAAATAGGGAGTAGAGACATATATCTTTTTCCTTCTGGCTAAATATTTTCAATTATTCTAATAACATGCTTTTTCCCAATTCTCAAACTTATTGACTTGTAGAGCATCACTAATGACTATTAATGCAGTTCAAATGAAAAGGACATTTTAAGATATGCTTTTCAAGCCATATAAAATGTAATATATCACATTTTTCTACTAAAGCATTCAGGATATTTTAAATCATCTTTTCCAATGTATACTTAGTATACATCTTAAAGATATTATATGTTGCCAGATGAAGGGCTTTTTATTAACAAAAGAAGATGCATTTCATGCTTAAAAGCATGCTCATAACTATCTGGATCTGACATCCATTCAATATCTCTGTCTAGAATACAATATGTTCTTTTCATCTGCACGCCACTTGGGAAAGGAAGGGGAGATAGATGTCTTTTTTTCTCAGCCCTGGAGTGATTTTCTCATTTATATCTTGGGGTTCTGCTTTTTGATCCAAATTGGCAGATTTCTTCTTGAACAGTGACTTTTAAATAAAATTTACCAAACTGTAATGAATCTAAAGTACACAAATCTCAAGTGCACAGTGTGATACATTTTTGCAATGTGAACACAACCCCGACCCCTTGAAACCACTAACCAAGCCGTGATAAAGATCCATGCGATCCACCCCCAAATCTTCCCTGCCATGCTCTCCACTTCATTCAAATTTTTACCCACTGTCCATCTTCAGCAATGGGTCCCTTCCTACGTTCAACCACCATCCTCCCCCACACTGTCTCTCCTGCTGTCTCTCACTGTGTTCAGCATGGTCCTTCCCTATCGCAGGTGGAAATTCCCCAAAGTCAGTCCCAATGTGAACTTCCTTTCTTTTTTCTCCCCAGTGTGGACTTCTGACTCTAATATTTCACTATTGCTTTCTCAGAAATCCTTCTAAAACGGTAATTATATTTCTGCATATTTTCATTCCACCTTATCCCTTCATTATAACTTTATGCTTCTATTTCATAGTTAAAATCCTCTTGTATTTTCTTGAGAATGACAGTTTCTTAATATTTTCTTCTCATGCCTCTGAAGTGTATGCTCAAAGATATTATCTTAACCCAAATCCTTAAAGTCAAGTTGCCTTTTTGCATATATAGCATTTCCTTCCAGGCTCCCATTTGGCTCCTTCTGCATCCCATTCCTGCAGACCAGGTGGTTCCCAGCAGGTGAACGTGTAACCTTGTTGGGCGCCATTCTCCCTGCCACTTACAGACCTGCATGGAGGCTGGTGTGCCCGGTCCTAAACCTCTTTTGTGAAGTAACAGGCTTTCGTTCAAGGGAACTCTGCAGGACTGAGTCTTCCTGCCTTCCTGCCTGTTTCCCTGGCATGTTTTTTTGATGCAGTACATGAAAACTTGCAGACCCTCATACAGGCCTCCTCTTTCTTCTCCCCTACATTTTATTTTCAGCAAATTCAGCTCCCAGGATATCACTGTTCCAGTACCATCTACCTTCTTGTTTTGAGTGTTTGGAGATTTGGAGTTCCTTAGTAGTGGAAAAAAAAAAAAATCCACTGATGGAAATAGTGGTGGACAGAGCATCATAAGTCTTTTTCATCAGTGTTGAAATGTTGAGTCCCTCTTCTTCAAGATGTCCTATCTCCAAATGCCATTCTAGATAAATTTTACTAGTGTTTATTGAGAAGAAATCCTCTTACATTCAGCAATTGTCTGTCAATCCTAGTAATAACCGGTCCTATTTATGGGTTAATTTTCATTTTTCTTTGCTTCATAGATACTCATTACTTGTGAACATGATAAGTGGGTAACTCAGCTAAAGGTGGGATAGGGGAATCACGTGATCTAGTGAAGTCTTCTTTCCTCCTCACATTCAGTCCTTATACTTGATGAGGGCAGCAGCGCATCAATCCTTTTCTTACTAACTGTCATATTAGCCTCTCCAAAGGGCTCTGACACAGTTTGAGTCAGATGAACTGACCCCCTTACACCACTTTCCCACCATAGGCCACCCCAACCTTAATGATCATCTCTGTAGAGAGGTAATCAGGTCCCTGAATTAAGAGAAGCAAAGAAGAGAGGTAACAGATTTACAGTGGAATAGTAAAGTGTTATTATTTAGAGCTTTAGAAACACCTACATAAGACCTAAAAAAATAAATAAATGTGTTGCTTCTGGAAAGTGGGAAAAATTTTGGAAGAATAGAATGGGAGTTTTGGTTTTCCTGAGAGTTTCATCTGGTGATATTTGATGTTGTGTTCTATGCAGGGGCTACCTCAATATACATTTTAAAACAGAAATAATATGGACACCTGGGTGGTTCAGTTGGTTAAGTGTCTGCCTTTGGCTCAGGTCATGATATTGGAGTCCTGAGGTGGAGCCCTGTGGTGGGCTCTCCACTCAGGAGGAAGTCTGCATCTCCCTCTCCCTCTGCCCTTCCCCACCGCTCATGTGCTCTCTCTCTCTCTCTTTCTCAAATAAATACAATCTTTAAAAAATAAAAAATAAAATAGAAATAATAAATGAGAGATTAGATTCATGTATGTATTTGCAGGATGAAGCAGGTATCCATACAGTCCAGATCCAAGTAGGACACCTGCTCTTATATTTCCCAATGTGAAATTCCCTGAATATTAGGGGAACTTTAGAACTATATAATTTGAGTAAAAATGTAATTTGAGGGCTTTGATTTTGGTTTTTAGTTTTACCAGAAGTAGTATATTAATAATATAGTATTTCTTATTTTAAATCCTGATCAAGAAATTGAAAAATGATGAACCAGTTCCAATTAAGATTACAGTTGTTTAAAAAAAATTAAAAGAAAATTAAATTCAATGGTATATTAAAAAATTATCTACCAAGATAGGATTAGACCAAGAATACAAGGCTAATATTATATTTGGGAATCTATTTCTGTAATACATCAAACCAACAGACATATTTCATTATCTCATAAGTTATTCAATGCAATTAAATACACTCCCTGATTAAAAACAGCAATAAGCAAAAACCTTTCAAAGGTGAAACACAAGGATAGTTCTTTTTCATAACAAGGAAGATATATTTTCATACATTATTCTTTTCTATGGTAAAATTTTACTTAAAAAATTTAGCACCAGTAATGATTGTTAAGATCATTGATTATTTTACTGATTGTGGAATATATAGCTAATTAGTAAGATAGGAAATGAACATAGGGTGTACAACTCTTACCAAAAAAAAAAAAAAAATGGGAAAACAGATTCAGAAATGCAGTTGCCTATCTGGAACATAGAGCAAATTAACTAAAAATGTAATAGAATTTAAATAAAAAAATTACCTAAACATAAAAATCAGTTTAAATAACTTCTAAGTATCAAAAAGTGGTCATTTGTTAGATCTTAATCCCTGAATTCTAGCATTTTATTTTTATAGTTCTAATCACTTTTGTTTTCAAGTCAGCATCAGAAAATTCCATGCAAATGTTGTAACCTGAGGCAGTTTATATATATTTTTTTAAGAGAGAGGGAGTGTGTGTGGGAGGGGTAGAGGGAGAGGGGCAAAGAGTCCTAAGCAGGCTCCCCACCCATCACAGAGCCCGACAAGGGGCTCGATCTCACAACCTTGAGATCATGACCTGAGATGAAATCAAGAGTTGGATGCTTAACTGACTGAGCCACCCAGTTTATGTTCTTAATGAAGCTACCTGGGGTTACCTGTTCATAGGATCATTCTATCCTCAACAGCAGCTGTATTTGCCTGCATCTTCCAAGCTCTTCTTTCTTTTAGTATAAGTAATGCAAATTCTTTGAGGATCTTTAGCCCAACATCTTATATCATTCCTAAAAATTATATGAACACATCTCAAATGGCAAAATCAAACATCCTTATTCCCTCATACTGCTTCTCCTCTTTTTTTCCAGGGTAGAAGATGCTGCAGTTTTGCCATTTAAATGTTTCCTGACCACTCATGTAATAAATAGTCTAACTAAAACATGTTCCAGAAATGTAGACACTCTTCCCTGCTGGTCTGATTTGAGCACATCATGAACTAAAATCATAGCATGCTTTTATAAAGGCAACATTTAAAAATGATGAAATAAAAAAAGTCTTCCTTTCACATAACCTGAACCCTATATTTAGAAAGTGTCAGTGTGGAGTGTAGGGCTTGCTCTTTAAACTGGTACATTCGAGTGGAGCGGTAGTAGATATTTGTAAAACCCTGACCTAAAACTCATAAGGAGCAACATTCTAGAAACTGCAAGTGTGATCAAGAGAAACATTCATGACAGTCAGCCTGCCTCAAAGAGCAGTGGTAGGGGCGCCTGGGTGGCTCAATCGTTAAGCGTCTGCCTTCCGCTCAGGTCATGGTCCCAGGGTCCTGGGATCCAGCCCCGCATCGGGCTCCCTGCTCCGAGGGAAGCCTGCTTCTCCCTCTCCCACTCCCCCTGCTTGTGTTCCCTCTCTCGCTGTGTCTCTCTTGGTCAAATAAATAAATAAAATCTTAAAAAAAAAAAAAAAGCAGCAGTACCCAGCTGCACAGGTGAGTGACCACTCCTGCAGGTGGGTCAGTCTGGCTCTAAGGCAGCCACTGAAACGTCAAGGGCCAATTCTATGGGTACCTTCTGGTGCTACGTACAGCTCAGTATTTTAGTGGGAGAGAAGGAGAAAGCTATTTCCAACAGGTTGCATGAGAAAGGAGGTGTGCCCTACAGGATGTCACTGATGTGAAATTCTTAGCTTTGGATTTATGATGAAAATAAAAAGAGGGTCGGTATAAACCAGCTTTATCCAGTTTTCCTAAAGAAAAGGACAGCAGACATAATGCATGCTTTGGAGCCTCTTCAAACTCTCTGCCCCGAAATATGCAATTTGTGCACGGCGGGAAGCATCTACGGCCACCTTATGACCAAGCGCTTGGGGAAGAAACGTGTAGATTAAAAAACAAAACAAAACACCAAATTCTGAACAAAACTAAAGGAATAAATGAGTATTCATTAAGTATCCGCTGGCTTCCTACATGCCTCCTATTGAGCTAGACACGAAATGGATGCCGAGGAAGAGAAAACTCCTCAGCATGCCAGGAACACACTGTTATTTGGGAACACAGGGCATGCATGAAGCAATGAGGTAAAAATGTAAGATAAGCTATGGAGACAGTAATTGAATTCAGGGGTGGGGAAATGTATCCAGAGGTGGGAGCCTTTAGAGATACTGTCTGAGAGAGGATTGTTGGAAGAATATTTATTTGGAAAGTCCTTCAGGAGTTTACTGTACTGCTTTTAGGAATTTGTCTTCCTGTATTGCTTTCTTTGGAGGAAAATTGTTATCTGTGGCTGTCTAAGAACACACAGGGATATAGAGTGATACAATATTATTTTTAAGTTAAATTATCCTACAATCATTTTAAGTAAAATGTGTGTTCCTATAGAGCCACAGATAACAATTTTATTCAAAAATGTATGAAAACAAATTCCTAAAAACAATATTTTAAGTAAAGTAATATAATGTATTTTGTACATTTTATTTTTTAATTTTAGAATTCTTAAGGATTTACAGAAAAAAAATTGCAAAGATAGTAGAGTTCCCATGCATCCCACATCCAGTTCCCTCTCTTAACATCTCCCCTTAGTGAACAGATATCTCTACATTATTATCAAAGTCTGTGCTTTATTCATTTTTTATTAATTCTTATCTAATGTCTTTTTTTTTTTTTTTCTGTTCCAAGATCCCATTCAGGGTACCATGTTACATTTCATCATCACGTCTTCTTAGACTCTTCTTAGTTGTGACAATTTCTCTGACTTCCTCTGTTTGATGACCCGGATGATTTTGAGGAGCTCTGGTCAGCTATTCTGTAGGATGCCCAACTATTACAATTTTTCTGATGTTTTTCTCCTAATTAGACTGAGGTCATAGATTTGGGCAAAGAAGGCCACTGAGATAAAATGTCATCTATGACATCATAAGTTTACATACTATCAACCTAATTTATGACTACTGATTTTAACCTTGATCACCTGCCTGAGGTAGGTGTGTTAGGTTTCTCCATTGGAAGTTACTTTTTCCTCCGTTTGCATTCTTCACTCTTTGGAGAGAAGTCACACCGTGCAGCCCACACTCAGGAAAGGGAGAGTGATGCTCCTTCTGCCTGAGGAGGAGAGATCTACATAAATCCTTGGGAATTCTGAACAAGAAATATATCTATTGTGACTCATTTATTTACTGATCCAATAATTTATTGATATCAGTATATACCCATGGGTATTAATTTATTTAAACAATTTTATTCAAGTATATATACCGTGCTCATCATGGTAGGTGAGCTCTTAATCCCCATCACCTATTTCACCCATCCCTCCACACACTTCCTCTCTGGAAACCACCATTTTGTACTTTTTTTTTTTTAATTAAAGATTTTTTTTAAATTTATTTATTTGACACAGAGAGAGAGAGCGCGAGAGCAGGAACACAAGCAGGGGGAGTGGGAGAGGGAGAAGCAGGCTTCCCGCCGAGCAGGGAGCCTGATGCGGGGCTCAATCCCAGGACCCTGGGATCACGACTTGAGCCAAAGGCAGATGCTTAACAAATGAGCCACCCAGGCACCCGGTTCTTTGTTTTTGAGTGTTTGCTTTTTGTTTGTTTGTCTCTCTCTCTCTTTCTTTTTCTTTAGTTGGTCATTTATTTTGTCTCTTAAATTATACATATGAGTAAAGTCATATGGTGAGAATGCAAACTGGCACAACCCCTCTGGAAAACAGTACAGAAGTTCCTCAAAAAAAACAGAAATACCATATGATCCAGTAATTCCACTACAGGGTATTTAACACCCCCCAAATGAAAACAGTAATTCAAAAAGATACATGCACCCCTGTGTTTGCTGCAGCATCATTTACAATAACCAAGATATGAAAGCAACCCAAGCGTCCATAAATAGATGAATGAATATATATATGTCACCTCTTATATATGACGCATATATATATATATATATGACATGTATAAGTATACAATGAGATATTACCCAGCCATAAAAAAATAATGAAATCTTGCCACTTGCGTCAACATGAATGGACCTGGAGGGTATAATGCTAAGTGAAACGAATCAGTCATAGGTATTTTTTATATATTAGGTAATAATCCCATGCTATGTTATTATTTTGGGGGGGCTCACATTATTTCAGCCTGGCCACTGGGGGCCTTCCAGTTGGCTCTTGTATGCTTATAACACACCTCCATCCATGCAGGGCTTTGATTTCTGTTTTTGAGCACATCTTAATTTCTGCTGTCCAAGGTGCTCCAGGCTTGTGTTTCCATTTCCTGCCCCAGTCTTAGCATCAGCCATTTTTCCAAGGAGCCCTGGTTATTTTTATTGGACAATGATATTAGAAACTAAGATCTGGGCGTGAGGTGTGCCATTGCTTTTAGGCTGTCCACCCTGAGAGAGCAAGGAAATATGTGTGGTATTAACCCATGTATATATGCATATCTATACATACTGCTATATGGAGCCATCTGCCCCTATGTTAGCCTCTTCCCCTTAATTCTCTGTAACTTCCCACTCTAATGGTGAGATATCTGACCCCAACCATCCACATCTACTTATTTGATTGTAGATCCCAGAATACATGTACAGTGGTTTCAGAATTATGAACTCATAGCCTTCAGGGGAAACAGCTTTATTTACTGGAGTACAGTGGTTATGGACAGTTCCTTTTGTCTGTAGTCTTACAGACTCTACTCACTTCCAAAAATTACTTCAGTCCATATTTCTCCCCCTCCCCCCTTCAGTAAGTTTGTATCATACATTTATAATAAGTTAAATTCTTCTGTCACATTTTGCATTCCATCCCAGAATCCTCTTCCTCTTAAATGCTCTTTAAAAATGTGCATATATTAAGGTTTACTCTTTGTGCTATAAAGTTCAATGGATTTTGACAAATGCATACTGTCATGTACCCACCATTAAAGTATAATCAGAATAGTTCCTCCGTGATGAAAAATTCCGTGCATTTTACCTGTTCAAACACTTCCCTTTCCTGGGCCCCTAGCAGCCCCTGACTTATTTACCATTTCTACACTTTGCCTTTTCCGACCCCAAAAAAGGCAGATTTCACCCAGGTGCTGCAGGAGGGAGGATGGGGCTCCCAGGAATGGGAGCCCACAGAGGGGCATGGGTTGGGGCCCATTCAAGGAAGTCTTTGTCTGGGTATTAAGTGGGGGCAAAGTCCCCATCACTCACAGCCTGCTGCCTGCACCACTGGAGTCCTGGCTGAAAGACAGTGGACCACCGTGTGTATAGCCTTCTGACTTCTAACAGTGTTCCTTAGGCCCTCAGAAATAACCTTTGAGATTGGACGGCTTCCATCAAGATGGGTAGTGACTCGTCGGAGGTAGTCAAAGACTTACTGGAAAGCCAGAGTGTGTCTTTTCTGGATTTTACTATCATGTTGAGTCATATTTCCCCTGCCCTGGGTAACCCAAATTTCACTGAGATGTCTTGCTATTTAATATCTAGGAAATATCAGCTTGATCCATATTTTATGATTTGTTAAAACTCAAGGATCTCCTCATGTTCCAGGAGCCTTGTGTCTTAGCTCCTGCTTCTGCAGAACTGAAATTTTGATCATTTGGTGTCCAGCAAATTCAATCGTGCTTCCTACATCCAAAGTCTAAGTGAGGGAACTGGGCCTCTTTCCTTGATTTCTTGAAAGGAAAAAATAAAATAAAATAAACAAGCAATATGGAGCACCATAAACATACACTCACACACTAAGCGTTTGAGAAAGCAGCAGTTTTTGCTGAAGGTTTCCGGACTCGGCGTGAGCAAACACAATAGCAAGAGAAACTATTTAAATCTACCGCCTCTCTCTCTTTGCAGCTCCCAGCCGCGGGGGCCCGGGATTTTCCACCCTGTGCCAGGCAAGTGGGGCCCCGCCAGTCTTGCAGCAGGTTGCTGGCTTCTCTGGTCCGCTTCTCTCTTCCCTGATTTTTCCTTCTTCTCGAGACCTCCAGGATGGCCCACCACCTCCACTCCAAAATCCCCAGGTCCTATTATGCGGTAAAATTAGCTCGCTCCTCAGGGACCACACTTTCATACCGAAACCATTCTGATGCGCTCAGCGGAACACGAGCACCATTTAGTCATGTTGTCCGGTACATGAAGACCCAGCAGAAATCCGGAGCTAAACTCTAATAACGGCTGCTTGAGCAGAATCCTTCATCCTTGAGAGGCGTCTATGACGTCAAAGGTGTTTTTCCTGCGGTACACCTGTGTTTGTTGAAGCAGCACGGAACGAAGTGAGATGCAGCTCCTTTCCCCCAGTCCCTCTGTCCTCCAATACAAGGTTATGAAGTCCATGAGCGCTGAAGATTTGAGCAGCTTGGGCTCAGGTGCTGCTCTCCGTTCCCATGTCTTTCCATTCATTTGCCCGTGATCTTAGGGGTGCCGGGAAACTCAGGTGCTTATTTCCTTTACTTGTGTTTAACCTCAGATCGTTCCAACAGGCTGGCTTTTCCCATGAATAAAAGCCTATCTGCTTATTACTCTCCCCAAATCCCTGAAGTGTTTGTTACTGATGACAACCACCTGTGTTTTCCAAAATTTCCTTAGGATCTGTGTATGTGTACATATATATACAATCTCCAAATATAAAATGACAAAAAAATCAAAATATTTTATATAAAATATAAATTTAAAATATACATATAAAGTATAAATACAAAATATACATATATATTTGGGTTATTTTAATGGATGTACTGAAGGAAGGAAGGTTCATCTGTGAGCTGAAACTACTTTTTATTTAAAAAAAGCTAGTTAAAGCAACTGTGTATAATAACAGTGTAATTTTTTTTTTTTAAGACTTTATTTATTTATTTGACAGAGAGAGAGGCAGCGAGAGAGGGAACACAAGCAAGGGGAGTGTGAGAGGGAGAAGCAGGCTTCCCGCGGAGCAGAGAGCCCGACGCGGGGCTCGATCCCAGGACCCTGAGATCACTACCTGAGCCGAAGGCAGACGCTTAACGACTGAGCCACCCAGGCGCCCCAACAGTGTAATTTTTAATCATATAAATGAGAAAGTCATCACATTAGTTCTAAAATATTCATTGATGGGTGACTTTAAATAGTGCTATGAACTTGAAAAATTTATTAGATTTCTAGATTCAAATTACCATCTAATTTTCAGGATGGAAATTTTTACATAGAGTAAGCTATAACTGCATGGATATATCACATGAAAACTCAAAGAAAAATGTTTTCTAACATCTGCTGTCACATTTGCTATGTAAACAATAATACAGAGAGAAGCTATTACCAAAGAATATTCACAAATAGGAAAAGAACATAAGCTTCCCGGTTGGGTACCTTTTGCAGAGACTATTTAAATATGAATCCACTATTAATATCGAGTAGCGAAAAGTAGCTATGTCCAGCCACCCAGATAAAACCTGTATCCTGCGCTATGTTTGTCTTGCATAATCGCTGAATCTTGGCTGTTCCCTGAGAATAAGCAGGCTGTGAGTTCATTCTCACTTTGCCCTATTGCTTGGGAATGAAAGGTGGCATGTAACAGCAATTATTTGTAAATATTTTTTTCTTTATTTTCAATTTTAATTTTATTATGTTATGTTAATCACCATACATTACATCATTAGTTTTTGATGTAGTGTTCCATGATTCATTGTTTGCATATAACACCCAGTGCTCCATGCAGAACGTGCCCTCC
>NC_138380.1:88951198-88994030 GCF_054177405.1 Leptonychotes weddellii
CATCACAGGGCTAACCCATCCCCCCACCCCCCTCCCCTCTAGAACCGTCAGTTTGCTTCTCAGAGTCCATAGTCTCTCATGGTTTGTCTCCCCCTCCGATTCCCCCCCTTCATTCTTCCCTTCCTGCATATTTATCATCCCATTAGATTTGAGATGTGAAAAAACAAAAATAAATCTAAAGATCTTTAAGAAGGCATGATTAAACGTCACAAGTCCTTTCAAATCTTATGTTTGATAGAGGGCCCCATTTTCCAAATGTAATCATCAGGAACAACTTAGCACAAGTAAAACGCTGTCCCAAAAAATATAACACACTTGCAGTGCCTTACAAGTGAAATTATGGGTAGAAAACCAGAGATTGCCAGAACAAAATTTAAAATTCCACTGAAGTAGAGAAGAAAATAAAAGCCCAATGTACCCAGTTGGTGACATTTATATTCACCAATTTGTTGCCCACCCCTTTTCACAGTCACTGTGAAGTGCCTTGCTATAGGGCATGCACCAGTGGGAAGGCGTAGCAGCACTGGACAGTTTCAGCACCTACACAGGAGCCTGGATTCTGGGTGTAAATCCTGACGTCACTAGCTTTCAACCTGAGGCCACACAGCTCTGCCCCCTCCCATCTTCACCTGTGTGTGGTGGTTTCCAACACCCCCCCAACTTGAGGCTGGATGAGGATTGGATAATATATAAAATAATTTGCATGGGGCGCCTGGGTGGCTCAGTCGGTGAAGCGTCTGCCTTCAGCTCAGGTCATGATCTTGGGGTCCTGGGATCGAGCCCCGCATCGGGCTCCCTGCTCAGGAGGGAGTCTGCTTCTCCCTCTGCTCCTCACTCTGCTCATGCTTTCGAGCTCTTTCTCTCTCTCAAATAAATAAACAAAATCTTTAAAATAAAGATACATGGCAACTTTAAAAAATATATAAATTAATTAAATAAAATAATCGGCACAATGCCTGGCCCCTGGTAAGTGCATGCACAATAAAACTACCATGATTATTTTAGCGTAAATGTAATGTTTTATATTCATAATTAACATAAAAATGCCTCAAGGAAGTAAGACACAGAACTTAAAAAGAAACATTTAGTCATTTTTTATGTTGTTTTATTGTCATTGATTAAACAATGGCTCTTTTATGCCTTTGTGGATGTTCACTTTGGGCCACCTCTGTGCCAAAACACACCAGTGATGAGAAGACTCAAGTTACCTCAAAACAAGAAACTTTGTAAGATGGAGGGTAGAAAGGAAAAGTAGATCCAACGCAGACATTCAAATAACTGAGCATGACTCAAAGAAGGCGGTTCCGGGGCGCCTGGGTGGCTCAGTTGGTTAAGCGACTGCCTTAGGCTCAGGTCATGATCCTGGAGTCCCGGGATCGAGTCCCGCATCGGGCTCCCTGCTCGTCAGGGAGTCTGCTTCTCCCTCTGACCCTCCTCCCTCTCATGCTCTCTGTATCTCATTCTCTCTGTCTCAAATAAATAAACAAAATCTTTAAAAAAAAAAAAAAAGAAGAAGGCGGTTCCTTCTAGCAACTTCCATCTCATGAATAAACACCACTCACACAACAGGAACAGCAGATGGCAGAAGCCACGGAGAGAACCTTGCCACTCAACAGCATTTCCAAAATTCCTATGTTTAACTTGAACCATAGCATAATTTATTTTTATTTAGCCATTTTTATATATAAATGACATATATAAATACATATATATTTATAATATGTATATGATTCTCAGACCATATTCCCCTTCTAAAAACCTTCTAAGCATCCCAATGACCCATTCTCCATACAAAACAGTGACCACTTGCATATTCTTGAGCAGAAAGTGCTGGGGAGAGGGACTTCAAGCGATGTGACAATAGGGCCCTCAGGTTGCAGCTGAAGAATAAAGATTCATTAGATCTCAGCAGTTATCCATAGGGATTAAGAGGTAGAAACTTCTAGTTATAAAATGAATAAATCACAGGGACGAAAAATACAGCCTAGGGAACATAGTCCATAATACTGTATTAACATTGTGTGGTGACGGATGGTGAGTGCACTTAACAGGGTGAGCACTGAGGAATGTATACAATTGTCGAGTCATTATGTTGTACACCTAAACTAATATAACAATGTACAGTAATTATATTCGAATAAAAAAAAGCTTTGGTGTAAATTCTATTGTATAAGGTACATAATGATATTTATGTTGCAGGGTATTCTTTAAGGCATTGATGGAGCATGATTGACATTCAAGGATCTGTGTGTACAAACAAGTTAATGAGTTTGGAGTTAACTGTACACACATAAAACCATCAGCACAAGCTGTGCCATAAACATACCCATCACCCCCAAAAGTTTCCCCCTGCCCTATTTATTCATTATTATTTTTGTGATAAGGATGCTTAACATAAGACCTACACTCTTAGCAATTTTTTTAAGTACACAATACAGTATTGTTAACTGTAGGTTCCGTGCCGCACAGTAGATCTCTAAGATAGATTCATCTCATAGAACCGAAATTTTGTATGCTTTGCTGATACATCTCCCTGTTCTCCCCTCCCCCCAGCCCTTGGCAATCACCATTCTACTCTCTGCTTCTATGAGTTTGACTATTTTAGATTCATGTAAGTAAGATATGCAGTATTTTTTCTGTCTTTTTCTGGCTTATTTCACTCAGTATAATGTCCTCCAGGCTTATTTATGTTGTCACAAAGGACAGGGTTTCCTTCTTTTTAAAGCCTGAATGATATTCTACCATGTATATATACATTTTCTTTATCCATTTGCCTGCAGATAAGCATCTGGGTTGTTTTCATGTATCAGCCATTCTAAATAACACTGCAAAGAACATGGGAATGCAGATACCTCTGCGATCCTGATTTCAATTACTTTGGGTATATATCCAGAAATGAGATTGCTAGATCATAGGGTAGTTCTTTTTTTAGTTTTTTGAGTAACATTCATAATATTTTTCGTATGGGGGCTACACCAGTTTATATGTTCAATACTGTATAGTGTTTTGTTTTGTTTTTTTCAGATTTATTTATTTATTTGAGAGAGAGTGAGGAGGGGGCAGGGCAGAAGGAGAGGGAGAATCTCAAACAGACTCTATGCTGAGCACAGAGCCCAACCTGGGGCTCGATCTCATGACCTGAGATCATGACCTGAGCCGAAACCAAGAGTCAGAAGCTCAACCAACTGCGCCACCCAAGTGCCCCAATACTGTAGAGTTTTAAGTACAAAAGAGATTGCATGTGCTAGGCAGCAAGCATCAGGAGTTGGAAAGGAAATGTAGTTAGTAGCAGAAGGGCTAGGTCACAAAAGACAGTGGATAAAACATGATTCTTTTTTAATACATTTTAAGTAAAGCTGTATTTGAAATTCAGGTAAAACTGATGTGCAAAAAGAATATCTGCTTTGTTATTTGGGAAAATTTACAGAATCAAATTTAAGTTCATTTACGTACCACAGACAAAGAGAAAGTTAAAATATAAATATTCTCATTTTTCTGATAAGAATTCTTCATATCATGGAGATAAACCATTGCTATTATTTTTATCAACAGTAGAATTATTCAGAAAAGTAGGAAGTGATCCAATGGTGACTAAAAATTTATTTCTTTATGGATAAAGAGAGTAAAAAGGGAATAAAAAAATAGAAAAATAAACAGAGGCTGTTATGACTTGAATTTCTCTCAAATTTTCATTTTTATGACAACCTGTTGGTAAGAGTTGTGACATTTACATATTCACTGTTTTACTTTTATGAACATTTAATGCCCAATTAATGCATTCCCTTGTTTATTTAAAGAAATGGAACCATTTTTTGTATACATTTGATTCACTATATGCAGCAACAAAAGTTTTTACTATAAACTACATTTAATTTTAGAAGGGAGTTATGGCTGCCATGTTGGCTCTCTCTTCTAGAATACACCCATTTCTTTTGGTTACGTTTTGAAAGTTTATTTTTATTTTTACTTAAAATATAAAAATCCAGTAAGTCTTGCTTTTACAGTAAGATAATGAGGTGTAGCACTGGTAGCAATTTAATTAACTATACATGTGACCTGAAATGATACATGCTGTATAAATGTAATTTATATACATTCATATTTACAATGCATGGTAAGCTCAGGCTATTTGCAGTACTTGAAACCATCAAAAAATTCAAGACATCAGTAAAAGTGCTTACTTTACCATGACAAATAGGTATGTCACATCATGTCATAACCTTAAAGTGTTGATGGCTACAAAGAAATGTATCATTTATATCCCTGTTCTATTAGACTTGACATTTGGGAAGTGGCAAATATATCTTTCACGTGAAAACTATGATGGCAAAGATTTCCCATCATAAAACAAGTGTGAAGTTTACACTGTCATTTCTTTTGAGAGGACCAAAGCCATCTATTCATCTGGATCCGGCACATGTTAAGATACAAACATGAAAAGCCCTCAAACCACGGACAAATGGCTGAGCTGTGATTTCCCACTTGATTGCACCGCGTGAATTGGGATGGGTGTCCTGAAGCTTAGTGTAACTATGAAAGGAGTGTTAATTAATACCCAGGTAAAACAAACAGTTCTCATGAAGAAGATTCTAGAAGAAAATCAAACAAACCTTGGAACTGCTTTCAAGGGGCCACCAGACCCTGAGAGAGGCGAGTGAGGAAGCACAGGTATGTTCACTCAGGACTTCTGCTGCAACCTGGCTCTCTTCGCTGGTCTCACGATTTCTGCTTCTGGTTCATCTACGTTTGTCTGATATCTGCTATCCAAGCCCTATATATTATTGGGACTTTCAATCAGACTTTTTCTATAGGACCCTCAATCAAACAGGTCACAAAACCGAAAGAACAAGCAAGGGGAAGAAAAGCCAGGAAGCAAGGAGACTGCAGATGGAAAGTGCCGGCACAGTCATGGCTTGGCGATTGTGGCTCTGAGACTGTCTCATGACCCAGTAAAATTTGCCATGGGTGCTGCTTCTCATGAGCTTGATACACCACGACAGGCCAAGGGTTTTGTCAGGTGTTTATTTTTAACATTAAGACTTCCTTTTTTATAGCTCCAAATTTCATACATGTATCTTGTAGGTAAATTATACACAGTAGATGCATCAAAAACAAAATAAAATCTACCTGAAATCCCACCACCAGGAAAACAAGTCTCCATAATTTGGGCACATTTCCGTAAAAACACACGCAGGATTTTTCATTCACCTTCAGAGCTCAATATGCAGAAATATATAATATGATTTTGTTACTAAGTTCAAGTTTGTCATGAGCTCCTTGTTATGAACTTCTCAGTAGTGAAAGTGAGTCATTTTTTTCAAGCTTAAAATTTTGTCATTTCCAGAGTAGATCCTTGTCTCGACTGAACAAACTGATTTTCAGGATTCTTTTTGCTTGTTCTTCCTTCTGTCCTTCAGTCCTGCGGCTTTTCAGGGAAGCTCATATGCATTTGAGTCATAGGAGAAGCAATGGGGCGGAAGGCTGACACACAGGTGCTGTCTGTGCTTGTCAGTCTGCAGTCATTCCTCCTGCCGGGGTGGTTCCGGAATCAGAACAGATGATGAGATACAGCTCAGCAGAAGGAGGGAGAAAGGGCTCCTGGGTGCCTCAGTCCATTGAGCCTCTGCCTTCGGCTCAGGTCATGATCTACAGGTCCTGGGATCCAGCCCCACATTGGGCTCCCTGCTCAGCGGGGAGTCTGCTTCTCCCTCCCCCTGCTCATGCTCTCTCTCTCTTTCTCTCTCTCTTCCCTTCTCCCCCCTCAAATGAATAAATAAAAATCTTTAAAAAAAAAAAGAAGGAGGGAGGATGCGCAAGCCTGGCCACATGCAGCTCTCTGCTTAGCCTTTTGAGCTAGAGTTTGTATTTCTTGGACAGAAAACACTTTAGCCCAGAGAGACATCTCTAATGAGTGTCCAACTTAAGGCCTTGTGGATGTTTGAGGGCCTCCTAAACTCAGAGTCCTATGTGCATGGCCCCTTTTGGCTCCCCTATTTCTTCCTTTGCCCCACATACTTGCCCTCCAGGTGACTGATCTAAACATGCCACATGCCTCATGGATTGCTTCCAGATTATCTGCACTTACAATGCACTGGATACCTCTAACACACTGTTATTTTCATGAGCGCCATTTGTTTTTGCTTGTCTCTAATAGCAGAGTTGAACTTCTATAGCGCATTCAGGAAACATGCATGGTGCTCAGCTTCTCAGCCCAACGTGTCGCAAATATGTTCTCAGTATTTTTAGTCTGTTTTCAGAAAATTGCCTACAATCCTCTACCAAGTCACAGTTTATGGTAAAGAAAAATTAGAATTTGACAGCTTCATCGATCTCCTCTGTAGACCACAGAAAAGAATGCTCTCTTTACAGATGCTGAGACAATGGGTGAGCTCAGGGGAAAATTCTGCCAAATGGAGAAGATTCACAATTCATATGTTTCTCATATTGAAATGTGTAAATATTTCAACCCACAAACTTTCATGATATTTTCAATTTGTCCTTTTCCAGAGAACTTTTCTTTTGCAAACACCATTACACAATAAAATGTGTCAAGTACGTTATCAGTTTGTTCTTCTTTTGATTATTTCCCCAAGTTTAGGTTTTGTAAAATCATGGACCCTCTGAACTTCTTTTAATTGCCTACAGAATATGAGCTGTTCCATTAAACCTTGGCATTCCCTCACAGGACTGCAGACTAGGCATTGCGAAGTGCTACTAGACAGTAGGAACTCTTGAACAACACCTAAGCTAGGGTTATTTACTTTGTTCTGTTCATTCCCGGTTTTCTTTGAGGTAAGTTGTGTCTTCCCTCTCTTCAGGACTTGTTTTCAGTGTTTAACACTCTTCTAAAGCTGAAAATACATGGGATTTCTGTCATCACACAGTCTTACTTCTGTTTTCCAACAGAATTTACACAGCATGCGACTAAATTCTAGAGGATTCCATTCTAAAAATAGTTTAATGAAATTGCAGACACTTAGGTTGACTTTTAAAAAGAGTTCTTCAAAAGTCACGTACATTTCTAGTAGATACGTCCAAAGGCAGCAACGAAAGGAAGTGTACCCTGGGATGCTGACACAGACACACACATAGATAGCTAGACAGATATTCTGTCATTTGTCTGTCATCAGTCTATGTGATTTATTACATGCATTTGTAGTGTAGTTAAGCTACAACAAATGTCGAGTGTATATCTGTGCACATATGTGGGTGCATGTGTATGTATATAATATTTGTAACAACCACAGATTTTATTTTTATCAGAATAATGTAGTTGGTTTGGACGTAATATGAATTGTATTTTTATAACAACCAATTCAAGTGCATTTCTGCTCAGAGGTTTCTTAATATAATAAGAGTATCATTTCTCCATGATGCTATGAATCACCAAAATCTTGATTTGGATTTCTATGACACTATTTTTTTTTTTGAGAGGGGGAAGGAGTGGGGAGGAGCAGAGGGTGAGGGAGAGAGAGAATCTTGAGCAGGCTCTATGCGCAGCACAGAGCCTGCTGCAGGGCTTGATGCAGGACTTGATCTCACAACCCTGAGATAATGACCTGAGCCAAAATCAAGAGTTGGACACTTAATCGACTAAGCCATCCAGGCAGCCCTAATTTGTTGTTTTTGTTTTGTTTTGTTTTTAATACTGAGCTTTTTATCTGATTTTAAAATACCACTTACAATAACCTGTTGGGTCTGGAGAGAACTGGAGAAGAAAGAAGGGTCATCATGGCTCAGTTTTCAGATTTAATCTGGTGTTAAAAAGACCACTCTGCTTACAGACCACAAGTGCTATCCCACACTACTCAACCAGACTATGGCAGAAGCTGAATTTGACAAATATTATAACAATATTTTATTTAAAATATTAAAAATTCAGAACAAGTGCTAAATCTGGTGGACTCTGGAACAGCAAAGGTAAACCAGGATATATGGTCACTCTAGTTTTAATGGACATGAGTGGACATTGTACCCAGGATCCCACATAGAGCTGCCATCTTGGAGTGAGCCATGTCTTTGGTGAGAGTTGAAATACAAATAATTGATAATAAAAGTAACAGTAATAGCAGTAGTAGTAGTAATAAACCCATAGGAGAGGCAGGAAGGAAATGGTTATCTCAGCATTGGCCCTGGGAGGAAGAGGGAAAACCCCTCTGCTGAAAACCACTCCACACATCATCTCTCCACTGTGTTTAGAGCCTGAATTCACAAGGCTTGCAGAGTCTCACACAAGTAAACAAACAAAAAGCAAACAAATAAAGTAAATAATTGAATATAGGATAGTTTCAAATTACTGCTTTCCAAATGTCATTGGCAGGAGGAATTCCTCAAACTCTTCTCACATAAAAAACATCCAGCACATGAATTCACAATTCAGATCACAGGATTATAAAGAAGGTAGTAACAGTCACCACAATCAGCAAAACAGGCTTTTGTAATGAACACAGATTTGGGGATTATGAGATCAAAAATAAAAAAAAAAATATGTACTTAATATCTTTCTGGAAATAGAAAGTGAAAACCATAGGGAATAAGAGAAGATAAAAAGTGTCCAAAAAGAACTGAAAAATCCCTAAATAAAACGTATAAAATGAGAAATGTGGAAATTGACAAGATATTCCAAACGAACTTCTTAAACAGCAAATCCATACATTTCAAGAGAAAATCACCGGGCATGAAAATAGACCTAATAAGAAAAGGTACCCAGAATGTAGGTCAGAGAGACAAGAAGCTGGAACAAAGAAGGCAGTAAACAAATCCTAGTATCCTATTTATCAGATTTCCTGCAGAAGGGACCATAGAGATTTAAGGGGGTGTGGCAAAGAGATAATGATGAAATAAATATGGAAGTAAATATGGAAACATTTATTTTACAGATATTTAACATATTATAAATTACATTTTTAAAATCTGGTATAGTTACACAGAGATAGACAAATAGACCATTGAAACATAATAAAAAGGTCAGAAATAGATTCATCCTTGCTTGTATGGAAACTGGATATATGACAGGGCTTTTCAGATCTGTAAGGAAAGTATAGAGCACTCCAGAATGATGTGACAGTTAGTTATCCACCGACTCATGGGTAAGTCACACAGATCATGTTCTAACAATTATTTAACTCTGTCAAGAAAAAAAAAAAAAACCTGAATCCATGGCTAGCAAAGTATATAAAAATATAGTGAATACTAGTGAATAAAAGCAACAAAAATAATCATACTATTATGAATTTAACTACTATTTTAAGAAGTAAGACAAAAAATGTAAAGGATAATATAAAGCATATCAAGAGAGCTCACCTGAAGTAGGCAAGGTGCAAATATCATTTCAGGTAAGATTTCAAGGTTGAAGAGGAACTAAAAGAACATAAAAGGTGCAACTGGGTATGCAGTGCCCAGAGAAGAGGGACTAGCATGCACAGAGCTTTAATTGAGAAAAGCATGACACATATATGGATCAGAAAAGATTCACCCTTTGTTTTAAAGCTGTTTCTATTTGACAAAAATATGAAAATGTAATAATTAATTTGCATTTTTTATTTCTAATACTTTTCATGTGCTTATGAGTCATTTACATTTCTTTTTTTTTAAAGATTTTATTTATTTGAGACAGAGAGAATGAGAGACAGAGAGCATGAGAGGGAGGAGGGTCAGAGGGAGAAGCAGACTCCCTGCTGAGCAGGGAGCCCGATGCGGGACCCGATCCCGGGACTCCAGGATCATGACCTGAGCCGAAGGCAGTCGCTTAACCAACTGAGCCACCCAGGCGCCCTACATTTCTTTTTTGATACTGGAATGTCTCTTTATAATCAATCCTACTCATTTCCCTATACTTAAAGCAGAAGACAACTTTTAATATAATTATCAAATAGAAGAAGAAAAGGACTTTCTTGAGAGTGTGGGGTTGATAACTAAAAACTTCAGGACACTGTGCTGGCATCCAAAAGTGAAGGATCAGGAGAAGAAAGGTCTCCAAAACTCACCCAAGGCATAGCAGGTGGTCATCAAACTAGAAAAACAAATGAGCCTGAAATGCCAGTTAATCATGTGAGGGTCAGAACAGGTGGTCGGTACTAGAATAAGGCTCAAGTATAGGTTTGAACAATGTTTTACCATTGTTGTCTTCCTATTATTCTGAACTTGCTTGTTTTGGTGACATGGGGCATTATCAAAAAGAAACTTCTGTGTTGGATGATCAAAGTTGAATTCCCTGGCCAATTTCGTCGGTGTGTCCTCTGCCATTTCAGTGGCTCCAGGAGCACCTGCTCCTGGGCACTGTGATCAGGTATCCTGTTGTGCTGTCTGGGACAGCCTCACGGGTAGCAGTTGGAAGGCAATTCTTGTGCAGCCCTCAGTGGGGCTTGGCAAAGAAAATGGTCTCAGTGTATTCATAGCAAATGAATCAATATTGCATTAATTGAAATAACAATAATACCAAGTTATACATTTATTAATAAAGACTAAATTGAGTAAGAGATTTTATGTATGTACAAAATGGTAGACACACACCTATAGAGAGGGAGAGAAAAACAGAGAGGTGGTCATATTCAAAATCAATAATAATATATATAAATACATGAATTTCACAGTTAACCTCCCAGCCAACACGAGCAACAGGGTTAGAGAAAGCAGAGCCTTACCCCTATATTCAGTGTGGCATAAGTGAGAACTGGTATGCCAATATTTGTACACCACCTCATTTATGTGTTAGGTGTTAGGTGTAATGTTGGGGAAAGATACCTTGAATTGTCTTGAGGCTGTTTTTATATTTATATGATATTAACATGATGACTTATTCACAAGGTTATCATAAAGGTCCCAAATGAAACAAATAGCAACCTACTGAATGGGAGAAGATATTTTCAAATGTCATATCTGATAAGGGGCTAACATCCAATATAATATACAATATAAGGAACTTACACAACTCAACACCAAATAATAATAATAATCCAATTACAAATTGGCAGAAAACACGAGTAGACATTTCTCCAAAGAAGACATCCAGATGGCCAAGAGACACATGAAAAGAGGCTCAACATCACTGATCATCAGGGAAGTGCAGATCAAAACTACAATGAGATACCACCTCACACCTGTGAGAATGGCTAAAATCAAGAACACAAGAAACAACAGGTGTTGGCAAGGATGTGGAGAAAGGGGAACCCTCACGCACTGTTGGTGGGAATACAAACTGGTGCAGCCACTGGGGAAAACAGTATGGGGTTCCTCAAAAAATTAAAAATATAATCACCATATGATCCAGTAATTACTGGATATTTACCCAAAGAAAGCAAAAATAGTAATTCAAAAAGATATACGCACCCCTATGTTTATAGTAGCTTCATTTACAATAGCCAAGATATGGAAGCAGCCCAAGTGTCCATCCATAGATGAATGTATAAAGAAGGTGTGGTATATATAATATAATATATATGTACATATATATATATATATATATAATATGGAATATTACCCATTCATCAAAAAGAACGAGATCTTGCCATTTGCAATGACATGGATGGAACTAGAGATTATAATGCTAAGTGGAATAAATCAGAAAAAGACAAATACCATATGATTTCACTTATATGTGGAATTTAAGAAACAAAACAAATGAACAAACAAAGAAAGGCAAACAGGCAAACAAAATAGATTCTTAAATACAGGGAACAAACTGGTGGTTGCCAAAGGGGAAGCTGGTGGGGGATGGGAGGAGAAAAAAAAGGGAGAGATTTAAAAAGACAAATGCTCCGGGGCGCCTGGGTGGCTCAGTCGTTAGGCGCCTGGGTGGCTCAGTCGTTAAGCGCCTGCCTTTGGCTCAGGTCATGATTCCAGGGTCCTGGGATCGAGCCCCACGTTGGGCTCCCTGCTCGGCGGGAAGCCTGCTTCTCCCTCTCCCACTCTCCCTGCTTGTGTTCCTCTCTAGCTGTCTCTCTCTCTGTCAAATAAATAAATAAAATCTTTGAAAAAAAAAAAAAAAGACAAATGCTCCGGCCTTGAGCAACCTCTTAATAAGTAGTAGCTGTACTTACCTCTTTTTCCTTAATATATACTAAGCCCATGAACATTTCTCAGATCCCTCAGTCAATGAGAGAATGTGCCATTTCAGCTGTTTTTTTGGGGAATGATCCCAAATCTCACTTCCTGGCTCAATTCTCTGGCAAAGACTTCCCCTTCAGCAGGCCATTTACTACAGATTGAATATTTGTGTCCCCCTAAATTCATATGTTAAATACTAATGCCCAATGTGGTGATATTTGGAGGTGAGTATTTGGGGGGTGATTACGTCAAGAGATGGAGCCCTCATGATGGGATTAGATACCCCTCCCCTTCTACCACTGAGGACACAGCAGGAAGATGGGGTCTGTAAGCCAGGAAGCAAGCCCTCAGCAGACATCAAATCTGCCAGTTCCTTGACCACAGACATCAAAGCTCCAGAATGAGAAATAAATCTCTATTGCTTACAATCCACCAAATCTGTCATATTTTGTCATAGTAGCCCGAACAAACTAAGACACGAAGATGCGTCAAAAGAAATCGTAAATCTAGAGTTGGATTCATATTCTTCAAAGCTTCTAATCTTAACTACTGTAGATAAATATGAAAATGTATAAATTTGTACTTTTATACAGTTTTAGTTTCATAGACTGGTCTGAATTTGTTTTTGTTTGTGTATCTTGTCATCAGCAGAACATTTTGAGTAATCTAATACTAAACATCTACAGGTTCCAAAAAATCACCAGCCACAGCATTAAAGAAAACACAAGTGTTTATCATGTGCTTTTAGGAAAAATCTTGTTATAACATGAAATAGATTGGGGTAGACATTATTATTCACCCAGAAGAATTGACAGACCAGAGGTTCCCATAGAATATAAATCCATGTCTGAATCAGTAGGGAATATAAGTGCTTTCCATGGGATCTTTCAACTCATTTTCAGATTCAATATCCCAGGCTACACTTGCTTTCAAATAACTCAGTCTTTAAAAAATTGTATGTACAAATGTAAAGATGAAGAACTAATTCTCAATCATGCCATTCACACTCGCTGTCCTTGATTGGCTAAGAAAAAAAAGGGGGGTACAAAAACATTTCAAAATGGAATTTAAAAAATTAGTTTAGCATCATTATTTGAATAATTAGATCTCCTCCTGCTGAGCATTGTATTGATTGATGGACAAATGTGACCTAGACCACTTCTGGGTAAATCAATGAACACTGTCTTTATAAGGAAATAGTGCAAGTTTGCTGCACAAGCAGAGAAATCAGTAACATCATCCCAGGAAGGTGAGAGCTTCCTGGCTCAATGCTCTTTACCAGCAGGAGCATGAATGAGGTGGACTATATCCCTTCAGGCAGCATGAACCCCACTTTGGGCCCAGCTCTTTATGCAAACAACTAGAGCTGCCCACTGTGGACCCTGTTGTCTACATACTTTCCAGAAGCCACCCTTTACCCGGGAGCACCTGGTCAATCGTAGGCTTATCTGGGGGCACTGCCTCAATGCTCAGGTGTGAGCACACCTGCTCCCCAGTACTGCTAGACTCGGGGATACAGAAGCAGAGCAAAGCCCGGTGGCCCAGACATCCTGGCGATCCGTGTCAAGAAGCCCCCGGAGCACCTACAGTTCCTTATCTTTTACTTCCCAGTACAATTCTCCTGAAGGGAATGTTACACCATTGGATGTATGGACTGTAATGTACTCATTTTAAAAATTCCCTTAGTTGGTATTCATACTGTAAATGGCTTCACACAAACAAGTTTTACCTCATTACTCCGTTAATTGACTAGAAGTCTCATCAATTAAGACATTAAGCCATTCCTTGTTCATAATTTCAGGTTGTACCTGGAAGCACTTGGAAACACCGGGGTCTGCCAATCAACCCATTTTTCTAACGGTAAAGCCTAAATCATGTATTTTGTCACACTCACAAGATCCTATTTCCAGAATCAGGAGTGCTTCTTGAAAAAGTATTAAAAAGCTACACTTTGCCATATGAATCCATGTTAGTTTCTCCAGCCTTTTATTGGCAATAATCTGATCACTGATTACTAGCTCTATGAATCCCCAATATCCATCTCCAAACATTATTTTCCCTCTGGTCTTTCTTTTATTATAATAAATATCTCCATTTCATGGAAGCATGCCATTCTTTTAAAATATTTAATCAGTTACCCAATCTTTACCATCAAAAGCACTTCTTTGAAACAGCTGCACCAAGACTAAGAACTCCTGACATACAAAATTTATGACTTCGTATCTTGAGAAAAATGTAGGTGACCTAACCTCTTATTGAAGGCAGTATCTTACAAAATTTTTCAAACTGCTGGTATGGATTATTTCAAACAACTAAATATATTTCCAAGATAGCCAGAATTTATAACTGCTAATCTTTGATTGTAGGTTAAATGCAGAAAGCCTTAGTAGTCATTGATTTTTCTAATATACTGCTCAAATGATTAAAAACTGGGAATAATAATTATTTGTAAAATTTTGTCTTTTTCTAAATTGTAAGGGAATGTTTTACTTTCAGGCCCAATGCAAATGTATTGCCATTTCTAAGTAAGAGATTAATTTCAGAGGTATCTTCTTAATAGCATGTAGCATTTTCCTTGTTGCATTTGGGTATATGTGTAATTGTTTTTTTCTGTTAGCAAATCAGGAACTAACTTACACCTCAATAGGATGAATGCATACCATGAGTTAGCAGCATATGGTTTATAATAGTGATCCGTAGGAGGACAGCAAGACATTGAGCACAGTGTCTCAAAGCATCAACCACAAAGCAGTTACCAATTTTGTAGCTTGCAGAGAGAGAAGATATGCTCAGGTATCTGATAAAATAAACCTGACCCAGGAAAGTCTTAAAAGAGTAATAAAGCACATATGTCAAGGAAATGGTTCTCATGAATATCTAAGGTCACTAAGGTTAAAGGTATCCACGCTGTTGATATGTAGCCCACATCATCTTCCCCAAGTGCCAAGGAACATTATGGTGAGAATATAATCCTGATTCCCTTAGGAGCACACTTAGTAAAATAATAGTTTTTAAAGTTTAATAGAAAACATAGTCAGCACATGCCATACATTCAAAGTGCAGATTGTATAAATGTTTGAAAAACTCTTTGGGGGAGTCTTTATTCTTTGCCTTCCTTTACCAGGCCATAAAGATTAGAAATGGGGTGTCCCTGCTATCTTAGATTCCAGTCTCTGTAGCATCCACCATGTGACATTTGTGGCTGCAAGAAAATCAAAGTGAATGTTTTGATGACCATCCCTTAAAGAACTTGCTCAGATTATAATATATCATGTACGGAGATAAACACCACCCTGACTGCCCTGGGAACAACCATATTGCTCCTTCTTTGACATAATGTCTTATCACTTTCTGTTTTTTTAAGACCTGAGGGGAGTGTTGGCAGAGTTTTACTCCATTACTGTCCCCAGAAAACAGTCTGTCCATGTTGAAGAACCTCATCCCTGCTGACAGCCTTGTTTTCTAAACTTTCCTATTAAAACATAGAACATTCTGCTGAGTTTCAAGGACAGAATCTACTGGGCAAATGTTTGGTTTTATAAGATTTTGCATGATGTGTTACTCATTTATAAATGTTACCGTATCTTTGCAGATGTTAAAAATACAAAAACATGCATTCCCTAAAATGTTACCATATCAAACTGATAATGAATTCTTCTCTTATATACATCTGAAAAATAGCATGATAAAGCCATATTGAATGAGTGTCGTGGTTTTTCAAATGAGGGTTATATTGATAATGATGTACAACTCCTTAAATTTATGAAGGCAGGTTTCATGAACTGCATGTGTGAATCACCACATTGTTTAAAACAAAGTTTTGCATATGTGAAAATGTCAACCACCACCAATCATAAAAAATGCCAGTGTCTCATTCATTCATTCATTCATTTCATGTTTACTGGACACCTAATATAAAATGGGCATTCTGTTTTGCTGAAATATGCGGACAGAAAAGAAAATTCCTTGCTTCCAAGGATTTACAGTCGCATGAGAAATAGGTTATGCAGTAGTTAATATTTTTGTATGTGTTCTTTGTGCAAAGCAGTTTTCAACATTTTACAAGTTGCCAACTCATTTAATTCTCACAACTGCAAAATGAGATGAGTGTGCCATTTTATCATCATTTTTCCATCAAGGAAGCAAACACAGAGAGGAGTTATGTAACCTGCCCAAACTAGTGCGTGATGGGCGTGACTTTGCATCTAGGCAGCCTGATTCCTGAGCCTGACTGCTGACCAACTGCTTTATAGTGCTTTTTCTCTATTTTTTAGGTTTAATTTATTTTAGAGAGGGAGAGAGAGAGAAATAACAGGTGGGAGGGGCAGAGGGAGAGGAAGAGGGTCTCAAGCAAACTCTGTGCTGAGCATGGAGCCCCGTGCACGGCATGGAGCCCAACTCAGGGCTTGATCTCACCACCATAGATCACAACCTGAGCCAAAACCAAGAGTTGGATGCTTAACTGACTACGCCACCCAGGTACCCTATATAGTGCTTTTTCTTTAGAAAAACATTGCTTATGGGGGTGGCTGGGTGGCTTAGTTGGTTAAGCATCTTCCTTTGGCTCAGGTCATGATCCTGGAGTCCTGGGATCGAGCTCCGCATCAGGCTCCCTGTTCAGTGAGGAGTCTGCTTCTCCCTCTCCCTCTGCTGCTCCCCCTGCTTATGCTTTCTCTCTCTCTCTCTCTCTCCTGCTCTTTGTCAAATAAATAACTAAAATATTAAAAAAAAAAACATTGCTTATGAATACTCAGCTATACTCACCTACCTGCAAGGTTGTCCTAGGTATTTAGTAATGGAGCTTTACCTGATGAAGTGATAGCGGGATGGACAATGTTTCAATCTGTCTGTTGCAGGTTTTAGTGGCAAATAAGGGCAGACAGGTATGAGCACAGAGAAGTACTGAAAATTAAAGTCTATTTGTTGTATAAACAGAGTATGTATGGTTGATCCATTGATTGCGATATAGGACAAAACTTCTGCAGAAAGTTAGCAAGATCTGTGATGCTGTCAATAAGAGGTACAGTATCATGAGTAACAATCAAGCCTTATGCTCACCTGGCTAGGAGATATTGCCTAGAGAGTAAGAGAGTCCTTATTTGCATGGTCTTGACATCTTCTATGAATGAGTAGCTGATCTGAAAGACAACAGTATATGATTTTTTTTTTTTCTTGGTGAAAGCATCACCAATTAGCCACAGTGAAGGTCATATCCTCCTTTCCTAACTAACCTTTGATGGGCATGGACTGCTACTGAATTATAACATTTTTTAAACCTTTGCTCTTAAGTCAATTTTATTTTATGCAGTGCAGTGTATTTCCATAATTCAGGGAGGCCTCTGAGGATTGAAGAAACATAAGTTCCTCTTTCCCATCACCATGCCCTGGAGTAATATATATGCCTTCACTTTCCATAGTAAATATCAGTCATCTAAAACCTTTTTATGATACTTTGGGAACAATACCAAACCAAGTGTAATAAAAACCCCAGCAAGGAATTAGTGTTGTATAAGCGTATCTTTTAAAACAGAATTTCTAACAATAAGGATATAGTTCCAGGTGGGGGTGCAGAGGAAATCCCAGGGGGCATGTGGAACAGAAAGCTCAGCACTCGGAAAGTGGATTTGGAAGTTGATCTCCAAGGACGCCATGTCCTGCCTCCAATGGCCTTGGAAAAGGTAGCTTCCTGCCTGGTCATTAATGACTACTCTCTTCTGTAAAGTATCTGTACCATCCCCTGACTCCTGTACACCTTCATAACTTGTTGCTCATCTCAGGCATCCACTTAGCTGGATCACAAGCTGAATAAAGGTATGAGTTTATTCAAAATGTATTTAAAATAAAACAAAAGGGGGTTTTATTATTTCTCGATTTCATTTTTTCTTTTTTTTTTTACCGGGACTGTTTTGCACAAGAAATCACAGATGCTTTCTGCTAAGCTGGGTGTCATTGCTTGGATGTCTGTCCCAGGGGCACCACATCCATATTATCACACTGAGAGCAAGCAGTTAGTTCACCCCTGACGGCTTAGAGCTGCCAAGGGAACTAGGCGGTGAGACCGTATTTGCTAAACAGTTTTACCTCCGTGAACTCTTAAGTCTCTGAATAGATAATCATGGTCTGTAACTTCTAATTTTGTAACAGAATTGATTAACACTCACTTTGGGTGCACCAAATTATGATCCTTATAGTATGCTTCGCTCAGCATCTTACTTGCTATTAGCCAGATTGTCATGGGACCTCCAAGTTCCAGAGACTAATTGCATGGGAACATTTAATATTCAAATTACCTTGAGCTAATTTATCTGTATATGTCTCATTTTTAAAGTATAACTGAACAGAAACTTATTTCTCACACTTGGAAAATTGAAAATCCTCAGTGCTTACACAGAAGAAGTTAGTGGACTGTGTATTCAAGATGGAAAGTCCTGACTTACTGTTTAAAATGGCATCTGTTAACTGTTGCTGATAAAATAACTATAAAAATAAGGGCGCCTGGGTGGCTCAGTCATTAAGCGTCTGCCTTCGGCTCAGGTCATGATCCCAGGGTCCTGGGATCGAGCCCCGCATCGGGCTCCCTGCTCGGCGGGCAGCCTGCTTCTCCCTCTCCCACTCCCCCTGCTTGTGTTCCCTCTCTCGCCGTGTCTCTCTCTGTCAAATAAATAAACAAAAATATTAAAAAAATAACTATAAAAATAGCAAAAGGGAAAAAGAGCTTGGCCTCAAAATGTCATGGAAAAGTAGCATGAACTATTGAGTGGGTAGTGCAAAGATTTTTCCATGGGCGATCAACGTTTGCAATATTTGCACACACCCAAAGGAAATAAACCGCCTCTCTCATTGACCAAAACTTGACACTTCTTTTTTCAATTTAGTGGGTCATTAGTGCATTATTTTAATGGAATCTGTGCAGAGAAGAGTTAACATAGCAGGCTTGAGACTGTTATCCTTACAAAGTCTTAATTGCCAGCAGGGCCCTTGTCTGACATATGGAAATTGGAGTGGAATGCTTTTTCCCACACTGATGTAAAACTTTCTCTAAATGATGAGTGGCTCACTGTGTCTAAATTGTTTGTGCAGACAATATAGTTTATGCTGAAAATCTGCCTTTCTTCTGGGAACAAAAGGTATACAAGGCAGAGAGAGACTGCATGAGCAGTCCCCAGTACCAATCTTAGACACTGAGTCTCTCTCTAAAGAACTGGTAGACAATGCTGCACACAGACGGTCTGTTGCTGGGGGACTATGTGCATTTTCTGTGACTCCCCTGGACAAGGACTCTTGGAAACTTGCTCCTCGTGTCCTCTGGGCTTCACCCCATGCGTGTTTTCCATTTCCTTCTTTTCCCTTTTGCTGTAATAAGTCTAAGCTGTGAATAGAGCCATGAAGAAAAAAAGATATGTCCATGTGAAATCATCTTTTAAAAACTACTTTTGATGGTACTGCTTTTTACAGTATTCAACATGTTTTACATGAAAAGTCATACACATTTTTTTTTTTAGAATTTCATGTAGGAAAAATGTTTCTCTTTCAATGAATTAGTATGCTTTTCTTTATTGGATAATAACAACTATTTACACATTTGTGTTTCTCATTTGTATTTTTTTTTTAAGATTTTATTTATTTATTTGAAAGAGAAAGAGAGAGCACAAGCAGGTAGAGAGAGAAACAGACTCCCCACTGAGCAGGGAGCCCGATGTGGGGCTTGATCCCAGGACCCTGAGACCATGACCTGAGCCGAAGGCAGAGGCTTAACCTGACTGAGCCACCCAGACACTCATCATTTGTCTTTTATTAAATTGAGATATAATTGACATTGAATAAGTTTAAGGTCTAAAACAAGGATTTGATATATTTATGTATTATAAAATGATTAACAAAATAAGAGTTGCAAAATAACAAAATAAAATACATTACCACACATATTTACAATTTTTTATTGTGATGAACACTTTTAAGATCTACTCTTTTAGCATCTTCCACCTCTACAATAGAGTATTGTTAACTATAGTCACAACTGTGCATTCCTACCCAGGACTTATTTATCTTATAACTGAAAGTGTGTATCTTATGATCACTTTCTTCTGATTCGCCCACCTCCCAACCACCACCTCTAGCAACTAGGAATCTGTTCTCTGTAACTATGAGTTCAGTAGTTATTTTGTTTTGTTTTGTTTTGTTTTGTTTTTCAGATTCTACATACAAGTGAGATCTCACAGTATTCGTCTTTCTCTGCCTGACTTATTTCACTTGGAGTAATGCTCTCAAGGTTCTCTAGATAAACATACATATATATATATATATACATATGTATATATATATATATATGCACACACACCATATAATATATATATATATGTATACATTATATATATAAACCATATAATATATATATGTTTACATAATATATAATATATCCATATGGATATATATAATCACATTTTCTTTATCCATTCATCCATCACCGAGGAATACAAGGAACACTTAGGTTGTTTCTACAACCTGGTTATTATAAGTAATGCTATGATAAATATGGGGTACAGATCTTTTTGCAATTATGATTATATTTCATTTGGATAAGTATGCAGTGGAATTGCTGGATCATATGGTAGTGCTACTTTTTATTTTTTGAGGATCCTCTATACTGTTTCCCACCAACAGTGCACAAAGGTTGGCTTTTCTCCACATCCTCACCAACACTTATTATTTCTTGTCTTTTTGATATAGCATCATAACAGGTTTAAGGTCATATCTCATTGTGATTTTGGTTTGCATTTCCCTGAGGAGTAGTTGAGTATCTTTTCATGTGTCTGTTGGCCATTTCTATGTCTTCTTTGGAAAAATACCTTTTCAATGATTCTGCACATTTTTATAATTGGATTTTTTCTATTACACTGTATGAGTTTATATATATATACATATATATGTGTGTATATATATATTTATATATATATGATATTAACCCTTTATCAGATATATACTTTGCAAAATTTTTCTTTCATTCCATAGGTTGCTTTTTCATTTTGTTGATGGTTTCTTTTACTGTACAGAAACTTTTTAGTTTGATGTAGTTCTACTTGTTTATTTTTTGCCTTTGTAGACTTTGCTTTCGGTATTAAATCAAAAAATTCATTACCAAGACTATGTCAAGGAGATTACCTTCCTGTTTTTTCTTCTAGGAAATGAGAATGTTTGGAGTAGCCTATTTTAGATAATGAGCGGGACATATAATCAGATGGGTAATGACTACCCACCATAGAGACCATAAAAACTGGTTCAAACTAGCTCTTGAATTCATTTAGTTAGTTGACATTGGTCTCAACCTACCTAAAGATCAAAATCCAGTATTTGGCCATTTGAAACCCAGAAAGCCTGTGACTTTGGCTGGCTTCTTGCCAGGGTCTCATCTAAAACAGTCCAAGAAAAGCCAAAACAACCATTTGAAATGCATATAATTATGAATGCAATTTTTTTTTTAAGTATTCACTCTGTGCCAGGCTTTGTTCTAAGTACTTGATTGCTCTTCTGTTTCTATGCTAATAATAAGGCATTTGTTTCTTATGCCACCTTCCTAACATCTTGGTACAGATGGAAGTTCTCAAGATAGATTTCAACCTCTTTAGTAAAAACTAAAATGTAATAATCAAATAATAATAGTAATATTACTATTCTGCTCATAGCAGTTGCCAAAATATGCCAACTATTTATACCTTTGATTAGTATACCAGAAAAATTAGCAGACAAGAAGGGACTTCTTCCTTCATAAACATGAATCCACATAACAACATAATGGCCTATTTGTTTTTCCTCACCCAGAAGTTCAAGTTTTGCTTTTTCACATTTCTAAACTCCTTGAATGATGAGTCACTGAAAAAAAATTTTTTTAATTAGAAAGCATCATCAGGCATCTTGTGATAAGCACTTATCCATCTTTAAGCTCCTTTCCAGAGCATCTCCTGGGTAAGGTGGACTTTACAATTGGAATATACTCTATGGCTGCACTAATGAAAAATAGGATCAAAGAAAAGAAAATGTTAGGAAATACACCCAAGTTATGTAAAACACGATACATATCTCTGTCAAGAAAAGTAAGCATTTTATGTGAATTTTCCCATGATCTGAGGCAAGTTCTAAAATACATTATTCCCTATTTTTGTTGGTAAGCTCGGACCAGTTCACTGTTCTGACAACAGATGATTCTAATTTCCATGCTATGTTTGTAGCATCTTCAGGCCAAGGCAAAGTTAGAAAATAAGAAGTAAGAAAATCAATTTTGTACAGGACCCAGAACTTTTCCTCCTTCTCCTCCTGGCTCTTCTTAGATTACCCAGCATCAGCTCATTGCTTCTTATCAAAGTAACCCAAAGAAAACATGAACATTCATCCTCCCAAAGTGCAGTATCTCTAAGTGTCACCTTTGATAGGACCATCACCAACCTGGAATGTTTCCAATAAAGGCTATTGCTCCCTGATGGAATTCTAGTCCCCAAATCAAAACGAAGTCTGATTCAGAGAGTTGATGTGTGTTACCTTCAATAACTGGGGTGCTTTGCTTCAGTTTGGTGCCAAGCCTCTTTTCCTTCAGGGATTGTAAAGAACTTACTACTTACCCATTCCACCTCTGTAGGCCACCTCCATACACAAAAGTCTACTTTATTTAAGAGACTTGAGCTTGTTCATTGCAGAATGTAGATACTGAGTACTCTGCCAAGTTTCTCTGGATTCTTAAACTCTGACCTTCAAGAATGGCAATTTAAAAATCAATATGGGTCGAGGAACGTTAACCAAGTTAACATCGCACTCCTGTTCACCCCCTGGCTTTAATGAGTCTTCTCTTTATTTTCTACAAGACTGATCATTATAATTATTTATGCCTCAATTAGTCAGATAAAGCAATTTGCTGTAGTTCTATTAGGTTATAGTTCCATTCAACCTGCGTCTTGAATACGCCCCCACCTGGTGATGTTACAGAATAAAAGGTAGCCACGTTCTGTATTCCCTGTTTCCTGAAGTCCAGTTTACTTTTACAGTTTGCTGGTTACTATTTTTCTCATGATTTCCTCCTAATATCAATATTGTGTGAAAAGTCCACTTTTTTAGAAACCACAGATTTAGGTTCTTTCTGGGTCTTTTTACTGACTTCCCTAAGTGACCATGATAAGTAGTAAAGCATGTGAAATGTCAGATGTGTAACCAGGACAGAGTGCAAGCTGATACACATCCACCGAAGTGAGACACTGCAAAGTTGAAGGAGATTCTGTCCCTTTCAAATACTTTTAATATTTAAAGGACTCTATTATTTCAATATAGAATTAAAGCTGTAACTATCAGATTTCACCCACAATCCACAAAGAGCCATAGATTTACTTAATCTAGATTGATTTGATCTCTAACACAATCCAGTAATGACTTCTACAGAAATTTTAATTAAAAAGAAAATGTAATGCTTATTATTTATTATTTACTGTTGCATTCTTCATTAGACAACCAATAAGGAAAAAGTGTCCTTCTTTCTACATTTTTCATCTTGAAGTAAGACAAATGCAAGTATTTTAGACATGGTGTTAATATTTGGGTCAGGTCACAGTACTGGTTCAGGGACAAGACACCTCAGTTGGAAATGAACTCTATGCTATTTAAGCAAGAGCTTTATTACCTGAGTTGAAGGTCTAATATCTAAGACTTTCTTCTACCATTAATATTCCTGCTTTATCAATTATGGATCAAAAATAAAGTTCCCTTTCCTGACATTACACATAAAAAAGCAAAAGTGTTTTTATCAGATAAAATTGAATTTAACATGACTATTTTGACACATTTCAAATTTGAAAAATCTAAAATCATGATGCCCAGTATCATATTTAGCTAATCTTAAATGTCATTAATCATAATCATGTGCACGCATACATGCAAGAACACACACATGCATATGTACATGCTTATATATGCACACACACAAATACAAACACAAAAAGTCTGCAGTCACAGATTTCAACACTTGGCATTTATGAAAGCAGCATTCCAATTAGCAGGAACCTGGCTTTGTTTAGTTTTATTTAACCAACCTAGGCTTTTTCTCTTACAATCACTACAAGAATTTAACAGAAGAATTAAGCGCCTGAGAAAATTTTCTGTTCTTTTGGTTTGAAAATAAAGGTCTTAGTCTCTGAAGCTGTAACATATTTGAATTATAAGGTTAAAATTCGGAAATTTAAAAATTCATCTATATACTAGAATCAAATGGAGATTTTTTTCATTTTTATTTTTTATCTGTTTGAAACGATAAAGTTTTTTTCATTATGATAAGTGTACTGAATCCCCATCACCTGTTTCCCCCGTCCTCTCTCACCCCAACTCTCCTCTGGTAACCATCAGTTTCTTCTCTATAGTTAAAAGTCTGTTTCTTGGTTTGTTTTCCTCTCTTTTTTTATTCCTCTGCTCAGTTACTTTGTTTCTTAAATTCCACAGATGAGTGAGACAATATGATATTTGTCTTTCTCTGATTGATTTATTTTGCTTAGCATAATACTCTCTAGATCCATCCATATCATTGCAAATAGCAAGATTTCATTCTTTTTTATGGCTGAATAATATTCCACTATATATATATATATATATATATATATATATATATATATATATATACACCACACCTTTTTTATCCATTCATCTATGGATGGATACTTGGGCTGCTTCTATAATTTGGGTATTGTAAATGAGGCTGCAATAAGCATAGGAGTGCATGTATCCCTTTGAATTAGTGTTTTGTATTTTGGGGGGTAATTATCCAGTAGTGTGATTACTGGGTCACAGGGTAGTTCTATTTTTATTTTTCTGAGGAATCTCCATACTGTTTTCCTCAGTGGCTGCACCAGTTTGCATTCCCACCACGAGTACATGAGGGTCCCTTTTCCTCCACATCCTTGCCCATACTTGTTATTTCTTGTGTTCTTGATTTTTCCCATTCTGACAGGTGTAAAGTGATATCTCATTGTAGTTTTGATTTGCATTTCCCTGATGATCAGTGATGTTGAACATGTTTTCATGCGTCTGTTGTCTATCTGGATGTCTTCTTTGGAGAAATGTCTATTCACGTTTTCTGCCCATTTTTTAAATCGGATTATTTGTTTTTTGGGGTTTTGACTTCAAATGGGGAGTTTTTAAAGCATTCTAACTGGGAGGTACTCTGGGAGATGCTAATTAAACAGGTGTGATGTGGTGTATTAGTTTGGTTTCCCCAGAGAAACAGAAGCAATATGATGCGTGTGCATATATAGAAAGAGATTTACTATACTAATTGGCTTAGGCAATAATAGAGGCTGGTAAATCCAAAACCAGCAGTGTGGGCCAGTCTGCTGGAGACCCAGGAGGAAGTATGGTGCAGCTCAAGTCCAAAGGCCATCTGATGGAGGATTCCCTCTTGCTCAGGTAGGCTGGTCATTTTATTCTGTTCAGACTTTCAGCTGATTGAATACATATGACCACATTATAGAGGGTTATCTGTTTATTCAAACTCACCAATTTAAATGTTAATCTCATCCAAAAACACCCTCCCAAGTGACACATAAAATTAACCATCACAAGTCTACCCCCTGTCAATTTGGCATCCATCTGCATCTCCTTAAACTAGACTTAATCTCCAAATAAAGACTATGATAAGATCATACTTCCACCTAATATAAACAACCGTAGAGCATAACCAAAACACAATAATCTTTTCTGTAGGAGAGGGATGGAGAGTCTCTGGCTGACATTTAGTTCTCCTGATATCCATAACTTATATATTAGGATATAAAGTTAATCAAACTTAAATATGATGACATTCTGATACTAAGTCAACACATCTTATGTCATATGATAAGAGGATAACAGGGAAGAAAACAAAGATTTTGTGTGTGTGTATGTACAAATACACACATATACATACATATATATATATATATATATATATAATAGTAAGAAATACTCCTTGTTTCTGTAACTGGTCACATGGCCATAGCTGGCATTCATAACTACCTTCTTCCACTACCCATCCTATATTTCCTTTGCCCTCTGCAAGCACCTCAGCTGACCTTGGTTTGGGGCCATGTTTCGGCGACCCTAACTTAATTCTTGACGGGATCAGGCCATTAGTAGTCCTGCTTGCACTGATTTCTTGTAGATTTCCATTGATCTTAATCACAGGGCCCGGTAACACTGAGACACCCTAGGGGATCTCCTGCATCCCAGGCACATGCTTCCTTACCGGCATTGTGGAGTAGCGCTCCAACTTTCCCATGGAGGTCAAGATCAATACCACAACCAGCACAGGAACTCCTTTCTTCGTCTGTTGATTCAGACGCATGAGGAGTACAAAATGGCCGGGTGAGAATCTTATCTTCTAGCTTAATAAAATCAATGTGTCTCCTGGTGAAAGCAGGCTTCCCTTTGGAACTAAGACCTCTGGGCCATCAGAGTATAAGATCACAGGAACAGGAAGCCAATATTTTGCTGGTGGGTTACCAGGGGGTAGTAGTGAATGATGCCACTCCCATTTCCACCCCTTGATTTCTGGACCTGGGAATCCTGGGTGTGAGAGAAACAGCACAGTATGTTGTATGCTGATTCAAAGTATACAGTCTCCTGGGAAACCTTGCCCCTGCCCTGCAAGGTATTGGCACCTGGGTGGCTCTTTAACTGAGTCTCCATCATTCTATTAAGGTGGTTGCTTCAGGGTGGTGGTGAACATGGTAAGACCAGGTAGCTCCATAAGCAGGGGCTCACTTGCTGTGTAGTGACTTCCTTCATCAGAATCTATACTGTATGGAATATCATGATAGTGGATAAGGCATTCTGTGGGTGCATGAATGTAGTACATAGATGGTAGTTTACACGGAAGCACTGTGTGCAGGAGGCAAATCTCTATCCAAAGTGAGTGTGTCTGTTCCAGTAAGAACAAAATGCTGCCTGTTCCATGATGGAAGTGGTCCAATGCAATCTATCTACCACCAAGTAGTTGGCTATCACCCTGAGGAATGGTGTCTGTGTTAGGAAAAAATCCTCAGTCTCCCATTCTATTTCTCCTTTACTCTTATACTATACCACACTCATCAGACTTCTGAAACTTCTGGTCACCAGCTGTGTGGTCTTCTTTCCCCACACCAAGCAATTCTCTGTGATACCAGCTGGATGTCTTACAATTTAACTCAATTCTAATACTCTCTACCTGGAAATAGTGTCAGATGCCGCAGGTTAAGGGCTCAGTCCCACAAAACTGTCCCCTAATTTCAGACACCAAATGTAAGTAGTGAGTCCCCAGGTTACCCACAACTTCTGTCTGACTTGACTAGGAATTGGAGGTTCCCATGACCTCCTCCCCTGGATTCAATCATTTGCTAGAGCAGCTCACAGAACTTAGGGAAACACATTTCCCAGTATATTAAAGGATATGGCAAAGATACAGATAAATATCCAGATGAAGAGATACATAGGGTGAGGTCTGGGAGGGTCCTAAGTGCAGGAACTTCTATCCCTGTGGAATTGGGGCCCATAACCCTCCTGGTGTGGATGTGTTCACAACCTGGAAGCTCTCTAAACACCATTCTATAGGGATTTCTATGGAGGTTTTCTCATGTAGGCATGATCAATTATTAACTCAATTTCCATCCCCTCAGCCTTCTTTAGACAAATGTGTGTGTGTGTGTGTGTGTGTGTGTGTGTGGCAGAATGGCCTATGGTGAGTAAGTTAGAAATGCCAAACTTGCCTTGGTCTACCGTGGAGGAATGCATTCAAAGGCTTAGGGAGATTGGAATGTTAGAACGGATTTGTCATTTAAGACCTCAGACCTACATGGGAGGACCTAGGGAACAAATTTTCACCGTAACTGTGAGAAATGAATTCATGCGGGGAGCCTCAGCATCTCTAAAGAGCTCTGTGATTGCTGTTCTTTGTAGGTCAGATCTTCCAGTGGAAACTGCAGCCACTGAATTGGGAATCCTAAATGCAATGGGAGTAATTGGATCCTGAGGTGGCAGAGACCAAGTGGTGCCACTCAACTACCAAACGCAAGGTGGGCGTGGTCCCTGTGATGGACAGTAGAGCCAAGCAGCAATCAGAAAAGTCTGACCCTCACAGTTCAAATCCGCGTTGTTCAAGGGTTAACCATATATTTTCTATTACCTCACAGTGCCATATTAGTCATCTGTTTGGTTTACATTTCAGCCAACCAACCAACCAACCAAGCATTAGAGCCTTTCTGAATCTCCAAGCTGCTACATTAAGTACAGAATCTCTCCTACATAGGCCCATATTGGTAAATTTGACCTGATCCAGTTTTATGTTCCTTCCATCATTATCCCACACATTTCATATCTATTCTCACACTTATTCCTGAGACTTCTGCCTGTATAAATTAGTAAATTTAAGTAGTTCCTCCTTATGGGTTGTATTTTGTACCTCACCTTTAGAATACTGCTGAGACTTAGTCAAGCTGCAGATTTAGAAGCAAAGAGGGATGGTAGGGTTGGATTCTGAGGGAAAGCAACATTATCTTGCAAGGCAACCACCTCAGTGGAGGACACTACAGTTTCCCCAGACAATGCAGAGTTAATACCCTCAAGTGATGGAGGAGAATCTGCTTCTAATGACAAAGGAGATGCATCAGAATGTAGGGGCTTAATGTTTCCAGTTTCATCTGGGTCTTCCCACATGTCCCCATTCCAACTTTAGGATCCCATTTTTTTCCAACCAACGCCCTCACTTGAGGCTAAGAATTCAATAAGCCTTGTAAATGAGCCTTTGCCGGTATGAGATTCTGGGTTTGGTCTTCAGTAATCGCTGTCCAGGGGTTACAGAATGGGTCTCTTTCAGGGCAGACATAGAAGCTTTCAGATCATGTACATGGGGCTTGAGCTGGCAATGTGAATCTCATCCTTTCTTTTCTGTTCCTTACTTTGTCCAGTGGCATTAGAAACAACCAGCCAATTTCCTTGTACCCATTAGTTTGACAAAAATGTTTAAAAGTATCATATACAGGGTCACTCAGATCCTTGTTTCTTATAGGTGTTTGATTAAGAGTATCCATTGGTGATATTTTGTGTATCTCTATTGTCAGTTCATACCATGGACTATCCGTGCTCCTTTTACTATTGGAAATAGAGACATTAGTGTCTTTAACTCTAATCTGAGTTGAAAGTCAATTCCAGAAACCACAAAACCTATTCAGAAAATGTACCTCAAGATTCTGTTCCTCTACAGCCACTCCCGGTACCTAAATCTGTATTAGTCAGGGCTCTCAAGAGAAAAGAAGCAATCCCAACTCTCTGGGGCCTCTTTTATAAAAGAGCCCTCTTGACCCGATCACCTCCAAAAGGCCCCACCTCCTAATATCATCATGTTGGGGCTTAGGATTTCACGAATTGGGGGGCACAGGGACATACACAATCAGACCATAGCATTCTGTTATAATAACTGGAATAAAAGGTAAACCTTAAAAGGTTCTATATTAAAATCTAGAAAACAAAATGAACCCTTCCCAAAATAAAATCCCATGTGATGAATAATGAATATTTGAAAAAACTGAAATCTAATCACGGTACTATTACCTAAATAAGAATTCGTTTTCCTCTCTGCATAGCTCATGATCAGGAGGGAGGCCCTATGGTCTCCCTGTTCCTCATTCCCACTGCTACTGCCTCGTTTGTCAATTCAGAGCTCCCTGATCACACACCATTTCTCTCTCCAGGCCTTCTAGCCAGCAATCTTTGTTCTTAAAGATTCAGCTCTGGGGTCAGGGACTTCCTTCTAGCCCCTATCCCGAGCCTCTTCAATCCTCACAGATACATCAGCGGTGGGAGGAGAGGAGAGGACAAGGGATGGAGGTACCGAGTCAGAGGAGACACGGCCTGATCAGGAGGCACCTGGGTGAGTAATGCAGGTGTATACGTAGGAACCTGGCTGGGGGTGAGGGGTCGGAGAGTCTGATCGTGTTGTGCAGAAGGCAGCTTCCCCACCAGGAGGCCTGCCAAGCCAGGCCTTAGCCATGACACAAGAGATTCTGGCCTGGGGTCAGACTCCTTAGTCACCATGCTATTGTCCAAGCATGAGACTAATCTTCCCCCTTCATTTCTTTCACCCTCTGCCCCTAAGTGACCGAATGCGTGGTCAATATTCCCTCCTAACCACGTCCTGGATCTGCCTACTTCACTTCTTCTTCTCTGTGGCCCATCACCCCAGGCTTGGATTGTGGATTCCTGCAGGAGACTCCCAGCAGGAGCTCTGGCTGTGAATCCTAGTTCCTTACGTCTGTCCTCCACATTCCAGGCATCCTGGGCTTCCTGGGCCTCCCTCTAGGACTGATCTGGGCTCTCACTCTTCTCTGGATAAATGTCAAAACTCCCCTCCACCCACCTTATGTAGTATCACGTTTCTCCTAACATACTTTCCAGACCAGCCAGAATCTCCCCTCATCTGAGTTTCAGCCACACACATCCAACCCTTTTGTTTGAAAGAGCCATATTTTCTGTTGTTTTCATGCATGACTTCAGAATGCTGCTTTCTCTGCCTACAAACTTTCACCCCTCCTTCTTCCACCAGCCCAACCTGTAGTCAATGTCCACACTCGCCCTGTCTGCCTCACCCACTTCTGTTCACCTTGAAATATCAATCCAGATGCTTTCCTTCAAAATGCTAACAACATTACCTAACCCTCCTGAATCATTTGCTCTTCAAATACATGTTGCAGACCCTTAACTGTTGACTCAAATTTCTTTGTTTCTCACTGTGACAACAGCCAAGGAGGCCATGCTGCCTCCCTGGGTCTCCCTCCAGCAATGTCTGCAGGGTCATGTTCAACAAAATGTGATCGAATGGATGAAGTCAACAATCACTAATGGTGCTTTGGCTTTCAAAATGCATGGAGACTATGAACAGGAACCTGAGTTGATTTAATAAAATAAAAATATTATGTATAGCGTGGAAAGGTATAGTGTGTTAAAAGAGAAACTGAGGCATATTAAAGATTTTAAGAGTGCATTTGAGCAAGAATCGATTCAAATGTGTCTGCATTCCATCCTGCAGATATCAAGGAGCTCCAGGGAGCTGTCCCAAATGAAAGACTTTTATAGACATAAGAAAGCAGGGACAAGGAAGCTGTGATGGCTAAAAAGGCAGGTTGCTGACTTCAAGGTCGCTTTCTTTAGGGGACCGCAGGGACCTAATCGGGCAGATGATCAGGTGATTCCTGATCAATCAACTATCTGAAGATTCCACTTCTGGGAGAGCCAAAACCATTCTTAAATCTTGGTTTGGTGATGTGGGGTGCGGCATAATCAACTCCATTGGGGGCCTGCTATCTTATGTTTTTTTTTTTTTTAAAGATTTTATTTATTTATTTGACAGAGAGAGACACAGCGAGAGAGGGGACACAAGCAGGGGGAGTGGGAGAGGGAAAAGCAGGCTTCCCGCCGAGCAGGGAGCCCGATGCGGGACTCGATCCCAGGACCCTGGGATCATGACCTGCGCTGAAGGCAGACGCTTAACGACTGAGCCACCCAGGCGCCCCCTATCTTATGTTTTTAACAAGTGTTTAATGAAAAAAGAAAGTTTGCAAATTGTATTGTCCCTGTAATCAACGTGTTTTCCAAGCACGGACATGAGTGCTGGAACTCTGTAGATTGAAAATGCAGGTAGTTTTATTAATGTTTAAAGAATTTTAAGAAGTACTTCAAATAAAATACAAGGTTTCTTATTTTTCCTTCCCCACCCCCTAAAACAGAAATGATGATGTGTCCCTCAGGGATGAAGAGAAAGATTGCTATCAAACCCGATGCCTTTCAGGGAAAAGAGATGACATTTATTTCAGAAAAAAATCTAAAACCTGACTTTTCTGGTCACTAGGAAGTGTACTAAAAATGTTTAGTTATCAGAATGTGGAAAACCAGAATATATGTGTACAGGTTGTTGCGTTAAACTGACATGAGGGCAGAGAGACAAGTAACTGAGAAGGATCCGAGCTGCAGTCAGTGAAAATGAATTCAAGCCAGGCCCTGCCACCAGGGCCCAAATCAAGCGGCAGACATACATTTCACCTGCAGAGAAGGTCTGGAAGCCAGGATTAAGCTCAGAAAAGAGTGATGTGCTACTTTTCCAGCAACAAATCTCACACAGATAGATCTATGATTTTTGTAATTCCAAATAACATAAACTTTTTACCAATGGTAAAGCTAAAATATTTTGAAATTTAGTACATTCACCCAATTCATAGTTTCATTTCACAGTGCTGCTTCACAAAACTGGTGAATAAATGTAACGTTTCCAAAATACAGGAATCCGGCATGGAATCGGAAATTCTTCAGTGAAAAGATGTGGGGAAACATGTCGCAGCGCATGCTACATGGTTGTGGATGCTTAAGCAAAGTGCTTAAATTTGATGAGCCCCTCATTCCTCAAAAATGAAATTTTGGTTTTTGGAAAGAAAGCACTTCTTTTTTTTTTTTTTTAAAGATTTTATTTATTCATTTGAGACACAGAGATACAGAGAGAGAGAGAGAGCATGAGCAGTGGGAGAGGCAGAGGGAGAGGGAGAAGCAGACTCCCGGCTGAGCCAGGAGCCCGATATGGGGCTCGATCCCAGGACCCTGGGATCATGACCTGAGCTGAAGGCAGACGCTTAACCATCTGAGCCACCCAGGCACCCCAAGAAAGCACTTCTGAAGTAGCCTCCGGGATTTATAATGTCTAACAGCACTATCACTGAAATTATAGTCAAAAACCTTTCCAGATTTTTCTTTGTATATCTCCAAGACCTCAGGGTTGTAAGAATTGCTGATGGTCACCCTGTGTTTGAATTCGGCTAATGTCTTCTCTGATAATGGCCAGCTGAGTAGAAAGTTGTGGTTACCAACACCTCTCTTGCAAAGAAGCTATGATCTCTCAGTAGGTTGTTCTCAATGTCTTGCGTTCATCAAAGCATCTCTGCAGGATGGTCAACACACAGAGATCCTTAATCCTCCCCCCTCCCCCAGCCTGCAGAATATCCAGAGTGTCCCCAAGGAGAGGAGCCTAGGATGAATACTTTTGCTTACCATCTATCTGTGACTCTGGGGGACACCCCTGATGGTGAACTGGTGTGCTTTATCACAGACGTATTACTGTAGCCTAGACAGTGCAGATGTGTGCCTGTACTTTTCTTTGTTTCAAGGAACTAAAGGATGAGTGTTCACTTATACAGTATAAGTTCTTTGACACTGAGACATCACTAACGGTCTCAGAAGGACCCAGACACTTGGTCTTCCCAGGCTGTTCTCATCACCATAATGCCATAGGTGGGAATTAAAGTGAGTTCATTCACTCAGAAAATTTGAACTGCTGAATTATTTTTTTATGAAAATACTGGAGAAGTCACTAAAGAGTTCAGGAATAAGGCAGGTTGGAAACAGAAAATGTTTTGGACTTGAAATGAGTTTACTCGTTCACACAGTCAGTTTTTGCTGAGTGTCAAGAATGTGCCCAGCAATGTGTGAGTTACTGTGGACAGAGAAGGAACGAGAATGAGAGGCTCCCTGTTGGCATGGGGACTAATTCCCAAAGAGAGAAGCAGCTGATGTGCAGGTAAGCACACACGTGAGGGAATACGTTTAAGTCATGGCAACACTGTAAGGGGATAAACCGGCGTGGTGTGGTAGAGAGTGACAGGGGGTGAGGTCACACATCTCTGTTAGTGAGAGCTCAGGGAGGGGCCTCTGAGGTAAAGGGGATGAGGAGGGCTCCAAGCACTGTGGGAAGGCTGTCTGGGGAGAAGAAATGGGGAAACAGAAAGAAGACAGAGTAGTTGAGATGTGTGAAAGAGGGAGAGAGCAGGAGATGAGGTCAGAGGGAGGCAGAGACCAGGTCTTGCTCCCTTGACTCCATTCTCAGTGAGAAGGGGAGCATTACAACTTAGTTGTACCACTCAGTTCTAGGGTGGGGAGTGGGTTGCAGTACGGGAAATAATGTAAGCAGAAAAAACACTTTAGTGAATGCTCAGTAGTTCACAGGAGTAGTGGTGGTTTAGATTGATCTTGATGGTATTAGTGGCAGAAATAATCCACGGGTCTCACTGATGGGGCTGGAGAAGTAGAATAAGTTGTAACACCACCTTTGAACCTCAGTGACCTCAAGGTCATTAGTATTTGAATGCATGTTTCCTATACTTACCCATTTTTATCGTATAGCCCTACATGTTTATAACTATGGATATTAATTTTTTTGACAAATGCAACTTATCACTCCCTTTTTATACTTTTTACAACTTTTACCTAACTTTTTTTTTTAAGATTTTATTTATTTATTTGACAGAGAGACAGCGAGAGAAGGAACACAAGCAGGGGGAGTGGGTGAGGGAGAAGCAGGCTTCCCGTGGAGCAGGGAGCCTGATGCGGGGCTCAATCCCAGGACCCTGGGATTATGACCTGAGCCGAAGGCAGACGCTTAACCAACTGAGCCACCCAGGTGCCCCAGAAGGAGTGTTTTCTAACTAACCCAGGCACCCCACTTTTACCTAACTTGACATGTATGTAGAACATGATTGGACTTAATAAATTATAATTCCATAAGTAATGATTAAATCTAATTTATGAAATTTATATAATCTTAAGAAATTTCCCATATTTTATGTCATTATTGAGTATATGGAGTAATTTATCAATATTATTTATAGCATAGCGAGAGAAAACACTTATCTGTTCATCAAAGCAGTCTAAAAGTAAATGATTATTTAACATAAATTTTTGTTTTGAAATCCAAAGTAGCTCCTCAAATGAGTCATAAATGTGAAATTAATTTGGAGAAGTTTCAAAGTTGGACCAGGTGGTTCTAATGGGGTACTTCAATCATCCAGACTTCGATTATCAAAATACCTGATTGTGACGTGAAGTGGAGACAACTTATTTTGCACTGTGCAAATGACTACATCTAAGAACATGACATTTTGATCACTACCGGAAAAGCAGGGAGTCAAGGGAGCAGTTGGGAGAAACAGTTGTGTGCTGGTCTGTATGTAAGAGAAAAACCACGTTACAACGCCGATTTTATGTTTACCTCATGTTTTTCCCCAAACAATTAATTCAAGTTTACTATAATCTATATTCTTACCACTAAAAGTAAATATATATATATATTTTTTTTTTAATATTTTGAGATACTGTTTTGCTTTCCAAAAATTTATTTTGTTTAGATTTCCTTTTTTCTTCTTCTTGGTGGAGGTGGACAGTTGGGGAGGTTACACTTATTGTATCCTTCTATACATAAAGTTGTACCAGGTTTGCTTTTATTTTGCTTTGTTTTATTTACCTATGATAGGAATTTTCATGTTGTTAAAGTTCTTTGAAAGTATTATTTGTATATGATCTGAAATATTCCAGCCTATGTGACTATAATAAATTACTTAACAATATTTTTTCCAAGGGCACCTGAGTCAGTCGTTAAGCGTCTGCCTTTGGCTCGGGTCATGATCCCAGTGTCCTGGGATCGAGCCCCGCATCTGGCTCCCTGCTCAGCGGGAAGCCTGCTTCTCCCTCTCCCACTCCCTCTACCTGTGTTCCCTCTCTCGCTGTGTCTCTCTCTGTTAAATAAATAAAATCCTTAAAAAAAAAAAAACAATATTTTTTCCAATGTTGGAAATCTGAGATAGATCGATATATATGCGCACACACGCACATATCACACATAAATATATAACAATACACACACACACACGTGTGTATCTTTTTTTCTTTATTTCTTTAAATTCCATAAAAAGAATGAACACTGGTTCACTGTCTTAAATAATTTTGATTACTATTTTTTATATGACATTCCAAACTAATTTCAACACTGAAGAAAAAAAAGAACCTCCAGATAATCATTACATTTCAGAATGTAATAAGACACAGATAAAATTCAAAGTAATAAAGTCAATAGCCTTAAGGCAGCCTGGAGATCTTTTAAAATATACACATATACTTCTTAAAAAATGTAATATGAAGTAGGAAGAATGTCTAAAATATATTTTTAAATAGGAAATCATAAATACATGATACTCCCCATCGAATGGAAATATTACTCAATAAAAGAAAATATGAGAATGTACAAAAAGTGCTAGAACTGTGAATTACAGTTAACCTGTGGGTCAAAAATCACTGTACAAGATCCTTCGGAATTGTCAGAATGTCAGAGCCCTCCCTGCACATGAGTTTCCACAATATTAGAGGTTTCCTCCTAATGTCCAATGCCACCTAGGGACACCTCTCCAAGCTCAGCCTTCTAAATATGTTGGTCTGCCTTGTTCCTTGTGCTGGATCCTTTATTCTGGACCAGAGATCTGGACTACCCATGGTTTGCAACTTGTTTGGCTTCAGGCTCAATCTCACCTGACCTTGGGTTGCAACTTCCCTCTGTCCTATAGCTGCCCCATAGATCAGGTCTCCACCCTTTTACCCCAGTCCAGATCAACAGCTTAGGCCTCACTCATCTTGGAGAAGAGGTTTCAGGAGGAGGACAAATATAAGGTTATCAAAAATAAAATATAAAAGGGCGCCTGGGTAGCTCAATCGTTAAGCGTCTGCCTTCGGCTCAGGTCATGATCCCAGGGTCCTGGGATCGAGGCCCACATTGGGCTCCTTGCTCCACAGGAAGCCTGCTTCTCCCTCTCCCGCTCCCCCTGCTTGTGTTCCCTCTCTGGCTGTGTATCTGTCTGTCAAATAAATAAATAAAATCAATCAATCAATCAATCAATCAATCAATAAATAAAAATATAAAAACTTCTAGGGAGCTCCACCAGCAGCATGGTGACATGAGAACTCTATGGACCCAGTCCCCAGTGAGACTGCTGAAAATTACAGGAAAATACCTATCTGGAAATGATCCTAAGGGTATCAAAAGAAGAAACATTTATTCAAGAAAATATACTAAAAATCAGTAAAAGCATTCTGTGGTATTTGTGGTACAACCCACTCCTTCTCTCTCCCCCAAGCTTAGCATGATGGAAACTCTACTCCAGATGGGTGCGGCCAAGAACATTCCATGTTGGAAGGTTGCAGTATCTCCCAGGAGGGACAGGGTATCAGCATTTGTCACACTACTGTGACTATCTGTGGTAGAAGGTAAGTTCTGGGTGAGAGGCTGGGGCTGAGTGCGAGATGGGGCTTCCTTTTCCCTAGCTCCTACTCATATGATAGAGAATTTACTTGGGGTGCCCTGAGAATACTGGGGATGGGATTATTGACATCCCAGCTCATCAGGTGAGGAATCCATTCTGGGAGAGGAAAGCCAAGAAGACCTGAGGCTACAGCTCTCCCTACTGCACCAATCACAGAATTTCCAAAGCAGGGGTGTCACACAGAAGCATCACACTGTCCCCATCCCCAACCCCTGACCCTGGGCTTATATTTTGCTCGGGAGGAGAAACAAGCCATAAAAACACAGCTCCAAATTTCTTCCCAAAGGAATTCACTTCACTCACAACAAAATGTAGAGAACCTCAAACTTAAGGACACACTCAAGATCAATGGAGGCTATGATGAAAAGCAATTGAGAGGATACTGGTAGATTGATTAGACTTATGAGCTAAACTGTAGGGCACAAGTTTACCAGAAATGACCTTGGAAAGAGACAATAAATAGCCCTTCTGGGGGTTGTCAACACCGATGGAAAAATCTATCCCTCTAAAGGAAAGAGTTTTGTGTTTTTTTTTTTAAGATTTTATTTATTTGATAGAGAGAGACACAGTGAGAGAGGGAACACAAGCAGGGGGAGTGAGAGAGGGAGAAGCAGGCTTCCCGTGGAGCAGGGAGCCCAATGCGGGGCTCGATCCCAGGACCCGGGATCATGACCTGAGCCGAAGGCAGACGCTTAACGACTGAGCCACCCAGGCACCCCTAAAGGAAAGAGTTTTTAATAGGATCAGTGTGGGAAATAATTTGTGCCACAAGATACTGTTGAGAACAATAAAGCAATCCACCAGCAATTAATGAAGCTTAAGAGATGGAAGAGACAGTCAAAGAGAAGCTACCCAAACTGCCCCTCCAAGGGTGACTGTGCTCATGCCCAAGACAGGAGCCACCAAGGAAAAATATCAGGATATTCACACTGTGAGGTGAAAGGAGGAGGAACTGACTTTGTAAGCAGAAAGAGTTAGGGGTCCCTGGAAAAATAAAGACAGACATACCTTTCTTGACATAAGAAAAGCCATTTTAGTCTGCAGTCTCCTGTAGGCCAGGAAACACCCTAATCCTATTGGAGACAATAAATCAGTAGTAATACTCCCAGTGTTGATTCAAAAGTGAAGTCTGACCTGATGCACATTCTTGAGTTACCTTTGCAGGATCTAAACTTCTCTGAGCAATCAGATACTAGACCCACCAGAGCCAGAATACTGACTCTGTTGGCCTTCATGACTTTGACCTGGACTCAGTCACTGTAAGATGACTTTTGCCCCAATTCTAACCTGTATCCCTCCCTTTCTATATCTGAGTACACCCTGAGCTTAAAATGTCCCAATTTTGTTGTTCAGGAAGACACTGCTTTGGGAAAGATGCCCAGTGTTCTCCTTTACTTGATTCAAGTAAAACCCTTTCTTTTCCTATTCTTTGACTCGGTTGTGTCTTTTTACTCCACACCCACCAAGAGGTGAACCCAGTTTTGGGTAAAAAGTCACTAAAATAATCCAGCTACTTACTAAACAAAAAAATAACAATAGTAGGGCGCCTGGGTGGTTCAGTTGGTTAAGCGACTGCCTTCGGCTCAGGTCATGATCCTGGAGTCCCGGGATCGAGTCTCGCATCGGGCTCCCTGCTCGGCAGGGAGTCTGCTTCTCCCTCTGACCCTCCTCCCTCTCATGGTCTCTGTCTCTCATTCTCTCTGTCTCAAATAAATAAATAAAATCTTTAAAAAAAAAAATAACAATAGTAAGCCATGAAGGGGAGCAGTATCCAGAATCGCTACAATACATTACCTAAAATGTCCACTTTCTAACAAAAACTTATGGGATATGTAAAGAAACAGAAAAGTCTGACCTCTACATAGTTCAAACAGCAGACAACAGAAACCACTGGTGAGAACAGCCAGACATGAGTTTTAACAGAAAAATACTTCAAGGTAACCTATACAAATATATTCAAAGAACTAAACAAAGCCATGCTTAACAAAGCAAAGGAAATTATGATGATGACCATGTTTCATCAAATAGGGATAATCAATATAGAGACAGAAAATTATAAACAAGAAATTCTGGATTGAAAAATATAATAACTAGCTGAAAAATTCACTACATAGCTTCACTGGTATATTTGAACTGGCAGAAAAAAGAATTAGTAAATTTAAAGATAGATTGATAGATATCATGTAACCTGAAGAATGGAGAACAAAAAGAATGAAAAGGAACGAACAGAGCCTCAAAGGAAAGTGGGATCCATCAAGGGCACCACCATATGCATAGCAAGAGTGTCAAAAGAAAGGAGGGAGAAAAGTGCAGAAAAATATTAGAAGAAATAATAGCTTAAAAACTTGCTAAATTGATGATAAGCATGGATCTACACATTCAAGAAGTTTAACAGACTTCAACTGGAATAAGTTCAAAGAGATGCACTACAGACACATCACATAAAAACACTAAAAGGCAACGACAAAGACAAAATCTTGATAGTCCTAAAAGAAAATGACTCATCACTTATAAGGGAACCACAAGAAGAGTAAAAACATGACTCATCAGAAACAACAAAGATCAAAAGGCAGCAGAACAACATATTCAAAGTGCTCAAAGAACAAAATAAATACCAACCCATAAACCAAGCTATTTTTTAAATTAGAAGTCAAGGTAAAAGTGTTCCCAGATAACTGAAAATGGAGACAATTTTGTGAGTAGTCATACTTGACAAGATAAATTAATTGGAGTTCTTCAGGATCAAAGTGACTCCTGATATCAATTTGAATCCACATGAAAAAACAAAGAGCAGTGACAAAGTTAAATATGCATTTAGAAAAGATAGCATAAATGCATATTTCTTCTCTGTTCTTCTCTTAACTGATTTCAAAAGCAATTATATAATACAAAATGTGTGTAATTTTATTTTTCAGCCCATAACATTTAGAGCATAACATACTTGTCAATAACAGCATAAAGGAGTTTATGGGAGCAAAGCTGTTGGGGCAAAGCAAGTGACTCCAGATGGTAACTGGAATCTACAGAAACAAACGAAGAGGACCAGAAGTGTTAAATAAGACTGTTAATATAACAAAAGCTTTAAATATATACTTGTTTCTCTTTTTCTCTCAGCTTCTTTAGAAGACAGGCAATTATATAAAGTATTAATTATAACAAGGTGTGTTTGGGTTTGTGACATATACAGTTGTAGTATGTATAATAATAATGCCATAAAGGAGGAAAAGTGAACATATAGGAATAATATGTCCATATTTTTTTAAACATTTTATTTATTTATTTGACAGGGAGAGAGAGAGAGATCACAAGTAGGCAGGCAGGCAGGCAGAGGCAGAGGGAGAAGCAGGCTCCCCGCTAAGCAGGGAGCCCGATGTGGGGCTCGATCCCAGGACCCCGGGATCATGACCCAAGCCAAAGGCAGACGCTTAACCGACTGAGCCACCCAGGCACCCCTATAATATGTCCATATTTCACTGGAATTTAGTTTGTGTAAGTCTGAAACATCTGAAAAGTAAAGGTATGTGTGGCAAACCCTAAAGGAATCACTAAGGAAATAACTAAAAAATATGTACATAGTGAAAAAAATTGGTAAATAAATTTAAATGTTATATTAGAAAATATTCACTTAATGCAAAATCATGAAGTAAATGAAGAATAGAGGAACAAAAAAGCATGAGACATAGAAAGCAAGAAGTAAAATAGTAAGTCTAAGTCCAACTATCCAACCATATAAACAAGAAATTAAATGTGAATGAATTAAATAACCCAGTAAAAAAGCAGACCCTGTCAGACTGGATACAGAAACAAGCAAGCAAGATCCATATATATGCTATCTACAGGGGACTCATTCTTGAATCAAAGATACAAAGAGATTTAAAGTGAAATGATAGAAAAAAAAATACATCATGCAAACAGCAACAATGAGAAAGCTGTAGTGGTTACATGAATTTCAGGACAAAATAGATATTATTAAAACAGAAGCAAAGAGAACTAGACAATTTAACAATAATAGCTGGAGCTTTCAATACCTCACTTTCAATCATGGATAGACAAGTGGGCAGAATTTCAATGAGTTCACACTATAAATGAACTGGACCTACTATATACCTACAGAACACTCCACCTAACCCATGCAGAATATATATTCTTCCCAACTATCCTCGGGACTTTCTTCAGGATAGAATGAACTAGGCCATAAAGAAAATCTAAATAAATTTAAAAGACTTGTCACAATACAAAGTAGATTCTTCTGACCACAATGTAATAAAATTAGCAATCAATCACAGAAAGAAATTTAGGAGACTAACAAAAATGTGGAAGTGAAAGAGCACACTGCTAAGTAACCAATGAATCAAAAAAGAAATTAGAGAGGAAAAAAGAAACTTTGAGATGGACAAAAATAAAGGTGCAATAACCACAACTTATGGAATGTAGCTAAAGCAGTACTCAGAGGTTAACATATAGCTGTCACATATAGCCTACATTAAAAAAAAAAGAAAGAAAGAAAGGAAGAAAGAAAGAAAGAAAGAAAGAAAGAAAGAAAGAAAGAAAGAAAGAAAGAAAGAAAGAAAGAAAGATTTTAAATCAATAACCTAACCTTCTACATTAAGACACTGGAAAAACAAAATAAGAGCAAACTAAACTTAAAGCAAGTTGATAGTTTGCAGGAGAAAATAACAAAGATTGAAGTGGAAATATAATGAAATAAAAAGCAGAAAAACAAAGAGAAATTCAACAAAACAAAAATCTGGTTCTTTGAAAAGATCAACAAACTAAAGTCCTTCATTCAAATTGCCAGAAAAACAGAGAGAAAGAAAAATATATATATATCAGGAGAGGTAAATCCTTAGCATCAGAAATAAAAGTGAGAGCAACTGACTCTACAGAAATAAAAATGATTCTAAAACAATGCTATGAAAAACTGCATGCTAACATGTTAGGTAACCCAGATGAAATGACAAACTCCTGGGGTGCCTGGGAGGTTCAGTCGATCAAGCTTCCAATTCTTGATCTCAGCTCAGGTCTTGATCTCAGAGTTGTGAGTTCAAGCCCCATGTTGGGCTCCATGCTGGGTGTGGAGCCTACTTAAAAAAAAAAAAAAAAAAAAGACAAATTCCTAGAGAGGCACAAACTACAAAAACTAATTCAAGAATAAGAGGTTGTGGAGAAAGGGGAGCCCTCTTACACTGTTGGTGGGAAATCAAGTTGGTACAGCCACTTTGGAAAACAGTGTGGAGGTGCCTCAAAAAATTAAAAATAGAGCTACTCTATGACCCAGCAATTGCACTCCTGGGTATTTACCCCAAAGACACAGATATAGTGAAAAGAAGGGCCATATGCACCCCAATGTTCATAGCAGCAATGTCCGCAATAGCCAAACTGTGGAAAGAGCCGAGATGCCCTTCAACAGATGAATGGATAAAGAAGATGTGGTCCATATATACAATGTAATATTACTCAGCCATCAGAAAGGATGAATACCCAACTTTTACATCAACATGGATGGGACTGGAGGAGATTATGCTAAGTGAAATAAGTCAAGCAGAGAAAATCAATTATCATATGGTTTCACTCATAAGTGGAACATAAGAAATAGCATGGAGGACATTAGGAGAAGGAAGGGAAAAATGAAG
>NC_138380.1:88994530-89015999 GCF_054177405.1 Leptonychotes weddellii
GGCTTCCCTGCTCCGATACCTGGGAGCTCTGCCGCTCTCAGGCACTCCCGGTCTTTCTGTGACCCCGAGGGTCCTGAGACCACACTGTCCCGGAGGGTTCCACCCCCCGCTTAGCCACTAGAGTGACGTCCCTCGGCGGAGCGGACTTTTAAAAGTTCCGATTTTGTGCTCCACGGCTCTATCACTTGCCGGAAGCGGCCGATGGAGGCCCCTCTCCCGCCGTCTATCCTCCCAAATATTGCCTCGGATTCACTTCTCTGCACGTCCTACCTTCCAGAAAGTGGTCGCTTTTCTGTTCAGAGAGTTGTTGCTATTCTTTTCTTCGATCTCCTGTTGAGTTTGTAAGTGTTCAGAATGGTTGATCCCTATCCAGCTGAATTCCTGAGAGGAGACGAAATCCAGGTCTCCTACTCCTCCGCCATCTTCCTCCTCCTCCCACTTCATGGTTTCTGCTCATCCTTCAGGATATTCTCTTCTGGGTGTTTTTATTAAGTGACAGGTTACCTTTTTTTATTTGCTTGAGAGGAGATTTCTTATGTCATGACATGTAATTTTTTCCCAGCAGAGGTTTTATAAAAAGCTAGGAAATGGTGTTTCATGATGATAAATCTCTTTGATTGGAGGCAGTCTTCATCACAAAAGGAATATCCAGGAAACATGATGCACTCTGGCACTCTAAGAGGCAAAATGCATGACAGGTAATGCCTCAGTGGAGACTTATCTAGACTTTGGAGTAATGATGCTGTTTCTTTTCTGAGTTAATACATGACCCTGAGCAAAATAAGGACATAAAAGAAAGTAGTGGATAGAAATATTCAGTGACTTGATCTGTTCCCAGAAATAGTGACAAATGCATAGTCATTTGTCTTTTTTAAAGATGAATAAATTTTTTATTCATTTTTAAAGATGAATAAATCAAGAAATGGCTAGAGTGCCCAAAATACTATATATTCCGAATGAGTTAATTCCACTTATGTACTCTTAAGCTAGTGTATGACAGACTTAACTACTTAATGATAACCTTGTTATTTTGTGTACACATTGAAAATATGGATTATAATACTTTAGTCTTTTTTTTCTAAATAAGGAGAAAGCAAATAAATGGTGTTCTCACATCTAGGGTGTGAATAGACATAGGGAACCTCTATGATATTCTAGTTTAAATTTAGTAGTGCACTTGTTGGCATATCAATATTGAGGATCTCATCTCTGCAAACAACTAAGAAAAAGAATAGAAAGGGCAATACTCAGTGGAAATTGAGAGAGAAAAATGACTCCTTTCAAGAAATGCCTTCAGAGGATTGAACAGCTAGTATATGACAGTCACTGGCTAGAAGCTGGGAGATCGCATTTAAATTACTCTACATAATTGTGACTTCATATTTCATATTTTATTTGCTGTTGTATTTAAGACTTAATTCTGAGCATAACCCAGTATCCTTACATTTCTTTAAATATATTAATGATTGTGTAATGATAATTGTATAGATATATGTAAATGTGATTTTTCATCCATTTGGAATATCCAACCTAATAAAATATAAGAATTCATGTTCTAAAAAATTTCTTTATCAATATTGTCTAAATGTCTTCTGGTGTTCTTAGTAAAAAGAGCTTTCTAAACAAAAGGATAAGAATACATTAGAGCTGGGGCGCCTGGGTGGCTCAGTTGGTTAGGCGACTGCCTTTGGCCTGGGTCGTGATCCCAGGGTCCTGGGATCGAGTCCCACGTCGGGCTCCCGGCTCAGCGGGGAGCCTGCTTCTCCCTCTCACCCTCTCCTCTCTCATGCTGTTTCTCTCTCGCTCGCTCTCTAATAAATAAATAAATAAAATCTTAAAAAAAAAAAAAAGAATACATTAGAGCTTTTGAAATATATGTTTAGTTTGCTTTCCAGAAGGGATGTACCAAATCCATTCTTTTAACTGCTTTAAGGCACATCACATAGGTGACTTCAGTAACCATTCCAGGTGCACTTGAAAACCATACTCTGAAGTTTTTGATGTTCTATCTAGGTTATTTAAGTCAATTATTTTTTTAAAAAATTTATTTATTTGAGAGACTGCATGCATGAGCAGAGGGGAGGGGCAGGACAGTGGGAGAGGGAGGGAGAGAGAATTTCAAGCAGACATCCCACTGAGTGCAGAGCCCAATGCAGGGCTTGATCTCATGACCTTGAGATCATGACCTGAGCTGAAACCAAGAGTCAGACGTTCAAGTGAATGAGCCACCTAGGCACCTTGAGGTCAATTATTTACTTTGTCTATTTATTTATTTATTTTATATTAGTATTGATTGCTTTGTCAGGCCATTCTAGCAGTCACTGATAGAGGTATTATAATTTTCCACAGTGCTTATAAATATGTATTTTTCTTTTTTATTCTGTAAATTTCTGCTTTATTTAAGGCCATACCATTATATACTGCAAGATTTAGAATCATAATATATTTCTGGTCATATTGACCTTGGTATCATTTTGAAAATTCCTTTTTTTTTTTTTTAAGATTTTATTTATTTATTTGACAGAGAGAGAGAGATCACAAGTAGGCAGACAGGCAGGCAGAGGGAGAGGGAGAAGCAGGCTTCCTGCTGGAGCCGGATTCGGGGCTTGATCCCAGGACCACAGGATCATGACCTGAGCTGAAGACAGACTCTTAACTGACTGAGCCACCCAGGCACACTTCATTTTGAAAATTCCTATTTAAATCTAATGCTTCTTGCTTTGAAGTCTACTTTTGGTATTGACATGGCTCTACCAGTTTATTTTGTTTACAATTTGCATGTTTACATTTTTCATCTTTTTAATTTCTTCTTTTTTGTTTTCTTATATTTAAGGTGTGTCTCCCATAAGAAATATATATTTTTATTGATCCAGTGAAACAACTTGTCTTTTAATTAGAATATTTAATCCATTAATATTTACTACAATTAGTGGTGAATTTAAATCTACAGTCTTTTTTTTATAACTTTTCTTTGTTCCTCTCCACCCCTTTTAATTTTTAATTTTTTTTTTTATTTTTTCAGGTGGAGGGGTTACATGGACCAGGTTAGCTATAGTAATAAACATAATCATCTCAAATCAATCATGGAGAAAATTTGAAGCTGGCATTCAGTTCACATAAAAGTTAGGTCCACTGCCCACCTTCCTTTCTCCTTAGAATATAAGCCTGAATGTTTGCCAAGGATTCTGTTCCATGACAGGGCCTGAACATATTTGCACTCCCTCTTTTTTTTTATTATTATTTTATGCTAATCACCAAACATTACACCATTAGTTTTTGATGTAGTGTTCCATGATTCATTGTTTGCATATAACACCCAGTGCTCCATTCAATACGTGCCCTCTTTAATACCCATCACCAGGCTAACCCATCCCACCACCCCTCTCCCCTCTAGAACCCTCAGTTTGTTTCTCAGAGTCCATAGTCTCTCATGGTTCATCTCCCCCTCTGATTTCCCCCCTTTCATTTTTCCCTTCCTGCTCTCTTCTTTTTTTTTAAACATATAATGTATTATTTTTTTCGGAAGTATAGGTCTGTGATTCAACAGTCTTACACAATTTACAGCGCTCACCATAGCACATACCCTCCCCAATGTCTATCACCCAGCCACCCCATCCCTGTACTCCCTCTTAAGTGAGTCCGCTGAAATTCTGCTAAGTTTCTGATCCTCAGACACCGTATTCAGTGTTGGCAATTGCTTCAAAGGGAAAAGAGACCAAATGTTAGGCTCAACTCTGTTTTCCCATCGTTCCAGATTCTGAGCCTTTAAGTCTTCACTGGCTTAGAAACTCCAAGCACATGTTTTCTTGGAAATCATTTTATCCAACTTTGCTAGTTGTTTTCGGCAGGAAGGTTTGCACAAAACAATCCATTTTGCTATTGCCAGAAGCAGAATGCTGGCTTGAATCAACTTTCAACTTACAGGTTTATGAGTAATGCTGTTCATTCCGTGTCTAGTTTATTATTGGGCTGGGTTCCAAAATTTCACTTTTTACAATTAGTTTGTTTTTCTCAAAGAAATAAAGTAATAAATATTGATTTGTTACAGGCCAAGGCAAAAAGCACTTTTTATCTATAACACCCTTGAGCTGTAATACCAATAATGCTCTCATTAATCATTTAAATCCATTTCTTTTCCTATGTGGAATTATGGCATACTTTCTGTGATAATGAAGGCTTTTAGTTATTTTGGAAACATCTGTAGATTCAGATTTCCTTCCTCTTCCTTAGCTCCTCCCCGGAATTGTGTGTTGGTTCTTCAGGGTAGTTGTACTACCCTGTGTCAGTTGAATGGAAGGAGGCTTCAGGTCTATTACTACCAAGAATTCCACAGTGTTCTTGTGTCCTTCTTGGTCTTGGCTGCAGACTAATTATCATCCCTGCTAGGTGATCACTGAGATATCATTTTGTCTTTCCATTCAGGGTGACATGTTTCCACCAATCACAAGGTCTGAGATTTCTGGCATATGCCCCAGTTCCCAAGCCTCTGGTTCCTCCTTACAAATTCCATTCAGTCCATCTGTGCCTACATCTGGGGCTTTTGAGACAGGTTCCCAAAGGAGAACCCAAGACCCCTGGATTTCCTGCAGAGAAATATAAGGAGATTCTTTAAATCCAAGATCCCAACATGGAACTCAGACATCGGCCTCCTCTCTTTGCCAATGCTGATCCTTCTTAGCTCGCTCTGCGATGGTAGCACTGGAAATACACATCTCTTCCAGGGACTCAGACTGTGCGCTGGGCAAAACCCTTCTGCTTTCATCCTTCTTTTCAGCCTAATTAACACATTGCTCCCTTCCAAGACTTGAGCTCAAAGAAGGGAGTTTGGGGCACTGGATTTGACCACATGATTTTCCGTAAGTCACTGCTACTCAAAGTGTGGTCCATAGATCAGCAGCCCCCACATCACAGGCATGTGAGTGAGAAATGCAGTATCTGAGAACACAGTCCAGAACTGCTGAATCCGAAGCTGAAATTTAAAAAGACTTCAGGCCATTGTGATATCTGAAAATTGAGAAGCACTGCCTTCATCATATCCTGAACAATCTCCAAACTTGGGCATTGTAATCATTGTGGCCAATCTATCAGGTCTGTCTTTTATATCTTTTTTTTTTTTTTTTTTTTAGGTCTGTCTTTTATATCTTAAAATTACACTTCTGAGTTAATTGTCTTGTCACAGATTTAAAAGTTCTATTGAGGTGTTAGAACACGAGGAGTGACGCTTCTTTTTTCATTGCTGCTACCAGGTACGTATCAGTTCCAATCAGAGAAGCAGAAGCAGGAGAAAATACATAGTAAGAGATTTATCACAAGGAACTGGCCAGGCTTGTGCATACTATGTAGGCAGGCTGTCAGGAAGAAGTGGCTGGACGGTTCCAGCTACCACTGCTGTCCACAGAAAGCATTTCTCCTTTCAGAGAAGCATCAGCCCTGTTTTGAAGACCTTACAACTAATTGAATCAGGCTCTCCCAGATTATGTATGATAATGTCCTTTACATAAAGTCACCTGATTATGGATCATGATTTTCAATCCTATCTTTGAAACACCTACCCCGCTACAACCGGCTTCATAACTTATTGAATAGCTGGAGACTGTAGCTTGGTCACATTGACACGTCGGACAGCCATCACAGGACCCTACGTTTCTGAGGCGAGTGGATGCCTCTGGAAGAATGTTAAGTGGGGGTAGAGGCCAGGAATCAGAAGTACAAAGGGGACAATACAATAAATAAATAGTAAATAAACATGTAATAAACAGTAAATAAACATGCTTCCTGTGAGAAAAGTAAAAGCTACAAAAGAGAAACAATTCCATGTGAGGGGATAGAAAGAAAGGTTAGCGAAGAACCACAGGATGTATTGTATCCTGGAGGTTCCAGCTTTCACCTCACTCTTCTCTGATGGGCAGTAAAGTTGTCAGGTTCAGACCAGGAAGGGACAGCTTCGCTCTGCTCTTCTGGTTCCCAGGGGCTATTTCTCTGTGGAAGGAAATCTGCGTCCCTGATCTTCCACATCCCCAGGCCTCACTTGATGGTTAGGTCAGTGCACCACCTCATCTCAGGCCTGCCAGGTAACCTGACACCATTCCTCATGAATTTAAAGAGGTGTGTGTGAGAGAGAAAGACATGGAGGGCTTGTTTTCATGAGTTCGAAGAGCTGAAGGTTGTCTACGCTGTTCTTCAGGCTTCAAGTACCTAAATATTAGGGACGGCTTTTACTTGGGTGTTACCGGGATTTAGTTTGCTGCTTTAATTTTTTTTTTTTTCAGATTGTTCAGCTTATTTCTTTTTTTTTTATTTTACATTTTTTTGTTATGTTAATCACCATGCATTACATCATTAGTTTTTGATGTAGTGTTCCATGATTCATTGTAAAGTTTGCTGCTTTAGTTAGCTTTAATCCCTCTTTCATAATCAAAATTTTCTTCTGAGCACACTCACATATATTCGGGTTCATCAACATCAATTTCTCCAGCACCTTTTAATAGGTTAATATTAAATACTGATATTTAATGATACTATTTTAATATTGTCTTATAATCAATAACAAACTCTATATAATAGGAGAAAACAGTAATAGAAATCCCATTAAAAATAGGTGGCACGTTTCCTTTTTAAAAAGCCTAAAAATGTCACCTATATAAAATGTGATTTGATAAAAATTCACATATACAACATACAAATTCAGAAACACAGATTCTATGGCATATATACGTGAAAATTAAAGCAATATAGATGGAAAATGTAGTACGAGAAAAATTTGTACAACATGACATTTCTGAGAGTTGGCAAATATAGTTTGGGGATATTTAGGGAAGTTTCCTTCAACATGCAGAAGAGTCCTAATATTTACTAGGTTGTTTCCATGTATGTGATTTCATATTATTTCCTAACAGTGCACTTTAATTTAGTATGGATGTCCTTGATTAATGGGAACTAAGCTTCAGGGAGACTGAGAGATTTAACGGTAAGTGAAGTAAGAATCAGGATTGCAAACTGGGTCTACGGCTGCCAGGTCTCAGGCCATATATTCAATGTTTCCGTTATCTGCCATTTTTCCTTTCCCCAAGTGGCTTTGCTGTGAGAGAGTAAATACAGTGAGGACACTAGAACTCCACCTCACAGCCTGCTCATTGGTGACACAGCTTGACTTAAAGGGAGTCATCCTCTCTATTGCCTTCCCAGAAAGAGACCAAAAACAAACAAACAAACAAACAGAAACAAAAACCAGCGCAGTTAAAAAGAACTGGACATACAGGATGGGAGAATACCTGTTTGCTAGGAATTCTGTGACTTCATTCCCTCATTACAGCCTAGGATTAATTCAGCCATGCCCCATGTGAGTGTGAGCTCAGTTCTGGATCTGAAAGCAGTAACAGGAGGGTGTGTGGAAATGTTAGCTGTGAGAAGTGAGATTATTTGAAAGAGAGCGGATCACAATTCGGGACTTAATATGTAAAGAAAAATCACTGTGGATTCTTAAAATGAGAAATAAATATGCAAAATGTATTTTAGGAAAAAAATTCTGTCAGTGTAATAGAGAGTAACAACACTGAGTGTAGACAGCAGATCCATCAGGAAATGTGTTATAAAACACTGTGCCTGGAGGCAGAAACAGTGTGGACTCCCTGAAAGGTGACTGCAACTCTCCATCAGATTTCAATCTCTCTTTCATCCTTATCATTGGATCATGCCAGGACCCATTCCCAAACCTCCCTTGCTTGGAGTTCACACGTGTGTGAACAAAAAGAAATACCCCCTTCCACACTGATACCTTCTTTTCTACTTTCTCCCTTCTTGTCCCCAGGCCACAAGGGGGGATCTGGATACATCTGATAGATAACTGGGATGCCTTGTTTTGATTCCCTAAAGAGCTTGCATGAAAAAGTACCACCAAAATACCTCCTGTTTTTGCAGCAACCTGCCCAGAGAGTTATGTGAGAGATGAATAAGCATGTCTTCTGTTTGACCCACTGCATTCTATGCTCTGTTTTGTTTCAGCAATTCAGCCGACACAAGGAATACAAACAAGAATCTATGAAATGCTGAACACAGGAAGAAGTACACAGGATTCAAAATGGTAACAAAATTGCCATTTATTGAGCACCTAATGAGACCCAGGAACATTCACATATAAAATCTTGTGTCCCAGAATGAACAGCTTCCACAAATAAATTCTATTTTGCCCATTTTTATCAGTAAAAATACTGAGACTGAGAGTCAACTTTCTGAGATAATGAAATTTGCATGACATGAGTTAACTTCAAGGATGACTTCAAAAACACATGCTTTTCCCAAAAGCTGTACTCAGATCTTCCACAAATACTTGTAAGATTAGGAAGACGTTTTACTCAACTTTCCCCTAAAGAGAGTCTACCCCTCATTTATCCTGAAAAAATGTAAGTCATTCAAAGTGAAAAACTTAATGGAGGTTAAAGAGTACATATCATGTTTGAGAAAGTGACTCATCTTTTTGATGGTTTTAATTGTTTATTAGTATTATTTTCCCTGGTTTTACTTCATAGAAATACTGAGGTTGCTTTTACTTAAAAGAAAAACATAGGTCTTAAAGCAGAGCCTTAGAGGCACTTATTAACTTGCTAGCTCTTTAGTAGAACACTTTATCTGCGACTTTAATAGCTTTGTGCTGCAACAATCCTTTATGGACAGTAAATAGGTTTCCCTTGAAGTTCACAGCACCATATAATTTCAGAGGTAGAAAAAAAAAAAAAGCTCAGAGGTCACATGGCCCAGCCCCTCTATTTCATGCTAGTGATGGAAAGACCCAAAAAATGGAAAGGAACTTACCTAATGTCATAAAACTGGCTTGAGACAAAAGCAAGAGCGCCTATCCCTAATTTTCCTTAGGAGCTGATTTTTCTGCTGCAGCTAACCCATAGACGTCAAGTCTGTCAGAGCACTTCTGACAAAGGGAGATAGGTCAAATTAACTGCAAACACAACCATGAAATTGGCTTTTTTAACGAAAACATATCTTCTAAGACAAGTTCAAGACGATTTTTAAATTTTAATTCTTTTGGTTAAAAAGCAAACAATACTTTCTTTCCTAGGAAGGCTTTTTTTTTTTAATTCTTCCCTTAAATGTTGCTGTTAAAATTCATCTTTACTTTTCTCAGAATATCAAAATGGGAAGGCGTCTATCTCCTGACATGAGGGGGAGGGGGACGAGAGAGAGGGGAGGAATGTGCTACCCTTTTAAATGTAGAGACTATATAGGGTTTAATGCAGAGATGGACCTGGAGGGCTATTTGGTCACATGATTACAAAAAGCCTCATTTACTTGTGTTGACTTAATGTCCCAGTTAGGTCCTCCAGGGCAAAGTTGAAGAGGTATGATGATATTTTTTTTTCTTTTAAAGATTTTATTTATTTATTCGAGAGAGAGAGAGAGCATGAGCAGCAGGGAAGGGGGGGAGGCAGAGGGAGAGGGAGGGAGGGAAGAAGAGGCAGATTCCCAACTGAGCAGGGACCCCAATGTTGGGCTCCATCCCAGGACCCAGAGATCATGACCTGAGCCCAAGACAGCAGCTTAACCGACTGAGCCACCCAGGCGCCCCAATATGATGTATTTGTAATTATAGTTTCATTACCTATCTCAAAGAGAAAACTTCGTATTCCATCATTTAGTTTATTTGTACTGGATTTTGGGGAAGATATGTAGTGCATTAAGGAAGTTTCTGCCATTTTCTGTTTCATTTTTTAAAATTATGAGTGAGTGTTAAATTTTGTCAGATATTTTTTCTGCATATGTCAAGATTATCACGGATTTATAAATTCAATGTGCTCATATTTTCTTAAGGAATGTTGCCTTGCTGTTCATGAGAGAGGTTGACACATAATTTTCTTTTGCTGTGAGGTACTTTCCAGAATTTGGTATCAACATTACACTGACCTCAAAATAGTTGGGAAATATTATCACATTTATATTTAGAAGAGGATTTCTTTGTTTTTCTCCTTTAAATGTTTTCTTTCTTATATGCTTTTCCTTAAGTATTTGGAATGTACTAGTGAAGAAATCTGAGTCTATAGATTTCTTTCTTCATAGTTTTTAATTAGGACAATATGATGTAGGACTATGAAGATATTTTTATTTCTTTTTGCATCAGTTTTGGTACTTTTCTTACCCAGTAATTTGGGAATTTTATCTAAAAAATAAATAAATTTGGAATTTATTGCCAAAAAATGTTCACATTGTCCTCCTAATATACATTTTTATTATCAGTGAGGTCATAAATGATGCATGCTTTACTAGTAATTAGAGACTACTCTATTTTCTTAATTATTCTTTCTAAGTATTTATCAATTTTATACAAACATAAAAATATTATTTATTTTATTAAATTCTTTTATCATTTTTGCATAATTTTTATTACCTTCAGACTTAAACTGCTATGTGGGAGCTTAACTCATTGATTTACTCTGTATGAATAAGCTCAAATTTGTTAATAACGTTCACCAAAACTTCTATACACAGGCAATTTGTTTTATAAGTTATTGAGAGAGGCTTGAAATATTTTCCACTGTAAATTTGGATTTTATAATTAATCATTGAAATTCATGGGTTTGTTGTTGCTGCATATATTCTGAAGCTAGATTATTAGATACATACAAGATAAAAATGGTTAGATTTTGCATTTAAATAGAAACTCCTATTACTGTCAAATACCTCAATTTATTTCCAGTAAAGTTTCTGTCTTCCTCTCTTAGAGTTCACTCTGTCTTATTAGAATAGCTATTTTAGTTTATATTTGTTTGTATTTGCGTTGTGTAACTTTTTCCCCTTCATTCATTTTTCAGCTTGTTTGGGTCTTTGTTTTTAAACTGAATTTCTTGAAAGTAGTACATAGTTAATTTTTTCAGAGTGGCAAATGTTGCTTTTTATGTGGAGTATTTAGTCCATTTAAATTAATTATAACCTCTGATACATTAGTATTTAACTTTTCTGTCCCAGTTGTTGGATGGGTCTTTTAATCTCCTTTCTTGCCCCCTCCCTCTGCTTTTTTTGGAATTATTTCTGTTTGTATCATTCCATTTCCCCACCAATTACTTTGTTTCACTATTCATTAGTTTTATATTCTTTTAGTAATTAACCTACATTTTTGATGTGTTACAGCCGATTGTAAGGGAGCACATTTACTACCAGGAAGTAGTGAACCCAGGATATAAGAATCCACTCTCCTTTTGAGTGATTGCTCTCATGTGTTTTATTGCCATTTAGATTTCATTTCCTCCAAGCACAACTGTTATTGTTCTACATAGTCAATGTTCTTTTAAATTAATCCACCTGTTCACTCTATTACTCCTAGCTCTTCCCCACATTTGCAGACTTACCTTAGTAGTTATTCTGTTCTATCTGTATAATCCCCATTAATATTTCTCTGAATGTGGAATTTCTAATAACACATCCTCTCAGTTTTTGTTTATCTAAAAATATCGCCATTTTCACTCTTCTCTTGAAGACTATTCTTCACTTTGGACACAATTTTCGGTTAGCAGTAATTTGCTGTTGCGCACAAACACATAATTCTATTCTGTTTACCACAGATTCTATTGCGAAGTCAATTTCCAATATTATGATTGTAACTTTTCCCCCCCTGGCAGATTTATAATTTTACCTTTGATTTAATTATCTGTTTTCTTTATCTGGACACATAATTATATTTATGTTAGAACACATTACTTTATACTACATACATTATACAATACTTTATGTATCTTAGTCCTATTTCTTTCTTCCTCTGCTTTAGTCTGAACATCTGCTAAACTATGTTTCAGATCATAAAATTTTTATTCTGGGATGTTTTCTTTGAAACTCATCAATTGAGTTCATTATTTCAGTTAGCATATGTTTTATTTTGTTTTTTTAGACATTTCATTGTATTTTTTTATTAATATCCAGTTCTCTGTTGATTTTTTTATTTTTTCACATTTTTTTTGCCATCTTAATCAAAATTATTTTAAACTCTCTGATAAATTCAATATTTGAATTTCTTTTTTTTTAGGATTTTATTTATTTGAGAGAGAGCACGCATGAGCGGGGAAGGGAGGGAGGGTCAGAAGGAGAAGGAGAAACAGATTCCCCTGTGAGCAGGGAGCACAACTCAGGGCTTGATCCCAGGACCCTCGGATCATGACCTGAGCCAAAGGCAGACGCTTAACCGACTGAGCCACCCAGATGCCCCAATATTTGGATTTCTTAAGGGTCTGTTACCTTTCTCCATTTTTCTGTTTATCTTTTGCTATGTATGTGTAGGAGTTCTTTTCTGAACAATAGAAGCTCTAGGTGACGGTTATTTCCCTCAAATAAGATTGTGCTTTCTGGGGCTTGCAGGTACTTCCTACCTGAAATCATGTGGATACAGTCAGTGATTGAGCTAATCTAAAGATGAATTCCATCTTTATGAGAGTTGACTGACATTTAGATTTTACCTATTCCCATGATAATGTCCCTCAAGAGTAGAAATGTATAACTAGAAATTTTAACAGGTCTGTCCTCCCTGTTTGCTCTTGGATTTCAGTTTTGTGTTTCCCAAGAGACCAGTGAATTCCTTCTGAGTGTGTGTCTCTCTCTCAGACACTGCTTTCCAATAGCCTTTACAGCTTACCACCTCTGTCTGCAGATACCTGCAGGGAAGGGTGGTAAGGGATTCTGGGCTCACCTCAGGGTGTTTTCTTTCTCTCCTGGATCTTGGCCACCTCATACTGACTGTATTAGTAGAATTCAGATGTTTTCATGCAGATTTCTTGTATATATTTTCTAACTTTTGTGGTAGTTCTCAGAGGGAAGTTTGGATTGATATAAGTTATTGCTTTAGATGTGGAAACAGATTGAATACAATTTTAAACAGTATTCACCTTGCCAGAGGAGATTGGATGTGGGTAAAAATTGAGCCATATTTTAAAGTTATTTAATTATCTTCTGAGCACCATAATTATGTCGCATTAAAGTGTGAGTGTGTTGAAAAACTGGCATTATTTGGCTAAAGTTAAACAGTTAAAATGACAGCCAAATGACTTTCACTTCTGGAAAGTGGAAACATCATGAGAAAACATGACCTTCCACCCCAACAATGAAAGCAGGAACAATATTCTACAAAATTGTAATGCTTTGAACCTAGCAGAGTTGAAGGTTATTTGAAGAACTGGAAGCCTAATGGTGACAACCCTTCCAAGGAGAGATGGTACTCAAAACAGTTTCACCCTAGGCATAATAGCAAGAAAAAGGAGAAGTTGGCCTTAGACATAAATATGAAGAATCAAGCTGTACAGTGATATCACCATTATGGCATCCCTCATTTCGGTCCTCTCTTTAAAAACTGAAATGTGGCATCCACACATGAACAAACGTGCCTCCATGAGAGCTGTGGGAACCAGCACCGTATGCCAAGGAGCACGGGAGAAGACTCACCCACCTGTGCATTGGGTAGTAACACAGACCTCAGTACGAGCTGCAGAACTGACCAGAGCCTATGAACCAGCTTCAATCCCTTGTAACCATGGCCAGGAGCACCTGGAGAACACAGACTTGGCAGACACCCACAGACCAGAGAGCCTTTATAGAAGTCCAGGTTTCCAGAGGAGAAGTCTCAGCACTCTATTGAGTTTGGGCACATTGGAGTTCTCCAGTATCACCCCATTCCCCAAGGTGACACAGCTTAGAGCTAGCAAAGGTCAATGGTCACTCCTACGGCAACAGGGAAGGCAGTGAGTGGATGCCCAGCTTACGCAGCTGGGCAGGACGTTGCTAACGCTGCTAAAGAAACCCATGACATTGGTCTTGCAACAACTTTTTAGCTATGACACCCAAAAGCACAAATGAAAAAAGTAAAATTGTCTCTCTTGTACTTCATTTTTTGGTGCTATTGGAAGTAATATAGTTTATTTTTTCCAAGTTCCCCTTGCTCATTGCTGATATATAGGCATATGATTTTTTTTATACCAATGTTGTAACCTGTGACCTTACTAAACTCATATTAATTCTTAGAAACTGTTGTACATACTTTGGGGTTTTACACAATAAATAGTCATGTCTGCTGTGAACCAAAATAGTTTTCTCTTTTCCTTATGGCCATGTTAGTTCTACTGATGAGACTATTGAACTAAATCTTCATGTCTGTTTCTAGCATCTCCATTTCATTCTTTCTTAGAGTTTCCATTTTTCTGCAGAAACAAGCTATTTGATCTTTCATGTTGCCAAAATTTTCCATTAGAGCTGTTAACATATTAACCTGAGTTCTCTAAATTCCCTGTCTGATACTTTCAACATCCCCCCTCTCAGTCTGGTTCTGATAATTGTTTTGTCTCTTCAGACTGGGCTATTTATCGCCTATTTGTATACTTCACAAATTTTTTGTTGAAAGCCAGACACATTGTACAGTACTCAGGTAAATGATTTCGCTCCGGGAGGAGCACACATTTCCTTCTGCTGGGGTTTTGCTGTGTGGGTTTGTGTACATCTACGTTGGAGTTGGGCTGTGTTTAAAATGAGTTATTGTTATTATTATTCCTAGCACCCCAGAGCCTTCAAATCCCTCTAGAGATGACAGTTGTTGGTCTGGATGAACTTTCTAGAAGGGTTCCCTCAGTGTTTACTCTAAGTTTGGCTTTGGGTCCTCCCCAGAGAAAACCCATTTCTGGCTGGTCTCCCAGATGTGCTGTCAATGTTTGTCAGTGTGGTTGTGCGGGTGGGAAAGGAAACATTCCCTGATGTTCTGATTAAGCCTGAGGATTAGGCAGACTCTGCCAACCTGGTCTCCAGGTCTGCATTTCACGAGTATTTCTGCTTCTCTTCTGGATGTAATGTTGGGCTGAGTGTCTCTTCTTATCCCTGAGCCAGTGGTAGAGCTTGTTTTTCCTTCCCTCCTTTCTCTTCTCTAATTGCGTGGGTTTTTACTCTGTCCTCGGAAAGGTTCTCACTGCATGTTGTTGTCCTTCCTCCTTCAGATTAAGGCTTATGCTCCATATGGGGAAACAGAGAGATTGAGTCTGGCCAGAATGTTCCCAATGGCTTCCATTCCCCGATCCCAGGATTCCCTCATCCTCCCTGCGAATCCCTGGTGAGAACAAGCCCAGCCAGAAGCAAAACCCCTTCATGTCTGAGACCAACAGCAACGTCTCCCACGGTGGCCACACCACACATTCAGCAATTGGTTGAAAATTTCTACCTTAATCTTCCCAGCAACTTATATAGTATGTGATGATGTCTGCCCAGGTAAGCCAATGCCCAGGTCCTGTTTCTCTCCCCAGACCTCTCTCTAAATTTCACAATAGCTCTTTGCTCTGACATCAGTTTCTGGTAAGTCCAAGAAAAGTTTATAGTTTGCAGTTTACTCATCTTTTTTCCTTGTTGTGAAAATACAAGTGACAAAGTTTCTCTCCTTGACCCAATTGTGGTCAGGCTCCTCGGATCTGTCTTCTCAAATAGGCTTCAATCTTGGCTTGTACAGACATGATTAACATTTCTAACAGCTCAAGGCCACATCTGTAGGTAACGCTAAACTTCCATAGAGTGCCTGCCTGAGAAAACTCAAGACTACCAGAAGGATTCACTGTTTGTCCCCGCCAATACCTGAAGATGGGGCCCTGGTCTCCAGTCTCCGAGTCTAAGCTCCAGTCAGCAAACACAGGGTGGTGTCACATGGACCAAATGCCTCCCTCCAGCTTTCTGTAATTTTTCACTTTGCTGAGTCTCTCAGCCCTAGCTCGCCCCCTCTTCACTCCCTCCTTCTCCCTTGCAAACTCCCAGTCACCTCTGCACAAATCAAAAGGGAGTTCTGTTCATGCTGCACACTTTTTTAATGCAATAGTTGTTTCCGATTAAACCCTGTCCTTACCACTTTAACTAGGGGCTGGCTCTGTTTATCTTTGGCAGGAACAACACTCCTTCCAGCTTTCTTGATCTCTGAGCCAAAAGTGAAAGTCTATATTATAACATGGGTTTATGTGTGCTTAAATACAATGCTTTCTTGTTTGTAAGTTCCTCCTAGATTCCAATACAAATATCTCTCACTATCCACTCGATAATCTTAGCGGAGGACTTTCATTAAATTGACTGTCAACAGTACAGCCCTGAGATATAAGAGGTCTAATTTTTGAGAATATCTAACTGACCCACCAAATAATAAAGCAACTGTAAATGATCCTAAAGCTTTGAATTACTTCATCTCAATCCATACTGCCAGTCTCTCTAATAACCCCCGTAGTGGAAGCTGAAAGCCATCTCTATAACTCTGTAATATCTTTTCATTTCCTAACTAATACAGAAAAGTGAAGCTTTACACTTCTTGAACATAAAAGAAAATGACTTTTATTTTATTTCCAAGATCCACCAAATTCAGCTTTCCAATCCAATGCAGAACAGTTATATCTCTCTGCATATTTACCGAGAGCCTAAGTCTTAGGCTCGTATTTCTCACGTTCGAGTGGCTCTCAAAAGTGCAGTGGTTGATGAAGTAAAATACCACATTCAGTGACTTGCAAATATAAAGCAAAATGCTTTTGGGGAAGCCAACTGAAATGCTTTCATTACTGACATGATCACTCCTATGTTGAAAATATAAAGTTAATAAAAGCACAGTGGATGGTGGTCTGCCATGCCCTTTGTTTTATTTTATCCAAGTGGAGCCTGGCTGTGGCAGTTACCGTAAAGTATGGTGCTGTTTCCATTATAAATTCCAATTTACATGAGTTTATAACGTAGCTCTGAGAGTTCAAGATGGGCTCCAATTTCCAAAGAAGTGTCAGCCAGAAGCAACATTTTAAATGGCTTGTCTCTGCTATAGAATTCAAAGGAGGAAAAAAAATGAAATAGAAGTTTTCTTGACTGCATGCCTTTTTTCTGATAAAATATATACCTATAACTGAAAATATGTGATGCTATATTGAATGAAAGTCATTTCTGTGTATTGTGTGCTGCAGGGAACTTGAACGTGATTTTAAAATAATAGCTTGTATAATAATAAAACCTAGAACCATCTAAAAATATCAGTACTAAAAATCTTACTTTCCTCTAAATTCAGTAACTTAAAGCCTTATGAAAAATTAGGATAAGGTGACATAAATGGTGTATTTTTTTTGAAATCTGTGTATAACTATTAAAAATAATATGAATACATTCTTAGAACAAAATAGTAAGCTTGAGTAAAGATTGTTTAATTTCAAGAGCAAAACTACTCTTACTTGAAAGGAGCCACAGTTATTTGTATTTGTGATGTCCTTCCTACAACTGGAATTAAAGGGACTTGAAGAGGCTCAGATAACCAGACTCTGATCATTTTGGTACTTAGTCAACATCACGATGGAATCTAAAAAGGAAAATGAAGCCAACCAAATCTATTCCTTATGTAAAATGCAAATTATTTGAAGATTTTTACTTATTTATTTTAGAGAGAGAGAGAGAGCCGTGGGGAGGAGGAGAAGGAGAGGGAGAGAGAGAATCTCAAGCACACTCCCCACTGAGTGCAGAGCCCAACGTGGGGCTCGATCTCACGACTCTGAGATCATGACCTGAACAAAACTTAAGAGTCAGAGGCTTAACTAACTAAGCCACTCAAGTGCCCCTAAATTATTTAAAGGCAATGATAAAAATACTTGCTACTGTGAGTTCATAATGGTTCTTTTAGGAATGGATTTGTTACATGAAATCACTTAAAATATTGTAAACTTCTAATAATTATTAGTGTCATTTACTAGAGACCAACACCTGTAGCTCTGTTTATTAACCCTTGTCTGCTTTTCAAAAATGTATGTTGACTGGATGGCTGAACAAAACAATATCCTTCAGCTGTTTTGGCTGTTGGGTTTTTCATATTACAGAGAACACTCTTATGAGCTGTTGTACACTAATTTTTATGGAGGCTTACTTCTTAGTTTCCTTTTCTTAGTTATTTGTTCAGATACCCAGAGTACACTTTGAAGGAATCATACTATTAATTTTTAGCCTTGACTGAAATATGTAATTTTTAACCCCAGCAAAAATTTGTTCTTCAATGTGGAATTCAGAAGCACTTACTGTAAGTGGGCTAATTGTGTTTAGTGCTAGTAAAAAAAATAGATTTCAGAAAACTAGAACTCTAAATCAAGGTGGTCTTTTCCTAGAAAACAAATTTTATATATATATATATATATATATTTCAGTTATTAGAAAATAAAGAAAAGAGAATAAAAAATGAGCATCTATTCCAGGACAGGGTGAACAAATTTAGAGTTCTGTACATTCCCACAGGGGCTAGTCATTGTTATGCAAACAAATACATGAAAAACCACTGATTCTGTGTATTTAAATAACTCATCATCATCATGAATATGGCCAAGTAAAATTTAAATATTAATCATTCGGTCAACATAATCACAAACTATGTCTCTTTCAAATTTGGAAAAGACAATTTTACCCCATGGAAATATTTTCTGTTCTGAATATGGATAGCATTTTTCAAACATCAAGTAACAGTATTACTGCCAGGAGAGTAGTCACCTACAATATTTTTTAATGTTTTGTAAAATGGAAGCAACAACATTGCTTTTCCCTACAGCAAGACATTGAAAAAAAAAAATCCTAATGAAAAAAAAGTAAACCGCTTTGGCTATTGTAAGGGGTGTGACAAATTATGCTCCCACGCCAGACGCAATGAGAAACCAGGGTAAGTGAGCCGCAACCAGACAGTCGGGAACCCCGGGGTGTTATTTCATGCTCTGAAAAACACCATTTCTAACCATTTCTAGAAGAGTGGGTTTCCATCCGCGTTAAGGGCCTTAGGCTCCCAGAGGGCATTTTATACACCATCCCTCACTGACTGCCTGGAGGATGAGGCCCCTCTTACGTGAGAAGGTTCTTCGTTTTATCAAATGCCCTTTTGACTCTTAGATGAGCTGAGAAGACAAATTCAGATGGTCTGGGGCTCATCTTCCCCTTAGTTGTGGTAGCTGAGCAGTGAGCTGGCCCAGCAGATATGAGGGAACTCAAAAGAACAGGGAGGTTCCAGCCACTGGGCTTCAGAGGCCCCTTTCTGGACCCAGACAGTTACTAAGTCACTAAGATGACCCCACCCGCTCACCCAATAATCATGCAGAACATAGATAGGGTGCAGCCCTCTCAGGGGAATGTTGGCCAATGTGCATACAGACCATCTACCTGATCTAAAATGTGGGGTGTTGAGACATCAGAGGACAGTAGACACTTTATTACTTCTCTACTTGTTAGTGTTCCCTCATTTCTATCTGCACCACATGGTGTGTGCTCCTGTCCCACCGATAAAATACTGAACCCAGCTAATAGACCTAACTTACATGTGTCTATTGCACAATACACATATGTATTCAATGCATGGTATGCTCATTTTTACGTGTAATTAAAGAGTTCTTTCTGTCATTTTGTATTATGTTCTAAAGAACAGAGCCTAAGTAAGTGAGCAACTTGATTTATGTACAACTACATCCAAGGTGTCTGGGCAGGTGACTAGCTAAGAAAGTGTTCATAGTCATCACGATCTTTATTCCCTGGGACAGTGAGTGACTTTCTTGTAGCAAAACTCTCTGTGTGGTTAGGGACAATGACTTCACTGTTTGAATTCCAGTTTCTTTATTTGAAATTCGAAGTTAATGATTCTTATTTCACGTTTTGTTTGCTTGGGAATGATAGATAGATAATAAATAAAAACCTGTCTTTTAAACAAGCTGATGCAGTGCCTGGCATAGAGCAATGCCTTAATGACTGTTGGTTAGCTCCATTCACCTCTTTTGGGGGGTTATTCCTTAGCATTTAATATCTGTTAATAACTGTCGAGGGATTTCTGGGGCTTTGAGGTTAAGGATATGTTAAATGCTTCCTATCCTTAATGAAAATATTTGTTTTTGTTATTTTTATCTACTTGCAGACACATTCTTCCAAACTGGCATCAAAGGCACACACAATAATTCTGAGATCTGGCAAGAGTTTGCACTATTTAAATCTTTAACATATTGTTAAAGGAAATGTGGAAGCCTCCAGTTGGGATTTGGTCACATTTTTCACTGATGTCCAAACATATGCCTTTGAAACATAACAGTAATCCACTTCCATTAATCTTGGCAGATTTAGAAGCTCCAACCCTTGCCGTGGCTTATGTTTGCATTTAGCTGAGGACCACATTATACCAGTGTTTAAAGGCCTCATTTTTAATTATTTCTGCCAGACTACTCAAGTGCTCTTAAGACTTTATTTCTCAAAGTCAAAATGCACAGGGTCTCCAGAGGGCATAAAAATATCTACCGACTATTGGAGGAGCACTTTCCTGATTTTGACCCAATTTTCCAACTTGTATGACCCAACTTGAGTCTCCCAGAAGTACATGATGGATGTTTTTGGGCATGACGGTCCTTAAAGGCATTGATTTCAAAAGTTGCACATAAACCCAAAAGGAGTTCTTACTCTATTTGTGTGGCAGATTTCAGCGTCAGGAAACACTAGCCTATGAGGTGGGACACAAAGTGCTTGGGTAACTGCAGAACAGTAGTTCACAAGCGTGAACCTTCAATTTCCAGATTTATAAAAAGGAATGGATGTGTGGCTTCCATGTGACCAAGCAGGTGAGGAACATACCATGCCTCATTGACAAACATGCACCTGCCCACCCTCCCTACTTTGTTTCCTTAGATCTCCTTTTTCCAGTCTTGTAAAGACCTGCAGCTGGGGAGTCATGCTTGCCTGTTGGAAGTACTGGGACATGCACAATATTTCATAATGGCATTTGAATGCCTGTACTTGGGAACTGTGCTTTCTCTACAGTTTTCTATGGGCTCCAAAATCCTGCACTCTCTTGCATTTGGTGATTATGCATTTACCTTTTCTACCTAGCCCTAGAAAGGCACACATCTCTTTTATATGTGTTACCAAAATAATTACTACAAAATTATTTGTAATTACTACATGAAAACAGTTTGTTTTCTACCAGAGAAAGCTATTTTTATTTTGTTTATTTCACATACTGATTATGATCCTCTGCATTTTCTTAGTATTTGGGAAAAGCATTCTGAGGCTGAGACTGTTAACAAAACAAGGCTTTACTTTTCTGAGACACTTTATCTATCCACGTGCCTGTTTGTCTATCTATCCATCTATCCATACAGAGAGAGTGCATTCACAAATGTGCAAAATTAAGTAAATGTACAAAACTAAGTAATATACATACATATTACTAATGAGTTCTACATTTCCAAAGATGTAAATATTATTGTAAATTCCAAATATTCTGTGTCTTTTAGTGATAATTTTAAGGATGCATTTCCAGATTTGCACTCATATCTTAATGTTTTATTGTGCATTTCATAATTTATCAGAAGCAAGAGTAATTCATTCTTTTTTTTTTAAAGATTTTATTTATTTATTTATTTGACAGAGACATAGAGAGCAAGCATAAATAGAGTGGCAGGCAGAGAGAGAGGGAGAAGCAGGCTCTCCACTGAGCTGGGAGCCC
>NC_138380.1:89016499-89031674 GCF_054177405.1 Leptonychotes weddellii
GATCTGTACCTCTGAAACAAATAATGCAATATATGTTAAGAAAAAAAAAAAAAAAAAAGGAGGGCGCCTGGGTGGCTCAGTTGGTTAAGCGACTGCCTTCAGCTCAGGTCATGATCCCAGGGTCCTGGGATCAAGTCCCACATCGGGCTCCCTGCTCAGCGGGAAGCCTGCTTCTCCCTCCTCCACTCCCCCTGCTTGTGTTCCCTCTCTCGCTGTGTCTCTCTCTGTCAAATAAATAAATAAAATCTTTAAAAAAAAAAAAAAAAGGAGAAGATAGCAGGAGGGGAATAATGAAGTGGGGGAAATCGAAGGGGGAAACGAACCATGAGAGACGATGGACTCTGAAAAACAAACTGAGGGTTCTAGAGAGGAGGGAGGTGGGAGGATGGGTTAGCCTGGTGATGGGTATTAAAGAGGGCACATTCTGCATGGAGCACTGGGTGTTATGCACAAACAATGAATCATGGAACACTACATCTAAAACTAATGATGTAATGTATGGTGATTAACATAACAATAAAAAATTTAAAAAAAAACAGAAGAGGTAATCATCCTAAAATAAATAAATAAATAAATAAATGCTAAAGATAAAATTGTTCATGAAACTAGCATATCATCTAGATGTCAGCATGTGTAAGCAGTATTCTTCAGTGTTTGCCTCCATCTCTTGATGTTTGCAAATTTTGAATTGAGTTCACAAAGGCAGTTTATGAGCAGGATGACCACATGGTGCATTGTGCCCAGAACAGCACAGCTTTATGCCCGTTGTTCCAACATAAGCATGAACCATGATTTCTTTCTCTCTTCAACTTCTGGACCATAAATTCCACATTTATGTATTTATTGGTGTTGTTTTATCATGTCAGTCAATGTGTGTCACTAAAGGAATAAACATAGACTTGCTGAAATCCATCTGAAAAGCAACCAAATTTTGTGTGGGTCATATAGTTTATATGTTTTATATAATTTAAGTGACTACTTTATTTTTAAAACTTATTTCCAGGGGCACCTGGGTGGCTCAGTTGGTTAGGCGACTGCCTTCAGCTCCGGTCATGGTCCCAGGGTCCTGGGATCGGGCCCCACATCGGGCTCCCTGCTCGGTGGGAAGCCTGCTTCTCTCTTTCCTACTCCCCCTGCTTGTGTTCCCTCTCTCGCTGTGCCTCTGCCTCTCTCTGTCAAATAAATAAATAAAATCTTTGAAGAAAAAAAAAAAAACTTATTTCCATATTCTGGTTATGAATTTCAAATAGTTACACTTCGATCCTGCTGATGAGGAATGGATTCTTTGTAACCATGGAAAGAGGTAATATAGGAGGGAATGCATATGTTTCACAGAGGTGGGGTTATTCAAAAGTTTAGATAAGCAAAATAGGCATGTATTGAGCCACACTCTGCAAGGCCCCATGTTCAACATTACGGGGGTTGCAAAAATGAATGAGATGCGGTTGTTATAAGGTGCTATCATCTTAATGGGGGACAGTAATAGAATGCAGATATTCATCCTTACCTTTACAAGACACTTAGGATTTTTTGTTCTCCTATACTTTTATCCTCGTGGAAATAATATTTCTGTCACAGGTCACAAACTAGTGAAGACTTTGTATTTGGTGTCTAAAGACTGCTCTTAAAAGTGACCTTTATGCATGTCATCTGTGTGATACATAATGATGCCCCATACAGATGGGGCAGGGATGAATGGACCATGAAGGTCTAGGATTTGGTGACTCAGGATTCGGTTCAAATCTCTTTCCACGAGATGGCATTTCCAGAAGGAAACACAGTTTGCAGAATTATGAAGTTGGAAAAAAATCAGGTGCATTTAGGTGGATTCTAAGAAATATCACCTGATCGGGGTTTACAGATCCTGTTGGAAAGAATAGAATGTGAAGATGGGAAGATAATTGAGGGCACATTAGGAAACCTTAAATTCCAGGTTTGGGGAATATGACTTATTTTTGAGCAGCAGAGTGATATTACTCATAATAATAGTTACACATAATGAGCAGGATTTGAGAGATAAAATTTTCAAGGTCTTTATTTCATTTAATGGACAAATTAAAATTAAGGTTATGCGTTGGGAGGTTATAATGGTAGTAAAAAAATAAGATACAATTAAAGAACTATGTAAATTAGGCCTAGACAGTTGCAAAGGGATATTTTGCTGCGAGGTTACCATATTGCAAAACTCAAAAGAAATGACCCTTTATATTGTGGTCTGTTTAGAGAAACTAAATGTTTATGGAATAACGAGATGTACCATGGACTCTGAGGTTTAACAATGAGGTTGAACGAAGGCCTCGGAGAGAACTGAAATCCGGACCTCTATTTCTACTTCTGCTTTTCTTCATATGATGGTTTAATTCTGATTTCTCACCAAAGGAGATTGCTGTATACATGTGGTAGAGAACGTGGCCACCAACTCTCCCTGTATTTTGCATCTTACGGCTTCAACCCCTGGATCGAGAACAAATGTGCTCTCTTGGTTTACTTCCCAAACTCCCAAAATGGGTATGCAGGATCACATGGTACTAACATGACATGGTTGCTCACAATGTATGTGTGCAAAAAGAGTGAGAGAGAAGAATATTTCTTTTAAGAAAAGACTGTATGCTGATAAATGCAGATATTCACTGCAAACAATTATGGGTATATAATAATGTGCCTGTGTTGTTTGATTAAGTTAACAAAATTTTACTGAGCGCCTATTATATGTCACATACCATGGCAGACAGGGGGATACCATAGTAGATAAGGCTGGGTCCTGCCCTCAAGGAAGGCAAAAATACAGTATATTTTAAAAATCACACTGCATTTCTTCTATACTTAACCCCTAGGATATGGGAGGGAATAAAATGAATTTATATATGTAAGTCACTTAAAATGCCTAGCATATAAGTGCACCTCATGTGGAAGTATTCATATCAGAATCACCAAACTTTCCATACTGTGCTGCTGGGAAGATTCATATGGATCTCACATGGCTTTGGATATTACTACTAATGCCATCGCTTCTAGTCAGGATCGTTTTAGTAGCCAGGGAAAAATATCTTAAACAATTTAAGCAAAAAGGTGACGTTATAGGGTGCCAGGATGGCTCAGTCAGTTGAGTGATTGTGGCTCAGGTTATGATCTCAGGGTCGTGGGATCAAACTCCCCGTAAGGCTCCGTGCTCAGCAAAGAGTCTGCTTGTCTCTTTCCCTCTGCTTCTCCCCCCACTCACACCCACTCTCTCTTTCTCTCTGTCTCCCATAAATAAATAAATAAAATATTTTTAAAAAGTTACATTATGAACGAATTTAACCGTCTGTGAGAATGTCAACTGCATTGGTAGAAATCTTTGCTTACAATGAACAGAAATGAACTTTAGAAAACTTAAGCAGTATGGAGGATTATTGGACAGAGAGGAGTGTCCTCATAACTGAGGGGAAGCTGAAGAATGAGGTCTCAAAGAGACAGAATCCAGAGCAGAATGAGGACTCTGCGAAGCTAGAACTAGTGGCAGGATCTTGAGGTCAGAGCAATCAGATCTAGTGATCTGTGATGCTCTTGGTCCTCCCCATCACTCAGCGTCGGGGGCAAACCTCTGAAAGGAGCTCTTGATGCACCCACAGTGGGTCATATTCCTCCTCCTGGCCAGGGGCCCTAGACTGAAAACTTTACCAAGAATATGTTGAGGGACAGAGGCAAAAGTAGGAAATTTTCACTTTCTAGAAAAAGGGAGAGGGTTTGGGGGCAGAAAAGCAAGAAACATCTAGTGTATTACATGGGGACTCAATGATGTCTGATGCAAGTTTTGTAGAATAGATAAGAAAAAACACACTATAACTATGTTTACTATTTCTTTAAAGCAAATTCTAAAGTATACATTTTCTTTAAAATTCCTGAAGCATGATTATTGGTGGTTAAAGTTTTCACTTTTTATATTTAAGGGCAATGCTTTTAGAAAAACAAAAATCACTAAATTATAACTTAAATTTCTTTCTCTGCTACCCAGGACCCTAAGAACACTACCACACAGAATAAAGATCTGGATAAATAACTTATACTTGGAATTTAAAGCAAAACCATTTTTCACTCTGCATTTTATTCTAAATTTGTATCATTACTGGTAAGACATAGTGATTGTCACTATTCTGGATGCAAACAAATTGTGGGTTTTGTTTATTTGTTTTTGTTGTTGTTGTTGTTGTTGTTGTTGTTTTACCAACTCTCTGAGCACCGGGATGTCATTTTTTCAAAACAAAATTTAAAAATGTAAAGAAAAGTTTATGTTCCCTTAAAAACTTCAGATAAAGTCCAGGTCCTGAGGTTAGTCAAATATATATGTTTTCTTTTAATAACTATTAGCAGGTATTAGTTAGTATTCACGCTTAAAAGATCTTCTGAAAAATGATGTTTTCATGTTTTTTGTTTCCCTGGAACTCTTGTATATATTTGCAATAAAATGTGAACTTATGTTGGAATAAATGACAGTCAAGCTACGTTAAGCACCCATGCACTCAGATAAGAAACCAAGTTTGTACTTGGGTGGAGATGAGGTAGACTCCCCAGCCCAGTAAATATGATCCAATATGTATAAATCTCTCTAATGGCAGGGATCTGGAGAGAGGATATTGACCCATGACTATCCCTACTCATGTCACAAAGATGGTCCCGACGTGCAATCTACATATCCAACTCTTGTGTTTCTTTGTTATATACTCAGTTGAATAACAGACACTCTGTACCTTTTATCACAATAGCAACACAATATCCCAAAACTGTCCAGATCCCCAGGTATGAGCTGAATTTGTCTTTAAGATGCCATAATGTACATATGTGTGTGCATACACACACACACACACATATATATATCTCCAAGCATTTAAAGTGTTTCTGGGCAAAAAGACTGAGAGTTAGGTTGGGCTCACTCACTTGAATCCTAAATGTTTCTCACCTATCCTCCCACCTGCGCTCCATCAGGGTTTCACACCCCAATTCATCTCTAGTTGCTGGTTCCATAGGTAAAGTAAGAGAGTCAAAACCACAGAGGATGTTTTGAATGATGCATAATAAACATAAAATTTGACCAATATAAATTATTGAGAATCTGTTCTTTCAGGCTATGATAAAAAGAAGCAACTGTGACTTACCAGGAGATAACCAACTGACCAGAAAGACAGGCTAAAAAGTATGTGGTGGCAAGCCCTGTCATGCAACTGGATCATGGATTGGGGTTTATGCTGCTGATGGTTGAACAGGGACTGACCAGATGGTGTGACTGAGGCACCACTTAGCTAAGCTGGAGGTGATGAGGGATTATGTCACAGAACAGCTGAGTCTTTTTTTTTTTTTTTGGAAAGAGGGAGAGAGAGAGAGAGTGCATTTGCATGTGCATGTGCAGGAGAGAAGGGGGGGCAGAGGGAGAGGGAGAGAGAGAATCCTCAAGCAGACTCCCCACTGAGCACGGAGCCCTATGTGGGGCTTGGTCTCACAGTCCTGAGATCATGACCTGAGCTGAAATCAAGGGTCAACACACCTGATTGAGCCACCCAAGCACCCCAGAACAGCTGAGTCTTAAGGGTGGTCAGGAATTAATGAGGTGAAATGACTTGGGGAAATGGTTCTCGATAGTGGGAAAGACATACATGAGGGTATAAAGATAGACCAAAAAATCACATGAAGCCTTGGAAAAGAAGTAAAAGAAAGATTGGCTTACATGTGAATCTGTGGATGACTCACAAATGTTCATCAGTAATAACACCGGTGAAATCAATGTAATCAAAAATTTAGGAAGATGGAAGAAGAGACCAGACTTGGTGCATGCAGAGACACAGTAAGATATGAGTGCCGTAAGTGCTGAGATGCTCTCCCCAGTCACTTTATGCCTGAACTTTATGTCTTCCACTAGCTGCCATATTTCTCTCTTTCCCTCTGTATCCAAGCTCCTTGGAAAGAAAGTCTTTAGTAACTGCATCAACAATATGAACCCACTTTGAAAGAATAAAAATATGTGACAAACATACATTGGAAAGAAGGTGGCACATAGTTACTAAGTAGCTGGATCATTCCCAGCTGTCCCTTTGGCTCCATTCCCCTTGTCCTACCAGCTTAGGACCCTGAGGTTGAGCGATGTCCATAATATCCACAGAATCCTTCAGCCCTGACTTTCGGTTGGGTCCAGGCATAGAAAATCTCAAGCAGAGGAAGGGACAAGAGTGAGATCCAGGTTTTCATTCTTCTATTTCCATTCATGGTGGGTCAACATGGGCTGGGTTCTTTGGCCAAAAGTCTGTTTCTGTCAAGAGGGCCTCGAAATATCCCTCTTCCTCTCTCTCTCTCTGTCTCTCTGTCTCTCTGCTGGTAATGGCTCCCATTTCATTCCTTCCAGGCTTGGAAGGTGATGGTGCCTCAGTCTTAACCATTCCTGAGTGCTATAATCCCTTATGTTTTCCCTACACCCTGATTTCCATTTTATAAATAGTTGCCTGTTCTTTCATAATCATCCAAATTGAGCTCGCCATCTGTTATCCTGTCAGGACACTGACTGGTTTGGTAATCAGTAGTAGGAGTGGTTGTGAGGACACAGACCCCTAGAACACCCTGTGGCTGAGTTGCTTGCACATTTGGGAAGTGCAGGGTAACTGCCTAGGTTGGTGGAGACAGGACACAGGTGGTCCATGGCCTTCAGTATAATCATGCTTGAGATGGAGAACAGGTTCAGTACATGGCCTTGGGAGATCAAGTTCCTGAGGCAATTAGTCACTCTGGCATCCAAAACGATTATGAAGATGAGGCCTCAGCTGACTTCCTGATGACTTTAGTACCCAAGGAATAGAGAAACTTAAATTGTTCAGCCTCCAATTGATAACACACAAAAAATATCAGAAACTTCTCATGACAGGCCCATGGAGGCCCTTATTCTTTGCAGTTCCGAGGCAGACTGCAGCTGAGGACCAGGCTCAATGCCCAGTGGAAAGGGTCTTTTACAGCAGGATAACATCCAGCACTAGATGAACCCTGATATCAAAGATGGGAACATTTAAACAGACACAGAAGAGTCTGAGAGCCTCAAACCCCAATCTCCCTGAGGGAAACATCACTCTGCACAAATGATTTCCAATTACATTTCCTGAAGCACTTGCGTATGGGAAACTCCAGAAGATGTAGACCCACCATCCTCCATTGCCTTGAGGCCCATAGTGAGATTTACATTCCATCATAACCCAGGGAGAAAAGTACAAGAGCTTCTACACTGAAAAATGTACCTTCACGATTCTGTGTAGGCAGCAACGTATAGGATATATATGATAATGGATTGTGAGAGTGTGAGGCCAGTATAAACCCAGATGAGGCTGGATTAGTTAAAATGAGCACATTCACTTAAGATTTAATGGGTTGACTCAAGCACCTGATAGGGGCACTTACTTTCTGTTGGTTGTGTAAGTGAAGCCTGGATGCAAGGCTTACATAAAATAAGTAAGGCTGAGAAGCTGAGACATTTTTGGTACAGTGTAGGAAGGAGCCGAATTTTTAGGAGGATGGCATTTTTTGAAAGGATTGTGTGCAGGCGGGCCACTCAGCCTCTAATCATGTTCCCCAGGAGGGCCCCAAAGACAGTCTCTTCATTGATGCAAAATAATTTGGTAAGGAGTGTCCAGTGCCCTTGAAATTTTTCTGTCATTTATGGCTCAGAGAGAGGAATCCATGGTGAGAATGTGGTGGAATTAGATTTTCTAGTCTCAGTGGAAATAAAGAGATCTGGAAATAAGGGTCATTTGACCCACAGGGATCTCCGGTGATCAGAATTCCCAGAAAATAAATGAACCCTAAAACAGGTCAAAGGAGTTTTTCCAGAGTCTTCTCAAACTTTAGCCAAAGAGACCTTGGACTACTTATGAGAATAACTACAATTAACTCCCTGAGCCCAGAGATGACCAGGAACACCTGCAATTGATGATGTTGGGTTTTACTGTAACAAGGGAGATGATGCACAATGAAGAACCATGGAGTGTCTAAGCAAGGTGGTGTTAGGAGAAGAATGATGAATTGGCCAGTGTTCTTCAGAGAAACAGAACCATCAAGATGTGTATGTATATACATTATATATGTAGATAGATAAATAGAGAGAGAGAGAGAATTTTAAGGAATTGGCCCTCATGATTATGAAGGTACACATCCAAAATCTATAAGATAGACCAGCAGACTGGAGAAGACTTGGTGTTCAGGTCCAGAGGCAGTCTTTGTCAGTATTCCTTCTTCCTTCAGCCAGAGTAGGGGTGGTGGGAATAAGTCTTTGTGCTATACGGGCCTTCAACTGATTGTATGAGACCCACCCACATTATGGAAGTTAGTTTGTTATTCAAAGCCCACTGATTTAAATATTAATCTCATCTAAAAAATACTTTCACAGAAACATTCAGAATTACACTTGACCAAAGAGCTGGGCATATGGCCCAACCAACTTCATACATAAAATTAATCATCAAAATTATATTAGGATTGAGACTTGCAATAAGTAATTTTGGGGAAAGTCAAGAAAGTAGGACTTTGCTTTAGATTGGGTGCTGTCAGAAACATTTAAAGTGATTTCATTTATTGTCATCTGGATGCCTTTTATGTGGGAGGATGGAGGAATGCTAAATCTCTCTTTGAATCTTGCAACCTTGCAGTCATCCTTGTTATCCATATGGGAGACTTTGGTAAATTTTGTGGCTTCACAGGTATTTATTTTTTTGTTTATCTGTTTGTCTGTGCTTTGACATTATAGAGCCATGTTTTGTTTCTGCTTTTAGTCTGTTTTTTTGTTTGTTTTTGGGTCTTTCTATCACAATAACCTCATCTAATGTGTGTGTTCTGTGAAATTCTTGATGTTAAGTAAAAAATACAAGGGCCTGGCCAGCTTCCAAAGAATAGCTGTCAAGTACTTCTTTTTTTCTTCCTCATTATTCACCAAAAATAGAAAATGCTCATACTGTCTTTGCTTTGACACTCTAATCCCTGGGACTTGAAGTGCTGTTGTCCTGCAAAGCCAATGCTGGTGGTATAGGAGGCCTACGTGTAGATGGAGTCTCGACCAAGACAGCTCACAGAGGTCCAGGGAGCCCTCTCCTGAGTTTCAGAACGTACAGTGGGAAGAAATTTGTTTGGTACCATGGTACCAAGTGGCATCCCCTATAATACTCTCTTATTGCCTAATCCCAGCACCTGTCAGACTGTAAACCAAACGCAACACTGCATGCCTAGGATCACAGAGATTAGGGACACCATCAAATTCCAATCACAGGAAGCAAGGCGTATGGACACCACCAGTAACTTTCTTCTTTGGCTGTCACAAAAGGCAGCTCTGATAAAATTTGACACTTAAATCTAAGATAAACCAGAGAAAAACCAACCAGCTTAAGTTCAGCTCAGCCGCACTGATGATGTGCCCATAGGACAATGCCAGAATATCCCTTCTGAAATGAGAAATGTGGTGTTTCTCTTTGCACTTCCTTCCATTAAAAAAAAAAAAAAAAAAGAGGGAAGGAGGGAATGGCAAATGGAAAATTAGTAACAAGGCACATGGAACTCTGATGTCATCAGCCTCTTTCTCCAACCAGCTCTGGTTGACCATGTGTCCTGGTTTGCCTGGATAGTCCCAATGTATGCCTGCTGACAAAATGTTAGGTCCCTTAGTCCCAGAAGTGTCCCTGTTTAAATGACTAAACACACACACACACACACACACAAATACACATTTATTTGAGCATAGTTGACACACAATGTTACATTAGCTCCAGGTGCACAACTCCGTGACTTGACAAGTTTATACATTATAGCTCACCACAAGTAGGACTACCATCTGTCCCATTACGTGGTTATTAAAATATCATTGACTGTATTACTTATGCTCTGCTTCTTATTCCCATGACTCACGCATTCCATAACTGGAGGCCTGTATCTCCCTCTCCCCTTCACCCATTTTGCCCAGCTGCCTCCCCCTACCAGCATTCTCTATATCTGTAGTTCTGATTCTGCTTTTTGTTTATTTATTCATTTTTTGGATTCCATTTATAAATGAAATCATATGGTATTTGTCTTTCTCTGACTGACTTATTTCACTTAGCCTAATACCCTCTAGGTCCATCCATGTTGTTTCAAATGACAAGATCCCATCCTTCTTTTTTATGGCTGTGTAATATCCCATTTTGTATATATACCATATTTCCTCATCTGTTCATCTATTGATGGACACTTAGGCTGCTTCTATATGTTGGGTATTGCAAATAATGCTTCAGTAAACATAAGAGTGCATGTATCTTTTCAAGTTAGTGTTTTTGTTTTGCCTGGGTAAGCACCTAATAGTGAAATTATTGCACCATATGGTATTACTATTTTTAATTTTTTGAGGAACCTCCATACTGTTTTCCTTTTTTTTTTTTTTTTAAGATTTTTATTTATTTATTTAACAGAGATAGAGAGAGAGCACAAGTAGGCAGAGTGGCAGACAGAGGGAGAAGGAGAAGCAGGCTCTCCGCTGAGCAGGGAGCCCGATGCGGGGCTCGATCCCAGGACCCTGGGATCATGACCTGAGCTGAAGGCAGCCGCTTAACCGACTGAGCCACTCAGGCGCCCCGAGGAACCTCCATACTGTTTTCTATGGTGGCTGCATCAGTATGCATTCCCACTAACAGTGCCTATCTTCAACACTTTTCTCCATATCCTCAACATTTGTTCCTTGTCTTCTTGATTTTAGCCATTCTGAAAGGTATGAGGTAATATCTCAATGTAGTTTTTACTTGCATTTCCCTAATTATTAGTGATGTTGAGCATCTTTTCATGTATCTCTTGGTCGTCCATATGTCTTCTTTGGAAAAATGTCTATTCAGGTCCTCTGCCTATTTTTTAATTGGATTGTTTGTTTTTGAGTTATTGTAATGAGTTCTTTATATATTTTGGATATTAACCCCTTATCAGATATATCATTTGCAAATATCTTCTCCAATGTTGTCTTTTGGTTTTGTTGATGGTTTCCTTTGATGTGCAAATGTTTTTTATTTTGATGTAGTCCCTATAGTTTATTATTGCTTTTCTCTCCCTTGCCTTAGGAGACCTATCTAGAGAAATGTTGCTCTGACTGATGTCAGAGAAATTACTGCTTGCCCTCTCTTCTAGGATTTGTATGGTTTCAGGTCTCACATGCAGGTCTTTCATCCATTTTGAATTTGTTTTTGTGTTTGGTGTAAGAAAATGGTCCAGTTTCATTCTTTTTGCTTGTAGTTGTCCAGATTTCCCAGCACCATTTGTTGAAGAGACTGTTTTTCTCCCATTGTATATTCTTGCCTCCTTTGTCATAGATTAACTGACATGTGGGTTTATTTCTGGAGTCTCTATCTTGTTCTATTGAAATACATGTCTATTTCTGTGCCAGTACCATAGTCTTTTGAATACTACAGCTCTGTAGTATATCTTGAAATACAGAATTGTGATACCTCCAGCTTTTTTTTTTCTTTCTCAGGATTGTTTTGGCTATTTGGGATCTTCTGTGGTTCCATACAAATTTTAGTGTTATTTGTTCTAGTTGTGCAAAAAGATGCTGTTGGTTCTTTGATAGGGATTGCATTGAATCTGTAGATTGCTTTGGGTAATATGGGCATTTTGACAATATTAACTCTTCCAATCCATGAACACGGAATATATTTCCATTTATTTGTGTTATTTTCAATTTATTTCATTTATAGTTTTTAGAGTACAGGTCTTTCACCAGTTTGGTTGAGTTTATTCCTAGGTATTTTATTCTTTTTGGTGCAATCGTAAATGTCATTGTTTTTTAAATTTCTTTTTCTGCAACTTCATTGTTAGTGTATAGATAAGCTACTGATTTCTGGATATTAATTTTGTATCTTTCAATTTACTGAATTTATTATTTTTAGTAGTTTTTGGGTGAAATCTTTAGGATTTTCTATGTATAGTACCATGTTATTTGTAAATAGTGACAGTTTAACTTCTTCTTTACCACAATGGTACCTCTTATTTCTTTTTGTTGTTTGATTGCTGTGGCTAGGATTTCTAGTATTATGTTGGATAAAATTGGACATTCTTGTCTTGTTCTTGATCTTAGAAGGAAAGCCCTCAGTTTTTCCCCATTGAGGATGATGTTAGCTGTGAGTTTTTCATATTTGGCCTTTATTATGTTGAGGTATGCTCCCTCTAACCACATTTTGTTGAGAGTTTTTATCATGAATGGATGTTGAATCTTGTCAAATTTTTTTTCTGCATCTATTGAAATAATAAATCATGTAAAAGCAGTTAAAGGTATATGTAGAATGTGTCCCTGCAACCTTGTGAATACAGACTTACTGATGTCCAAAAGAGAGATGCTTCCAATTGGGAATGCAGTCACAATTTTGGTGAAATGGACACTAGGTCTGCTCTTGACCATCAAACTCTTTAAACCAGTAATGCAGCTAGCAGGCAGGGAAGGGAGTCACTGTGCTTCCAAGAGGGGCTGACCCAAGCGGTGGAGTGAAAATTCGGTTGCTGCCAAACAATGCAAGGAAGAATTACCTCTGGAGCCTGAGAGTTTCTGAGATGCCTCTTAGCACTCCTCTTTCCAGTAGCCCTGATCAATGGGACATTGTGGCAACTAGACACCGAAGAAGGTAAAGAAAAAAAAAAATTAAGAACTATATCCAGCCAGCGGCTGCCAGAGGAAGCAGGACACAAGACGTGTAATTAAATAAGTGACCTGTGGCAAATGTGTTTTATAAAATCTTCTCTCCCTATAACTTACATGAAGTGCACAGACAATGGCTAAGAATTTAGATTTTTAGAGGGGGATATGGCTGAATTGGCATCATCCCCAAATGATTCAGTGGCTGAAGGGACTTCACGTGGATTCTAGAAGCAAAATGGGTGGTGCTTGCTGGGAAATCTTCAATACACCCAGACCCAGTCACAAGTCACCCTTCTCACTCTGCTCTTCACTCCAGAAAGCTGACTCATATGGACAGTAGCACTGGGGCTCTTGTCTATTCTGGTTTCTCACTAAATTTAGCTGATAGGAAATCTAGCAGGAGATCAGAGTGGGAGGGAGAGCCTGAGTTATATACTCCCAGGGTCTTCTCCACACAGTGCTGTTCTGGCTGGCTGCACACACGTCTTAGCCAAAGGTGGAAGCTCCTGTCAGGCAGCCCTTTGTACAAACTTCTGCCATGACAGCCTCTGGTAGTTACATTACTGCCATGGTTTCTCTATGTTTTGCTTTCCTCTTTAGCCCTCTGTTAAACTCTTCTCAAGTCTCCCCATCTGAATGTGATGTTTGGTTTTATTTTGTTCTGTTTTTCAGAATCTCTGACGGCTACGTAGACATGAGCACGTTGTTTCCCAATATCCTACTAGGGAAATCTGCTGAGCATTGATTGACAATGCAGAGCCTGCACAGACCCAGGAATTAGCAGTAGCACTTGCCAGTGGGATTGATATTGATGGGTGGAGATGTGAAAGCAAACGAGTGCGTGGACATGGCATGAAAGATTTTACATGCCAAGAACCTCCTCCAGGTCCTTGGAGCTAAGTAGCTCAAGTCCCTTGCTGACACTGAACTTTTTATTCCTCAGGAGACCTGGCAGTCTCTTGGCAGGTAAAAGGCTGGCATAGTTGAGAGTGTTGGTACTATTACAAGAAGAGGGATCCTGGGAATTTTCCTAGAATGAATCCTTAATATAGAGATCCTCTAGACCTCACCTGCATTCTACCAAGCATGCTGGTAGTTGGTCCTCTAGCTTTGAGTCAGAATGTTGTAAACATTTTCCTCTGAGTATTTCAATCAGCCAGAAGGCAAAGACAGAAACATGGAATTGAGAGTTCCCCAACAAACCCTCTTGCAGTGAGGCCTAATACAATATGCCCCACATATTCTGAGTTGACTATTATTTTTTTTTTCCTTCAAGTTAAATTTGAGCAGCCAGCCAACAATTTCTGGACATTGGAGAAAAATGTCTAATGTGGAAGAAACAGACAAAGAAACACTAAATTGGAGCATTCTTGGCAGGGAACAAAGAACACTTAAACTCCATCAACATCTTCATAAATATAAATGATATTGCATCCACAAAACAGAAACATGAACATGTAGAAAATATAAAAGAGCCCCTGAAAATTAAAAACATGACAGCAGAAATAAAAACCTCAATAAAGGAGTTCTATGTCTCCAAGGAATTAGAGTGGAAAAAAAAAGATAGAAAATATAATAAAATAATTGCTCAAGAGGTCCAATTTCTGAATAATAGGAATTTTGGGACAAGAGAAAAATAAATAAATAAATGAGGATATCATTAATGAATTGAAGGCCTTTTTTTAACAAGTAAGTTTCTAAGTACTCATAAATTGAAAGAAATCTATACACAGCAAGAAAAAATTATATATATATATGTATATATATATATATAATTAGGATGTCCCAGAGCAATTATAACCAAGAGAAGATTCTACACAATTCCAGAAAGAGAGATAGAATGTAAATAGCAACACTGGAAGCAAGAAGACAGTAGAATTACTCCCTGAAAATTCTGAAGAAACAATGTTCAACCTAGTATTGTATCCCCCATCAAGTTACAAGAGTATGACAGTAAAATAGAAATATTTTCAGATATTTAAACTCTCAAAATATTGACTTCCTTTGAACCGTTGCTGAAGAAGGTACAGAAGTCTGTGCTGACAAAATGAAAGAGTAGATGGAAGAAGGGCAGATAGGAGACCAGCAAGCAGGTGCCCCCACACCAGAGAAGGGCGAAAGGGTCTCTATGGGGACTGTGTCAGTGGGTTGCATGATGACAGCTGCAGCCCCAGAAGAGTGGGACTGGAGAGACAGAAGGTCGAGGGATGTCATTACAACTGTTTTCTTGTAGCATTTACACTGAAGTGGATTATCACAGCTTGCATTTATACCGGGAAATCGAATATTGCAAGAGGTGATATTAAAGCCTCATGTCCCTCCACAGAATCACAGCTTCTTCTCTTTTCTCTGAATTGTAGCTTATATTCTTTTTTAAAGATTTTATTTATTCATATTAGAGAGAATGAGAGAGCACATGAGCAGAGGGAAGGGCTGAAGCAGAGGGACAAGCAGTCTCCCCGCTGAGCAGAGAGCCAGACATGGGGCTCAATCCCAGGACCCTGAGATCATGACCTGAGCTGAAGGCAGACTCTTAAC
>NC_138380.1:89032174-89052350 GCF_054177405.1 Leptonychotes weddellii
GGAGGGAGAGATGAACCATGAGAGACTATGGACTCTGAGAAACAAACTGAGGGTTTTAGAGGGGAGGGCGGTGGGGGGATGGGTTAGCCTGATGATGGGTATTAAGGAGGGCATGTACTGCACAGAGCACTGTGTGTTATATGAAAACAGTGGATTGTGGATCACTACATCAAAAACTAATGATATATTGTATTGTGACTAACATAATATAACAAAATAAAATTTAAAAAAGAACATTCCATTCTAAAACAGTAGAATACACATTATTTTCAAGTGCACACGTAACATTTTCCAAAATTGAACATATATTCCTCAACAAATTCAAGAAGATTGAAATCACACCATGAATATTTTCTGACCACAATGCTATGAAACTAGAAGTTGACCACAAGAAAAAAATCTGAAAAGAGCACAAATACAAGGAAATGAAATAACATGTTCTTAAACAACAGATGTGTCAGCCAGGAAATAAAAGAAAAAAATAAAAAGTACATGGAAACAAATGAAAATGAAAACACAGTGGCGCGTGGGTGGCTCAGTCGTTAAGCGTCTGCCTTCAGCTCAGGTCATGATCCCAGGGTCCTGGGATCGAGCCCCGCATTGGGCTTCCGGCTAGGTGGGAGGCCTGCTTCTCCCTCTGCCATTCCCCCTGCTTGTGTTCCCTCTCTCGCTGTGTTTCTCTCTGTCAAATAAATAAATAAAATCTGAAAAAAAAAAAAAAAGAAAATGAAAACACAAGGATCCAAAAGCTCTGGAATGTAGCAAAAGTGGTTATAACAGGCCTACCTTAAGAAGTAAGAAAAATACCAAGTGAACAACCTAACCTTATACCTAATGGAGCTAGAAAAAGCACAAGCAAAACCTAAAACCAGCAGAAGGAAGGAAATAATAAAGATTAGAGTAAAAGTAAAAGTAAATAATAAAACTATAAAAAAATAATAAAACTAAAAAAACAAAAACAATAGAACAGATCAATCAAACCAGGAGATAAACCTCTAACCATATTTACCCAAACCAATAAGATACCTAGGAATAAACTTAACAAAAGAGGTGAAAGACCTGTACTCTGAAAACTATAAATCACAGATGAAAGAAATTGAAGATGACACAAAGATATGGAAAGAGATTCCATGCTCACGGATTGGAAGAAAAAATATTGTTAAAATGTCTCCACTACCAAAAGCAATCTACACATTTAATGCAAACCTTATCAAAATACCAACAGCATCTTCCACAGAACTAGAACAAAGAATCCTAAAATTCATATGGAAAAACAGAAGACCCTGAATAGCCAAAGAAATCTTGAAAGAGAAAAACAAAGCTGGAGACATCATGATTCCAGACTTCAAGTTATATTACAAAGCTGTAGTAATCAAAAAAGTACAGTACTGGCACAAAAATAGACACACAGATGAATAGAACAGAATAGAAAACCCTGAAATAAACCCACAATTATATGGTCAATCAATCTTCAACAAGCCAGGCAAGAATATCGGATGGGAAAAATACAGTCTCTTCAAAAAATGGTGTTGGGAAAACTGGACAGCAAGGGTGCAGCAACTTCTCTCTAGATATGTCTCATGAGGCAAGGGAAATAAAAGCAAAAATAAACTATTGGGACAACATCAAAAACAAACAAAAAAACAAAAACACTTCTGCACAGCAAAGCAAACAATCAACAAAACTAAAAGGCAACCTGTGGAATGGAAGAAGACATTTGCAAATGACTTATCTGATAAAGGGTTAGTATCCAAAATATATTTTAAAAAAACTTATCAAACTCAATACCCAAAAAACAAATAATCCAATTTAAAAAATGGGCAGAAGATATGAACAGACATTTCTCCAAAGAAGAATCCAAATGGCCAATAGACACATGAAAAGATTGTCAACATCCCTGATCATCAGGGACATGCAAGTCAAAGCTACAATGAGATATCACCTCATGCCAGTCAGAGTGGCTAAAATCAAGAACACAAGAAACAACAGGTGTTGGCAGGGATTTAGAGAAAAAGGAACACTTGTGTACTCTTGTTGGTAATGCAAACTGGTACAGTCACTGTGGAAAATAGTATGGAGGTTCCACAAAACTTGAAAATAGAACCACCTTGTGATCCAGCAATCACACTACTGGTATTTACCCAAAGAATATAAGAACACTAAAACAAAGGGATGCATGCACCCTTGTTTATTGCAGCACTATTTACAATAGCCAAACTATGAAAATAGCCCAAGTGTCCATCGACTGATGAATGGATAAAGAAGAGGTGGTGTATAAATACAATGGAATATTATTCATCCATAAAAAGGCATGAAATCTTGCCATTTGCAATGACATGGATGGATCTAGAGAGTATAATGCTAGGTGAAATAAGTCAGTCAGAGAAAGACAAATACCTATCATTTCATTCATATGTGACATTTAAGAAACAAAAGCAAAAATGAACTATTGAGGGGCGCCTGGGTGGCTCAGTCGTTAAGCATCTGCCTTCGGCTCAGGTCATGATCCCAGGGTCCTGGGATCGAGCCCCACATCCTCCCATTGCTTGTGTTCCCTCTCTCGCTATCTCTCTCTCTGTCAAATAAATAAATAAAATCTTTTTAAAAAATCTTTTAAAAATGAACTATTGGGACCTCATGAAGATAAAAACCTCTGCACAGCAAGGGAAACAGTCAACAAAACAGAAAGGCAACCTGGGAAATGGGAGAAGATATTTGTAAATAATATAACAGATGAAGGACTGGTATCCAAGATCTATAAATAAGTTATCAAACTCAACACCCAAAAAATAAATAATCCAGTCAAGAAATGGGCAGAAGACATGAACAGACACTTTCCCAAAGAAGACATACAGTGGCCAACAGACACATGAAAAAAGACTCCACATCACTTGTCGTCAAGGAAATACAAATCAAAACCACAATGAGATACCACCTCACACCAGTTAGAACGGCTAAAATTAACAAGACAAGGAACAACAAATGTTGGTGCAGATGTGGAGAAAGGGGAACCCTCTTACACTCTTGGTGGGAATGCAAGCTGGTGCAGCCACTCTGGAAAACAGTATGGAAGTTCCTCAGAAAGTTAAAAATAGAGCTACCTTACAACCCAGCAGTTGCACTACTGGGTATTTACCCCAAAGACACAGATGTAGTGAAAAGAAGGAGAACATGCACCCCAATGTTCATAGCAGCAATGTCCACAATAGCCAAACTGTGGAAGGAACCAAGATGTCCTTCAATACATGAATGGATAAAGAAGGTGTGGTTCATATATATAATGAAATATTACTCAGCATCAGAAAGAATGAATATCTATCATTTACATCAACATGGATAGAACTGAAGGGGTATTATGCTAAGTGAAATAATTCAATCAGAGAAAGACAATCACCATATGGTTTCACTCATATGTGGAATATAAGAAATAGCACAGAGGATCAGAAGGACAGTGAGGGAAAACTGAATGGGAAGAAATCAGAGAGGGAGACAAACCATGAGAGACTCTTAACTCTGGGAAAAAACTGAGGGTTGTGGAAAGGGGTGGGTGGGGGGAATGGGGTAACTCAGCGATGGGTATTAACAAGGGCACGTGATATGATGAGCACTGGATGTTATATGCAACGAATGAAACATTGAACACTACACCAAAAACTAATGATGTACTATATATTGACTAACTGAATTTAAATTAAAAAAAATAAGAAACAAAAGAAGCAAAGAGAAAAAAATAAGAGAGAGAGAAAGATGCACCAAGAAACAGCCTCTTAGCTCTAGAGAACGAACTGATGGTTACCGGGGGGTGGGGGGATGGGTGAAATAGGTGATGGGATTAAGGAGCGCACTTGTGTTGAGCACAGGATGAGATATGGAAGTGTTGAACCACAATATTGTACACCTGAAACTAATATAACACTGTATGTTAACTAACTGGAATCAAAATAAAATCTTAAAAAATACACATAATCGTATAACATAAAAGTAAGCATTGCTAATATTTTATATACACCCAGTGCACAAATCTACTGGTATATAATACTAGAAATATATTAATATAATTTTATATAATTATTCTCATTAAAAACCATTTATTTTTCCGTAAAATTATTTTAATAGCTGTCAAATATTCTAAAATGTGGAAATCTCTCATTATTTTCATCATTTTGGGGGTTAGTCCCATGTAGTTATTGTTTCAGATGAGTGTTAAAACCTTGTTTTGAAATTTAAGAAGAAAAAAGAGCATTAGTATTTTGAGTGAGATTTTATAAAATTAAAACTATTTTGTAGTGAATTGGCATTGGTACTGCCTTGAAACTCCTTAAAGCAACTGCACATACTTCTCCATATAAATATTTATGATTTTTATGTTGTGCTATGTATTTCTCTATATATTTAAGAACTGTATTCTATCATTTATATTGTGAGATAATGCCTTAATAATAATTTACAGTGCATATAGCTAAAGGAGTTGGTTATCTTTATTCTATCATGGGACATTTTATTAAACTCTTTCATTTGGCCTAAACCTTTTGTCCTTTTGATTGTAGAAACCATCATGGACAACGCAGTGATTTGTCAAAATGTGAACAGTGCTCAGAGAAAGAAATAGGACATTTCCAGCACTCTAAGAAATACCCTCAGGCTTTTTCTCAAGCACTGTCCTCTCCCTCACCTAAAATTAGTCACTATCCCAATACTCAGAGTAAATAATCTTTTTACATTTCTTCATCATATTGTAACATAGGCATACATATCAAAAATATTCTTGTGTTTTAAATGTGTAAATGGACTCAAAGTTAATGTCACTTTTTGCCTGCCTTTTCTGGTCAAAAATTCATTTGGGATCCATTCATGCCTTTCACCGTAGTTGTTGTTTGAATATTTACTGTTCTCTAGTATATTATTGTATTTATAATTTATTTTTTCATGCTCTTGCTGATGGATAATTTCTATTGTTTCCATTTTGCTTATCTCTATAAATAATGCTGCTCTGAATGCTCCTGCATATATTCCTGGGAGTAAGAGTGTGCCTTGCTAATGGGCATGAACCTAAGAGAAGAAATTCAGGGTCATTCTTTTTCAGATTAAATTGATGATATTTACCTTATTCTAAAGTGGCATTACCAGTATTACCCACGTATATTCACACTGGCGGTGAATGAGAGAAGAGAGAGTTATGAGTAGGAGATGCAGAGGGAGAGGGAGAGAGAGAATCTCTCATTCACTGCCAGTGTGAATGAATCCCACATTTTGACAGATATTTTTTTAAAAATGTAGTCCTTTAGGTGACTGTAGAGTGATACCACATGGCTGTTTTCATTTGCATTTCTCTGATTAGAAATCTGGTTGAGCATCTTTTCTTATCATTATTACCATTGGATGTCCCAATGTGGAAACCGTGGTTTGGATGTGTTGTTCACTATTCCACTTGGCTCTTTGACTTTACTTCTTAGCTTTTAGAGGTTCGTTATAGATATTCTTCATGTTGTCTTTATGTCAGATGTATGAGTTGTCCCTTCTAGAACATCTTACAGCTTGCATTGTGTTACCTGTGTGATATAAGACCTGAAGTTCTATCTCCTCCCCTATTCTTTGTTTATTTGTATCCTCATTTTCCCCCCGATTAGTCTATTTCTGCATCAAAATTTCTTCCACTTTCTGTGTTTTATTTTCTTTACATTTTCTAGTTTCCCTACCTACATCCTTAAGTAATGGATTGGACACCTTTCCTTTTCTGGTATCAGAATTTAATGCTATCATTTTTGCTCTAAGCCATACTTTAAGTGCATCTCATAAATTTTAGCATGTTTTATTTTACTTGATTTATTTAAAAAGTGTTAAAATATCCTTTGTGATTTATTTCACCCATAGGTTATTTAGAAGTTTGCTATTCAATCTCCTAGTGCATGGAGGATTTTCCAGATCCCTTTGTTATTCTCTTCATTCTGTACTTATTTTCCTTGGGGTTCAAGAAGATACATTGTGTGACTTCATTCCTCTTATATTTATTGACACTTGTTTTATGGCTAGAATATTTTCTACCACCACATATCTTCCATGTGCACTTGAAAAGGATGTCTGTTCTATTATTCTTGTGTGGATTATTATATAAATGCTAATTAGGACAGTGTTGTTCAAATTTTTGTTATCCTAAAGTTTTTTCTTCTTTCTTAGTTCTATCAATTAGTGTGAGAGGGAGGTTGAAATATATTTTCTATCAGTTCCATCAGTTTTGATTCATGAATTTTTACAGTTCTTTTGTTAAGTATATACACAAGAAGTACAATTATTTTTTGGTGACTTTTATTATCATATAATGTCACTATTTCTGGAAATATCCCTTGTTTTGAAGTCTACCTTGTCTATAATTAATGGAGCCACTCATGCTTTATTTGGATCAGGTTTTGTTTAATATATCTCTTTTTCATTCTCCAAATTTTAACATTTGTGTAAACACTTGTGTAAATATAACTCAGTTTAAAGCTACCATCATGTTACCTGTTTTTATGTGTCTCATCAGCTGTTTATTCCTTCTTTGTCTTTTTTCCACCTTCCTTTGAGTTGAGATGTATTAAGTGATTCCATTTTATCTCAACTTTGGCTTATAAATTGTACCTATTTGTTTTGTGTGGTATATGGTATGCGTGTAGTGTAAGTGTGTGTTTGTGTGTGTGTATTTGTAGGTGTGTGTGTGTGGTGTGTTTATTCTGGGTGCTGTGTGGTGTGTGTTGTGTGGGGGGGTGGAATTATGAGGGGTTATGTTGTGTGCATGTTGTGTGTGCAAGATTGTTCTATGATTTGCAGTGTACATCACTAACTTGTAATAGTCAAATATCAAATAATGTTACACCACCTCAGCGCCCTATAAGAGGACTTTCTTTTCTCTGTCCTGTTATTCCCTGGGCTATTGTTGTCATATAAATATGTCTCCACATATATAAATGAATACAGTAAACAAGTCAAAATGTAACTTTTGCTGTAAAGAATCAGTCATGCTTTATACTTACACTTGTTTACCATTTCCAGTACTCTTCATTCATTTTTGTAGATGCAAGTATCCATCCATTGTCATTCTTTTTCTTTGGAGATTTTTTCTAGTGCTGATTTAACAATTTGTTTTCTCAATTTTTTTTCACCTGAAATAATCATTTTTTTCCCTTTGTTTTTGTAGATATTTTTACTGGGAATACAATTCTATTTAGAAGAGAATTTTTCCAAGGCTTTAAAGATGACTCTCCATTTTCTTGATTTCATAGCCATTGATAGGAAATGTATCACAATTCTTAATTTTGTTTTTATGTAGGTGATGTGATTATTTTTTTCTCTGGATGTTCTTAAGATTTTTTTCTCTTTATCATTGATTTTCAGTGATGTAATTATTATATGCCTTCATGTGGTCTTCCTATGTTAATTCTGCTCACCGTTCATTGTGATTCGGGGGTTATATGAGGTCACTATTTTCATTTATTTTACAAATAACTTAAATTGTAGCTATTATTTTATTGTATATTTGTATAGCCCTTTTGCCTCCTTCTTGGACTTCAATTTCACGTATTTTAAATTGATTAATATTTTTCCACAGGCAATTGATGCTCTGGCCATTTTTTTTTTCCAACTGTATTTCTCTCTGTGTCTCTTTTTGTTAGAGTTTTGTTTGGTATGTCTAATATTCCAGCCTTTTACTCTGCAATCGCTAACAGACTGCTGTTAATCTCATCCAGTTTATATTTTATTGTGTATTATTTTTCATCTCTAGAAATTATTTTGAGTTGTTTAATGTCTTCTATTTCTCAACTTATTACAAGTTCTGATTTCAAAAACTTATATATCAGACATGCAAAAAAAATGAGAGTAAAATGATCCAATCGGTAGAGAGATTCTGAAACAACAGGATGATGACCCCAGCAAACAAGAACATTAAATCGCGCTGTAATTGTATTCTGTATGTTGACAACAGTTAAGAAAACCCTGCCATGTTAAGATTCTTTGTCTCAAAATGGACTGCTATAACGTTTCCTTATGATTAGTGTATGAATCAGATATATTTTCCCATCTTAAATTTTAAGCTATCTTTGTCTTTATAATAAAACTGAGTCCGTGGAGCACCTGGGTGGCTCACTTGTTAAGCGTCTGCCTCTGGCCCAGGTCATGATCCCCGGGTCCTGGGATCGAGCCCCGCATCGGGCTCCCTGATCAGTGGGAAGCCTGCTTCTCCCTCTGCCACTCCCCCTGCTTGTGTTCCCTCTCTCGCTGTGTCTCTCTCTGTCAAATAAATAAATAAAATCTTTAAAAAAATAAAACTGAGTCCTTTGGAGTTTTTTTTTTTAATCAAGTCTGAACATTATCTCCATTTTAAGTTGAGTGTTTAATTGATCACATACAATGTAATTATAGATATAGTTGGGCTTAAATGGGTCATCTTGCTTTCAAATTGTTTAATCTGTTTTTCTTTATTTTTTTCATTCCTTCCTGGCTTCTTCCAGTGAATTGAATATTTACAACATTCTATTTAAAAATCTATTGGGATTTTTAGGTATCACTTTCTTTTTAAAAACATATCATTGCCTATTCACTATTTATTCTTAATCTATGATAGTTTTTCATGAATTAGTAAGATGACACTTCACATAGAACCTTACAGCAGTAGATACCCATTTACTGGGTTTGTCCTATTGTCAATATGCATATTACTTCTCATAAACTTCATAACATGTAGTTATTCATTTGTCTTTAAACAGTTAATTTTCCTGCAGAGAATTTAAGAAATATAAAACTTAGTCTGTTTCTGTACCAACATGTTTATAATATTCAGTGCTCTGCATCCCTTAATTTACATCAAAAATTTCTCTTATCATTTTTCTCCAACTTAAAGAACTCCATTTAGTATTCTCTAGAATGAAAATGTGTGCTGGTTGAGCATCCTCTCAAATTTGGTGTATCAAAAACTACCATTATTTCATTTTCATTTTTGAAAGAGATAATTTTCTGTATATAAAGAAATTCTGGTTGGATAGGATTCTTTTTTTCTTACTTTAATGAGGTTCCTCCATTTTCTTCTGACTTGGATTATTTCAGTGAGCATTAGTGGATGTTTACATTGCTGCTCCCGTGTGTAATTGTCTGTTTTTGTTTTGTTTTGTTTTGTTTTTTCCTACTCTGAAATGTCCTAGTACGATTTTGGTGGCCTTTATCCACATTGGACTTTATTAAGCCTCTTGGACCTGTGTGATATTTTTTTCACTAATTTGGAAAAAAAAATCAACTATTACTTATTCTAATATTTTTCCATCCCAGTCTCTCTCTTTCCTCTTCTGGGTCTCAAATTGCACATATATTTGATAATGGTATTGCCCTCAGGGGGACAAGATTTTGTTCATTTTTCTCACTTCTTTCCCCATCTCAGGTTCTCAAATCTTTTTATCTGCAGTTTCCAATATGCTGTTCTGTCCACAGACTGATTTTTCCCCACATATTCTATTTCTCAGTGCTAGAATTCCAATTTCATTCTTATACTTTCTATTTTTCTGCTATCATGCTGTCTTGACTCATTTTGTCTGTCTTTGGATTTACTTTAACAGGTATGAATATATTGTCTGTTTAGAAATAATTGTTTGCCAATTTCAATATCATCTTCATTTCTGGGCAGCTTATAGTCCTGTTTTCCTGGTTATATAATGTATTGGCCCCAAGTTTTGGATATAATGTTTTTAAGAACCTACATTTTTGTTTTCTGCCTTTAAAAGCTGTTGATATTTTTTTCTTGGAAGTCAGTTCATTTCCACAGTGTTCTTAAACTTGCTTTTAGGCTTTGGCAGGGAGGTTTATATGACCCTGATTGGTGTTACTCAGTCGAATGCCAGGTGTTGGGAGTGCTTGATCCTCACCCCTCTGTTTCTCTGAAGTCTCCCACCTTTACTATTTCTGCCCCTCTTTCAGATCCCACTAAACATTTCTTCCCACATGGAGCGAAGCACGAGGCCAAAGACTTCAGGGAACTCTAGGCAGCTCTGCGCAGCCCTCTGTCCATGACGCCGAGGGATATAGGTGTGCTGCCCCAGTCTCTGGATCCTTCTGCTTTACCCCCTCATCTCTGCAGGTTGTCTTCTCTGCTTAGGCACTTCCTCCCTGTGCTTCGGTCTGGAAATTACTTTGAGGCAGAAAAGCACCTTCATATCCTACTTGTTTTCCATTTCTTTGAGACCACATAACCCAATATCTGAAGAGAGTTGCTTCATATCATCTTTCTCGGGGCATCATTTTTGAAGGCAGAAAGGCTAGTCCGGTACTAGATACTTAATGATGGCCAGAGTCAGACATACTGCTTGTCACTTTTTAATCTCAATGATATTTATGATGGGCGCTAAAAGGAAAGTGTAAAGGGATCAACCTCTGTCTCATATTCTCTGGAAGGACTAAGGCAGTGTTGGCTGTTATTTCTACTTAATATAATTCACTGGTGAAATCAGCTAAGTTTGGAAATTTCTTTTTAGAGACTTATTTATGACAAATTCAATTTATTTAATAGATGTAGGACTATTAAGTAATTAAGAAACTAATTACGAGAACCTTGAGATTTCTACAAAAGAAAAATGTTTGCTCTCAGACTTCCACAAAGCCTAATATCCACGGCTTCAAAGCATCTTATATTGTGAGGGAAATGCTCTAGCCTCAGACAAGCCACCATTTATGTGTGGGGACAAAGAAACATAGACAAGCAAGGATGAAGGAAGTATAACACCCATGCATCCTTTCTAGCAGAACAAAACAAACTTGACATATTTTTTAGTAGCTTGAGAGATGGATGAACCTTTCAAAGTAGTGCTTTTATTAAAAGGAGATAAAATCCTACACAAGGAAAACTTGAACAAAATTGGACATGAGGGAGCAAACTATATATGAGCTTAAAGAACAAAATGTCTAATGACATGATAGCATTGAGAGCATGTTTATCCTCATTTCTTATTATGTAATTAAAGTGGATGGGTCAAAGCTTTAATCTCAGATTGGGCCTAAATGTGCGTGAGTCAAACCTGAAACAAGGTGGTCCTAGAAGCCTTGCAAATTGCACAAATTCAACACGGATGCATTTTAGTGAAAGATAATACCGTTACTTACTCACTGGGATGGAGACTGGAGCTGGTTTGACCCAAAGCTAATGCAGCAGTTCAAGGCAGTGGTTGGGACTCATCTTTCCTTTCCACGTCTAGACTCTGAATAAACTCTGACTGGCCTCACTCTATCAGAAGGGTCATTCCCCACAGGAGAATGAGAACTGCGGGGGGTTCGACCCACGATCAGTACACAGAAAGGTAGTCTCCTGGGATATTCTCCAAAGAGTTCTGATTCCTCTAGCTTGGTTCATCTGCTTACACCACAGCGATCCACACAGCCAGGATTCTTTAGGCTTGATTCATGGTCCCACCTCAGTGACTAGAGATGGGTGCAGCCTGTTTAAATCACACAGAATGTGTTCCTTGTGAGAAAGGAGTATATCCAGAAGAAGGGGGAGAATGGGTCTGGATCAATAGACTAGCACAACCAGAAAAAAAACAAGGGAAATTAACAAAACTTTGATCCTAATTATTTATATTTTAATCCATTTCTATGTACATATTTTCAATGTTGTGAACACATAGAAAGAATTGTATATTTTAACATTCATTTTAAATGGTAACTATTATATCTCAATATGGAGAACAGGAAATTTGCTCCCTCCAAATTAAAGTATCCTTGAATACTGTAACCAGAGATAAACACTTGTGTTATTTAAGTGAACTTACTCCAGGGGAAAAAAAATATATTTTAAAATATGGCTACACTGTCATCTTTAATAGCCGCCTAGTATTTTATTTTATGCATGAAATTTACAGAGCTAACTAATAATGGACATTTAGATATTTCTGTTTGTGTGTGTTTGGAGAGAGAAAGAGAGGGAAGGAGGGAGAAAGAGAGAGAGAGATCCATATGTGTTTAAATTTAGGTCTAAAACTATGTCAAAGATGGAATATATCAAAACATATCTTAAAGCTTCTGAAATGCTTGACTGAAATGTTTGGTTTTTCCCTCTGTCCAAACAGCTTTAATAACAATAACAAAAAGATTGTGAAATATGGAGATTTTTTTCCCCTCATGTTGGGTGCATTGTTTTTAGGGGCTTTAGCAAACTGAAATTAATGCCAACAAGGAAGGATGAGGAGGGTGTTAAGCAGGTAAGTTGCGCTATACCCTAGAGTGGGTGGGTGTAGTCAGATAGTGAGGAAAAGAGCTGGAGTGAGAGGTTGAAAGTTTAAGTTACAATCCATTCCTGATAGACGTAGGAGGTTGAGTTAAAGACTGAATGTTGGTTTTATTCAGTGAAGACAACAGAGGAAGGTAACATTTCCACATCTCTTTCCTAGGCAGTGCATTGATTGAAATAGGTCAAGTCTACTTTAAAATATTATACGTAGACAAAGAGTAGAAGTTTTTATTATTTAGATTCAATGCTCACTGCTTTCTGGTTTTCATTTGCAGAGAAATACTTCAATGTCCTCTTTCCTTCAGTTTGGTACCATTAATTCCGGTATGTTCAGCCAAATTCAAAAGGTAAAAATGTAACTGTAGCCGGTATTCTAAATCTCATCATCAGGTAGAAAATAGCTTTCTTTTACAACTTTCTGGACTTGTATCTCCTAGTGCTATATATCCCGTTGATCTTGCAAACACACTGGAGGCTTTATATTCCTTGCCAGTAAATTATAAGTAAATCGTATAGACCAACACTATACCTTGAAGCTGTAAGTCTTTGTTAAATGACCCTGTATAATATTAACTTAAATGTACTATAAATTTAAACTGTTTCTTTTCTGTTGGGTTTATAGCAAGATTGCTGTGAACAATTTCTATGCAGACCTTGAGCTTTTGGGCTGATTTATACATTGTTGTTTATGCATTGTGTCTCCTCTATATGTTACATTCTTACTCTTTCCCAGGCTTGTTTCACAACTGCAAATATATAAAAAATAAGAAAACTTTTTCAGATGTTGGCGGTTGAAAATTATTTTTTTCATTTGCCTCTAGAGACATCAGTTCACTTTATGATTCAGTTAATTTTAAAATATACGTATGAGAATTGAAGAGAAAGCTGTAGGCACTGAGCATACCTAGAACCATCTTTCCTTATCTTCTTAGTTTGTTGCTAAAATTTATTACAAAAAATCACTTTTCCTCTCTCTGTGTTGAAAATTATTTTTTTAAACTGAGTTTGAACATTTGCTATCAAGTAAGGATATCATAAATGTTAAACAAACTGAACAATAAGCATGTATAGATCCTTATGGCAATAAACCCCACGCTTATATACTCTTCAAAGGAGGAAGCACCAACAAGCAGAGCCTTCTGTCCCTCCAGGCACAAACGGTAGGTCTTAAACTACAGCTGTGTCTGCCCACCCCCAGAAGTGATGCGATGGTGTTGCAAATAAACAAGATGCCCTTATTGGAAGAGTCTGGTGTAAAAGTAACCAAGAAATAATGATAAGGTCCAAGATACCAGATCCAGAAAAAAAAAATGAAATGAGCATTTTACCTCAGTATTTTTTTAAAGATTTTATTTATTTATCTGACACAGAGAGAGAACACAAGAAGGCAGAGTGGCAGGCAGAGGGAGAGGGAGAAGCAGGCTCTCCCCTGAGCAGGGAGCCTGACGTGGGGCTCGATCCCAGGACCCTGGGATCATGACCTGAGCCAAAGGCAGTCACTTAACCGAGTGAGCCACCCAGGCACCCCAATATGTTGTATTTTTAAAATAAGAGTTGTTTATGAAGTGATTTTGGTAAGAACAAAGTTAATTTCCTTTCATTTTTAAGTATTCAAGGAAGTAGTTACATATTATAGAATGGATTTCTGATTTGGAGGGAAACAAAAGTCTGTCTTATCTATGACTAAACCAGGGCTGAAGAGTACTGAAGTAATGCAACCTTAAGGATATGGTTTGTGTCACGGTAAGTTCTTAATTGAATGTTAATTGAATGTTGGCTGCGTTCTTAATTGAATATTGCGACCTTAATGTTATTCTGCAGTTCATTTACTCACCCTTGATAAAATTCATTTTGTCTTCTTACAGCCTTTGCAAAACTTCATTACACTCCTCATACCCAATACTTGCCTTTTATTCAACAAATGACCTTGTCTCCTAAATCATTAAGAACATTGAAATTGATAAGTAAGCATTGCATGGATCCATCTCACAAGATGTTATGATGACTCAATCTTTATTATTGGCATTATTTAATTTCAGTGTCATTTTCTGTTGCTGTTATTAATGATAGTATTATTTCCTGACATCTTATATATCTGAAGAAAACCATGAGGAAGGAGTCTTGCATCAAAAACAAGGAACTTCTCTGCAGACTAACTTGCATTCCCAGAACTTAACTTATCCATTCCCTCCTTGACATGATCTATGAGGTAGAGTTTCCACATCAATACAGCAGGTTTCTCTTCTTGGTTCAACAGTTTATTTAGAAGAATCATGACTCTTCAGGAAAGGCTTTAAAGTCTGGAGAATGTGGTACTAAGAATATTTGCCTGAGTGGCCCAAGATTCCATCCAATGATACTAACTTAGTAGTTGGGTGGCAAGTTGACCAGAAACCACACATATCTCTGACAACTCTAACAAATTCTTGCTCTGAAGGGGACATGGCCCACATTAGGAATACAGCAAGGTACATTTGTCCTGGTTTCCTGGATGATGGATATACGTTTATCAGAAGTCCACATCAGGGATGCCTGCGTGGCTCAGTCAGTTGAGCATCTGCCTTTGGCTCAGGTCATGATCCCAGCATCCTGGGATCAAGCCCCACATCAGGCTCTGTGCTCAGCAGGAAGCCTGCTTCTCCCTCTCCCTCTGCCTGCCTTTCTGGCTACTCGTGATCTCTCTCTCTCTCTCTCTGTCAAATAAATAAAATCTTTAAAAAAATAAAAAAAAAAAGAAGTCCACATCAAAAGTGACCTTGTTGGATTTGTTAAAAAATATAAAGAGAACAGTTAAAATTAAATGCATCATATAGTATTTCCAAAACAATAGACAGTATAAAAAAGGCAATACATATAGCAAAAAGGTAAAGTTAAAATATATAGAAACATAAATCATAATACAAATATAAAAGATTAATATTTGGATCCTAGCTATCACGATTAATAGTTTAGATTTCTCTATGAAAAGACAAAAGCGGGTTCAGTGAATGGAAAGGCAGTAGAAAATTCTAGAATAATATACAATTAGATGACAAAAGAGCCTTAGATTAATTTGTAATAACATATGCCAAAGTAAATTTTAAATAGATTGCAGAGTTGAATGTTTCCAAAAAAATTAAGGAAATACTATATTTCACCAATTCTAGTATCTGTATATTTCAACATTTTAGTATCTTTGAATAGGGTTGCATTTTACCATGAATGACGTATCATAGTTTTATTTCTTAATGGTGCATAAAATAATTGTGTATCTTATAATTGAGATGTCTGATTTTGATGAAAAATGGTATTTACCAGAAAAAAGGAAATTACTTACCTGATCTTAAGTGGGAAAAGATTTTCTAAGCAATTTGAAAATTACTCTAAAAGCATTACTGAGGGGTGCCTGGGTGGTGCGGTTGGTTAAGCATCCAACTCGTGCTTTCGGCTGGTTGTGATCTCAGGGTTCTGAAATCAAGCCCTGAGTCAGGCTCCATGCTCAGCACAGGTGTCTGCTTGAGATTCTCTCTCTCTCTCTGTCCCACTCGTGCACTCTCTCTCTCTCCAATAGATAAATAAATCTTTTTTTTAAAGCATAACAACTGAGCCAAAGGTATAAAAAAAAACTTCACTGAATTAAAAAATGGCAAAAACCATATTAAAAGTCAAACAATAAACTGCAATGTAAGTGACATATATGGGTTACTATGCAAATTTTTTTCATTGTACATAACTTTATACTTAAAAGTTAGAAAGCCAGTATGAAGAATTCCAGTATGCTCTTCACACAGATTCTTCAAATGGCAACATTTTCCCATATTTGCTTTAGCCTTATCTCTTCCAGTAGAAAGATGAATATATATATTATGCATACACACATCCTTTGAGAATAAATTGCAGAGATGATGTTCCTTAATCCATAAATATTTCATTGTGTATTTCCGAACAACCAGGACATTTTCCCACATATTCATAATACAATTAGAAAATGAGAAAATTAACATTGATACAAAACTATTAATTTACATAATTATTTAATTTTAATAATTATCCCAATAATTTTATTTATAGGAGAGAAAATCCCAGGCTATGAGTTGCATTTAGTTCTCATACTTCCATTTTCTTTAATCTAGAACACGTCTTCAATGATATTTTATCTTTAGTTGACCTTGAGCTTTTGATGGGTACAGGTAAGTTATTTTCTAAAATGTCCCTTAATTTGAATTTGTCTGAGATTTCCTTACCATTGAATACACTTCATTCATTTTTTCTAAAAATACCCCAGAAGTGGTGTTGTGATCTTCTCATGGCCTCAAATCAGAAAGAAGAAAATGTCAATTTGTTCCAATACTGATGATGTCAATCCTTTGATCAAATTTGTGTCAGCCATATTTCTCCCCTGTAAAAATTACTATTTTTATGATAAATAGTATCTATGTGTAGATACTTTGAGAATATGTAAGTATCCTTTTACTAATCAAACTTTCCCCCACTAGTTTTACCACCTGCTACTGTGTCTTGCCTAAAACAGCTATTACTAGGATGGTCACCAGGTTTTCATTCCCTAATTCTGCCAGTCTTTCTATAAATATTAGCTGGATTCCACTGTAAAAAAAAAAAAAAAAAAGCCCTCCATCATTTACTCATATAAGTATGGACACAGATTCTTACTTTATTTAATAGGTAATAATCAATTAATATTATTTATTTTGATGTGCAAATTGTCCCAGAATTATCCAATTATCCAATGGGAGTCCTATAAATCTACCTCTGATGAGTGTGTGTGTGTGTGTGTGTTGTCATGATCCTTTATTCCTTAAGCATTCCCCTTCCTTTCTGGCACAGACAGATGTGGTATATCCATCTTATATTTTTACTGTCCTAGTCTTGGCACCAGCCATTTCTCCAAAAAATTTTGTTGGATTATGGGCATTAAGTTTACAAATTGCTACTATGGTACCATTCTTCTAATCCTTCTCAGATAATAGAACTAAGATGATAGATAGATAGATGATAGATAATATGTTTAGACACATAGTTTATACAAATATAGAGTTAAATTTATATATATACATATATATACCTTTATCTATAGTAAAAGTAGATGTAGTTATGTACATATACAATTATCAATTTATATAACTATATCTATATATGATTATGTCTATATGTCTAGATATATTTAACCTTATATAAAATTATATCTGTATCTATTTACCCAACCACCTATGTAAAACCATGAATTCCTGTCAGTGTCTTTGACTTTGATGCAACATCAAGGGATTCATTTCAAATGTTACCATTTCTGACAGTGAGAAACCTGGTTCCCATTACCCACAATACATTTACATATTTGTTCAGTCCTAGAATGTACAAAAGTCACTTCAAAATAGCTAACCTATATCTCTGTAAGAAAAAAGAAAGAAAGAAATTAGTCAGTAGTTATTACTATTTTTTGTTTGTTTAAGCCTGAGGGTGTAGAGTCAACATACTTTGTGCAAATGTTACTTGAGTTAGATCTTGTTTCTCCACTCAGTGTGGCAATGCTACTCATTTTAAATATGGTTTAAGTACATTTGTTTCTATTTCAGGTTGGAGTTTTGTCCCCATCCTTGTCGATTGTGGTGTGTGTGTGTGTATGTGTGTGTGTTTGTGTGTGTATAAAATATGAAACATTAATACAGTTTTGAAAATCAGCTATTCAGAGAAATGACCCTCCATCCATCCTTTTTATACTTTTCTAGTCTATGATTTTCTTCCCCTGTCCTACTAATTATTGTAGGAATTTCCAATTATTAAAGATCAAGCTATAAAAGTTATATTCTACTTTAAGGATTATCTATATAGTATATATATATTATAGTAAACATTATATACTATATATTTGTTATACATATACATTTTATATATTTATGATATTTTATATTTTATAGTATATTTTTATTTTATACTTTTATAAGTTTTTAAAATTTTATAATTTAAATATGATGCATAATATTACATATAAATTTATTATTATATGTATTAGGCATGCTGTCTTATTTTAGGGTCTTCAGAAGCACAGTTTGAGTTAAGAACATTTTTTTTTAAAGATTTTATTTATTTATTTGACAGAGAGAGACACAATGAGAGAGGGAACACAAGCAGGGGGAGTGGGAGAGAGAGAAGCAGGCTTCCCGCCGAGCAGGGAACCCGATGCGGGGCTCGATCCCAGAACCCTGGGATCATGACCTGAGCCGAAGGCAGATGCTTAACGAATGAGCCACCCAGGCGCCCCTAAGAACATGTTTTTATGGTAGTTATTAAGATATATTCCCAGAAGGCATAGAGAAAACAGGAGAAGAGGAGGATGCTGAGCAGCGGTGGGATATCAGATGGAGTGAAATCCTGAGTGCTTGGGGATGAACAGCTCTAGTTATCCAAGGGTGGTTCTCTGAAGAAGGTTGAAGACTCAATAAGTCAAGAGTTAAGAATGCAGAAGTTACAGTATGGGTTTTCAAACCAGAAAGAAGAGCTGGATGGAACACCAAAAGTCTCTACTAGAACATGGCTAATAAACTTAGCTTCATTGAAGAGTGAGTCAAATGAAAATAGGAAAACAAGGATGAGGATATTGGATAGAGACATGAATTAAACTAAACACACCTGGATCTGCACTGACACATTTGGTACACTGAGCATCAAATCTGCCTCTAATCTTTCCAGCAATCAATATGGAAAGAAAGATAATTTGGTGTATCAGTTCATGATGACTAGAAGTTAAAATATTGGCAAATATAAAAGAACTCTAATAGCTCTTAGTATTAATATTTGAAATGAATTTTATCTGAGATTGAATACACAAAGATAACTGTGAAATAGTAGGATCCATTCATTCACAAGATTTTTACTATAAACCCAACTGCTTTTTACTGTAACCTTCAGTTTGGGTTATGTTTTTATAGTAAAGCAGAATTTAATTAAAAAAAATGTATAGGGCGCCTGGGTGGCTCAGTCGTTAAGCGTCTGCCTTCGGCTCGGGTCATGATCCCAGGATCCTGGGACCGAGCCCCGCATTGGGCTCTCTGTTCAGCGGGGAGCCTGCTTCTCCCTCTCCCACTCTGCCTGCTTGTGTTCCCTCTCTCACTGTCTCTCTCTGTCAAATAAATAAATAAAATCTTTAAAAAAAATTTATAAAACACATAAATTTTGTGAAACCACTTTTTCCTGATTTTATTTATAATTTATTTTCTGAATTTGTCAGCAGAAGCCTACTTTCTCCCCCTTTTATGTCAAGAAGTGAAGCTTAGTATCTCCCTCATAGAATGTCCTCCCCACCCCACCCTCTTTTTTTTTTCCTTAAGTAGTCTCCAAGCCCAGCATGGATCCCAGAATGGGGATCAAACTCAAGACCCTGAGATCAGAAGTTGGGACACTTAACTAACTGAGCCACCCAGGTGGCTTCCTAGAAGGTTCTTCTTTCATGTATATGGGGCTAGAGGAAAAATCAAGATGAAAAATTGATGTGAAAATTGTCCCAGCTTGGCTTGAAGTTATCTATCCAGGTAGCTAGCTAGCATCTATCTACCTATGTAAATAGGTAGATACTATATCTGTATCTATAGATATATATACTATATCTATATCTGTCTAAACATACTTAACTATATATAATTATATTTATGTCTATTTATCTATCCATCCATATAAAACTATGAACTGATATTCATCCCTTTGACTTCAATGCAACAGCACAGGATTGTAAAGACTTATCAGGTATTTGAGAGCCTCTAATTCAGATGAGTCCCCAAACTGCAAAAAAGAAGGTTCACATAGAAGATTGTCTCGTATCCTCACAGGTCACATCAGGAAGGCTGCACACAGCTGTGTGTGCCACATGGTAAGAGGTACATTGACACAAGGGATTAGATCCAGAGGATCCCCAATAGGGAGTTGTCTAGAAACTGAGTCATAATGACA
>NC_138380.1:89052450-89066847 GCF_054177405.1 Leptonychotes weddellii
AAATAATACATTATATGTTAAAAAAAAAAAAAGAAGAAGATAGTAGGAAGGGAAAAATGAAGAGATAATCAGAGGGGGAGACGAACCATGAGAGATGATGGACTCTGAGAAATAAACTGAGGGTTCTAGAGGGGAGGGGGGTGGGGGACAGGTTAGCCTGGTGATGGGTATTAAGGAGGGTACGTACTGAATGGAGCACTGGGTGTTATACACAAACAATGAATCATGGAACACTACATCAAAAACTAATGATGTAATGTATGGTGATTAACATAACATAATAAAAAAATAAAAGAAAGAAAGAAAAAAAGAAAGAAAGAAAGAACAAACATGGAAGGTGTTTTCCAAGTTTTGAAAATGATCTTATGTACTGGCATTTAGAATTGTTATATGGGGGATTTGCAGATTTGAATTTAAATCAGTGTATGAGTTAAAGGGACACAATTTGAAAGGACAAACTTGGAACAAATAAAGTGCCCTCCCCCATGAAGGTAAGCAGCATGAGAAAAAAAGTACTTCCTAGCAAGTTTGTCAATGAGATTCTGAATATAGTTGGAATTTTAATCAGCCAGATTTTAAAGTCCTTTCAAACTCCCCAATATTAGTTTTCAAAACTACCTCCTTTAAGAGTATGTCTTTGAGAACAAAAAGAAGTGGTTTCACATGCTGTACCAAACTGAAAAAGCTGCTAGCATCCCTAAGCCTAGTCAACTTGTCTTTAAAATTTGGACATTTCCATCTTCCTATCAAATTTCCCATTTAAAGTAACATAGTCTGCCTCTTAGTGGACCTGACACATAGTGCTAAGCAAAAAAAAAAAAAAAAAAAAAAGTGCATCGACTTCCTTCCACTTCGTTCAGCCTAAGTTAGAGTTTGAATCATGATCCACTTAGATAATGAATTGGAAGCACATAGTAAGATCTATGAGAGTAATATCAGATCCATATTTTTGTGCATGATACCTAGTGGTTTTACAAGAAGGCCACTAAACAAAGTCTAAATCAGGATTCTAGTCCATCCTGTCCCTCAGTGATGGGATGGATTCATTTCCTCTGTAACTCTACTTCCTCACCACAAAAGGGAGATGGCTCCCCCGTTTACCTCATAGGATTATTGTGAAAATCAAATGATAAGTTGCACATGGAAAATGTCAACAAACCATAAAGCAATTTAAGAACACTAAGTGATAACACCAATATCATATTATTATATTCATAAAATGGTAAGTAAGGTGTGCAGCTGAAAAGCTGGCCTAGGAGAAAGAAAGGGATCAAAACATTATTTTCTTGAGTAGTTTCCTTATTTTAATTGGTGGGAAAACTCTTTTGGGATAAGAGTATGGTACATGATCAATTTTCAGATTTGAGTATTTGGGGAAGTATCACCTCAAGTCGCATTCACACCTCCCACAGTTAATTTTTAGGTCATAGCCCTACAATGTCACCCCAAATGTTGACATTAACAGTGTTCTTGAATGAGGAGGGACATTCTTGCTCAGCAGCCTTCACAGGGGCATGGGACCAGATCTCTAAAAACACAATTCTTTCTTACCACATTGCCTACTCCTTAGAGCATTTAAAAACTTCTAACTCTGCATCAATTACATAGAGTAGAATAATTGAAAGTCCTCACAAGGCTTCAAAGGGTGAACTCATAATGCTTAAGTGAAGATAAAGGATGTAGAAAAAAATCACTCAAGCAGGCATGGTGTGCCTATGAGAATTACAAGTGTCCTCCTCACTCCTGGGGATTCTTTCTCAGATGCACAAGATGCACCTTAGGTTAACCAATGCATCTACTTTTCCCAGGGCTTTCCCAGTTTTAGCACTTAAACTTCTAGGAAATTCTCGAGTCCAGATAACCTGTGGTGGTTGGCACCATAAACTTTGCCTTCAGATTATGAGCCATCCAGATATGCATGAGGAACCCTGCCTTCAGGAAACCCCAGGCAAATGTTTCTAGTGAGGTCTTATATTTATCCCACTGGTCTTACAGCAAAGCCAGGCTGGATAACCTAGTGTACACAGGTGTAAAACCCCAATCAATACATTTCTGAAAAACGTAGAGACACTAACCTTGGTGCCTCCAGGGAAGCTTCAAACTTTAAACAGTACATTAAAATTCACTAGCCAACCCCGCTCATTCTTATCTTGGGCAAAGGTCAGTACCAGACTTCCAGGCATTGAGGAAAAAAGCACAGAGCCGTCCCACTTCAGCTGTAAGATTGCCCGATCTTTTGCACCGTTAAGCTCTTCCCAGAATCTCAGAAATGTAGAGCTGTAGAGAGATCCTTAGAATAATCAGCCTGTGGTAGCAGTATTCTAAGACGATCTTCAAGATTCCCGCCTCCCAGTATACGTATCACATATAAGCCCCTCTCCTTGTGGAAAGAGCAAGCGATTATGATGGGACATCATTACCGTGGTTGAGGATGTTCATCAATTGGCTTTGAGTTAATCAGAAGGGAGATTGTTCTGGTTGGGCCCAACCTAATCAGGCAAGCTTTTTGATGGAATGTAAAAGGTCAGAAAGATATTCTCCTACTAGCTTTGAAAGGAAGCTAACAGCTGTGTTGTGAGACCAGGGCGCGTGGTCCCCGGTTGACTCAGTCATGCTGCTGAAACGGAATGATTCTGCCAATGACCAAAAAGCCTGGAGGCTGAAGAGCCCAGTGCCTTTGCCTCTACACCCTGACATCTCAAAGATGGCATCAACTTGCTGAACTGAACAAATTCTTCACTCTTTAAAATCCAAGTAGTCAGTGTTGGTGCTCCAAAGTCAGTTTATTCATGAATAAGATGACTGGCGAAGGACTGGAAGTGAATTTCAACAGATCACTCTCAGTGAACTATGGAATAAACTGAGGATTACAGAACAGCCTGAAAAGGTTGTGATCTTTAGGCCTCATCTAGAGACATCACTAGCGCATGAAGGGGATTTAAATTGTATTGAAAGCATTGTTTACCCATCACTAATGACTGAGTGAATATCCCTTCCTTTGTTCTTACAGCAATCTTCTAAGTGAATGGACATGAGTTTGGTAAATGGGTTTAACCTTTCTCAGATAGAGAAATAAGAGGATTTTCATTTAATCTCTTTTCTAAAAAGCTAATGTTAAAATAAAACCTTTTGAGCCACTGGGACTTTATGTACAATGCATCATACATTACAATACTTATAACTTTAATCATATATTTACAAAGGAGATTATTACCATACCAGAAGTTCCTAAAGAGATAGAGGTCAAAACTATTATTGAGTTCAGGGCAAGGACATATATTCCCTGACAAAGATTCATTATTACTTAGTCTTTTAGTGTTGAAATTGTCAAATATTTATCTACCATAAATTCAATTTTGTCAAGAAAACAATTATTGTAAGCATATATATTTAACACCAATATGCAAAATGGCATAGAATAAAACTCTAGTCTACTTAAAATTTATGAAAAATATAAATATGTAATACTACTTGAGGTCTTAGTTCAAAGAATCAGGGGTTAGAAGGAAGACAAGAAGATTCAAATACCTCAGCCACACTGCCACAATCTCTGTGAAGCTCCTTCCATTATGACAATAATTCTTCTGCAGCTTCCTTTTCTCTTCTTCCACCTCATCCCCATCCTCTACCTCACTGAGAAACCTCAGTCCCCTTCCTCTTTCTAAGCCAGATTACCCCCTGATGCTCCCATTCAAAATTACCTTCTTCTCTCTTTGATTCTAATTTGTATCCTTCTTTTAGGATAGAATGGAGTCAATCACACCTTATTTTATTCACAAGTCTCTCTTGTTTAGTCTGCGTTCCCCATTCAGTGGTTGGCCTTCAGAGGAGTGGGGCCACATTTCCATTACTTTAGATATCCTCCACTGTGGCCTTCAGGTTGGATGTTTGTAGTTCAGATTTATTCTTGGAAGATACCTTAACTCTCTGCTCCTCCTCAGATGTGTCCATCAGGCTCCTGGACCATGGTTCCAATATTTTCCTTGCTTAAATGGCTTTTATCATTGGTAATTGGAATCTTACTCCCTCTGCCAGTATTTTTATCTACTTGGACATTTTGTTAGAGGTGGAGCATCAGTATTGGAGGTTACTTTATTCTGAGCACAGCACGGGTGCTTATGAGATCAAACTTGACAATCATTTTGGCCCTGGCTAACCTATCTTTACAAGTTAAATCAGCACACCAGACTGATGGTCTGAGTGGGTGGGGAGGGTGTGCCTAAGCTTGAGAGAAGAGGGGCATTGCTCTCAATCAGAGTAGCCATGATTCCATAGGAGATTCTAAGGGAAAGATGAATTTCATCCAAAAGCAAAGAGACCTGAATGTTTTCAGATTTCTTGCTGCATAAGATAATGACAACTAAAGTTGATGACAGCTGAAGCTCTTTATCTGTCTTTGTCATCAAAATCTTGCAGGTGTTTCTGATTCTTGGCTATATGGGTAATGTCACTGATGTCAGACATCTGTGAGTTGTCTAGCTTAGTTTCATAAAGGTTTTCTCAACAGAGTTCAGGGCCATTGACCAGGCCAGCATTCTGCTTTTTCAACAGGACACAGGTTTGGAGATATAGAATTTAATCCCTTCATTGGGGGGAATCGACTTCAATTCAAGACTAGCTGCTGAAAAAGAGAATTTGTGGCTACCATGTTCAGAGCATTATAGAAGTGAATGTCCTCACCAATGTACATCATGTGCTTGGTTTTGAACTCAATGTTAAATAGTTGCCCATTGAAAAGTCAAATTGTATACCCATATGTGTGTTCCAAGGCTGTAAATATTGCATTGTAAATATTATTTTTATTACTAAGGATAGTCTTGTTAAAGAGCAGACCCTTAGGTCAAACAGCAACACATTTTTTTTGGCATCTTCTTGAACAAGCTGTGAGCAGTAACAGCGGCAGTTGACTCACTGACAATTCTGAGAATACAACACAGCAATGGTGTTAGTATTTTTGAAGATCTAATGACAGAAGTGGTTAGGCTAGTGCCATTGATGCTATTGCTAGCAGTGATCATTGTCAAAACTATAGGAAAAATAATAATAGTAAAAAAATAAGCTTTCCTATCAAAACCATTCAATGTAGACCTTTGACCTCTCTGCATCTTTCCCCACCGGGAAAGGCCAATGTTCTATGTCTAACTGGATAACAACAGCATCATATCTAAATAAAATCAGATGTTCAATAATAACAGTCCAGACCACTGGCTTGGGCCCTATTACAGCTTAATCATTTGCAGTCTTGCCAATCAATCTTTCAGTGTCTGTAAGAACACAGAGCTTAGGCAGTCCTGTACCCCTGGTTCCTGGCCTGCACTGGCTGCACTTCACTCCATAGAGTAAAGAGTGTCAAGACCAGTTGGACCTCTGGGATGCTTGAGACTGTTCCTGCTCACTGGAGAAGGACATGGATGCCAGAACTGAAGAAATGCACCTTCATTCAAGGGGATGAGACCACTTTGAAAACATTATCCACATAATGTATCTCTATTATAATGCACTCGATTTCTCTTTCCACTTAATTTATGTTTTTATGTTTCTTTATTGAATCTTGCCTATTTTGCTTTGGTTGTACTGTTTATAATCTGTTTTATATTTTAAGTACAGGGAACTGGAAAGTAAAGAAGCTGCTTAAAATTTACGTATTCACTGAACTAGACAAATATGCAAAATATAAATATTTTCATAATTATTCAAACATAGCATCTTTTAACATCTTTATCTTTACATGTAGGGAGTCTATGCTTTTTACTTCTCCCTCTCACTGTGTCTTTAATCATCTTTTCAGTTGTCTTGATACAAATTGTGATTCTGAGCATTCTCGTCTTACCTCCCTATCCTTTCTTGTAGCTCTTCCAAGACATTGTATATTCTGGCAAATCAGATCTAAAACATAGGCTGATTTTCAGCCAAACTCTGTCTTCCATGATTGGATTCACTGAACTTTCTGTTCTGCTCTGCATTGCCTTTGATGTTGATTTGATTTTCTCTAGTGTGATTTTACTTGGATTACAAACTCTGTTTTCCACAATTTTTACCTTAGCTAAATATACATGACTGCCCATTTGATCTCACTAACAAGAACAGCATTAGAATATAATTTTATTTTTTAATGTAAATACACTATCTGAAGTGAAAAATGTAGTTAACTTCAAGTGTTCAAAAATAACTTCAACTTTTTTTTAGCAATTAATACAAAAATGGTATTGTAAATTAATCTCCTGCACACTGTCAGTAAAAAATTAATGTAACTGGAGAATACCATTATATTGATGGTATGGAGATATTGATAATAAGTGTTGAAGTACTGAGTTCAAAAGCTCTGGGGATTACAGACAGCAGGGAATTCTTCTTAAGTAGAGACATCTCAAGTAATGGGGGAGGCAGTGATGCCCAGCTTCCAAAACAAAATATCGGCATTCATGTCTGCTTAGATGTCCCCAAAGGCTATCTGACCAAATCCTAGCATTTCCCTTGAGCCACAACACCAGGGACATAGTAGGTGCTTATGCCATATTTGACAGAAAAATAAATTAATGCATGAATTCATAGATTAAAAATAAGATTAAAAGAAAGAGAAAACAAAAGAGAAGAATATAATCACATGAGCTCAGGAGCTCCTCCCTCTCTATTCATGTCTAAACATCCACAGGATTTCCCCATTCACAAAATAGAATCAATTCCCCTCAGACTACCAAGGTTTGCTATAGTTGTGGGTAAAATTAGGTGCTTAGATGCTCACTGTATAATCATAGCACTTTACATTATATAACATTTCAAAGTTTACCTAGTGCTTTAAAAAATGCATTATCTCATTTAAATTCATCTTCTATGAATGACTTCCATATTGCCCAGATGAGTGGCAATACATCTTAACAAAATTTTAAAATGAAAATGGTCATGTTGCGTGATGAATTCAATACTGCTCACAACTTTTTTTCTTTTTAGTGGTTCGAAGACACGTTGTTTTTGCATTTAAATTTGTAAGCAGGGAAGTGATGTCTAAAAAATTCATTCAGCAGATAAATGAGATATTGCTCTGCTTAAATCTATTCTTGGTAGTTTCGAATATAGGACAGCCTTCCTCCTTGTTCAGGAAATAGAAAAAGCTGGTTGAGCTTGGAAAATCAGATTATGCTTTTAAATGAGAGAGAAAGTATCTTGAGATTACTACCCTTATCCTAAACCATGGGGTCACTTTAGAGATTGAGATTTGAGCACAGTGGTGGTATTCCTGGTGGGGTGATAGGTGGTGGGGATGGCCCATCCTAATGCAGGCAATAAGGGGTGTGTTGACTGTGGAGAATCCAGAAACAACAATAAAACCAACCCAAAGTCAGTCTCTTTGTATAGTCACCACACACCTATCATTCTCAATGGTGTCAGTAGTAAAATGCAGACTCCAGCCTCCAGCCCTTACCCTACCCCACAGCAGACCTGGAGCTGAATCAGGGAAGGTTCAAATTAAAACTTCTAAAATAGAGGAGATCTACCCTGGAAAGTCATTGTACACAGTTCAGCCTACTCCCACCCTACAGAAGTGCCAAGTCCCTAAAGCCCTAAGCTTTCCAGCTGTATCAATGCTGATTTCCAATGCACATCACAATACATACCATGCATCAGGAGAATGTATGCGGTCTTACCTTCACCTAGATAATTGACTGATTATCCTAATAATAAACATATTAAGTTATGACAGCTAATTTTTCTCAAAGAATAAAATGATGTTATTTCAAATGTCATGTTTTGAATATTTGAGTTTCAATCCCCTTATTAATCACCCACAGTAAACTGACTCATTACAGGTATTAATTTGATCCTGTCTTTTGCTGTCAGATTATTAATGCTCCAAGCATAAAGTGTGTCATTATAGAACTTATTGTCAGTATCAAGTTTCTGCAAAGATTATGGAGATTTGTTTTGATAAGAGGAAAATAAGTTAAGAGTGATGTGGAATAATCATCTAAAGTGCTTAAAATAAACAATTAATCTTTTTAGCTGGAAATAAAGCCACACTGTCAATCCCCAGACTAACTTTTAAAGATGATGGATTCATGTGGAGGTGCTTCCTTATCCCAGAAGATAAATGTGGGTGACTTCATGTCTGCAGAGTCTGTGGCAGGACCTGCATCCCCAGGATCTTCACCTTTCCCTGAAGTGTCTGCTATTCACTGGCTTAAAAGAGGCAGCAAACTCAGAGCTTTTTCAGATGTCTTTGAAATCAAGGGTAATGCTCTCTGATTTATTTTCCTATTTTCCTCTGAAATGGCATTCAAGAGCCGTAGGAATTAAGTAGTGCATTATTTTGCCTGGTGAATTTTAGAATATGTGGAATTAATCTCCTTATAAAGCATGGCTTCAGTGTGTGTAACTGTTCTACTTTAGCTCAAACTTTAAGTACCCAAGAATGAAAATGAATTACTGATGACAAATCAATTATTCCAATTCTTGTAGTTCACAGTTAAGCTGGAATAAAAGTAATTCCATTGCAATGAAATAAATAAAGCAGTCCATAAGAAACATGGAGAAAATCTGGGTAGAAACTTCTTTTTATTTTTTTTTTAAGATTTTATTTATTTATTTGAGAGAGAGAATGAGAGAGAGAGAGCATGAGATGGGGGATGATCAGAGGGAGAAGCAGACTCCCTGCTAAGCAGGGAGCCTGATGCGGGACTGGATCCCGGGACTCCAGGATCATGACCTGAGCCGAAGGCAGTCGCTTAACCAACTGAGCCACCCAGGCGCCCTGTATTTGTATTTTTACAAGCGTGAATTCAGCTTCCTTCTTATAGTTCAGAGAAGACAAGAACTAAGGGAAAAGGAAACTAGTGTTCACTGAATCTCACTATGTTCCAGGCTTCTTTGTCATATGGAGCTTGTCATGGGCCCTCGAAACAGAGATACAGGTCTTCTTTAAGGAGTGCATGATTTGTTTTGAGTGCTTGAGCCAATACTACCCAATATCCCTTGATCGTCTATCCTAATGCTGGTATCCTAGCATCAGGAGGTAGACATGTCCCAGGTATCCAGAAAAACAATCCAAATATTCTCTTCACTAAGATAAGGTTGGAGGGTGTGGCCATCCTGTGTTCCCTGAAGAAGGATGGTGTTCCTTTCAGAGCTACATTGCAAAACCCAGCAAAGCCTGCACTAGAGGGAAGTCTACCTACTTTTCCTACTCTTGTTTCGTTTTGATGTTCAATTATACAATTCCATCTAATCCTCTGGAAGAGATGTTAGGGTGTCAGGGTTCATGTTATGAAATTCATATATGGTGACATTGGCTTGTACACATAGGAAGAAGGAGTGAAGTGGCTCAGACAACCTGGCTGGATTGCACACACTCTAGCAACATGGTGAGAAAAAACAATAGATTTTGCATCTGTGTTCATGAAACATAGGAAGATGTAATCTACTCACTTAGTAGCCCTAGGGACCACCAATGAGGATGGCCCACTAGTTCCTTGAGAACTATCATTCCATAGATGTCATGTTCATGTGGCATCTGGGTAGCTCAGTTGGTTGAGCATCAGACTCTTGATTTCAGCTTAGGTCATGATCTCGGGATTGTGAGGTCAAGCCCCATGTCCGGCCTTGCACTCAGGGCAGAGTCTACTTGAGATTCTCTCCCTCTCCTGCCCCTCCTCACCCCTGCATGTGCATGTATGCTCTCTCTTTCTCTTTCTCTCAAAAAAAAAATGTCATGTTCATTCTGGGAGTTGGCCAAATCCCTCCTTACAAGCCCTGGAGAACCCTAGTATTCCACCTAGTCTTTAGGGAACATTTCAGTGTTGGAGAAGACATTGAGAAACTTCTAATATAATAGAGAAATGAAAGAGTTTGTATTTATTAGGAATGTTGGGTCTTCCTTCCATGCAATAGAATGACATGGGGACCAGATTAATTTAGCCCAACCATAACTATAACTGATCATTGGTTAGTTTCATCGAAAGCAGACCCTGTTCTAATCAAGCACAAATATTCACAGAGGTGGTCAGTATATTTGGGATTCATTTGCATGGGATTATAAATGTGACCCATTTATGTTAAAACTTTTACTGTCCACTTCTGAGTACCATTAAGAGCAAATTTCCCCCAGAATCCCATTTCCAGATATTGCTAAAAATTTCTAGAATGATTTTTTTACTGTTATTTTTTCAATTAATTAATTAATTTTTTTATGTAGTGTTCCATGATTCATTGTTTGGGTATAACACCCAGTGCTCCATGCAATATGTGCCCTCCTTAATACCCATCACCAAGCTAACCCATCCCCCTTCCCCCCAAAAAAAGCCTCAGTTTGTTTCTCAGAGTCCATAGTCTCTCATGGTTCATCTCCCCCACCAATATCCCCCCCTTCATTAGAGTGCACCATAGCACATACCGTCCCCAATGTCTATCAGCCAGCCACCTCATTCGTCCCACCCCCACCACTCCAGCAGCCCTCAGTTTGTTTCCTGAAATTAAGAATTCCTCATATCAGTGAGATCATATGATACATGTCTTTCTCTGATTGACTTATTTCGCTCAGCATAATACCCTCTAGTTCCATCCACATCATTGCAAATGGCAAGATTTCATTTTTTATGGCTGTGTAATATTCCGTTATATATATATATAGAGAGAGAGAGAGAGAAAGAGATAGATATCATATCATCTTTATCCATTCATCTGTTGATGGACGTCTTGGCTCTTTCCATAGGTTGGCTATTGTGGACATTGCTGGTATGAACATTGGGGTGCATGCACCCTTTGGATCACTACATGTGTATATTTGAGGTAAATACTGAGTAGTGCAATTCCTGGGTTGTATGGTAGCTCTATTTTCAACCTTCTGAGGAACCTCCATACTGTTTTCCAGAGTGGTTGCACCAGCTAGCATTCCCACAAACAGTGTAGAAGGGTTCCCCTTTCTCTGAACCCTCGACAATATCTGTCATTTCCTGACTTATTAATTTTAGCCCTTCTGACTGATGTGAGGTGGTATCTCATTGAGGATTTGATTTGGATTTCCCTGATGCCAAGTGATATTGAGCACTTTTTCATGTGTCTGTTGGCCATTTGGATGTCTTCTTTGGAAAAATGTTTGTTCAAGTCTTTTGCCCATTTCTTGATTGGATTCTTTGTTCTTTGAATGTTGATATTGATAAGTTCTTTATAGATTTTGGATACTAGCCCTTTATCTGATATGTCATTTGCAAATATCTTCTCCCATTCTGTCAGTTGTCTTTTGGTTTTGTTGACTGTTTCCTTTGCTGTACAAAAGCTTTTTATCTTGATGAAGTCCCAATAGTTCATTTTTGCCCTTGCTTCCCTTGCCTTTGGCAATGTTTCTAGAAAGAAGTTGCTTCGGCTGAGGTCAAAGAGGTTGGTGCCTGTGTTCTCCTTTAAGATTTTGACGGATTCCTGTCTCATATTTAGGTCTTTCATCGATTTTTAGTCTATTTTTGTGTGTGGTATAAGGAAATGGTCCAGTTTCATTCTTCTGCACATGGCTGTCCAATTTTCGCAACACCATTTGTTGAAGAGACTGTCTTTTTTCCAGTGGGCATTCTTTCCTGCTTTGTCAAAGATGAGTTGACCATAGAGTTGAGGGTCCATTTCTGGGCTCTCTATTCTGTTCCATTGATTTATGTGTCTGTTTTTGTGCCAGTAACATTCTGTCTTGATGATGACAGCTTTGTAATAGAGCTTGAAGTCCGGAATTGTGATGCCACCGGCTTTGCTTTTCTTTTACAACATTCCTCTGGCTATGTGGGGTCTTTTCTGATTCCATACAAATTTTAGGATTATTTGTTCCATTTCTTTGAAAAAAGTTGATGATGTTTTGTTAGGGATTGCACTGAATGTGTAGATTGCTCTAGGTAGCAGTGACATTTTCACAATTTTTTTCTTCCAATCCATGAGCACGGAACGTTTTTCCATTTCTTTGTGTCTTCCTCAATTTCTTTCATGAGTATTCTATAGTTTTCTGAGTACTGATTCCTTGCTTCTTTGATTAGATTTATTCCTAGGTATCTTATGGTTTTGGGTGCAATTGTAAATGGGCTCGACTCCTTATTTTCTTTCTTCTGTCTTGTTCTTGGTGTGTAGAAATGTAACTGATTTCTGTGCATTGATTTTATATCCTGCCACTTTACTGAATTCCTGTATGAGTTCTAGCAGTTTTGGGGTGGAGCCTTTTGGGTTTTCCACATAAAGTATCATATCATCTGCAAAGAGTGAGAGTTTGAATTCTTCTTTGCTGATTTGGGTGCCTTTTATTTCTTTTGTTCTCTGATTGCTGTGGCTAAGACTTCTAGTACCATGTTGAATAGCAGTGGTGATAGTGGACATCCCTGCCGTGTTCCTGACCTTAGGGGAAAAGCTCTTAGTTTTTCCCCTATTGAGAATGATATTCACTGTGGGTTTTTCATAGATTGCTTTTATGATATTGAGGTATGTACCATCTATCCCTATACTCTGAAGAGTTTTGATCAAGAAAGGATGCTGTACTTTTTCAAATGCTTTTTCTGCAACTATTGAGAGGATAATATGGCTCTTGTTCTTTCTTTTATTAATGTATTGTATCACATTGATTATTTTGTGGATGTTGAACCAACCTTGCAGCCCAGGAATAAACCTCACTTGGTCATGACAAATAATCCTTTTACTGTACTGTTGGATCCTATTGGCTAGTATTTTGGTGAGAATTTTTGCACCCATGTTCATCAGGGATATTGGTCTGTAGTTCTCCTTTTTGATGGGATCCTTGTCTGATTTTGAGATCAAGGTAATGCTGGCCTCATAAAATGAGTTTGGAAGTTTTCCTTCCATTTCTATTTTTTGGAACATTTTCAAAGGAATAGGTATTAATTATTCTTTAAATGTTTGGTAGAATTCCCTTGGGAAACCATCTGGCGCTGGGCTCTTGTTTTTGGGGAGATTTTTGATGACTGCTTCAATTTCCTTAGTGGTTATGGGTCTGTTCAGGTTTTCTATTTCTCCCTGGTTCAGTTTTGGTAGTAGATACATCTCTAGGAATGCATCCATTTCTTCCAGATTATCTAATTTGCTGGCATAGAGTTGCTCATAACATGTTCTTATAATTATTTATAATTCCTTGGTGTTAGTTGTGATCTCTCCTCTTTCATTCATGATTTTGTTGATTTGGGTCACTTCCCTTTTCTTTTTGATAAGTCTGGCCAGGAGTTTATCAATCTTGTTAATTCTTTCAAAGAACCAGCTCCTAGTTTCATTGATCTGTTCTACTGTTCTTTTGGTTTCTATTTCAGTGATTTCTGCTCTGATCTTTATTAAATATTCTCTTCTCCTGCTGGGTTTAGGCTTTATTTGCTGTTCTTTCTCCAGCTCCTTTAGGTTTAGGGTTATGTTGTGTATTTGAGACCTTTCTTTTTTCTTGACAAAGGCTTGTATTGCTATATACTTTCCTCTTAGGACTGCCTTTGCTGCATCCCAAAGATTTTGAATAGTTGTGTTTTCATTTTCATTTGTTTCCATAATTTTTTAAATTCTTCTTTAATCTCCTGATTGACCCATTCATTCTTTATTAGGATGCTCTTTAGCCTTCATGTATATGAGTTCTTTCAACTTTCCTCTTGTGATTGAGTTCTAGTTTCAAAGCACTGTGTTCCGAAAATATGCAGGGAATGATCCCAATCTTTTGGTACCAGTAGAGACCTGATTTGTGACATAGGATGTGATCTTTCTGGAGAATGTTTCATGGGCACTAGAGAAGAATGTGTATTCCGTTGCTTTGGGATGGAATGTTCTGAATATATCTGTGAAGTCCATTTGGTCCAGTGTGTCATGTAAAGCTTTTATTTCCTTGGTGATCTTTACTTAGGTGATCTGTCCATTTCAGTGAGGGAGGTGTTAAAGTCCCCTACTATTACTGTATTGTTGTCCATGTGTTTTATTGATTTTGTTATTAATTGGCTTATTGGCTGCTCCCATGTTAGGGACATAGATATTTACCATTGTCAGATCTTCTCGTTGGATAGACCCTTTAAGTAGGATATAGTGTCCTTCCTCGTCTCTTATTATAGTCTTTGGTTTAAAATCTAATTTGTCTGATATAAGGATTAACACCCCAGCTTTCTTTTGATGTCCATTGGCATGGTAAATGGTTTTCCACCCCCTCACTTTCAATCTGGAGGTGTCTTTGGCTCTAAAATGAGTCTATTGTGGGCAGCATATTGATGGGTCTTGTTTTTTTATCCAATCCGATACCCTGTGTTTTTGATTGGGGCATTTAGCTCATTTACATTCAGGGTAACTATTGAAAGAGATGAATTTAGTGCCATTGTATTGCCTGTAAGGTGACTGTTACTGTATATCGTCTCTGTTCCTGTATTACTTTTAGGCTCTCTCTTTGCTTAGAGGACCCCTTTCAAG
>NC_138380.1:89066947-89081240 GCF_054177405.1 Leptonychotes weddellii
CCAATCTAATGTTTCTACCATTATAGGTTACAGACCTCTCGTTCCAAGCTGCTTTCAGGATTTTCTCTTTGTCTCTGAGACTTGTAAGTTTTACTATTAGATGTCAGGTGGTGACTTATTTTTATAGATTTTGAGGGGGGTTCTTTGTGCCTCCAGGACTTTGATGCCTGCTTCCTTCCCCAAATTAGGGAAGTTCTCTGCTCTAATTTGCTCCAATATACCTTCTACCCCTCTCCCTTTCTTCTTCTGGGATCCCAATTATTCTCATATTGTTTCATCTTATGGTGTCACTTATCTCTCAAATTCTGCCCTCATGATCCAGTAGTTGTTTATCTCTCTTTTTCTCAGCTTCTTTATTCTCATCATTTGGTCTTCTGTATCTCTAGTTCTCTCTTCTGCCTCACTTATCCTAGCAGTTAAAGCCTCCATTTTTGATTGCACCTCATTAATATCCTTTTTTACTTTGAGTTGGTTAAATTTTAGTTCTTTGATTTCTCCAGAATGGGTTTCTCTAATATCTTCCATGCTCTTTTCAAGCCCAGCTAGTATCTTTATAATTGTCATTCTGACCTCTAGTTATGACATCTTACTAATATCTGTAATGATTAGGTCCCTGGCAGTTGGTACTGCCTCTTGTTCTTTTTTTTTGAGGTGAGTTTTTCCATCTTGTCATTTTGTCCAAAGGAGAATAGATGAATGAGAGAACAAAATGCTAACAGGTTAACAATGACCCCAGAAAAATATACATTAACAAATCAGAAGAGACCCAAAACCAGGGCGAAAGAAAGGGAAAGAAAGAAAAAACAAAAAGAATATGATCAAATATGATCAGGCTGGTGAATAGATCAGTGCCACACACTAGATTCTGGGTGTATTTTGGTCTGTTAGAAGAAACTGCCTCCCAAAATTAAAGAAAGAAAAACATATATGTACAAAAATAAGGGTAAATACGATGAAGGGATGGAATATGACTGTAAAGATGAAAATTATAAAAGATTTTAAAGAAGGAATTGATAAGAAGTTGGTCGAAAAAAGAAAGAAGAGAAATAAAAAAAAAAAACAGGGGGAGAGGATGTGATCAGGGAGGAGACTAGAACAAAGCCATACACTAGAGATATAGGATATATTTTAGTCTGTTAGAAGAAACTATATCCCAAAATTTTAAAGAGAGAACAACTTAAATATATACAAAAAATAAGGTTAACTACAATGAAGGGATAGAATATGACTATAAAAATGAAAAATAAAGATTTTTTTAAAAAAGGGATTGATAAGATGTTGGTTGAAAGGGGGAAAAAGAAAAATTTTAAAAATAGAATAAGAAAAAAAATTTTAAAAAAATTAACTTTGAAAGACTAAATAATCATGGGTAAAAAAGCCATGAATTCTATGTGCTATATTCCCTTAGTGCTGGAGTTCTGCAATTCTCATTGATCAGTAAACTTGGTCTTGGCTGGATGTTCTCGCTGATCTTCTGGGGGAGAGGCCTGTTGCCGTGGTTCCCAAATGTCTTTGCTGGAAGCAGAATTGCCCTGCCCTTGCCTGGTCCAGTCTAAGTAATCTGCTCGGGTTTGCTCTGGGGAGCTTTTGTTCCCTGCAAGCTTTCCTACAGCTTTGGAGGATGAGAATGAAAATGGCACCCTTCCAATCTCCACCCCAGAGGAGCCAAAAGCTCAGGGCCCCACTCCTCAGTGCGCCCCCAGAGAAAAGCAGTCAGTCACTCCCATCTCCCCCGTCTCTGGCCGCACTCCGTGCTCACCTGGCCTGTGACCGAGCGTTTCTATCTCTGGCTCACGACCCCATGTGGAGTCCCAAACCCAGCAGATCCCTGTGGTGCGCTCCTGTGCCTCTCCTCCCTGGGGGAGGAAGGTGAGTATCCCCGGATCTGCCACTTGTTGGGTCCCTGCTGGAGGAGCAGTGGCCCGACTGTGCTGCGGATCACGGTTTATGACAACCCTGAGCTGAAAGCCCACTTCTCGGCTCTATCTCTGCAGCCGGCTTCCCCGCTCCGATACCTGGGAGCTCTGCCACACTCAGGCACCCCCAGTCTTTCTGTGACCCGGAGGGTCCTGAGACCACACTGTCCCACGAGGTTTCCACCCCCCTCCCTTAGCCACTGGAGCGACGTCCCTCAACAGAGCTGACTTCTAAAAGTTCCGATTTTGTGCTCCGCAGCTCTATCACTTGCCAGAAGCGGCCCAGGGGGCCCCCTCCCCCGCCATCTATCCTCCCGAATATCACCTCGGATTCACTTCTTCGCACGTCCTACCTTCCAGAAAGTGGTCGCTTTTCTGTTCAGAGAGTTGCTGCTGTTGTTTTCTTCAATCTCCTATTGAGTTTGTAGGTGTTCAGAATGGTTTGATCCCTATCCAGCTGAATTCCTGGGACCAGACGAAATTTAAGTCTCCTACTCCTCCACCATCTTGCTCTAGAAGTTTTATTTTCTGGATGCTTTTAGGGGGAACTGGGTGAATCCAGTTTTGTTTTTTGTTTTTGTTTTTTTTTTTTTAAGTAAATTGTACCTCAAGAAAACTATTTAAAATATAATAAAAACAAAGAGTATAAAAGTGTCAAATGAAAAATCACCCATCCTAGTTCAGCTCCCCAAGGATGATCACATTGCAAAAAATTTGATGTGAATCTTTATAGAAGTTTATTGCAATATGCATAAAAAGTTTCATGTTTATTTTTTAAATAAATAATCTTAAGTTAAAAAAACTGTATCCCAAAATAGCCAACACAATATTGAAGGAGAAGAACAAAGTTGGAGGACGGACAATACCTAACTTCAAGATTCACTGGAAAGCCATAATAATCAAGACAGTATGGCATTGGTGAAAGGATAGACACATGAATCAAAGGAATGGAACAGAGAGCCCAGACAGAGACCCACACCATATATTCAATTGATCTTTGATAAAAGGAGCAAAAACAGTTCAATAAAGTAAAGAAAGTTTTTTTCAACAAATGGTCTGGAATAGGTCGACAGCCACATACAAATAAATACATTTAGACACAGACTTTGCCACCTTCAAAAAATTAGCTTGAAATATACGATCTAAATGTAAAATGAAAAACTATAAAGCTTCTAGAAGATACCATAAGAGAAAATCTAGATGACGTTAGGTATGGTGGTACTTTTCAGATACAACACCAAAGACACAAATCATGAAAGCAACAATTGATAAGCTGGGTTTTATTAAAACTAAAAACCTCTGCTCTGCAAAAGACAGTGTCAAGAGAATGAAAAGACCTGCCACAGACTGGGAGAACATATTTGCAAAAGACACATCTGATAAAAGGACTACTAGCCAAAATATATAAAGATACTTAAAACTCAATAATAATTAAACAAACTACTTTATGCAACAGTGGCCCAAACTCCTTAAGAGACACCTCACCAAAGAAGAAACACAGATGACAAATAAGCATATGAAAAGATGCTCCACATCACATGCCATCAGGGAAATGCAGATTAGAAACAACAGTGAGATGCCACAACATACCTATTAGAATGGCCAAAATTTGGAACACTGATAACACCAAATGCTGGTAAGGATGTGGAACAACATGAACTCTCATTTATTGCTTGTGAGAATGCAAAATGGGACAGCCACTTTGGAAGACAGTTCAGTGTTTTCTTACAAAACTAAACATACTCTTACCATATGATCTAACAATCAAGCTCCTTGGTATTTACACAAAGGAGTTGAAAACATATATCCACACAGAAGTATGAACATTGATGTGGATAGTAGCTTTATTCATAAGTGCCAAAATTTGGAAGCAGCCAAGATGTCCTTCAGTGGGTGAATGGATAGATAAACAATAGTACATACAGTCTATAAAATATTATTCAGTGCTAAAGAGAAATGAGATATTATGCCATGAAAAGACATGAAGGAAACTTACATGGATATTAGTAAGTCAAAGAAGTCAATCTGAAAAGGCTATATGATGTATGATTCCAATTATATGACACTCAAGGAAAGGCAAAACTGAAATCAATAAAAAGATCAATGGTTGCCATGAGTGGGGGTGAGCAGGGGAAGGAGATGAACAGGCACAGCACAAGGATTTTTAAGGCAGTGAAATTACTCTCTATGATATTATAATGATGGCAAGGTGTCATTACACTTTTGTCCAAGCCCATAGAATTTGTAACACCAATAACAAACCATAAGGTAAACTGGACTTTAGGTGATGATGGTATGTCAATGTAGGTTCATCCTTGGTAAAATGCACCATTCTGTTTAATGATGTTGATAATGCAGGAGGGCATCCATGTGTGGGGATGGTGGGTACTTGGGAATTCTCTGTACCTTCCTCTCAATTTTTTTGTAATCCTAAACGTGTTCTAAAAATTGTCTTGAATTAAAGGAGAAGAAGCAGGAGAAGGAGAAAAAGTAGAGGAGGAGGTGGGGGAGGAGAGAGCTGGGGAAAAGCTTTGCATCCCATAAAACAGTGCAATATCCATGTTTCTTTGCTCCTTTGACCTGTTTTCTCTTTGCTTTTCTCCCATTTCTGCCCATGCCACATGCCACAGTGAACTTCCGCAGAGAGGCAACTTTGTGCTGCCTGTGGGGTTCCTTCATGCAGTTTTCCTCCACATTGCTCTGGGCTGTCCCTCCTGATCTGCACTTTCAGATAAGACCCCACCTGTCCTGCTTCTGAAGTTGCTAGTGTTTTACTGTTCACTGGGTGGCCAGGCTGTGTTGCAGGATAGAACACAGCATGAGTATGGCCAAGGGGGAAAAACACAAAAGTGCCACCAGGGAAGAGACCAGTGCAGGATTGGAGGTCACTAAGAACAAACCACATGCATGCCAGGCTTAAGTGATGCACTGTTTAGTTATAGCAACAGAAGAGAGAGAGAGAGAGCACAAGATCTGGCCCCTTGCATTGCATCAGGTCCCATGTCTCCCAGACCTACACTGCAGCAACATAGGAAGAGTCACTGCACATGCCTCCTTGTGCTGCAGAAGGACTCTGTTGCCTCACTGCTAGGAACAGAGATATCAGTGGGTTGGCCAGGTGCAATATGATACACATGCTTAACCAGAACAAAACAAAGCGTACAGATAAGCCGGAACAGAGAAAGATATTCCCAGACAAAGTGAAATACCCAGCACAGGCTGTGAAGGTCCTTTACCTCTTTCCAAGGACATATTCCTGGCCCAAGCGCACTCTTATGTGTCCGTGCAAGGATTGACAAGCTGGACATGACTGCTTTTCCCAAAACCTAGTGACATGATTTTTGTCTTTATACCATGGTCCTCTGCTCCCCAGATTGCACTGTCATGGTTTGTCAGTGGGTGCAAGTTGGTGGAGGGGCCAAGAATAACCTCAAGTAGGACAGAAAATCTTCACTCCACTTCCTATGATATGTGGGCATTGCTGCACCGGAACTCTTCCCTGAACTAATTACATCCCTCTCAACCCACAGTCCTTCAGAAATTTCAGCCAGCCACTCAGGTGATACCCACTGTGAGCCAGACAGTTACAGACAACTGGGATGAGATGGTGCACAAGGTACCAGCAGTCCCTGTTCAGCTCTGATGGGGGAAACAGAGATAAACATGCAAATGTAAAAATACATACTGTATATATTTTTCAACTTTTTCAAAACAGGGATAATGGTCAGGAGAGACACTGATGAAGGTTTGGGAGGAGAGCAGAAGGCTGATCTGAGAAGGTGAATGAAGGGCTGGAGTCCAATGCCTCAAGGAGATGTGACACCGGGCTGGTCACTCATACTCTCTGGGGCCAGAACAGAGGACCTATGGGTGCAGACTGGGGGACCAAGATGGCTTTCTACAATCGTGGATGGGAAATGGATCAGAAGGACAGGGCAGAATTCAGTGAGGTGACACAGCGGGGAGGATGTGCTCATGGAGCCTGTTAATGTGCTAGAGAGTATGCTGTCCCTTCTCAATGCAGAGGAATTATTGGAGGATTTTAAGGTGGGGGGGCGTGGTTTGATTTGATTTGAAGACAGAGATCATTTGGCTTCTTTGGAGAGAATGGACTGGAGAGAAACTATGAAAATGGGTTTTGACTGAAAAATGGTACATCTGGGGATGACAGTAGCCTGGACCTTGAACTCCCACCCCTAACACCTTGAGTTATGGAGTGTGACCACATGAAGCCCACATCCTTCTTTTTCACTTTGGCCCTTTCCTGTTCCATGGAGGATGTTGCATTCACATGTTTGGGCACACTAGCCTTCATGGGAATGTTCCATCCACACTCCTCAGCTCCTAGGTGAGAATGCTCCTACCCACCATAGTGTGCCCACTACACAAGCCCTGGAAAAGAGCTCAGGCCCATTATAAAGGAAGCTCCAGTGGCTCAGGTTCCCAGAGTATGATCTAGAAGGGTGGGGGACAAGGTGTCTCCTTGGCACTACTGAAGGTCTCCCCTGCAGAAAGGGCACAGCCAGGGGAGGGAAGATCTGGTCCTTCTAGAGCACAGGGCCCAGAATAGAGAGCCCTTGGTTGCCTTGGGGCCACACTAGAACAAAAGGTGCTGGTTTGTCTTCAAATCTAATACTTGATAACATTAAATACCTTCTCTGAACATTTTCTGAGTTGAGAAACTTTTCTTTCCAGAGCCCATCAATCTAACAGAATCTCTCCTATCATCAGCCAAATATTACATAAATATTTTCTCTCTAAATTCTCATATCAAGTTTGACATAAGCATCTCTGTCTTTCACAGGTGAAGCGAGGGATAATAAGAAAGATTAAGTCCCAGAGAATTTCAGATTTAAGTTTAGGCTTTTGAGGTGCATGAACATCCCTTTACAGCCTTCTGAGAGCTTAGAAATCATCTGTTCTCATCCTTCCCCATACCCCAAATCAGAACCTTGGAGACAGAGGGAATTAACACCAAATCTCTAAGTTATAAGGAAAGCTTCTCACTCCTGGTTCTTGCCATGCAGCTAATCACTGTTCAGTTTTGTTTTGTTTTGATTTGTTTTTTTCCTCCTTCTCCTAGTCATTGCAATGGAGAGTGGCTTCTTTGTATTCTGTTTGTTTGTGTGTTTTTACCTCTATGGGAACCAGTTGCTATTATGTTCTACCATTTTGAAGAGGCTATGTAAAGACATGCTCTGCATCTCATGGTGACCAGATTTGAGGGCAAGGTTAGAAATAGAGGTCAAAGCATGTATGCTGTTAGAGGAAAAGCATAATTTTATGTTCCCTTTTTCTACTTGGCAAGCAGATGGCTGGAGCCTTCAATGAGAGCCAGGAAGTAACAGCTGGCAAATCAAAACACACTGAAAGTGGTTAGAAGTGCTTATGAACATTTGGAAGAAACAACATTTTTGAAAGAAGGGGAAAAGTTCAAGCCTTACTTAACATGCAGAGATGAGCTTGAAACAGGAAACTGGAATGCTAAAAACTATGCGTGGAGGCAGATCCTGAGCTGATTCCAGGCCTCCTCAAAATGCGTCTGCTGAGGTAGGAGACAGTAACTATACTATGGAAAGGTAATTGAGAGACAAGGAGGACAAGATTGGGAAAGAAAGAAGAGGCAGGGATCAACACAGATGAGTAGGAAAACAGAAGTCCAGAGGAACAAGAGTGACAGGAAGGGGGATTGAGGACAAAGGAGAGGGAATTTGACAGGAGTGTCCTGGCTTCCTGACACAAGAGCTTCTAAGACCCATGGAACCTCCTGAGTGAGTATCTTTTGTGTGTTAATGAGATGATGGGTGGCCCTGGTCCTTCGATAGGTCAGGATGAGAGCTGGAGGCCAGAACAGAATAGTTGGAGGGCTGGAACTTTTGGGCCCACCCTAACCTCTGGAGATTGAGCACAGACCCTCTTCATTGGCCCAAATCACTGGCCACTGAATCACCAATGGTTAATGATTTAATCAATCATGGATTATGTAACAGCATCCCCATAAAAACCCTGAAGGATGGGGTTCGGAAAGTTTCTGGGTTGGTGAACACATGGAGGTGGTGAGCCTGGGAAGGGTTTGGAAGCTCCACACAATTCCTCCCCTCCCCCCGGTACTTTGTCCCATGCATCTCTTCATCTGGCTGTTCCTAAGTTGCATCCTTTATAATAAACCAGGAAGAGTATGTTCAAAAATAAATAGATAAATAAAAGGAAAATGATGAGCATCATAATGACCACCCAATAGGAAGCATCTCATCTCAGAATACTAGAATTTCCTTTCTTATGACTCTCCCTTGGAATATTTAAAGAAAAACCCTTGGTCCACAGCACTTCAGCTTCTTTCTGCATGGGGAAAAGAACCAGACGATGGAAGGCAAGACTGAATACAAAGATCTGCAAAGCCTTTTCTGGAGGGAACTGGTATCTTCTGGTCTGCAGTTAAGAGCAAACACATAAGAAACTCCCAGACTGTGCCACTCAGACCCACTGGAGGCTCCTAGGCAGGTTTCCAGGAATGGAAGATCCTTCCACGATTCATAGGTGAGGAGGACAGATTCCACAGAAATGTGGAATAGAAATGTGGAATTAACATCTATAACATTATAAATCATTATGTTGTATGCCTAAAAGTAATACACTGTTATGTGTCAGTTACATCTCAGTAAACTGGAAAAAATATCATCACTACTCGAACTATTTTGATAAAATTTATCCAAGGCAGACTAATTAACTCAAATATCTAGTAGATAACTAGAAACTATTTCAATGGTCTTATATACAAAAACAGTTGAACAAACATATGAAATGACCGCAGTGTCACATAATTGTCAGGTAAGCCTAAGATATGTACTTAAGCTTTGATGCCTGAATTTGCTCTTTTAAAATTACAGAGTATGGATTAAATGAACTGGAGATCTCTTTCCATGCATCAGATCCCTTTCTTTTAGATAGGACCTACTGCTCTTTTGCTGAACAGAACCCAGGGGGATTCATGAATGAGAATTTGCTCTTTTCTCCATCTTTGATAGATTTTGTCCTTGGCCACTTGAAAAGCTCTCAAAGATGCCTCCTGAAAACCTATGGTCTCCTACTCATGACTCCTCCCAAAACTTATTCTAATCAAGGGTGGGGGAATTGGTCCTGTACTTCACTTTCCTCTGACATCATAAAAGTTACTCGGACTCTGCCATTTCCCAATTTTCATCAAATAAGTCTTATTGCTTTTTTTTATTTTTTGTTACAGATTTTATTTATTTGACAGAGAGAGACACAGCGAGAGAGGGAACACAAGCGGGGGGGGTGGGAGAGGGAGAAGCAGGCTTCCCCGCAGAGCAGGGAGCCTGATGCGGGGCTCGATCCCAGGACCCTGGGATCATGACCTGAGCCGAAGGCAGACGCTTAACGACTGAGCCACCGAAGTGCCCCTAAACAAGTCTTATTTAGATCAGATATAAGACAAAGAATTTACTCGAAAGTAAATGAGTGTCTGGGGAGGGAGTGGTTTGAAGGCACATCTGCGGTAGCCTGGCATCCACTCTGCTGTGTGAGCTTGCTGATCTTGGCTGGCTCACTCCTTAAGGCCTTTTAGCACCTGTGCAGCTTGATGGACAACTTTCCAGAAGGAAAAATGGTCATGGGAAGTCTTTGTATCCAAAGAGCTGCTACCTAATTATTAGGAGGATTGATGTGTGTGATTCTCAGCTATGTAGCCCTACTCCTGTTTATTTAAAAAAAAAATCCTTCAGTCTAGAAGGCTCTCCTTCATATCAATTGCAATGTGTCTCCCTACATTTTGCATTTATTGGTCCTACTTCTGTCCACTGGAACAGCTTTTCGAACCGATGTTCTGCTTCAACACACATCACATGTGCTGAACACTCCCGTGGGAGCAGAATTGCCATGACTGCTAATGATATATCAGAAAGGGTTGTTCTCTTGAGCTGTTTCATTAAAATGATGAGTGGTAAGGAATACACAATTCTGAGTGCAACAGCTTGCTTTCCTCTTTAAGAAGTCATATCCATCTACTCAATTCTCTCTCCATTTGTTAACAGGTATTTATTTATTGCCACCTATGGGCCAGGTAGTATTTATTCTAGGTGCTAAGTTTTCATCAGAGATCAAGACAAACAAGCAAATAAGCAAGCAAACAAACAAACTTGTCCTCATGAAAGTGACAGTAATACTTTAAATAGAACTTTGTGCTCTGCTTTATGAGAGTTTATGCAAACAGATCTCTCAACTAGTTAGGGACCGCTCTGGAAGGGACTGTATGGGACCATGTTAACCTCTTTTCTGCTTAGTACTGCTCCAGATGGTGAAGACATCCTTCACGTTCCCCTCTGCCTTCTCCTTCCTAAATCTATTCCTCTTTAACCTACTTTATGAGTTTCTCACTTTATTGGTTGATCACCTTTAAACTCACAAGCCAGAGCCAGAAATGAAGTTCAAGTGGAATTGAAAGATTGGGATAAATAAGAAAATCAGATGTCTGGAGGTCTCAGGAGGCTGGAGAAAAGAGCAAGAGAAGAGTGGGTTCAGTGGGTTGTGTGGAGCAAGTTAAATTAGGGAGTCAGAGATTTTTGCAATGGGACAGTTCCCACCACAAATCCAGCTGTGCGACATAATCTGCACCTGCCAACTGGGAAAGAGTTCAGTGGATTAAAAGGGGAATTCAAGAGGCTGTCAGGCTGAGGTATGGAGATGGCCATCATCTTGAGCACAGAAGTAACAAATGATGACACTGGACTTGGCATGGATAAAAATGTAACTTGAGATGGCAATGTCTTCAACAAACACGGGTGGTATATATGAATGATACACAACACACACACTTCTCCCACTGACTGTGAAATCATAATGGGCTGGGAAGGGCGCTGGGGAAGTAGAGGACAGCTCACCTCATCAACAGCCATTTGTGATTCCCCATGTTTGGGAGAATAAGCAGCCTACCATCTCTAGGACTTCAAGAATTGTCTCTAGGGGGAGAGAAGGATTCTGTTTCCATTAAGACAAAATAATGTGAGTCATCTGTGAACTTATCTACTCTCAAGCCAGGCACATGGGCAACAGAGTTTGCCTGGGATGTTAATACAGGAAGAGAGGGAGGATGGGGGAACCGCATAGGGCAGGTTCAGGAGCAGATATCCTTGTTGCTCAAGCCCCTCCCCATGGGGAACCAGGCTGAACTGCTCTGTGTAGGTTTTTTATTGTTCCCTGAAAGTGCCACCAAAGGATCAGAGATCAAATATAAACAGGCAATTTACTCTTATTATGGGGAACAGGAATCTGGAAACCTGGTGTGATTCTCTGAAATCATTTAAGATTTTGTTCTGGCTTGTTAGTTTTCTATTACTTGCTTGGACTGGATCCTAGTAGCTGCCCTACCAGTAGCAGGCTAGTGGTAATTTGCCAGTAATTCGGTGTTTCCAGTTGCTAATAGATTGTGCCTAGCTGGTCTCTAAGATATTTAGCTAAATGAACCATCAAGGATGCAACAGAAATTAAACGCTCCTGCCCACAACTGTAAAGACTGCAACTTTTCTGGTTTGAACAGTCAACCTGCTCACTCAATTCCATTTTTTTATACCCGTGATTAGTTCCAAAGACAGAATAACCTCAACACCTGGATAATCTCTGTTTAACCTTCGAAGCCATGTGCTATTGGATTATAAGTCCATAACCCTGTTCATATCACATTATTCTGGGGCACGTCTAACCTGTTGGGAGGGTGTGGACTGATGCTGTGCTTCCAACCCTCTCCTTTATCCCAGATGATTTCCCCTTAAATGATGAAGGCAAGCCACTCCCAACCTTACCTTTTAAAGTTTTTTTTTTTTCTTGTATGTCTTATTCTTCTCTTCCTCAATTCCACTTTCTTATTATTTTTCCTGAAATATTCCAAATTTAACCAGCATTTACATAACTGATTAGGGGCATGGGAAAAAAAGCATGAAGATGTGATTTTTGCAAACAAATGTGTATATTATAATCTGATCCTGTGCAATGTCAGCCTAACTTCTTTCTGGGCAGGTGTGTGAGATAATACACTTAAATCATCGAGCATGTTCCTACTAATTATGTCATCTTAAGCATCCTTTCAAGTGGGTACATATCTTCCTTTGGGAATTCGCCCAATTTATTTCCTTGAGGCTATACACTATAAATCTATACATTTCAGTTTTTTACTCATTCATAATTGTCTATCTTTGTTCTCCAGGGTGGAATGTCTTCTGCTTTTCCTTCACTACCTAAATCTGAGTCATCAGGCAAGTTGACTGAGGTCCACATTGCAAAACAAAATGAAGATATTTTAGTCCTCATGTCTTTTGCTCCCACCCCACCCTCACCCCAGCACATTTGACACAGTTGGGTCAATCTTTCCTACCTAAAATATTTGCTTCAATTTGACACCCGGGACACCAATTTTTAAATTTTCTTCCTGTTTTACTGGCCATTTCGTCCCAGTTTCCTTGTGATTGCCTCCACTGGGAATTTGCACTTCCCAGCCCCCCGTCCCGCTGCCTCTACACCTTCTCAGCCATACCTCCTCCCTCATTATCTCTTCCATATCTATGCTTCGGCTGCACAGTTCCTCCATCAGAAAAAAATCTTCCTACAACATAAAATTTGAATCTCTAAGTCTACCCATATCATTGCCATTTGCAGGTTTAAGAGACATCTCAAAACCAACTTATCCAAAACAAGATTTGTGATTTTTTTTTTTTTTACCTACTCTTTGGAAGACCACTAAGACCATTTCTAGAAAAGACAATTCCATTCTAACAGTTGTCAGTGCCACCTAACACAGACTGCCTGACTTATTTTTGTACCCTGCATCGAAATAATCAGCAGATCCTGTTGAGTTTCACCGTAGTGTTATTCCCAATAGCCAAGACATGGAAACAACCACAGTGTCCACTGACAGATGAATAGACAAAGAAAATGTGGCATATACATACAATGGTGTTATTAGCCTTAAAAAAGGAGATCTTGAAATTTTCAACAACATGGATAAGGCTGGAGGACATTATGCTAAGGGAAATAAACCAGACAGAAAGAAAAATACTTCACGACCTCACTTACATGTGATAGTCAGAAATGTCAAATTCACAGAAGCAGAGATAGAACATTGGTCACCAGGGATGGTGGGTGGGGGAAATGGGAGATATTGGTCATAGGATTCAAAGCTCCAGGTATGTGGGATATGTTCTGGAGGCCTAATGTACAGGTTGCGACTATGGTTAATAATACTATGTTTTATACTGGAAATTTGCTAAAAGCAGTTTCAGGTGCTCTCATCTCCAAAAAAAGCAGGGGGAGGTAACTATGTGAAGGGATGGATATTTAATCGCTTGGACAGAATAATGATTTTACCTTGTATATGTCTATGAAAATATCATGATGTACACCTTCAATACATACAATTTTTATTAAAAAAAGAAAACCAAAAAAGAAATGTAAAATTCCACATGGCCTCTTTGCCCCTGTCTCCTGCCATTGCTGGACACTCAAAAAAGTTCACATTCCAGAAGTGATAAACCTGCTTTTGCCTCCACCTGGATTCCTCTTCCCACAGACAGCCATCTGGCTTCATCCGTTGCTTCATTGATGTCTCTACCCAAATCTCACCTATCAGAGAGAACATTCTTAAGCACAATTTCCAAAATAAACCATGTCATCCCTCTCTACCCCCTCACACTGCTTGATTTTCTTCACAGCTTTTGACACCACCCAACCATATGACATACACGTTTTATCAACCTGATTTTATATGTAAGTTCTGTGAGGGCAAAACCTTAGCCATTTCCTTCACTATCATACTCACCCTAGACAAATAAGTGAATAGATGAATGATCAAATAAATACAAATCTAGCTCAAAATCTTACTCTTGACATGGGGCCTTTGCAGTCACGTAGGACTCTGCCCTCAGAAGGGTTAGGGTCAATGCTCTGTCAATGTTTTTGTTCAATGCGCTTGAAATTCTTAGTAATTTTTGCACAAGAGTCCCCCCAGTTTCACCTTGCACTGGATCCAGCAATTACGGAGCCTGTCCTTCCTTCTGGACTACCTCCATCAGTTCACTCGATGCTTTCTCACCACCTTTACTGGAAAGATTTGACTAATGAGTTCATCTTTTCTTGTATTCTTCATCAGTTGGTTTTTAGCTGTTTGGAATTCACAGTGTTCACCATTAACACAGAAGATCTGTGTTGGAAAGATGGGCAGTGCAGGCTCCATCAAAGACTGAATCTCCAGTCCTGGGGCACATTGGGCTCTAAGTAGAACCAATAGAACCGTTTGCTTTAAGCAACAATTAGGAAACAGTTCTGATATAATGGTGCTATTCCCTCCAAATTGTGCATTGCAAACGTTTTCA
>NC_138380.1:89081740-89117551 GCF_054177405.1 Leptonychotes weddellii
CTGGGGAGGGTATGTGCTCTGGTAAGCGCTGTGAATTGTGCAAGACTGTTGAATCTCAGATCTGTACCTCTGAAACAAATAATGCAATATATGTTAAGGAAAAAAAAAGAAGAAGAAGAAGGTAGTGGGAGGGGAAGAATGAATCGGGGGAAATCGGAGGGGTGGACGAACCATGAGAGACGATGGACTCTGAAAAACAAACTGAGGGTTCTAGAGGGGAGGGTGGTAGGAGGATGGGTTGGCCTGGTGGTGGGTATTGAGGAGGGCACGTTCTGCATGGAGCACTGGGTGTTATGCACAAACAATGAATCATGGAACACTTCATCTAGAACTAATGATGTAATGTATGGGGATGAACATAAGAATAAAAAAAGAAAAAAAGAAAAAAAAATTCAATGAATCAAATACAGGAATTGTCTAGAGGCATTGAGGGTAGATGCAATGTGAGTGCTTCTATTAGATTCCTATTACTGCTATTATCACAGACTTTGTACTTTAAAACAACACAAAATTTTAGTTTATAGTTCTGGAAATCAGAAGTCCAAAATGGGTCTCTGTAAGCTAGAATCAAGGTGTCAGCAGGGCTTTTCCTTCTTAAGGCTCCAGAGGAAAGTCATTCTGTTTTCTTGCTTTTTTGTTTTGTTGTTTTTTTTGTTTGTTTGTTTTTTTCTAGGTTCTAGAGACCACCTACATTCTCGCTTATAGCCTCTCTCCATCTTTAAGGCCAGCAATGACCTGTTGAATCTCACAGTGACTCACTCGGACACATTCACTTCTGTCTCCCTTTTCCACTATAAGAATTCTTGTGATTATACTAGGTCCAACTGGAGAATCCAGAATAGTCGCCACATCTCAGGGTCAGCTAATTAGCAATCTTAAGTCCATCCGCAACCCTTATTCTTCATTGTTATATAACCTAACATATCCTATGGAGGTTCCAAGGATCAAACTGTGGACATCATTTGAGGGGGGGCCACATTATTCTGCCTATCATAAATGGTGAAACACAAAATAAATTTCTAACTTACTTGTCGAGTTGGTGATTTAGAGTGCCAGGTCTCCATCATTTCTTGGGCCCCCCCTTTTCAACACATAGTTCCCAACTTTGCTATGCTTGGCGTAGAAGAAACAAGAATATTGAGATTAAGAGATTTTCTTAGGCCAGATCTGGAAGTGGGGCAGGTCGTTTCTGAGCAGATTAATTGACTAGAACACAGTCATATAAATGCAATTAACAAACTGGTGTAGCTGCTTGAATAGTTAATCTCAATCTTCACAATAATAGAACAGCATCCATTTTAGTGAACAGCAGGTAAGTCTATGCCACACCAGCAAAGTATTTATGTAAAGAAGCTTGAAGCCACCAAGAGAGCACAATATAGTATGAAATATTAATTTAATAAAATCAAGTCTTCTAAATATATTACCATCTTTATTTTATATTGTAATATGAGGGGGATTTCATGTAAATATGTTTATTTTAAACATGCAAAGGTTTAAAAGCTTCTTCATGACAAAGCACTTGGAAAAATTATTGAACATAAGTAAAGATGAGTTAATAATTTTTTTTTTCATAAAACTGTGTTTTTTTTCCATGGTCACCTGGGTGGCTCAGTTGATTAAGCGTCCAACTCTTGGTTTTAGTTCAGGTCATGATCTCATGATCATGAGATTCAGCCCCATGATGCCAGCTTGAGATTTTCTCCCTCTGCCCTTCCCCCTGCTCATGCCCACTTGCTCTCTCTCTCCCACCCCCCTCTAAAATACATACATACATACATACATAAAATCTAAAATAAATAAATAAAAATAAATAAAACCCTTGTTTCTCCAAATTAGCCCACTTTCTCTGCTATGATATATATCCAACCAATCACGTGATACCTAGTGGATATTTTTAAATTAAAAACTTACTTTTAGTCTATATCTACAAATTATGTAAAATGTGAGAAACAAATTGCATTTTGAAAACAGTTATTTGGAAATGTTTTGATTGTATGCAATCCTGTTGCCAAAAATGCCATGAAAACTACAAAAATCTTATTATTTTCACGCTAAGTAACTTGGAAACAGGTTCTTCCAACATGTGTAAATTCTTCTAAGAAAAAGCAAAAGTTATTGAGATTTAACATCTTTGTTAAAATATTAAAAAATCACTTTGAGGGCGCCTGGGTGGCTCAGTCGGTTAAGCGTCTGCTTTCAGCTCAGGTCATGATCCCAGAGTCCTGGGATCGAGCCCCACATCGGGCTCCCTGCTCAGCGGGAGTCTGCTTCTCCCTCTCCCTCTGCCTGCCACTCTGCCTACTTGTGCTCTCTATCTCTCTGTCAAATAAATAAATAAAATCTTTAAAAAAAAATCACTTTGATTAGTTTACAATGAAGTAACATCAGAATAATAATTTTTTAGATACATTTCATTAAAAGTGTGCAGAGTTTGTGAATGACAACAAAAATGTCTTTAGAAGCACTGCATCTTATTGAATTAAAAAACAGGAAGGAGAAAGATACATAACAGTTAGATATGTTAAAATGCAAACATAAATAATACTGTTCATCTTAAAGTATAAATTCGATAGTGCGGACTCAACCATGCATGACTTCCATTTATAGCTGCATATCGTTGTGTGGTTTCTTCTTCAAATATGACAGCCACTAATTTTAATCAATGGGATAAAGCAAACTTAGAACCAAACCTTCAATTTGCTGCCTCACAAAATGTTAAAGACAGACACTAAAATATAATGAGGTATATTCAATCATCCCATACCTAGATATAATAATAATAATGCTATTGAAAGAAAAAAAGGATTTTGTAAAATTAGTAAGTATAATGGATTTAAAAGTATATTGAAATATTGTTCATTCCACTATTGTTTTTTTAAAAAAAGTCATTCATTGTAAATCACCATAGCATGCATGCATAATTTTAAATGAAAATAATCACTAACAAAGATCTATAAATTTTAAACCGAATGAATAAGTAAACAAAAGATGTAGGAGAAAGGCTTTTACCAAAATAGATCCCCTAAGAAAATGTTCTGAGTTCTGGGGTCCACTCTCCTTGGCTTTGTGTTCAGCCTTCTGCAACCACCTGTATCTGTCTCTCCCTTCTTGCCCTTGTTTGGGTGTTAGGACTACCCTCCATGAGCTTCTTGTGGTCTTCAAGTGCTCTATGACTGAGTCCTTATTCAGACTTGAGCCAGAGATTATGGTATACTTCCTTTCCTCTCCATAGATTAAAAAGCTTTTTCTCTAAAATCAGAATTGCTGTGAGTACCACCCCATCCCATTACCCCTTCGATTTACCCTGGAGTTTCCATCACCACATATAACAGACATGTTCTGTTAGCATGTCTGCTTGTCACCACCAGACTGTGAGCTCTTGCAGGATGGTGGAAAGCTGACTTGTCTCTAATGTCCTAACTATCCCAGCTTGTGGCTCTTAGAAAGTCACATAATAATTTATTAAAAGAACAGAAGAAAAATGAAAATAACAAAATAAATCCCATTTATTGACCTCTTTCCAGGCACTGGATTATACTGTCTACATATGCACTCATTAGTTTAATCCTCAAACTATCCTGATGAGGGAATATACTCTGAGAAGTTAAATAACTGTTGTATGATTAAGATATTAGTAAACATCAGAGATTGAAAACAAAGCGATGCCAACGTTCTTTCTCACGGTTATTCCATTGCACAAGTGAAGATACGTGAATGGATGATACATGCTTAATTCCGATGTTTGTTGATATCATATCTTACTAAAAGTTGAGATCAGGTATCTAATTTCTGCATTTTTACAAACAATTTAATCAACCTAAAATTATAGAAGTCACTTATGTTTTTAAAAATAGATTATAATTTTATCATCCAATTTCAAACACACAAATTTTTTTTTAAATATATATGTTGCAGGATCTTTGAACATGACGTTCAAGAAAGAATACTTGAGACATTTTACAGTCCAACTTAGTAAGTTTATTTAAGTAGCACTGGAACAGAACCGGTGGGCAGAAAAAGCTACACTTTTTGTTGTACGAAGCTGGTGGTTATATGCCTATTGCTCAAGGGGGAGGGGACGTGCAGGGACTATTAGATCATAAATGTCTTCTTCGAATTTCTATCTGTAAAACTACTTCCACAAGATTTCTCTGCTGCTTATCATTCAGTTCGATATGCACTATCGGTGAGATTCACAGGCAGTCATAAGACCCTTTAAGAATGCAGCAACCCTCAGGTATTTGATCCTTATGGAAACTGCGCAGGCATAGTGTATAGGTCAGCCTTTTGAGCTAAAGGTGAACAGTTTTTTGCTTCTACCCCTCATCATATATATTCAGTATCTTTTGAAACAACTCTCTCTGGTAGTCTTATTTAAATAATAAATCACTTTAGCACAGAAATGCTAGGAATCCACACTGTAGTGGAACCATCACTTTCCTGCTTGCTGACCCTGGGAAATGAAAGGCTCTGGCAATGTCTTATCTTCATCTGAGAGTCTCTTTATAGGCTGAAAGTTAGCCCAGGTCTGGTCATCTGATTTTAGGTAGCCTGGGAACTGTCATCTATTTCCCAATTAATAATCCCACAGAGAACGTGTCTAAAAGCAACATGCTCACCATTCTATGGATTAAGACATTTTGAGGGTTGTGATATTGTGATTTATAATAAGAAACATATATTTGGTCTTTGAGCCAGTTCCTGGCACAGAGCTCCTAAAAACCTTGAAATTTTCTAATTGGGGAGAGCAATAAAGTGTTTTTGTTACTGTAATGAGGTAACTTTTGGAAGGCACTTAAGGATGGGGGCTGGTTGGCAGTGGAACCAACCAGGTGATTAGAGGGTTGGAACTCTCAGTCCCACCCTCTCCCTTCTCCCTCTCCCTACCCTCTACCTCCTTTCCCCCAACCCCCAGGGAGGGGAAAGTGGCTAGAGATTGAGTTCAATCACCAATAGCCAATCATTTAATCGATCATGGATGTGTAATGAGGACTCCATAAAACTCTGAAAGGACAGGGTTCAGAAAGCTTCTGTGTTGATGGACAAATACATACTGGGAGGGTGAAGGAATCCAAATCCCTGGGAATAGAAGCTCCTGAGCTCAGGACCAGCTGAGATCTTAACCTAGTATCTCTTGGCTGATCATCTGTATCCTTTACCATATTCTGTGATAAACTGGCAAATAGAAGTGTCTCCCTGAGTTCTGTGAGCCACACTTACAAATTAATGGAACAGAAGAGGGGGTTGTGGCAACATTTGATTTGTAGCTAAATCAGACAGAAGCTGTGGGTACCCCTGGGATTGACATCTGAACTAGGGATTGGAGGACAGTTATGGGACTGAGACTTAACCTGTAGGATATGACACTACCTCTGGGTAGATAGTGTCAGAATTGACTTAAATTATAGGACACCCAGCTGCTGTCCCAGAGAATCGCTCATTGTGGGGAAAAACTCCACACATTTGGTGACCAGAATTGTCCTAGTGAAGTGTGCAGGGTCAGAGTAAAGGAGACACATAGGAGGAAGACACATAAGAACTGTGAGTTTTTCTGATACAGGCACCTTGACATTTACCCTCTGGATAAATTAGAAACAGCAATGACTTTGCTCCTCTCCCTCTCCCCTGAGCTGCCAGAGCAAAGCCATGCAGCCTCTGCCTCTGAGGGGCCCTCGCTGGGTTCCCACTGGCCGAGGGGGCGCACCCCTTCCTCTCTCCCACTCACAGTGTATGCCAGGGAGGTGACTCTCAGTGCAGTTACAAATTCCATTCTACTCAACAACAAAGCCAGCGACATATAATCTTTACTGAAAGCTGCTTAAATGATAATAATTGATTTGTCGATTGAATTGCCTAGTCATTTATGGAAGCTCTATTACATTTGAAGTTCCGTGCCAGGAGCTACGGCTTAATATATGAGTAAGATGCAGTCCCTCTCTCCAAAAAGCTTCCAGACAAATAGATACAGAGACAAGGGCACGATGCAGTATAAATTGTGGTTGCAATCCGGAAGGGTCATGTGAAGATAGGCATTGCTTTAAGCTATAAAATTAGGGAAGAGGCGAAAGGATGAGAAGAACACAATAAAGATGAAAGGACATTTCATCAAAGCACAGAGGCTGAAAGAACATGGCATGTTTAAAGACGCCCCCCCTTACTCTCATGACTAAGCCCCAGAACACACATGGTGGGGCTCTAGTCAGAGGTAAGGTGGGGGAAGTAGAGTTGGCTGTGTCCCTCTGGGTAAACAGAGTCATTGAGAAACCTTCACAAAGAAGGACCAGACCACGATGCCCAGGATTCCTCCTTGGGTGAAGGGGTTTGGATGGATTCAGCAATGATTGAGAGAGAGAGAGAAGTTTTGGGGTGGAGTGCACAGGGTGGGGAGAAGAATGTTGAGGACCGATTTGGTCCTGGGAAAATTGAGGCACTTGTGGGGCATCGAGGTGGAGATTTGGAATTAAAGTTTGAAACATGGGACTGTACCTCAGAAAAGAGATCTGAGCTGGACATATAAAGATGAATACTTTGTGATCATAACTGCTGGATTGTTTTCGAGAACGATGATTGATTATACTTAGCTTTTCATGACAATTTAGCACAACTGACTCCGCGTATCTTAGAGCACCCCTCTGCCCTATCACACACCTGCAGCAGTCAGCCTACTCATCCTGAGGCCTGTAAGAGCTGCCTCCTCTGTCTTCCCCCCAAATCCCTTCTCTTAGAGGGGTCAGTCTGGGAAACCCACCTGCCTGATTATCGTTCAGTGACTCTTTCCTCTTGTTTTCCTGGCCCAGTGAGGAAGCCCCTTGTTGGTCAGGAACAAGTCCACAGCTTATCCTAAACTCTACTTGTCTTTTTAGAAAAGTCTCATGGCATCTCTCAAAATTTGAGACTAAAAATGAGAAAAAAACTTCTTTCAGGAGATTCTGCCTTTTGAGTTTATCACCCTTGATTCTACTTTCCATCCCTGACCATGCATGGGACACGTAGACTCAAGGAGACACATTGACGTCTTGGAAGTGCCTGTGGTAGCTCAGCCTATTACCATGGAGCCAGACTTTAATTTTACTTTATTTGGACCCAATTACTCCCACAGAAGAGAGCAGCTGACCTGAGAAATTCTCCCAGGAGCGACAGGTTTGATTCAGACTGTCGCGGTGGAGCGTCCCACACAGCTACAGCAGGTCTGACACCCAACATCTTCCAGACTAGCAGCTTGCCCCGTGTGACTCACAGAGGGATGTGAATTAATTATGTCTGCCTTCCACTCGGTCTTTGGACCACGGCAATTCAAAATAGTCACTTAGTCTACTCTTAAGTTCATCAATAATTAGCAATTTCTTTCAATTGTGTACGTAGAGAAGACAATGATTGCATACAAATTAAAGCAGAACAGTGCCCTTTGGTCCAATTCTGATGACACATTCCTCCTTGGGAGAGCAGAGGAGGGACAGGTCTCAGCTGAATGTGACACTTAAAAGGGACAGGTACAGTTCAAACTCCAACCTCAGGAAGCCAAAAGCCAAAACTGACTTTAAAAAATTGATTTTTAAAAGTAGGTAACTGTTTCAATTGAGATAATGTTTTTTCACCCTGCAAAATGCTTAGCCACAAATTTACCTTAGTAAGTAAATTTTCCAAAACACATGTATTTGTATTTGAGATTTTCAAACCTCACAGAAAAAGAGACGGAAAAATTGTGAATGGTCCGGTTACTCAACCCACAACTGGCCCCCCACCTCCTCTCTACACACACACACACACACACACACACACCAAAAGATCATGCTCACCCATCATATATTTGAGTATATCTCATGCTGGGAAAATTGTTACTACAAGATCAGTACATCTTTGAAATGTCTGACTCCTCAAAATGTCTTCCTTTTATTTGGCTTCAATCTGTATGTGTACAGTCCACATATTAAACTTCTGTTTCTTTCTGAACACAAAACAATTTTTGCAACATTTAAATATGGTATTATGCATCTATAAAACCATTTAATAAATGTAGGATGTGAAGGTGTGTTTCTTTCCCATGACTTTTGTCACATTTTATTATGTTAAGACACACAGGATTTGACCTTTAAGAGATACATCCAGAAGATATTCAATTACTTTTGGAAACCCTAGAAAACACAGAAGTATATTAGACATAAATAAATTCCATAGAAAGTAAGCAAATTAAAAAAAAAGGTAACTCTGACCGAGAGAAGGGAAGGTGCTCACTAAATGAGAGAGGAGAAGAGTAGTAGGAGATAGGTAAGTTTCAATGAAAATCCTACAACAAATCAGTAATTACTCATTCCTGCTGATGTGAAGGGAAAAACTTACGGGTCTGTCTCAGGAAGATGAATCTGGGTAAAGGGATTTAATTTAAGGTAATAGCACTTGAATATTCCGCTCAATACGCACCAATCATTTTTAAGTGATCCGCATATGTTCGCTCATTTAATCCTCACAGTGAGCCCGTGAGGTAGGCAGTTATCCCTCCCTTTTACAGATTACATATTCTTTTTTAAAGATTTTATTTATTTATTTGACAGAGAGAGAGATAGCTAAAGCAGGAACACAAGCAGGGGGAGCGGGAGAGGGAGAAGCAGGCTTCCTGCCAAGCAGGGAGCCCGATGCGGGTCTCCATCCCAGGACCATGGGATCACGACCTGAGCCGAAGGCAGACGCCCAACGACTGAGCCACCAGGCGCCCTACAGATTACATATTAATAATTTGCCCAAGGTTATATGGCAGATGAATGACAATGCAGGGTCTTAAACCCTGAAATCCCTGTAAAAGACCATGCTTTTTGAGTCAATGAGATTGACCCACTGAGTCAGGAGCAGCCTCCAGGTAACTAGGAAAGCCTGCTGTCGATAGGGCTAGGATAGATCGTCTGTGCTCTCGAAGTCTGGAGGCAGCAAAGTTAAAGGATCCTGGTTGAAATCCCTGTAAGATTAGACCAGGATGTGTTCATAATTAGGGAAATGATATAATTGATTGTCCAAAACAAGGCATTTTTTTTAGAATGAACAGAGCACGTTGAAAATTAAATTAGAACAGAAGGACCAAGAACTTTTCAACCACAGATCGAGATAAATGAATATAAAACTTTTTTTCCTATTATCCATATATTATGGAGCAAGACCCCATCAAATAAATTAAAATTTTAGATGTCAAGAAGAATTAAAACTAAGGAGCAGATGTCTTTCTTGTGGATGTGGGTTTTTTCTCTATCATTTGTCTTCTGTAAAACAGTAACATTTACCTTATGTCAGCTCATGCGTTTGAAAAAGGGCATCTCAACATTGAAAGGGTTGGTTGGCAGAAACCCTGAAATGTCCTTGCCATCACAAAGACTGGTGATTTTTCTCCGAAAGCAGATTTTTAGATGGTTTTAAATATTACTATGGCTGTATCCTTGGGTCATTTATCTTCTCAAACGCTACCTTGTCATTTGGAACATCCATCCACCTGTATGCTCACACCCACTTTGACTTTTTTCTCCTGCTAGAGTCGGAGGGACTCTACTTTGCCAAGCATGGTTCTCATCATTATAAGCAAAGCTATCTTTCCCCTTTTCTCCAAGAGTCCTCAGATAGAAATACCGTGAAAGTACTGGCGGTCTCCTGTTAGTCATTCATTACATTTAACACAATAGCAAGAGAAAAAATAAAAAAGCTCATGACAAATTTATAGATATTTGAAGAAGATTCATAAAAATGAACAATTAAGGGAGATTTAGAATGATCAGGCTACACGTCACATTTTAAGAAGAAAAAGCATTGTTTTCTCATATCTCCCTTCTAAAGACTGTCAGAAATTGATTCTGGATAGATCATCAAGTGCTTCTTGTGGTTCTGTGTCCTTACTGCTTTGATTCATTTCACCCAAGATGATACATTTTAAAAATTGTACATTAAACCTGAATGTAGAGTCCCACATGCCTTTGAAGAAGGAGGATGAAGTCCACGTGGTAACCTAGAATTCAAAGAAAGAAAAGGTACACGAAGAGGTTCCCTTCGTTTAGGTGACAATGCTGCCTTGTCCTGTTTAGGATATGCAGGGGACCACCATTAAGAATAGAATCATTATAGGGACAATAAAGAATTTTAATTATACATTCTGGATGCAAGTTCTTCATCAGGTATGTTATATGCAAATATTTTCTCCCAGTCTATAGCTTGTCTTTTTGTTGTCTTAACAGTGGATTTCAGAAAAAGAAAAAAATGTTTTTCTGTAATTTTGATGAAGTCTGATTTATTAATATTTTCTTTCATAGACGAGGCTTTTCATGCAATTCTTCAGAACTCATGTCCTATGCTGTATTCCAGAAGCTTTACAGTTTTAAACATGAAAATTTCAAAACTATGTGTTGAAACAACTGCCCTTTATCCCCTGAATTGCTTTTGCAACTTAATCAAATATCAAGTGGCTGTGTTTGTTGTTGATTCCTGGACTCTATTCTTTCTCACCGGTCCACATGACTATCTCTTTACCACACTCACTTGAATACCTTGGTTTTATGGACAAAGCCCCAAATCAGGTAGGTTGTTATTATTCCAAATGTATTCTTCTTTTTCAAAGACATTTTAACCCTTTTAGTTCTTTTGCATTTTATATGAATTTTAGAATCAACTTGTTTATATTAAAAAAATGCTGCTGGAATTTTGAATGATACTGAATTAAATATAGGGGTCGCTTCTTTTTCTGTCATCTTGGAGTCTGTGGAGGCCTGCTGGGAACAAGACTCTTATAACGCCAAATAATGTCTAGAAGGCTGTGGTCCAAGGCCATTTTTGCTGCCTATAAGCGGGGTCTCCGGAACCAGAGGGAGCACACAGCTCTTCTTAAAATCGAAGGTGTTTATGCTCGAGATGAAATAGAATTCTATCTAGGCAAGAGATGTGCTTATGTGTACAAAACAAAGAACAACACAGTGACTCCTGGTGGCAAACCAAACAAAACCAGAGTAATCTGGGGGAAAGTAACTCGTGCTCATGGAAACAGGGGCATGGATTCGTGCCAAATTCTGAAGCAACCTTCCTGCTAAAACCATTGGCCACAGAACCTGTGTGATGCTGTATCCTCAAGGATTTAAATTTAATGAAAAGTAAATAAAGGTGTAGATTCGTAAAAAAAAGAAAAAGAAAAAATATATATGGGTCATTTTGGAGACAATTGGCATCTGAAATTATATCGAGACTTTTCATCTAAGTTCACGGTGAGGCTCTCCATTTATTTAGTTCTTCAAGGACTTCCTTCATTAATTTTTTGCAATCTTCGTCATATAAATCCTGTATATATCTTTTTATACTTATACCTCAGATTTTATGAGTATTAAGTGATATTCCTTCTTTTATTTTGTTTCCATTTGTACATTGTTGGTATATAAAAGTACATTTGGTTTTTATTTATTAAACCTCTCTGTTGTGACCTCACTCTCTCTGTAGATTATCATGTCATTTACAAACAGAGACAATTTTTTCTTTTTCTTTTCCAATATATATCAGTATTTGTTTGTTTTCATGCTGCTCTGGCTGAGAATTCTATGTCAAGGCTGAGAATTCTATGTCAAATAGAGTAATGAAAGGGAACATTCTTGCCTTTCTCCCCATGTTGGGAGACATACATGATCCTCCCTCACTCCCTATGTCAGCTGTAAGCTTTTTTTTTTAAGATTATTTATTTATTTATTTATTTATTTATTTATTTATTTATTACTTATTTTAGAGAGAAAGAGAGGGAGAGGAAGAGTATGCAGGAATGGGGAGGGGGGAGGGGGTAGAGGAAGAAAGGGAGAATCTTAAGCAGACTCTGAACTGAGCTTGGAGCCTGATCTCACAACCCTGAGATCCTGACCTGAGACAAAATCAAGAGTCAGACACTTAATGGACTGAGCTACCCAGGTGCCCATGTAGGCTTTTTTTTTTTTTTTTAATTTTAAGTAAACTCTATGCCACACGAGGGGCTTGAATGCATGACTCTGAGATCAAGAGTCACATATTCTACCACCTGAGCCAGCCAGGCACCCCCAGCTGTAGGATTTTTGTAGATGCCCTTGGTCAAACTTGAATGAATGACCTACTCTCCCTCCTACTTTGCTGAACATTTTTGTCATGAATGGATGTTGTATTTTGTCAAATACTTTTTCATCTATTGAGGTGACTGTGTCATTTTTCTCTATTAGATTATTAGGATTGTGGATTTCATTGACTGTTTTTTGCATAATGACTTAGGGTAGACATCACCTGGTAATGGTATGTCATTCTTTTTTATATAATACTCAATGCAGCCAGCTAATATTTTGTTGAGGATCATTGCATGATTGTTCATGAGGGATATGGAGCTGTGTCTTCTTGTTTTGTAATTTCTTTGTGGGCATTTGGTATCATAAATATTGATACTGACCTCATAAAATGGGTCAGGTGTGTTCTTTTTCTTTCCAGAAGAGATTGTGTAGAATTGGTGTTATTTCTTCGTTTGATAGAATCTACCAAGAAAACTATGGGATCCTGGTGAATTCTTTTTCAGAACCTTTTTAACTACAAATCCAATTTATTTAATAGTTAGAGGACTGTTCAAGTAACTGCTTCACCTCAGTTGATGTGAATGAACTTGGTAGTTTGTGGTGTTTGAGGAATTGGTTCATTTCATCAAGGTTGTCAGATACATACATGTAGAGGTATTCATAGTATTCCCTTACTATCCTTTTAATGCCCATTGGTATATAGTGACAGTCCCCTCTTTCATTCTTGAGATTCGCAATTTGTGTCTTCCCTTCTATTTTAATTTTTCTGCCTTGCTAAAAGATCAATTTTATTGATCGTTTCAAAGAACCAGCTTTGATTTTATGGATTTTCTGCTCTTCCTTTGAGTGTTAAGTTTCTCCATCCTGAGCCAACGCTGGAGTTCTGCAACTTTTTCTGTGTTGTAGTGCTCGCTCCTGAGTTTCTAGCTGTGTTGAGTTAAGGTGGAGGATGCCTGAGAGGAAAAAAAAAATGGTAAATTCATCTCCAGTTTGGTGACTTAAAAGTCTGATGTTCTTCCCCAGTCTGCCTGATGGTGTTTACTTTTCAGTCTTTAGTTTCTTGGGCATTCTTTCCAGATTTTGTAGTTGCATTTGGTGGAAGAGAAAGTATGAAGCATGCTTACTTTATCCCACCCAGAACTGGATCATGCCAGTTTTGTTTTGTTTTGTTTTGTTTTTGTCTTCTACTGCAACCATGAAGCTCCATGCCTGTCACTGAGCAGTAGGAGGACTCCTCCATGAAGCACTCCATCACGGGGTGTCTTTGGGCATCATGTGGTTGTAAGTGTTGGAAGTAAGCCCTCCAGAAGGGGATCTAATGTCCTGGATGTTAAAATGGCTTCCACAGCATGTGCATACTTTTTCTGCCTTCCATTTTGGCTTGTGGGACACTTGTAATATTTTCGAACTTAAGGAAAATTTCAAAAATAGTATGCAGAACTCCCAAATGCCATTTACAATTCACCGTGTCAGCATTTTGTCCCACTTACTTTGTCATCATCTTTCCTCCATCTCTTCAATGGGCTGTAAGTCATTACTCTCATTAGCTATTTTGATGTTCAAATTTTCCTAATCTGGGGTGAACAGCACCATTGTGAATTATTCTTCACCTTAACATGACTTCATCATGTTTTGTGTACATCCTTACTTTCTGGTGATGGGATATCCAACAATGAAATCATTTTTCCAAGGTACCTAAGTTTCTTTTATTGAGACATATTTTCTAGAAACGAAATTGTGGCTCTAGTTATTGCTCCCGGGCTACCTTGTTTTATGCCTTCACTAAATCCAATTAAACCTGGCTTTAGTTTCCCCTAAATTGAAGAAAATCGAGACTCGTCAACTTGGATGTTTCTTATCCTGGTCCAGGTGACCTAACAAATTGGGTAGCTCCACGGGCAGCCTTGCCCCTTACATAGAGCTCAGATCTGGAGATCTCTGCAGAGTGTCTCAGCAATGCGGTACTAAACCCCAAGACCTTACAGACACCCATCCTGCTGCTCTGAGGCAGCTCAGGCTTCTAGACTTGTTTCCAGGGTTTTTTAGCAGGTGGAACACACATTTACATATGCACATACACTTAGATATGTATATACTCATAACCCGATCTGCCAGTCACCACGGGTCCAATGTCAATTCCACACGACCCAGCCAATCCCAATCAAACAACATACAATTCGTTTTAGTCTGTCCCCTTTCCATATATTTCTGATGGTGAAAAATTCTCAATAATTCAATCATTTGCTCCATCCTATATTGCATACGTAATAGTTGTTTCAAAATCACTAATATATACCACTTTGAAAAACAAACCTGCTCAGAAAAGCAAACTACACATAACTGTTCAAAAGAGGGTAACAGTTCTTTTTTCATTAGCCAGAGGGAATCTAAGGTGTTCCACAGTTTTCAGGCTAGCTCTTCTTTCTTGGCCTGAGCGAGGTTGTTGTTCAAGTGAGATACACTTAGGTCCATTCGTGTCTGTTTGGATTCTACTTTGGTTCTATTTTTTCCTATTGTTATTTTGTTTTTATTGTTACTCTTGTGGGTTTTGTTGATATTTTGCTTTGTATATCTACAGTATTAATGAGGCTCCAAATGTCAAAAATCTACAGAAAGGTATAATCAGAGAAATATACTCTATCTCACCATCATGTTCCCTCTTAGCCCCTGTGGGTAAACAATCTCCACAGTTTCTGGTTTATCTTTCCAGTATTTCTATTTGTAAAAACAAGCATACTTTTAAAATTTTATTTTTTCCCTTCTTTGTTATAAAAATGTTAGCATACATACTTCTCTCTCTTTCCCTCTGTCTCTCTGTCTCTGTTTCTTTCTCTCATATATATAGTTTGCTTTTGCCACTTAATACCCTATTATATAGATTGGCTCCATTTGAGTTCATAGAGATATTCCTCAATCCTTATTGTATCTGCATTGCATTTCATTGACAGATACACCACAATTTATTCAAATTAAAAGTATTTCCTCTTCAATTAGGTTATTGATGAGCACAACTTCATGATTTCTTACTGTATTTTTATTGCATAATTTTTTAATGGCTCTCTGATCTATTTAGAGCAGAATTTCTCAACTTTGGCATTATTAAAATTTTTGGTAGAATAATTGTTGTTTTAGGGGTCTTTTGTGTGTTGTAGGATTTTATCAGTATCCCTGGTTTTTATCCAGTAGATACCATCTCCTAGTTATCACAACCAAAAATGTCTCCAGACTTGCCAAATGGGCCTAAATTGCCCTTGTTGAGAAATACTGATGTAGAGTATATTCTTATATTCTTGTTCATGTTTTAGATCTAATTTTATTTTTTTTAACCCAAAGGGACCTCTACTTGTACCAACACCATTTATTTAAAAGCTCATATTTGTGCTAATGATTCAAGGTGCCATTTTTATCATGTATTAAATTTCCATATGTATGTGGGTCTACTTCTGGATTTTCTATTCTACCCACATGTCTATCTATTAGTATGTTAGTACTGTACTGTCTTAACTAAAGAAAGTTAGTTTATATAACTTTATAACTTTAAATATCTAGTAAGATTAGTATTTTCTTACAGCTTTCTTTTTTACAAAGGTTTTTAGCTTTTGAAATATTTTTTCTTATTTGTATAGTTTTCATACAATAGTTACTAGTATTTGTATTGGAATTGTGTTAAATTTATGAACTAAATTAGTGAGCACCAACATGCAACTTTAAAATAGCTTGCCAAAAAAAAGTAACTGGAGATAAATACAGTGAGAATCAAACAATAGTATTAATAAAAATGGTATTAACAAAACTAAATATATTATAAACCAGTAAAACATTAGTTATAATTATTGAAATGAATAATGAAAATGCATGTCTAAAAATAAGTTCCTCAGCTAGAAGCCTCAAGAACAAAGAAAAGATTCAAAAAGAAAGATTCAACCTTGGTAGGATATTTCGATATCAAACAGAAGTGGAAATTCCGTATTTGGAGTACTTGTTTCTGCAAAATAAGAAGCATGTAGCCATATTTTCTAGCAGAAGAGGAAAAAGTCCTAATTGAATTTGTATACGTGATTCTCAATAGAGTTTAGTGTCAATAAGTCAACTAAAGAACTCTCTAAAATCAGTGTACAGGGTCAAATTAGTTGGCAAAGTCTGAAAAATCATGGAAGGAAAAAGTTTTTATATTCAGTTTTGCTTTACTTGCTCATAATGCTTAATATGATATTTATATCAAATATTAAATGGGCTCTTTATAAAGTTTAGAAACTGATAAAGCAGTTTGCTCTGACAATGGAGAGAATCAAATTCATTACAACCATTTTTTTTTACCTGCCTAGCTTTGATTTTGTAATTATTAGAATTATTGTATTTGTGGAATGTTGCCTTATGCCTATTGTTGGATAAACTTAGGTTGCTCCAATGAGCAAACATTTTCGCAAGATATGCTAGAGACAAAAGCTTTTTACAAAAGCCAATTGCTATGGCAAACTGGAAGTTTACCTGCAACTAGTATTGAGTGAGAATATTTCTTTGAAGAAAGCATGAGTTGCTTGTTTATAGACACTGTGTTTCTTTTCAGAAAGTGACACAAAGAGTCAATCAAGAAGTGCCCCCTGGTGATTTTAGTAATATTACCCAATACACATTATTAATAGATGCTCCTAGATTAGCAAATGTTTGTAGTGTATCAATATAATTCCCTGAGTTTTATCTTAGATGGGACAGCTTAAGCATGTGGAAGAAATCAACCCATTTGGGCAACTGCAGCTTTGGTAACATCTCTTTGCAACCTCCTACCTCACTCCCACTTTGTTCTTGCCATGAAGTCAATAAGCTTAGAATTCTCCTCTTCAGCTGCATGATTTGTTTGCCACTAAATGTCTTCATATACCGTTTTATTTTGTTTTATTTTTTGTTAGTTATTTTAAAAAACAAAAGATTAAATGCATTCACTTCATTCAATTTATTATTTTTTTAATTAGGGCATATTGACTTTGCTACATTTGTAATAAGAATTGTTGTTTTTCATTTTTGATGATGCCTGTAACTCTATAACCCACTGTATTATTTGAAAGAGGCACAAAATCAATCATTTTGCAAACTTTGACCTTTATTACTTTGACCATTAGCAGTAGGTAAAATAAATGTCTCATCAATTATTTCATTAACTTTTATTGTTCAGTAAGTGAGATTTCAAGGGTTTTTGCATTTTCAACCTCTGTCAGTCTTCACGTCACTTCATGAGATCTACCCCCTTGGCTTCAATTGTTCGTAAGCCTTGCAGTTGTTCTTTCTGAGTTTCCAAATTGCATTTGGAAATGGTTTTCTTTATTGCAGAATTTGTATTTCCAGATTTATTTCCATTACTCTTTATTAAATATAAATTCCAAATAAGTTGTGGCATATTACCTAAGTTTTTATTTGTCTTGTGCTGGAAATTTTATAACAGATGTTGAGGTAATCATTAATGTGCTTCTACCTATGTTTGTATGAAGATATAGGACTTATTTATTTATATTGCTTAAAGAAATGATATTGCCAACCAAAGTGTCTTTTTGGTATTTAAAACACCAGTATTCAAACATGAATTCATATAGGATTCAGTTGAAAAAGGATGGAAGAAAGGAAGGAAGGAAGGAAGGAAGGAGGGGGAAGGAGGAGAAAGAAGGCTGCTTGTCTGGTTTCTCATTTCCCCTGGAAAAAAAGCTAGAAATATAAAAATTCCCTTGACTGTTAATAGAGCACAACGAGAAGAGATTACACTATGGAGAATTACCTGCAGGAAGTGGAATGTTAGCAGATGCTGCTGGGCTGGTCAGTTGGGTCCTTCCTTGTACTTCTCAGCCCTGAAAACCCCCACCCGCTACCCCTTTCCAGGACCAGGATCATGCTATAATGACTGGCCTCCTGGCTGGTGGCCACATGGGCTTCCCCTCAACTCCCATTTTATCTTTTACTCCAGTTCTTGATCCCCTGACACCTGTGGCATTTTAGGAGTCCACTTGGGATACCTGTATATTTTCTCCAAGTTTTATTTCTTTGTAAAAATGCAACTGAGTCACAGAAACACAGGCAGGGGTCATTAAATGTTTAATGCAAGTGTATGATCTGGTTTTGACAATACAGTAACCCCAAAACCAGGGTCTAGAAAATTCAGTCTTTCAGTCTGTTTAGTCCAGAATCATTCAGAAATTATAGCTTTTTTTTTTTTAAGTAGGTTCCACACCCAGCATGAGCCCAACGTGGGGCCTGAACCCACAACCCTGAGATCAAGATCAGAGCTAAGATCAAGAGTCGGACTCTTAACCAACTGAGCCACCCAGGTGCACCAGAAATTATAGCTTTTTTTTCCTTTTAAGGATTTATTTATTTATTTTAGAGAGAGAGCAAGAGCGAGAGTACATGAGCAGGGGGAGTGGCAGAGGTAGAGAGAGAGGGGAACCAGACTCCCCACTAAGTGGGGAGCCTGATGTGGGACTCGATCTCATGACCCTGAGATCATGAACTGAAAGCCAAGAGTCAGATGCCCAACTGACTGAACCACCAAGGTGCCCCTGGAAATTATAGCTTTTATTCTGGAGGGGTACATGCTACTTAGTAAAAATAGTTACGTCAGCCTTTACCCATCAAAATTATTCAGTCCTTCACATTTTGCCTCCAGACCCAGAAGGAGCATTCTTACTACAATGTGTGTGGATATCCCCATTGTACAAATTATAATGGTGTTTAATATGTATACATGCACACATACACGTATTCACAGATATTCCCCAATTATATCCTACAAACAATAAATGACATGAGGAAAATAACAAAAAGATGGTTAACATAATGAGAACATATTTTTTTTCTTTTCTTCTATAGGAAATCTGCATCTTCTACCTAGTGGTGTTATCACGTGTCAGAGTCTGCACCAGGGGTCACGGCCGCCTCTGCAGCAAGGCACGATGCTCCCTTAACCTCAGAGCCCAGAGTCCACGGTTAACTGTGTTGCCGTATAAACTTTATGGCCGTTATCTGTTTGCTTTATAAATATCTCTGTTTATATTCATCACTTTATCCCCAGCACCAGCATCCTGCCTGGATGCCCAAGAGCAGGAGCTCAATAAATACCCAGTGAATGAATAAATGCATGAACTTCTCATCATTTCATGATATTCAGTGATGTTTCTGCACGTAACTCACCTACTGATTCCACACTGTTAACCCTGTTTTCTCTGTTGTGGAATTATCTTCCTGAGGCTGGGTGTGTTCTTTTCTGCAGTCTCTGTGGGTAGCCTCCTTTTTCTCCTTGGATGAATCTCCCCTGCTATCAGAACTCCCCAACTCTCCTCCTTGGGTCAGGTTCAGCCTGAACATGGGGGAGGAAAATAGGCATCACTGGCTTTTTCTCTCTACTCCTTCCCCTTTTGTTCTAAGTCTCCTTCCCCACCTACCAGAACATTCTAGATCCTCCATGATAGGGAGGGAGAAGAAGGGCCAGTGCAGGTCTTACTTCTCGAGGTAAGTTGTCATTTGCTCTGGGCTTGCTCAGCCCCAGAGGATGTTTAAAGCCCTTTATCCCATGGGTGTTTTCCAGCATCCTCGGAGATTCCCTAATGCACCTCTTTGGTGGCAGCTCCTTAGTGTCAGACACACTTCTCCTTCAGCAGACGACACATGATTTTGTCCTCCAGGCCCTAGCTGACCTTTGATCTCTGGGCTCTGCCTTCTCCAAGGTCTTTATATAAATCCTTCTTCAGCTCTCCCTGTTGAACTGACCACAGTGGATCCCTACCGTTTTTGAGACTGAGCGAATAAAAATAGAGGATAAGTTAAATTTGAATTTTAGATAAAGGAATCCATTTTAGTATAAAAACCTCCCAAATTGGGGCACCTGGGTGGCTCAGTCATTAAGCATCTGCCTTTGGCTCAGGTCATGGTCCCAGGGTCCTGGGATCGAGCCACATGTCGGGCTCCCTGCTCAGCAGGAAGCCTGCTTCTCCTTCTGCCCCTCCCCCTGCTTGTGTTCCCTCTCTTGCTGTGTCTCTCTCTGTCAAATAAATAAATAAAATCTTTAAAAAAAGAAAGTCCCAAATTTTGCACTAAATGTAGTAGTAAATCCAAGTCCTTAGCCGGATGCCCTGTATTTTGTCTGGCAACTCTAGTCCCTCTGCCCACCTGGACACATTGTGGCGAGGAGCACCGTTTCTCCCCACACACATCCAGGCCATATCAGCTGCCACTTCTCTCTCCCTGGAGGCTGTGGACACCTGTCTGCTCTTGCCACATCACAAACACCCCCAGCCGGCACCCCCAGCTCCTAGAGGTCCTGGCACTGAGTTGCAGGTAAGGGGAAATAGCCCATGTAGTCCCCCATCATTCCGAGAGACGCTGGAATGAACAGCCCTTCTCCTGAGAAATCCTCTCTTCATTCCTAACAATCTTCAAGTAAACTTTTGAGCTGAGAGTCACACTTCTGCCTCTGACAAGTCCTGCACGGGAGGTCCAGCACTGCACTTTGGAATCCTATGGCACGCTGATATTTGCTTTGCTCTCTCACATCGTTTCTTTGGGAAAGCATCTCAATGGCATGATTGTATGAATATACATGAGCCTTTTTGTGACTCATAAAACTCCACTGCCTCTCATTTTAACTGTTTTCCCTGACTCCTCACAGCTGGCCTCCTGGATGAATCCCACCAAAAACTGAAGCTGTCTGAGGCAGCTTGGACCCATGAATATCACAAATTCAGATGTTTGAAAGGGTTCACCAGGCTCCTCAGAGTATGCCAAGAGAGTGCAGGCACGTATTCAGGTTCCAACAGACACCCCTGGGAGCTTGCTCAGAGCACCTGCTCTGTCTCTGGCTGAGCCACCAAGAAACTGTGCAAGGAACCTTGACTTTTGCAGAATGCAGGGCAGAAGACCGAGGGGTGTTTGTGCCTCTCTGTTCCCGTGGTCAAGCTAGGCTGTCCCACCTATTGCTCAGGTGAAAACTGGCAGAAACTCTGGCTAAGGGGGCTGCCAGGAAAGTGTCAGACTACAAATCACACATTGTGAATCCCACTGCCCTTATCGTGTTCAGTGTGAAATGGAGACATCCAGGTGTCCGCAGAGATAAAGTCACAGTTTTTCCTGCCAAGCTGTGAATCCACTTTGTCTCACACAGCACTTTTGAAGAGTCACCTGGTGTTCGGCTTCCATCTTCAGGCCTGGATTTCTGTGTCTGCTTAAAATAAAGACAGCTGCACACTTCCTTGGGTTCTCCAAGCTGACATACACATGACCCGGGCAAGCTTTACAATGACAGCATCCTCTTCTCACCTTCCCATTCTTCTGCCCTCCCTCAAGGGCATCCTCCTACAAAGCCTGTGCCTGATGAGCTACTTAGCCTCAAATACCCTTGTTCCTCTTCTTCACATCGCTGGACAGGAGTCAACGCCCAAAGCCAACACCTGTCCTGCCTCCTTCTGGATTTCTGTGTCTGTCTCCAGCTCACAAGAGAGCAGATTTTAGCCACCCTATGTTTCTGGTTGAAATACCTTGCATGTAATATCTCTATGATTAAGAAGTGGTTAGGGCAGTTTAATTAATCGTCGCTCATGCAGGATGCATGTCACTAAAGTATAATGCTTTTGGTAGTGAAACATCTGACTTTTCCATAAAAATAATTATAAATAAATATTTCACAATTTTATTTTGAAAAGTTATGCAACAGGTCCTAAATATAAGATCCATGCAGATTCACCACAGAGGAGAAAAAGAAGAAAATATTGCATTTCGAAGAGTTAATAGAATTGTCATGGTTCACCACACATTCGCTTTCACTTTTCTTTCCATCAAAGTAAAAAGGAAAACCTGACAATTATTACAGTTCTCATTTCAGCAACGAAGCAACACAGTAGCTCATCAAAAGCACAAAAATCTTTCTGCCACTAAATACTAGAATTGTCTCACGTGGAAATTTACACAGGAGGTACCAAGATAATGTCCTTAATGATATCTTTTATAAAGCACACTGAAACCAATTTGGCTGGACTGCTTTTTGAGCAATTCCAGATGAAACCAAAAGGCATTTCATTAAAGTGTAGCTCAGAAAGGCTCTCTTAAGGGAGGTTAAACTTACGTGGTCCAAAATTATGGCTTTCCAATGGTTCGACTCAGTGGAAAGAATTCAGAATACAGAGTAGAAAGGAGATTGAAAATTCATTAGACTATCTTTCCTAAATAGCACTAATGTCCATGGGATGCACAAATATTTTATGTAAACTTTTAACAGAGTAAACAGAACACAACACAGATTGGCCTTTTCTCTACCATCTGGTGATAGCCTTCAGTAAATTTGTATTTATAAATATGTGTGCACACATATGCATGGGCATATACACATATACGCACATGTACTTGAACTGTGTCCATAACAACCTTCAAACCACATATCTCTTATTATAAAGATATAATATTTCCTTATTATAAAATGAATTAGTCATGGGGATGTACTGTACAGCATAGAGAATAGTCAATTATATTGTAATCACTTTGTATGGTAACAGATGGTGACTAGACTTATCACGGTGAGCATTGTGTAATGTGTAAAAATATTGAATCATTACGATACATACCTGGAACCAATAGGATATTGCATGTCAATTATCCATCAATAAAAATACTTTAAAAATCTGTTTTTATATAATACGTTCTCCACAACTCAAGGTAACAGGAATTAGAAAAAAAAATCAAACACACCCAGGAAACATTAAAATCATGCAAATTAGGGGCACCTGGGTGGCTCAGTCAGTTAAGCCTCTGCCTTCAGCTCAGGTCATAATCTCAGGGTCCTGGGATTGAGCCCCACATCGGGCTCCCTGCTCAGCGGGAGTCTGCTTCTCCCTCTGCCCCTCCCCCTGTTTGTGCTCTCTCTTGCACTCTCTCTCGCTCTCAAATAAATAAAATATTTAAAAAATAAAATAAAATGATGCAAATTAAAGTAAAATAAATACCTTTCTCTTCCCATTTTTCAAAGGGTTATATCTCGGGAGGTGGGTGGGAGGATGGGTGAAACAGGTGATGGGGATGAAGTAATGCATTTGTCATGATGAGCACCAGGTGATGCATGGAAGTGTTGAATCACTATATCATACACCTAAAATTAATATTATACTGTATGTTAACTGACTGGAATTCAAATAAAAACTTAAAAAAAGCAAAGTGTTATATCTCAAAATATAATAAAATAAGAGATATAACAGTGCAAGAGATACCACAAGGCATTTCTCATGGTCTAGCACACAGACGGTTACAGTATGGTACATGCTGAACAGTGGAATGTAAGAAGTAACCTGGGAACACAGAGGAAGAAGTCATAAAATAAACCAGGATAGGCACTAAGCATTCCACGGAGAATGTGACATTGGAACGAGATCTTGAAGAATAAATAAATGTCGCTTAATATGAAAGAGGAGGAACACTGTTCCCACCAGAGAGAATATCCTGTGAGGTTGCACAGGGACCCAACACAGCAAACCACCGATGGGCCAGCAGTTTCCATCCTGGTAGCTGGAAAGCATATGGCAGACACAGGGGATGGAGAAGCAGCATGAGCTGTGTCAGGAGAAATATATCTGCTGCACTAAATGGGGTGTGTCAAAGGTATTTATTACTGAAGGAGAAGAATGGTGAAGGCATGACTGATCACATGGCCATGGATTTCAGAAAAATGCAGAGGACAGACCATGAAAGAAGACCAATGGGGCATTCATTCTGCAATCCAGAAAGTGGCTACATGTCTCAGTCCTATAAATGTGCCAACACATTTGTTGCTTTACTGCATACCTCTCTCCTTTCCTGTCATTTTTTGCAATTAGCTTCATTATTGCTTTTAGTCTCTGACAACACTTTAGTTCTCTGCTACTTGTAAGATAGCTCACTCACCGTTTTCCCTTGTGGGCATTTCTTTACCTCTGATTCGTCATTTTGTCTCTCTCTTTCCCAGAGCTCCTGCATGATGAGCCCAGCAGCTCTTGACTTTCTTGACATTCTACAATGAATAATAGGGTTTATTAAAATTTGTAAATCACAGTGACCTTATTGCATTCCTAATATCTCAGTTTTTTTCTTTTTTTCATCCCAGTGAAAATCAAAGTTGTGTTTACATTTATTTTGATTTCATTGCATTTGGAGCTACAAACTGTAAGCTCTAAAGAACAAGTTAGAATTCTGTGGGCCAAATAGCCTCATTTTATAAATTCAGGAAAAAAAACCCAGACAGAGTAAGTATTCTTTTTCCAAGCAATAGCCTACTGAAACCAGAGATGTCTGACCCTTTTCACAAAAGTCATTTCTACTATCATCCAGTTTATCGGGTTTCCAGAGTAGAGACGAGTTGAGGCAACTAGAGGTTGAAGAGCAGACCATATTCATGTGATTTGGCTCTCCAGATAGAGGTGAGATTCTCTCCTCTTGTAACACTCAGGGAAACATCCACAATGGATGAGTGTCCATGTAAATGTCATTGGAAAGCTGCAAAGGGAAATTCTTCTCTTCTTATAGCTATCTCAAAAACGATGCTTAAATTAATGGTCTACATGTACTCAACTGATTTATTAATTTGTAAGCCTTTATTTAGCAACTGGTAGATGGAATGCCGCCAAAATAATAAACAATAAACTTTTCTTTGTATCTTCCAACATTCACAGCTTTTGGCAATAGAGTTAATTGAAGGAGATATCATTATCGTACGCTTTTTTTTTTCTTTTTTTGGTAGAAACAAGAAAAGTCCACTGAATGGTTTTACACAAAGGCTCTCTAATGGCTGTAGATCATGTTATGAAAGTGATATTTACCCAGCGCTGCAGATGGTTAGAAATGATAGGCTTTTAGTTTATCATTTGGAATCACGATGACGAGAAGATACTAAAGACGTTTTTGTATTAAAACGCTGGCGTGCACCAGTAAACGAAGAATTTGAACTTCACAGTGTATTGATTTTAAAATGTGCAATGAGGGGTGCCCGGGTGGCTCAGATGGTTAAGCGTCTGCCTTCGGCTCAGGTCATGATCCCAGGGTCCTGGGATCGAGCCCCACGTCAGGCTCCTGGCTCAGCGAGGAGCCTGCTTCTCACTCTCCCTCTGCCTCTCTCCCTGCTCATGCTTTCTCTCTCTCTCTCTCTGTATCTCTGTGTCTCAAATGAATAAATAAAAAATCTTTAAAAAAATTAAAATGCGCAATGATCCATACACCAATGAATTAGATAATGAGACCAATCTGTGTTCATATTCACTTGGAAGAAAATTATGTGAATGGAGGGTGAGAATCACTTTACTTAAATGGAACTAAAAGTTGCCTCTTCATAAATTTTGCTTCAAAGAATCCCTGATTTGGAAGACACTCTTAAAATGGAAGTCATCTGAGCCGTCTGTGGAAGTTGGACTCATCCAGCCCCACTATTTACTAAAGAATTCTCTATCTCTTGGTCCAGCCATGGGCTGTTTTTGCTCTACCCTCACTCCACAGGCTTCAACGCCAGAGACAAAATCTCTCTGTAAGATAAGGTCCTGCAGAGTGTGACCGCAGATTGCCCTCACAGCTGACAGCAATTTGCTTTTGGTGTTTGTCTGACAATGATCAGATCTACTGTCTTAGCTAAGAGTGAGGATCCTTAAAGCAATCATTTAACCTTCCCCTTGGCTTCAAAACTAGAACAGCCTGCATCCGGTACACTAGAAACTATCCTATGTAACTCAAAAAAGGAAAAACATACACACACATTCATGGCAATCCAAATGTATTTTGTAGTATGGATTCCCTGTTCTCATCACTTTGACAGAAGTTCTTAGAATCAAACTGTGGAGAGAAATAGGCACTTTCACATGTAAAAAAAAAAAATGTGATTTTATTCCAGAATGAATCCTGACAGGTTGGCTATTCTTACTTCATTGTTTGAGGGGACTCCTCATTCTGTTCTCCAAGACCAATATAGGGAAAAGAAAACATTTAAAAAATATAACCGGGGCGCCTGGGTGGCTCAGTTGGTTGAGTGGCTGCCTTCGGCTCAGGTCATGATCCTGGAGTCCCGGGATCTAGTCCCACATCGGGCTCCCTGCTCAGCGGGGGGTCTGCTTCTCCCTCTGACCCTCTTCCCTCTCGTGCTCTCTGTCTCTCATTCTCTCTCTCAAATAAATAAATAAAATCTTTAAAAATATATATATATATAACCGGATATTTAAAATAATATGACAATAGAATGAACTTATGGATAGAAATACGGAAGAAATAAATAACATCCTTTTATTGGTTTTAATTATTTACTATTATATGAACTTAAAGAAATAAGTTAAAATAAATAGGTAATTTTGTAGAAAGCAATAGCTTGAGGTGACCTGCATGATTGGTGATGATTTTCTTTAAGCCAGGATCCTCAGAGTTGAATGCTTGACGTCACAAGGCATAATCCTCAGTTCAGCCAAAAGTCACAATAAGTTCTGTTCAGCAGAAGCCCCATGAGGAATTAGAGAAGAAAGGAAAGAGAAGAAGGTGGTTTTAGCTGATTTAGAGGGCAGGCAGGCTTTCCTACTGCTGAGCTCACCCTGACGCTTCATGGAGAAAGGCTGGAGGTCTGGCCCAGGTCACTGGAGAAAACATTTTTCAAATTTATCAGTGTATCCTTATCAGGACCCAGAGTGGAGACATATCTTGTACTGAGAAGGATTCCTATGACCATGGGACATCATGAAAGCCCTTCCACAAGACAGATTTCTCATATGATAAGAGAAAGACATCTTATGTTGGCAAATCATCATGGGGAGGTTAAGGATTCTGACATATTCCATAGGTAAACCAAAGGAAATACACTGTCACTGATGTTCTCTTTGTGGAAAGATTTGAAATCCTGATCTCTTGGGTATTGCTATGAAGCATATGCATTCCATGTTAACAGTTTGCATCTTCTTCCAGCAAGAGTTCTTTCTGTATCTCAAGAACGAAAGAGTGATCATGGGCTTCCCAGAAAGGAATATTAATCTGGGTTTTATAGGATCCCTCTGTTTTCTGGATTTCTCCTTCCAGTTCTTAAATCTTCACTTGTGCATATCCTCTTCCACAGGTGTCTTCTATTCATTTTCTCTTCATTTATTTTCTCTTTCTGGCTCAATTTACATTGTGGAAACCCAATTCTGGTTTTTGTTGTTGTCATTGTTGTTGTTTTACTGTTTTGGACACATGACTAATGTACATTTCCTACCCTCCCTACAAATAAGGATGGTCTTATGGCAAAGTTCTTTCCAATAAAATGTGGACAGAAGGAACACATTCTACTTCTAGATTTGGCTCATGAAAATATTCCACGCTCTTTCCTTTCCATCTCGTGGGTGGAGATAATAAGTCATCCTGGGGAATGATGGCTCACAGCATGAAAGGACTCTGGCCTCTGGCCACCCAAATGGAAGAGAATACCAATACTCAGCAGACCATTCACCTGGCTGGTATGTAAGGAAAAGAGTAAAATTTCTTGTGACTTAAGATACTACCTTTTTGGTGGTTAGTCTATTTTTGCAACTTTCCTACTTTAACTAATATAGATTCTTTTGTACAGCCAAGATTTTCCACATGTTGGCATCATTAATACATTCAATTTTTTTCTGTAACTGTTCACAGTCATTATGCTGAAAGAGTTTGAGTCACATAACTTCTTGATTTGTTCCTCAGCTAATATTTCACCATTCAGAACGATTTCAAGGGGCACCTGAGTGGCTCAGTCGTTAAGCATCTGCCTTTGGCTCAGAACTATTTCAAAAATGTCTCTATGTCTTCTAACTATTTTTAAATATATATTTTTTGACTGGGAAACATCCATCCTCTGCTTTACCTTATAAGTTTTCTTCTCATTTCTTTCTAAGTAATTTACTTTTGCGAATTAAATCAACAACAAAGGATTCATTATTACTCAAAATAACTTTAAAAATAAAAAAAAAATTCTCTAGAGGACACCACCCTAAATTCCTCACAGATTTATATTCCTATCCTCACAGATTTATATTCCTTTATTTATTGCTAAGTAGAGGACAAATAAGAAGTTTTAGTGTGAAGACATGATTAAAGTTCTTATAAAGTCTTTCTCCACCAACCCTCCACCAGTGAGGAGGAGTCTCCCTGGAATTGCCACACATTTTACAGGGTAAATGGCACAGCCCAGTGCCATACTTGTCCCCGCACCTTTACTAGACAAGGGTCAACTTGAAGGAGGCTATAGGAGCTCCATATTTTCCAGTAAATCTCTGAGCATCCTGCCAGCACAGCATCTGGCACAGGGATTATCAGTAAAGCAACATGAAGCCAATGAATGCATGTCCACACCCATTATCAATGTCTCTGTGGCAATCATTGAGAGCATAGTAATCGGCAAGTCTGTGTGGGATACAAAGCACCCAATATGCCTCTTGATTATACCTCCTGTCTGAGATTTATTACTAAAAATGTGCTGGAGAACATGATCCTTTCTAAACTGCAGACCTGCCCCTCCTGGGTCTGTCCACCATTTGGGATATTGGAATTGGAGGAAGCCAGTGAGAAAAGCCCTGCTAACATCAGTCACTCACTGCAGGGCTGGCAATTGCTGCTACCAAGTACAAACCAAAGGGCCAAAATTCCAAACCAGGTTGTTGGTTCCATTTAATCCCAAATAAACCATGGATTTAAGTTTTACAAAGATTAAGTTCCTTATAGGGGCTGGCAGCATTGGGAATACTTTCTTTCTCTGCACCTGACAGGAGACTTTCCTTTGTGGCCTTGATACCTCATTTGTCCCTTTATCCAGGTCACTGACTTGGCTGCCAGGCAAACAAGCTCCCCTTGCTCAGAAGAACAGAGTTGCTTAGCAGGGTGGGAATCCACAATGGGCAGAAGTCAGGGGGCCCAGCATTAGAGGGAGCCCTTTGCTCAGCCTAATCTCTTCCTGTAAGACAGGGTCCAGCTTAAAGTGGTCAGAAGCTAATGGAGAACCCTGTTTTAGGATGGAATCTTGGTGGGGTTGCCTAAGGCAAAAGGACTCATACTTTTATTCATCCCATCCCACGGGACCTCCAGTCCTTCCCAGGGAGATGATTAATCTAATTCTACAGCTAAAAATCACACTTGCACCTAAACATGAAATCTGTTCTCACCAAAACCAGAATAGACTCAGATCCCCACTATGGCATTAATTGATTTTTATCTAAATGTTATACAATACAAATAATTTATATCTTGGCAATAAAGATACAGCATTATACCCATTTGATTATTATGAAATCAACCCAAACATCTTTGATAATGAATTGAAAATTATTAGAACAACATTCCAGGGAAAATAAGAATTCAAAGCAATAGCTAGTGTTTAACAGCATAATAAATAATCAAACTATTTAATTTGATGTGTATCAGCAGTAGCCAATTGAAAGTATTGATGTGGGAAAAATCACATAACACTAGCAACAAGAATTACTTAATATGTAAGTATTTCACAAGAAATCTGCAGAGATTTTATTAGTGAAATTGCCCAATTTCCCTTAGAAGCATGGAGGAAAACTTGAATGAATAGGAACAGAGCTCAATATTATAAAGATGACAGTTATCAGTAAACTAATTTTAATTTGTTGGGATTGGATCTGAATTCAAAACAGATTTTGGGCTAAGGTTTCACTAAATGATTTTGTGTGGAGACAATCCTCCATGGGTCTCTCAGTTTCTGTGCATCCTGGGATCAGAAGCATTTACAGGGTTTTTTCCAGATTGCCTTTTCAAGGATGATTGTGGAACAAGCCACGTTGGAAGATAAAGTGCATTCCTCCAGAGGGCAGGTTTGCATATAGCCCAGTATAATAAAGGTAACATCTCCCCTCACGGCAGATGTCAAGCAGGTCTGTTAGGAGCCTGTTATAAAAGATTTAGTCCATGGAACATTCTTCAAGACATTTTGGTGAAGTTTTTAAACTTAAAAAAATAAGTGAAATAATTAAAATCATTATATTAAAATTAACTAGAAATCAACAACAGAAACGCAACAAAAGTCCCCAAATGCTTGGAAATTAAACAATGCATTTCCCAATAGCCCAGAGTCAAAATGGAAATCTCAAAAGAAATAAAAATCACATAGAACTGAATGGAATGAAATGCAACTTATCAAAACATGCAAAACGTGGCTACAGCAGGGCATAGAAGATGTGTCCCACAAAATACTTGCAGATCAATAATCTAAGTATTTTCTTCAAGCAATTAGAAAAAGAAGGGCAACATAAATACAAAGCAAGCACAAAGAGGAAAATTATAAAGATAAAAGCAGAAATAAATACAATCGAAAACAGGGAAACAATAGAGAAACTCAATGAAACACAACAAATAAATAAATAGGTGTGCCTGGGTGGCTCAGTCGGTGAAGCATCTGCCTTTGGCTCAGGTCATGGTCTTAGGGTCCTGGGATTGAGCCCCACATTGGGCTCTCTGCTCAGAGGGTAGTCTACTTCTCCCTCTCCTTCTGCATGCTGCTCTGCCTGATTGTGCTATCTCTCTCTCTCTCTGTCAAATAAATAAATAAAATATTTTTTAAAATTTAGAAAAATAAAATAAATAAAATCAATGAACAAGATCAGTAGAGATGAAATAGGACACAAGTTCTCAACATCAGGAATGAAGCAAGATATAAATACAGATCTTGAAGCCATTAAAACGATAATAAGGGGGCACTGTAAACTACAGTATGGTCATAAATTGGAGAACTTAAGAAATGGACCATTTCTCAAAAACCACAAACTACCAAAATTCAAAACAGTGAATTCAAATAGTCCTATAACCATTAAAGTATTTGAGTTCAAAATTTAAAAACTCTCATGAAAGAGTTCTCCAAGCCTAAATGGTTTCACTGAAAAATTGTACTAAATCTTTAAGTAAGATTAATACCACTGGTACAAAACCTCTTCCAGAAAACAGAAGAAAAGGAAATACTTCCTAGTGTATTTTATGAGACTAATATTACCCTAACGATAAAGCCAGACAAAGACAGTAAAGAAAGAGAGAGAGAAACTAAAAACCAATACATTATGATTAGGGGCAAATATCCTCAATAAATATATTCAAACTGAATCCAGCAGTGTATGAAAAAAATTAAACACCATAACCAAGTGAGGTCTATCCCAGGAATACAAGGTTAGTTACCATTTAAAAACCAACCATTGCAATCATGTGTGCCAACAGGCCAAAGAAGAAAAAAAAAATATGACCATATTAATCAGTGTATAAAAAGCATTTGACAAAATCCAATAGACACTTATAATAAGCACTTCAACAAACTCGGAGTAGAGGAGACCTTCCTCTATTTGCAAAACAACATCTACAAAAACTTACAGCTGACATTGTACTTAATTTTGAAGTACTGAATATTAGACCTTAAATTTGGGAACAAGCTAAGATGCTTTTACCACTCTTACTCAACATAGTTCTGGAAGTTCTTGCCAATGTCATAAAACACAAAAAATGATTAAATGGCATAAAGGATTGGAAAGGAAGACATAACACGGTCCTACTTGCAGATGGCATGCTAGTCTATGTTAAAGTCCACTAGAATCTGTGAAACAACACCTAGAACTAACAAGTGAATTTAGTGTGGTTGCAGGATAAATGATTCATAAACAAAATCAATCTGATTTCCATACTATAATAATGAACGGGCAGAAACCAAAATTAGAAACACAATATCATTTTAAATTTTCCCAAAAGAAAGATTTGTGTTCTATAAGATCAGAGTTCCTTGGCTATGAAGGAAACCCACACCATGGGGCTCTGACATTTATTTTCTGTGTGACCTTGAGCAAGATGATCTTACCTTGGTGTCCACATATTTAAAATAGAAATAATAGGACTGCTGTCAAAGTTATTGGAATGATTAAATCACTCAGTAGACGTAACTTACTTCATTGAAGGTCTGACACCTTAGTGTTTGCTTATATTATTTCTTAAAAATAGTTTCATGTACCTCAGGGCCAGGTATAATAAAATAACTGTCATTCTACTAACAGCCTAGGTATTTACAATCTCATGATCTGGTTAGTGTCTTACCTTTGTTAGTTTGGGGCTGCTATAGCAAAGTCCAACAGAGTTGAGATACTTGTTTCTCACAGTTCCAGAGGACGCAAGTCTAAGATGAAGGCACTAGCAGGTTAGGTTTTGGAAGTCTGCTCCTTCTTCAAAGCTCTGCTTAAGTAGCAATGCTCCGTGAACTAGACATCTGAGCCAATATAATCTCTTGCATCTATTGCCCCTTTAATGGATTTGTCTCTCAATAAGTATCATTTAAGGAAACTACAAGTCTAGGACTAAGTGAAGAGTTGCATATCTATATAAGGTAGAGTACCTGTTACTAAGAATTGTTTGGGAACTTATGAGAGGAAAAAAATTATAAAACAATAACATCCTAAAATAAAAACAAATAACAATGCAATGAAATCACAAAGTATAACAGTGGAGGAAGCTGGCCTGCAAGACTCCAAGAGGGGATAATCTTTGTGCCTTTGAACAATCCCATAAAGCACACATGCATATATTCAACGTTTAATATTATCCATTTAAAGACTGATTAGAAGAAAACAATCTTTTTTTTAAGATTTATTTATTTTTTAGAGAGAGAGAGTACGAGCAAGGTGAGGCGCACAGGGAGAGGGAGAGAGAGAATCCTCAAGCAGACTCCCTGCTGAGTGTAAAGAATATCGTGGGGCTGGATCCCAGGATCCTGAGATCAGGACCTGAGCCAAAATTAAGAGTCAGATGCTTAACCAACTGAGCCACCCTGGCACCTAGAAGAAAAGTTTAAAGAAAATAACTTAGAAATTCAGCAGCTGTTACTTAAGGATCTATGTGTCAAAATATTGCCATAGTTGCAAAGAGTTTGTCATAGGTTGTATAAAGCAAATTTTTCCACACAGGTCATCTCGTTGTTTTGCACAATTAAAATCAGATAAACTAATTCTCCTCAAATGTATGGCATTAATGGAAGAAAAAAAAAACAATAATTGAATGTATTAACAACTTAAAAAGTGACTTCCCGATATTGGTACACTCATCTTCAATAATTTAATGATTTGAAATATACTTCTTTATAACAACTTAGAAATAGCCAGCATCTTAAAATATAAATACATACCATATTAATTAAGACTTATCTTAGCCAAGATTAGACACGAATCAACTTCCCTATTTATAGAATACAAGGTAAAATGATTTCTTCAATTATAAACTTCTATTGAGATTAAATTTAGTTATAGAAAACAATCTCATGGCCGTAGAATGTACATTGTTTTACAAAATCTTTAGAAAGACAAATAAGGAGTAAATTTCAAAAATTAAGTGAATCCGTTCTGACGCATGGGAAGTGCAAAAATACTTGGGCAGATTTATTTCCAAAATGGGGAAATATTCTTAAAATATTTTTATTTTTATAAATATTTTTAATATCCTTAAAAATATTTCATTTCTATGATTTCAGTTAAACATGAGCACAGCAGATAGGAAGGGTATTGTTACTGGCCCTTTGACCAAATGAAATTTGATCCTGCACAGTCTCTGTTTCCAATGGACTTTTCTGATTGGGAATCTGCTATTTGCAGCCCCTGCATTTCAGTTCAGGTTTAAATAAGTAGTTTTACACACTAAGAACTGCAGGGTAAGAGGGGGTAGAGAATGCAAGGGACAGAATTTTTCTGAAACTAAAATCTGAATGGTTTTAAGAAGACCTTTCCACATCTGCTCCATTTTGGGGATGGTACTGGGACCTGGAGAAATGGTGTCAAAAAAGTCTTGGAGACCCAAAAGTAATTGTTCTCCAGGGCATAGAAAAACTCTAAAAGGTTACAATCATGAAAAGATAATCAATGTAACTATTATGGAACTGTAGCCTCAGAAGAACATTTTCTACATTGACACTCATGCTGGACAAAGAGGCGTAAGGAGAGGTCTTTGGTTTTGTCTTTGTTTACTTTTGTTTCCTCCTTTACAAGATATCATAAAATATTCAAGATTGATTTTGCAAGTAAAGAAAAACATCCACACTGTGTCAAATCTATTTTATCAGAGCGTATCTTTCTTTGTGAGCTACAAAATCCTTGTTACCAAGAATCACGGCATCCCAGATGTGTATTAAAAGAGAAAAGGAAAAATGAGGAATATTAGTGAATCAGCAAAATCTGCCTATATTACTATCTTCCAGAGAGATTACTAGTTCTCAAAGCAAAGGAGATTTGAAGGCTGGGTTAGCAGAAACCACCACAGAGACTCTAATACCTGCATAAGATATCTTTGAAGGTCGCCAATATGGGTTCCTCTCTCCTTTTGAGCATATGGGAAACCACACTTCTTACCTTCCCGTGGATAGGTGGATACTGACTAATTCCAGCCAATACCTGTGAATGGAAATGATATGTCACTTCTAGACTAAGGCACAAATCTTGTAAGACCCTACTCTCTGCCCATTCTCTTGCTTCCATGTCTTGGCAGACAGCATGTTCTCAAATGTGCAGCCACAAGGCAGAGGTGACTCTCACAGCCTGTGTTCCCAAATGATGTTGTGCAATACAACCTCCTTCCTGTCAACATTCAATGACTGTCTTCTACAAAAGATGATAGATGATAGATAGATAGATAGATAGATAGATAGATAGATAGATAGATAGATAGATGATAGATTTGGGGCTTGTTTATCATTGAAGCACAAAAAAATCTATCTTTACTAATATAACAAAATATGATTAACATACTATTTTTCAATATTTATTAAATCATATCCCTCATAATAGAACTATTTTCCCTAGAATAGAAGAAGAGTCTGAGAGATAAGAAAACTTGGAAACAGGGGTGCCTGGGTGGCTCAGTCAATTAAGTGTCCGACTCTTGGTTTCAGCTAAAGTCATGATCTCAAGGTCCTGGGATCCAGGCCTGTGTTGGGCTCCCTGCTCAGTGTAGACTCTGCTTCTCCCTCTTCCTCTGCCCCTCCCCTGGTTGTGCTCATGCGTGTATGCATTCTCTCTCTCTCTCTCTCTCTCTCCGTGTCTCACGCTCTCAAATAAATAAATAAAATCTTAAAAAAAGAAGACTTGCAAACATTGAGAAATAATCATGGGAGAACATGAAGATACACAATCTCTCTCTCCGAATGCAACGAAGTAGGCTTTCTCTTATTTCCCTTATTTTACAGATGAGGAAACAGATGTATAGCAATGTTGGGAGATATTTACCAATGTTGATCACTTGGTTAATAAGGGATGAAGTTATAATTCAAACCCATATTCCATTTATTTTCTCCTTATTTTACACTGCATCTCAGATGGAGATTCTATAGAAGAAAAATCCTCTGAGTTTTCTTATCACTAAACATGGTCTCTTTATACATAGAAGGGATTTTCTCTCTAAATTTTTAAATCCTTAAATAACTTGGAGTTTAAAATATTTATTCTTTGTTTTTTTTTCTTTATTTATTTTATTATCTTAATCACCATACATTACATCATTAGTTTTTGATGTAGTGTTCCATGATTCATTGTTTGCGTATAACACCCAGTGCTCCATGCAGAATGTGCCCTCTTTAATACCCATCACCAGGCTAACCCATCCTCCCACCCCCCTCCCCTCTAGAACCCTCAGTTTGTTTTTCAGAGTCCATCGTCTCTCATGGTTCTCCCTCTCCACCTTCCCCCCTTCATTTTTCCCTCCCTGCTATCTTCTTCTTCTTCTTTTTCTTTTTTATTTGTTTCAGAGGTACAGGTCTGTGATTCAACAGTCTTACACAATTCACAGT
>NC_138380.1:89118051-89131410 GCF_054177405.1 Leptonychotes weddellii
TCTTGCAGACAGCATATCGATGGGTCTTGTTTTGTAATCCAGTCTGTTAGCCTGTGTCTTTTGATTGGGGCATTTAGCCCATTTACATTCAGGGTAACTTTTGAAAGGTATGAATTAGTGCCATTGTATTACCTGTAAGGTGACTGTTACTGTATATTGTCTGTGTTCCTTTCTGGTCTATCTTACTTTTAGGATTTTCTCTTTGTCTCTGAGACTCGTAAGTTTTAATATTAGATGTCGGGGTGTTGACCTATTTTTATTGATTTTGAGGGTGGTTCTCTGTGCCTCCTGGATTTTGATGCCTGTTTTCTTCCCCAAATTAGGGAAGGTCTCCCTCTAATCTGCTCCAATATACCTTCTACCCCTCTCCCTTTCTTCTTCTGGGATCCCAATTATTCTCATATTGTTTCATCTTATTATATCACTTATCTCTCGAATTCTGCCCTCGTGATCCAGTAGTTGTTTATCTTTTTCTCAGCTTCTTTATTTTCCATCATTTGGTCTTCTATATCACTAATTCTCTCTTCTGCCTCATTTATCGTAGCAGTTAAAGTCTCCATTTTTTATTGCACCTCATTAATATCCTTTTTTATTTTGAGTTGGTTAGATTTTAGTTCTTTGATTTCTCCAGAAAGGGTTTCTGTAATATCTTCCATGCTTTTTTCAAGCCCAACTAGTATCTTTAAAATTGTCATTCTGAACTCGAGTTCTGACATCTTCCTAATGTCCGTATTGATTAGGTCCCTGGCAGTCGGTACTGCCTCTTGTTCTTTTTCTTGAGGTGATTTTTTCCGTCTTATCATTTTGTCCAGAGGAGAATAGATGAATGAGAGAACAAAATGCTAACAGGGTAACAACAACCCCAGAAAAATATACACTAAACAAATCAGAAAAGACCTGAAACTGGGGGAAAAGAAAGGGAAAGAAAAAAAAAGAAAAAGATAACAACAACAACAAAAAAGAATATGATCAAATATTATCAAGCTGGTGAATAGATCAGTGCCACACACTAGATTTGGGGCATATTTTGGTCTGTTAGAAGAATGTGCCTCCCAAAATTTTAAAGAAAGAAAAGCTTATATATGTACAAAAATAAGGGTAAATATGATGAAGGGATGGAATATGACTGTAAGGAAGAAAATTATAGAAGATTTTATAAAAGGAATTGATAAGAAGTTGGTTGAAAAAAGAAAGAAGAGAAATTAAGGGAAAAAAAGGTTGGGGAGAATGTGATCAGGCAGGAGAATAGAACAAAGCAATACACTAGAGATTTAGGGTATATTTTGGTCTGTTAGAAGAAACTGTATCCCAAAATTTTAAAGAGAAAACAACTTATATATATATATATATATATATATATACCAAAAATAAGGTTAACTACTTTGAAGGGATAGAATATGACTCTAAAAATGAAAAATAAAAAGATTCTTAAAAAAAGGACTGATAAGATGCTGGTTGAAAAAGGGAAAAAGAAAAATTCAAAAAAGAAAAAGGAAAAAAGAAAATTAAAAAAAATTAACTTTGAAAGACTAAAGAATCAGGGGGAAAAAAGCCATGAATTCTATGTGCTATATTCCCCTAGTGCTGGTGTTCTGCTGTTCTCATTGATTGGTAAACTTGGTCTTGGCTGGCTGTTCTTGATCTTCTGGGGGAGGGGCCTGTTGCCGTGGTTCTCAAATGTCTTTGCTGGATGCGGAAATGCCCCACCCTTGCTGGTGCGGGGCTAAGTAATCTGCTCGGGTTTGCTCTCCAGAGCTTTTGTTCCCTGCAAGCTTTCCTACAGCTTTGGAGGACGAGAGTGAAAATGGTGGCCTCCCAATCTCTGGTCCCAGAGGAGCCTAGAACTCAGGGCCCCACTCCTCAATGCACCTGCAGAGAAAAACAGTCAATCACTCCCATCTCCCCAGTCTCCAGCCACACTCTGTGTTCACCTTGCCTGTGACTGAGTGTTTCTATCTCTGGCACATGAAACTGTTTGGTGTCTCCAAACCCAGCAGATCCCTGTGGTGAGCTCCCACGCCACTCCTCCCAGCGGAGGAAGGGGAGTCTCCCTGGATCTGCCACTAGTTGGGTCCCTGCTGGAAGAGCAGTGGCCCGACTCTGCCGTGGATCAAGGTTTATGGCAACCTCAAGCTGAGAGCTCACTCCTCAGCTCCATCTTTGTAGCTGGCTTCACCGCTCCAATACCTGGGAGTTCTGCTGCACTCAGCACCCCCCCATCTTTCTGTGACCCCGAGGGTCCTGAGACACACTGTCCGAGTGAGGGTTCCAACCTCCGCTTAGCCCCTGGAGCGATGTTCCTCAGCAGAGCAGACTTCTCAAAGTTCCGATTTTTTGCCCCACTGCTGTACCACTTGCTGGCTGCCAGCTGACAGAGGCTCCCTCTCCCTGCCTTCTATCTTCCCAAATATTGCCTTGGATTCACTTCTCTGCACGTCCTACCTTGCATAAAGTGGTCGCTTTTCTGTTCAGAGAGTTGCTGCTATTCTTTTCTTCGATCTCCTGTTGAGTTTGTAGGTGTTCAGAATGGTTTGATCCCTATCCAGCTGAATTCCCAGGACCAGATGAAATTCAGATCTCCTACCCCTCTGCCATCTTGCTTCATCCAAAATATTTATTCTTTAAATAACATCAGTATTTTCTAAGTATATGACATACATACAAACATACATACACTGTACTTTTTTTAAGTTTTTATTTAAATTCTAGCTAGTTAACATACAGTGTAATATTAGTTTTAGGTGTACAATATAGTAATTCAGCTCTTCTAAAAATCACCCAGTGCTCATTGGAAGTGCCCTCCTTAATTCCCATCTCCTATTTCCCTCATCTCCCCACTGACCTCCCCTCTGGTCACCATCAGTGTATTCTCTATAGTTAAGGGTCTGTTTCTTGGTTTGCCTCTCTCTTTTTCTTTCCCCTATGATCATTTGTTTTATTTCTTAAATTCCACACACAAGTGAAATCATATGGTATTTGTCTTTCTCTGACTGACTTATTTCACTTAGCATAATATTCTCTAGCTTCATCCACGTCATTGCAAATGGCAAGGTTTCATTCTGTTTTAAGGCTGAGTAATATTCCATTGTATACATACAGCACATCTTTATCCATTCATCGCTTGATGGGCATTTGAGCTCTTTCCATAGTTTGGCACTGTACTTTAAAGATCAAAATAAATGTAATTTTCTTTGGTTTGTTTACCATTTTTAATCTTTAAAAATGCTAGTATTAAAAATTCTCCATGATCCACATGAAGGACTGGACCATATCAAACTGCTGATATTTAACTCCATTAACTGATTAGTCTGTCAACCTAAAAGAAAGGACATGGTTTTTGGGGTGAGAGAATCCAGAGTTTGAATTTGAGCTGTGGCATGTCTAGTCATGTGGTTTAGGGCAAATGTTTTTTAATCATAAATCCTAGCTTCCTCATCTGTAAGACAGCATAATAATATTTATTCAAAAAGATTGCTGTTAGAACTAAAAATCACATATTTCCTATGTTTTTTTAGCAAAAGAATTTACACTGTTCCTGCTTCATAGTAGTAAAGTAGAAACTGTTTGAATTGGGCTATTTTCAAATTTGATTAACAGAATGGGCTGTGTTTTGAAGTCCATTATTTGGGAGCACTCTTGGAATGTTAATTTCATGACTCATCATCTCAACTATATCAGAGTAAATTAGATAAAAAGCATCATCTGTCTTCTATAATTGGCACTCCATACTTTTTTGCATATTTATTATTCCTGTGGAAGTGTTAACGATTTTTCAATAGACAATGACTATACATAATAATCTGTTGGTGAGATATTTCTTCCTGCTCAAAGGAATATTTTTCTTCAGTTGCCTCTAAGTGAACATCAGGAATCCTGTAGATGTTGAAATGGGTAAAATGATTATATGAGGTTGTGAAAACTATTTTTCCATTTAAATTAATACAAAGTGAAACACTGTTTATCATTCACCAAAACCCATGGTCATTTAAAAAATATATTGAAAAAAATAAAAGACATATATTGTATGTTGAGATTTTAAGTTAGTGTTCAAATGGAAGCCATTGACATTTTTTTTTTTTTTGAAAAGCAGATAAAACCATTGTTAGAATTTGGACACATGAGAGATTCCCACCCAGGGCACTAACTAGGAGAACTTGAGCAAGTCATTTATTTTTTCTTATAAACTTGCAAAGTAAAACAAGGTATCAATAATTCTATTGTCCCCTCACAGAGAGATGCATAACACATATCCAAGTGCTTTGCCAATTATGATATTAATACATATATTTTTTGATCTACCTAGACCATGAGCACTTCATCATATTTTCCTGTGTCGAAAAAGAAAGTTTTAAAGTTTGCTTTTTGGGGCACCTGGGTGGCTCAGTCAGTTAAGTGTCTTCCTTTGGCTCAGGTCATGATCTCAGTATCCTGGGACTGAGTCTTGCATTGGGCTCCTTGCTCAGTGGGAAGCCTGCTTCTCCCTCTCCCTCCCTGCTCTCCCTCCTATGTTCTTTCTCTCTGTCAAACAAATAAATAAATCTTTAAAAAAAGAAATTTGCCTTTTATGGAGTAGTATGAGCAGCTTCTTCTTTTCTCATTTGATATCCAAATCTAAAAATAAGTTTTATTTTCAGAGAACACTGTTTTGGCTGGTTTGGCTTCATAATTTAATTTGAGATAGAGAATAATGAACTTTAATGGATTTTTTTTTTTTTTTTTGTCTCTAGACTTTGCGAATACTTGTAGTTTGGAAGTCCCCCCCCTTTTTTTAACAGGTATTGTCAAAAAATAATAAAATAAAATTTCAGCTATGCTGTGGTATTTTTTAAGAATATAAGAAGAAATGGTGATCGATTTTCATTTTCTACATTTTAGGAGGTGATTATTACATGAAAATGCTTCTGAACAATAAGGATAAAAGGATTGAGAAAAAGAAAGTACTTATTTATGTTAAGGCTGATAGAAGAATTACCTTCTTGTTAAGTACTTGTTCATAGCTCTCATTATTGTTCACATATTGAACTTTTATTTCTAGGATAAAATTTAATGGAAGTTGCTTTAAAAAATAATTTCCACTCTCCTCCTTTTTCTGTTATTCTAATCCAAATTCTTTTTTTTTTTTAAGATTTTATTTATTTATTTGACAGAGAGAGACACAGTGAGAGAGGGAACACAAGCAGGGGGAGTGGGAGAGGGAGAAGCAGGCCTCCCACAGAGAAGGGAGCCCGATGCAGGGCTCAATCCCAGGACCCTGGGATCATGACCTGAGCTGAAGGCAGACGCCTAAAGACTGAACCACCCAGGCGCCCCCTAATCCAAATTCTTTTTGTGAGCTATAGATATGGAATTCTCACGTTCTGATGGCTACTTTTTGTGTTGAGGAGATTATATTTGAATACTAAATTTTATCTGAGCTCTGAGCTAACAATACATATAAAAATAGCACATTAGACTACTTCTGAATTTAGAAAAGAGCATATAATTGTGCTTCCATTTTCTTCTGATATTATTCAAATTGCCATATTAAATAGACAAAGCAATAAATTTTTAGTTCAGCTCTTACATTTCAGCAAACCTAAGGAATTAAATACAGGGAATGATGGGGACACATACTGAAAACCAGACTTAGAGAATCCATTCAGTCCTTCAAACACGCTTCAGAAAAATTCTCTGGCAAGCCTAAGCATGACTTTTTAGAGCTTTTTAATACTTCAGGACATCAGTTTATAAGTCTCAGACCAAACCAGTCGAAAATCTCCGTAGCAAAAAGCATGCATGCATGAATAATGAGGAACTTAGTCTTCTGGTATTTTCTGCCATCAGTGGTCATTCTGGGGTGTGATGCAGCCAAAATATATTTTAGTATAAAGCAAGAATAGTAAACCCAGTTTTCCACTAAATTTATTTTTTTTTAAATACCCATTTATTTATTGCAAGTGCATTCCAAATCACTCTCTTTCCATCTTTTATGGTGTAATTCTCAATAACCCTATGCATTTTGTGAGACAACAGAAGAAACAAGCAAACCAACAAAAAGCAGATTTACCTGGGATTTGTCCTAAGGAACAATGAAATATAGAGGAATTCTAAATAAACCATAAAGGTTTGCCAAAGGCCATTAATACATAGCATAGAAGTCAGTCTAGTAGATTTCCTCAAGAACTTGAATTTTCTAATTCTGAGAGTGAGAGATCCCATGATTTCGATAAACATGTAATTGTGTTAATATTCCAAATTGCTAATACTCTCACTGGAACTGATAGTAAATGGCACTCCTCCTTAGGAAGCTTCCTGTCCCCCTTGCTAGATTAATTTTTCTCTCCTCTCCCCACATCATTGCATGGCACTTTGAATTTATCATTCAAAGTAATGACCTGAGTTGTAAGTGTATGATGCCTTTGTTGTCTGCATTTTGTTCTTGCTCACTGAGGGAAGGGACCACAGTAAGTCTTGGCCACCATATTTCTATTACCCTGAGCTCCATGCCAGACATGTAGGTCCTAATGAACAACTGTCAAATGAGCTCATGATAACGTCTGGTAAGATTTTATTTTTCTTCTGAAGGTAAATTTTGATTTTTTAATTTGAATATTTATCATACCTGGTTATATGGTTAGCAATTACTTCCAGAGCAACTTTAAACTGCTATTTTATTTATTTATTTAGCTCTGAGTTAACTTTTGCTATTTATTTTGAATCATGTTCGTGGGTGTCATCCTGAGGAATTTCTATTTTTCATTATGAGAAATACCACGTATAATCCCTTATATTTTCATCATTTAAAATTTTGTTTTTTTTAAAGATTTTGTTTATTTATTTACTTGACAGAGAGAGAGAAACAGCATGAGAGAGGATAGGGTCAGAGGGAGAAGCAGGCTCCCCGCTGAGCCGGGAGCCCAATGCGGGACTCGATCCCAGGACTCCGGGATCATGACCCGAGCCGAAGGCAGTCGCCTAACCAACTGAGCCACCCAGGTTCCCATATTTTCATCATTAGTAAATGCTTCCCACATGCCATGCTCTGTAAGTACATATTCTTGCTCAGTCCTTATATATTCTTCAGGTAGGTATTACCTCCATTTTATTTTATTTATTTTTTAAAGATTTTATTTATTTATTTAGTAAGATTTTTTTATTTGACAGAGAGAGAGAGAAAGAGAGAGCACAAGCAGGGGAATAGGCAGGCAAAGGGAGAAGCAGGTTCCCGCTGAACAGAAAGCCAGACTCGGGGCTCAATCCCAGACCCTGGGATCATGACCTGAACTGAAGGCAGATACTTAACCAACTGAGCCACCCCTCTTTATTTTATTTTAGAGAGAAAGAGAGAGAGAACAGTGGGAGGGGCAAAGGGAGAGGGAGATTCACGCTAAGTGCAGAGCCCAAAGCAGCGCTCAATCTCACTACCCCAAGATCATGATCTGAGCTAAATCACGAGTCAGAAACTTAACTGACTGAGCCAACCACGCACCCTGATTACCTCTATTTTAGTGACCAGGAACTTGATTCTCAGGATGCAGCAACCTGGGACTTGCAGTCATATAGATCTGACAGGACTCCTAAATTGTGTTCCATCTCCTTACAGATTCTTGGAATTGCACTAGTAAGTTGGAAAAAGTAAGCTCTCTTTGAAAGACTGAGTGGTAAGCCACACTGCTCCCACCACACACATAAATGGAAATATGCTATAGTTAACCTTAGTTAACCATTACTCCTCTCCTGGGTAGTTTGAACAGCTGCTCCATCCCTGTTACTCTCTGTAGATGAATTTAAAGGAGGCTTTTTGGGACTGAAGATGGCATCTCAACTACAGAAATATGGTGCCCAACAAGGATCTCTATACCAGTTCTCCACATGTGCAGATAACCGATCAGGAGGCACTTTCCCTTCCACAACTCTCACAGGGCCATTATTCTGGAGACAAAGGGGCATGACAGATTGACCCCAAATTTGTCAATTTGTTGTGTTGAGAGTCCAAATCTACTGAAAAGCAGGATTAAAAGCCAGGTACCAAACATCTTCTCACTAGTGAAAACTTGTGGTCCTATTTAGGGAGAAAATAAAGAGCATCTCTTTTAAGGGTCTGTGCACGTCAGTGGACTGAACCTGCATGACATCATTTTAACTTCAGGGTGGCTAGTGCCCGGATTAGGTATCATTTCTGGGTGTGTCTGAGAGGGTGTTTCTGGAAGCATTTGAATCTGAGGACTCAGTATAGTAGATTGCCAACCGCTGATGTAGGTGGACATCATCCAATCCATGGAGGGCCTGACTAGAAGCAGCAGAGGAAAGATTTGCCCCTTCCTACCTTCCTCAGCTTTTCCTGCTCTTAAACTGGTATTTATACCATCGGATGTCCTGGTTTTCAGGCCCTCAGATTCAAATTGGAATTACACCAACCACTTTCTTGGGTGTCCAATTTGCAGACTCAGATTATGGGACTTCTCAGCCCCCTTTATCCCATGAGTCAATTTCTCACAATAAAGCTGTCCCTCCCCCAATATATGTATTCTTTCCAAAGTGTGTGGCCAATTTACTACCAAGCATTTGAAATACCTGTACACATAAAATATAGAGGTACTTAATTCATCCACCATGTATTATGCACTGCACTGGTAGCTGGAATAGTGATGAACTCAATCCAGCCTGAGCCCTCCAGGAGCTCATAATCCCAGGACAGAAAAAGATGGGGCAATCAGGGCAATCACAGCACCAGGATAAAGGAGGCAATAGCAGGAGGGTACATAGGATGCTAAGAGAGTAGGGAAGAGGAATCCCTAATATTTTCTTGGGGGAACAAAACCCTCAGAAGGCTTCCTGGGGGAGGAAGTCGGTGAAACAAAGTCTTGATGAATGAAGAGTATTTAGCCATAGTAAGGAGGAGGAAAGCTATTCTAGGCTAAGAAATTCATGTGTGAGGGCCTATGTGCATACAAACATGGGATAGTCAGTGACCTGCAAATAGTTCAGAAATATAAAAGAGCAGTGTGAGTGAACACATGGAGAAATAAAGAAGTTCAGCTTACAAAAGGACCTTGTATTCATGTGTGTAGAATCCACCTGAAAGTAAAGGCAACAACTGAAAGAATCAGAGCCAGAGTGTGATAACTGGACACATGCTTAAAAATAGCTTCAGGTAGTGGTAAGCAGGCTGTTTGGGAAGACTTTCCTTAGGAGTGACTAGAGGTGGCAAAGTGTTGCACTGGTCCAGGCTCAGCCTTACAGGATCCCATGAAACAAGGACAAGGAGCTGAGGGTTCAGGTATTGACTGAGGAATGAGTCAAAGGGTGGCCCACTGGAAGCTGTCAGAAGAGGAAGAAACTGCGGAGGAGAATGAATTAGTGCATAACAACTGGTGAGGGAGAACAGGAGCTAGACATCTTGATGAAATATGGTTGGAACAAATAAATGTGATGATCAAGGCTGGGAAGTGATCATCTATCACTTTCTTAAAGTTGAATTTCAAATACACATGTAAATAGAACCAATCTTTTCTCCTCTTAAGATTTCATAATATCATCTTGTACTTAATTTCATATAATATATTTCACATACACTAAAATACTCAGAACTGTGTTATTCTCCTGTAGCATACACCTTTCATTATTCTGGCTGCTTGTTTGATTCATCAGCAAATTCTGGAAGGTCATCCTGCAACCTAAAAGCAGTTTGATAGACAACTAGTCTTTGAAGGTGGATATTAAATTAACATTCTGTGCATTGTACATATTAGTTGGCAGTTAGCACAAACTTTACTTTTTTTCACATCATTGAAGATCTGCTGGCGATGAATTACTTACACACCCTAACCATCCAAGATTATCTTGCTTCTTTGGATTTTCTCTATTGTTACTTCATTCAAATCAGTATTCACCAGTCAAAGAGAAAATGAATATCTGATTAATATCTGTTGCTTTATTAATATTGTTCTCATTTTTTATGGGTCTTGTTCAGCATTGATCAAGCAGGCAGTCATTTCATACTTTGTTTTATCACATTCCCTTAATTTTCTTTGCCAATCAACTTCCAAGTACAGGATCTATTAATGCTCATTGGCAGTATTGCAATAACTCTCTTGTGAAGGAAAAGGTTCCTCACCAAATAAAGGAACAGATGTTCTTTGCTAAGATAAAGTTGGAAAGTTTGAAGTTAAGCTCAGTTAACTGAGTAACTTTTTAATGTTTGTTTTGACTTCCAAGAGATGTTCAAAAATATGCTTTCCAAACTTAGTTTATTGAGTTTCTTTTTCAATGAGGTGGGAGTAGAGCTAAGGTCCCTGGGATTCTTTAATAACTCTGTCCTACATGTTGTGTCTGCCCCACCTTTTCCTCACATCTGCCCACAAGTCATCTCCCTTCCAAAAAATATCTGCAATTCTTCATTGGCCACAGAAAAATGTCCATCCTATTTAGTAGACATCCACAATTTGACACAACTTTCTCAGAGTTTTACCACATCCCACTGGACACGGTATTCTTTGGCCATAGAGATCAATGTTCAAATACCCCCCACGACATTTCCTCTCTCTGGAATGCCTTTTGCCCTTACCCACAGAGAAACTCATACTAAGCCTTTTATTCATGATACAAATAACCTTTTCCTCTATAAACCCAAAGTTTTCCCACCTTATAATGACAATCCCAAATTTTTATAATAGACTACAGAGCCCCTAAATGTCCCTGGTTTCCTCTCCAACCACATTTTCCAGAAATTCACTTTCACCAACCCAAAACACCTTCACTTCTATCCCCTTTGTCTAAAATATTTTTCACTGCTTTGCTTCCATCATATACTCCTACACTGCATTTAGTCTCACTTGAAATACCTCCTCTTCTGAGAAGCCTTCCTTGGCCACCCTTGACCACTCTATTGGGATGGCATCTTCTTTCTATCCTTCTTCCCTAAACATTTCCTTTATCTTTATTTCTGATTACCACCATATTTTATTTGTTGGTGTTTGTCTCTCCCACAAGAAAGTAAGCTCTACCATGGCAGGGACTTGGACTCATGTTCATTTTGGTTATCTGTGATTGCTCCACTACAGAAGAATTTTTGGCTTCCTAATATATTTTTTAAATGGAAGAATGAATAGCTGACTTAAATTACAAATTAGAAAACATAGATACCACTCTCCTAGGCTTTCCCCTTACTGGGGTCCTTTAGAATATAGAGATATATACTTAGAGACAAAGATAGAGATTGATTGCTCTAACAGAATTGTAGTGGACACTGGAAGACTTTCTTGCTTCTTAGCATCTATTAAAATATTTTTCTAGCAACAGCACCTCAATTCCTCTTTTGTATTTCTTCCCATCTTACTCAGTGTTGGTAGGACCATCAATCAAGTTGGCCTGCCCCACATCTGAACCAAATCGTACCAATTGGATCTCTCTCCCAAGGGGCTTTTAATTTCAAACAGAGAAATATCTTACCAGAAAAAAAATTTTTTTTTGACCTGATTCATGCCAGTGAAGGGAATTGCTGAAGTTGTCTGGATTTCTAACTGATTTTTCAGCTGTAATTGAAATCTGTGAATTCACAGTACTATAATTGCTATTTTTACTAAACTAACTCAAGATAGTTTTTGTTGCTTGTAAACAAACAACCCTCTAGTCATTTATGTCATATCATTATTGTGTAGGTCTATGTGATACATTGAGGATGTCAAATGTGGTAAGCACTGTCTTTATCTTTGAAAGTGTTCCATTTCTTTCTACCCATGAGGCATATAATAGGCTCTTAATAACTTTGCTAACAAAGTTTGTCAAATAAATTCCCAGTCACATAATCATCATTTATTTACATTTAGGATAAAAAGAAAGATACTCCAGAGGGGACCTCTAAAGGGACCTTTAGAGGTCCCCTCTGGAGTATCTGGAGTTTGTAGATAGAAATGACAAACATCAAGGGAAAAGATTCAGTAACAAATTAATCATCACTTATTGAGAAAGTGATAATATGCCTACAATATTTTGAAATGAATAAGAGCTGGGTTATATTTTGAATTTTCAATCTCAATAAATATCACATTTTCTTTCTTGATCAAAAGTTCTTAAGTGCGGACTTTTAATTATGAAAAAACACCAAATTCATGAGGTGTATCATATAGTTATATAATAAATTAAATAGTGTTGTCTAAATATTATGCTTGAAACATAACCCTGACACATAAGGGCTGTATAACTTGGGCAAAGCACTTAAATTTCTAAGCTTCAGTTCCCTTGGCTATAACTGTATTCAACAACATACCTACCTAAAAAATGATATTGTGGATTAAATGAGATATAATGCAAGTAAAGCAATAACCAGAGGCCTTGACACATAATAAAGAAAGCTTCATTAATAGTGGATTTCTGTATGTAGGTTATATGACAGAGCAGAAATACTGTGCTCAATTTCTGACAATTCTACAGATTAATACATTATTGATGAATGTGTAAAATCAGTTTTTAAAATATCAGTAGTTTAGATATCAAGTATATGGAAAGATTTTGTGTTCTTTAGAACAGAAAAGAAATTACTGAATTCCACACTGCATTAATTTTGTTCCCACTTAGGTGGTTCAGCTCTATGACTTTATGATGGAATTAATATGGGTCTTGGTTTGAATTTTATTTGGCATGTGGTTCAAGATGTTATGGGGCACCAAAAGTATACAGCATGAGAAATGGGATTATTTAAAATACTGTGCAATCCAGATAAAATAACTTCTCTTATTCTATAATCTCAAAACATAATCAGCAGTGCATGTAAATCCTGTCAATTTAAAATGTTCCAAGCTGTTGTCATATAGATCAATGTGACATTGGAAAAGTGAGTGTATAGTCCTGGAGAATGGACAACCAGTTGCTCTTTTTGAATAATTTTGCCTTCAAACATATTCCCAAAATCTTCATATGTTTTGGGCAATTCCAAGTTGCATTTTCATAAAAATGTAAGTCAATCATAGAAGAGTGATACCTGAAAATTCTTGTTTACCTGAACACTCCATTTTTAGATTGAACTATTAGTAGATTTATTGCATTAGTTTGATTATATGTTTTATGCGATGCATTTAACAACATATTGTTAACAATTGTGAAAATATGATAATAAATAGTTGTCTTTTAGGGCATGCATCATTTTTATATCTCTAATAAACACAACCACTTTTCCTTTTGAAAAATCTACCACCAGCGCCTGGGTGGCTCAGTTGGTTAAGCGACTGCCTTCAGCTCAGGTCATGATCCCAGGGTCCTGGGATCGAGTCCCGCATCGGGCTCCCTGCTCTGCAGGGAGCCTGCTTCTCCCTCTCCCACTCCCCCTGCTTGTGTTCCCTCTCTCGCTGTGTCTCTCTCTGTCAAATAAATAAATAAAATCTT
>NC_138380.1:89131510-89137689 GCF_054177405.1 Leptonychotes weddellii
ATCTCAGATTGTGGAGATCCAGAATTTAAGTGCAATGGCTCCCGAGTCTCCTCTCTCTCCTTCTGCTCCAAGGAGGCTTGACCCAGGAAGACAGAACCTCGCAGGTCCTGCAAGCCTCTGAGCCATCTGGCCCACCCCTTTGTATGTTGTCCTTTCTGGTCTGGCATGTGTCCAGTCACGCATTTCTTCCCTCCCAGATCTAGCTCAAACCCAACTAGCTCATATATTCTACTGCTTTAATTACCTCAGCAATAATTTAATCAAATCATGGGAAAACATTTTTTGACACAACTCTAAAATTCTTAAGATGGCTTGAAAGTCTATGCGGACTTGAATAAGAATATTCAACTCGGTGGTGTGTGTTTGTGGTCTTCTTGCATATGTATACCTCTCTATTTTCTTCATGAACAAAATTTCTATGATTAAATAGACATTTCTTGTGTACTATATTTTTATTTAAATAATGCACTTACAATTTCCCCAACAGTCTAGGGGCTGTAATGTTTGTTTAACAGCCACCATGCAACAAACTGTACACTGTTTTACAGAAAAAGAAATTTCTGATTTTTAAATGAACATGAGGTCTCAGTGCTGATGATCACTGGAGATTATGGCATGAGTCATATTTTCAGACAAAAGAAGAAAAAGGAAGTGGGGATTTCTTTTTAACCTCCAAACTAAAGAATTTTATCCTTGTTTAAAGATTATACACAGTTTGAAGTTCAAAATTTTCACAAATAGTTTACACAAATGTTGAAAATTTACCCAACCAATATAAGATAACAAAATTGGTCTGAGATTGTATAATTCACAGATTTCTGTTTTTAGATCAAAGTGGTTTACATAGTAAATCAAACGTAAGGAAAAATTGAGAAAAACTTACAAACTTTAAACTCCAATTTTTCTTGTTTTCTACTTTTTAAATATATATGCCTTCTATCTTTATTTCTATACCCTAGATTGCTAACCAAACTGCTTATTATTTTCATGAATAAATTCATACATAATTTATACAGTTTTGACCCCTCCCCTCAGAAAACCACAATGAGATTTTTCATCAATTACAGCCTTATGGATGAGATTTTACAGGGTTTTAGTTGTCTTCATTCATTTGCTTACACAACACAGAGGGGGACTTGTGTGCCATGTTGTTCTACCCCATAAAATTTTAAATGGGAGTCTTCATCCATCGTATTAATAGTCCAATTAAGGGTGCACAGTATGCTGTGGGTTCACCTGATTTGCCTCCTCTGGCAAACAAGTAGACAATATTTCTGGTTAGACTCATGGTATTAAGATTATTGAGGAAACTAAGATTTAAACCTACAGTTCCACTGTTAATAATGCTAAATGTAATGTTTTCAAGCAGCAAGATATGCATACTATAATTCTTATCAGTGTATCTCATGCAGGAAGAGCCCCGCAGGAAGGTCTTCTCAGCTAATGTGAAAGCCATTCATTGTCCAGTACTAATTATAAACTATTAAAGATGTGACATTTCCCAGTGTGCCTAGACCTTTCATGAGGGTTGCGATAACACCACTAAGTCAATTGATTAAAATACTATCATTTGTCTACACGACTCTCTTTCAGTGTAAAATGTTTCACATTATTAGTCAATGGAGTAGACTGCACAAAGCTAACGCTTAATCTCAGTAATGAGCAACATTAATCAAAGTCTAACAGGACTAATCAGGCTTCAGACAATGCAACCATTTAAAAAGTTTGCTAATGAGTGTTTTAAGTGGAAATGAGTGATTTTATTCTTAGGTAAAATATCACTATTCATGAGCATCCACTGGAAAACATTAAACCCTGGTAGAAAGGCCACTGTTGCAGCCTTCCATAATTACCTGTAAAAACTTCCTCGACAATGGTCAGGAATTGAATATAATTGCATAATATGCAATTTCAGTACCCAGAGGCTTTCTAGACCATGTATCACTCGTCAAACTTTATCTCAGGTTAGCATAATGTTTTTTTCTAACCACTCAAGAAGGTTGGGTCCATTCTGCATTTGTTTTCTGAGTTTAGCACTGAACAAACAAAAAGAAATGACAAAGTTCCAAATAAATTAAGCAAACTGACTAAAATGGCAGGAGAATAAGACACAAATGAGAGGTGGGGAGTGACTGCATCCAAGCCTACATCGATTATTTGCTTACTCTTATATTTTTTTCTTCATCCCTATAGTAGGTTGAACAGAAACCCTACCCCATATGTGTCACTGGACAGCAGTAAATATCCCTGGAACCCGTGAATGTTACTTTACATGGCAAGAGGTGATTAAATTAAGGGTCTTGAGATGGGAAATTCCCCTGGAGATTCCAGAGGAATGCAGCTCTGCAGACACCTTGAGTTTAGCCCACTCAGGACAATTTCAGACTTCTGAAATTCTAAATTCTAAATTCTTCTAAATTCTAAATGTAAGAGTAAATCTGTGTTGTTTAAAGCCACTAAATATATGACAATTTGTTATAGTAGCAATAGGAAACTAATAATACAACTCACTTTGCATCTACAATCAATTCCTCTATGTTGTTATCCTTCTAAATGTTTTCCCTTTGCATCTCAAAAAATTCTCTTTTAATCAGATCACCATGATTTTCCTCTATTACTTTCTTTTTTTTTTTTAAAAGATTTTATTTATTTATTTGAGAGAGAGAGAATGAGAGACAGAGAGCATGAGAGGGAGGAGGGTCAGAGGGAGAAGCAGACTCCCTGCCGAGCAGGGAGCCCGATGCGGGACTCGATCCTGGGACTCCAGGATCATGACCTGAGCCAAAGGCAGTCGCTTAACCAACTGAGCCACCCAGGCGCCCTTCCTCTATTACTTTCTTTATTTTTTTATTTTTTAAGATTTATTTATTTATTTTTAGAGAAAGAGAGAGCTCACGTGCCTGTGAATGGGGCAGAGGGAGAGAGAGAGAGACAATCCTCAAGCAGACTCCCCACTGAATGTGGAGCCCCGTGTGGGGCTCCATCTCAGGACCCTGAGATCATGACCTGAGCCAAAATCAAGAGTCAGAAACTTAACTGACTGAGCCACCTAGGCATCCCCTTTATTTTCTCAATTATCTTCTTTAAATGACTATTGGGTGAGCATCTCAGGTATTTGGCATTTTGCTGTTTTCAGGAGAGCTTGGTGGTCTGAGCATTCAGACCTTAGGAGAAAGGAGAGGTTCATTCTTGTTGGGGTAGTCAGTTAAAATTTTGTTGATGAGGATTAAGGTGATAATTTTTACTGTTATCCCTTGTTTTCAATTTTATCACAGACATTGAAAAAACCAACAACAAAAAAATACTTTTCATACAGAAGAAGGGATAAATGCCCCAACTTGGTATTCGTGGTCCCCCATGTTCTGCTCTCAGCTTCATGGTTCACTGCATGTTATAAACACACTAAAAACATTTCAAAAACTAGAAATTAACATGATCTGATAAAGGAGTCTTAGATTCATTTCTATCTCTGTGAAATTGAGTTTGTGTTGATACACAGTGAAATCAGTTCAGAAAGTGATCTGGGTCTCTTTTTTTATTTTAATTTTAATTTTTTTTTACAGGCATACAGTTTGTTTGAAATTGTAGTGAAAGAGAGAATCCAAGAACAATGATAACAAAACCATAACCACTTTGGGTGCACTTCTAAAGCCATGCCCCCAGAGCTGCTCTCACCTCCCTTGCATTGCCTCTCTGCCAGAATCTCCACTAATCACACACTACAGAAGTTTAACATCTTGAAAATACCTGATTTATACTTGTTCAGTCCGAGATCTATCAAGGGTGGATATGAGTTCAATAGCTGATGACTTTTTTCTCTTAAAATCAATGGTTGCTCTTCCACATCCTGGAGGAATTGATTAGCTATCACTGATGTCCCTGCTCAAATTCTGATTAGATCATTATCTTAGTGAAACAAAATACCTGCCTACTAAGGCCACTGCAGTACATGATCAGCATGACATCAGCATGACATGGTCATCTAGCCACGATGTGACCTCACTCACTCTCCATGGATATTGTTCCTTGTCCATAACATAAGGACCATTTTATTCTAATGACCGTGATCATAGAAAAATTTTCCTAGGGTTTCACTTGGATGAAAGCAATGATTCAAAATGCTGACTTAGTCATTAATGCATCAGGTCACCAGGAGTTCCTGGTTCTCTACCTTCTGGGTTTATGCTGGGAATGCACTTCTGAAACCCCTAGATGTCCTGTAGGTTCCTGTCCCAAGTTCTAGTCAATAATTTTTGAAAAAGTTTCTGGCATGAGGGCTCCTTCCCTAGAGTATGATGACTGGTCATGTTCAAGATGATTCTTGACCCATCAATCAGAATATCAAAGTGACCCAATGAACAGAATATATTTGGCTGACAAGAGAAGAGACATGAACTATGAAGAGGATAGAATTCTTAGTTATTTGGGGGCACCTGGGTGGCTCAGTCAGTTAAGTGTCTGACTCCTGATTTTGGCTCAGGTCATGATCCCAGGGTCATGAGATTGAACCCCCATTGGGCTCCATGCTGTACATGGAGTCTGCTTGGGATTCTCTCTCTCTCTCTTTCCTCTCTCACTGCCCCTCCCCCACTTGCATGCACACTCTCTGTCACTAAAATAAAAAATAATAATAATAAAATAAATTCTGGGGGGAAAAAAAAAGTCTGCTGTTTTGAGCTACTGCTATTTGGGGATTGTTTGTTACCACAGCATAATCCACCCTGCTCTGACTGATACATATACTTATGTAATGACATACACACAAGAGTGAGAATGTAAGAGTGAGAGCAAGAGTGAATGAGAATAGTATATTTAGTGAAATAATAAAGGAGTTGAACAGGCAGCAAATAGTCAAGAAACAGCAGAGGTATAAATTCCTGTTCATCTCTCCTTGTATACTTCAGAATTACAGTACCCAACCCCTTTATGTGTAATGACCCATTTGAACAAAATATCCTGAGGAGGCCTAAATGGTGGAAGATGTGCTTTTCATATTCATTTATTGAGAAACTAAATGATGAAAAATTCCTAATATGAATTTAGACATGCATCACAAAGTTTTAATTCAAAATGGCTTATATATGCACTTTAAGTACATTTTTGGACATTAGAAAAATGTAAATCCATATGTGTAAAAGACAATACTCAGTCTTGTAGGCAGTTCTTGGTGTGTTTATGTTTTAACAATCACTGGCAACATTCTATTGTCTGCCCAGAATATCTGCTCTTCAATACTCCAATTCAAGGACCACATGGCTTAGTTAATACTGTCCAGGAGCACTCTCCCATGCAGCATGGTGTAACTCTCTTCTCAAACTTCCATTCTCAGTATGTCCCCCTGGCCTAATCAGTGTTCAATACCTAACTAGATCCTTGAACCATCAGCATTTTGGCTATTCCCAAACCATTTCCAGTGAGGCATGCCCTCATCAGAAAACTTCTAAGCTAACCTGCTGTCTTCTTTATTCTCAACATCAAGAGCAAAACCTCACAATCTCTTCTATGATTCTTCATCAGTTTGTCTTACAGTTAACATGATAAAAATAAAGACACCACTTATAGATGTTAACTAAAAAATGAAGCCAAACCCCCCACTCTGACATTATCTCAGTCCACTCGTTCACCATATATTCATTGAACCCCTTTGATGCCAATACTGGAATGAGTTGGAATTAGGAACTGGACTTCAACTTCCGCTAGCCAACAACCTGTTTCCTCAAACGGGACAGACTAACAGTAACCAAAGTGAAGACCCAAACTACAGAAATAAGAAATGAAGTTTATTGATTTGCCATTAGAAATGTAGCTATGAGTCAATCAGAGAAACAATTATCATATGGTTTCACTCATATGTGGAACATAAGGAATAGTGCAGAGGACAATAGGGGTAGGTGGGGGAAACTGAATGGGAAGAAATCAGAAAGGGAGACAAACCATATGAGACTCTGCACTGTGGGAAAAAACTGAGGGTTGTGGAAAGAGAGGTGGGTGGGAGGATGGGGTAACTGGGTGATGGGCATTAAAGAGGGCAGGTGATATGATGAGCCCTGGGTGATACACTCAACTAATGAATCACTGAACATTATAACAAAAACTAATGATGTACTATACATTGGCTAATTGAATTTAAATTTAAAAAAAGTTTAGGGGGCGGAGCAAGATGGCGGAGGAGTAGGAGA
>NC_138380.1:89138189-89160860 GCF_054177405.1 Leptonychotes weddellii
GGTGCCTGGGTGGCTCAGTTGGTTAAGCGACTGCCTTCGGCTCAGGTCATGATCCTGGAGTCCCGGGATCGAGTCCCGCATCGGGCTCCCTGCTCGGCAGGGAGTCTGCTTCTCCCTCTGACCCTCCTCCCTCTCATGCTCTCTGTCTCTCATTCTCTCTCTCTCAAATAAATAAATAAAATCTTTAAAAAAAAAAAAATGTGCCATGTCAGTACATGTGCCCGCTAAGGAAGTCGAAGGTGCGACCCCTCCCCTCCCTTCCCTCCTATCTCCACTTGACTTGAGATGAACAATGTGACCCTGTCCTTAAAACCTGACTGAAATATATATGTTAAGAAAAAAAAAAGAAGAAGAAGAAGAAGAACGTAGCAGGAGGGGAAGAATGAAGGGGGTAAATTGGAGGGGGAGACGAACCATGAGAGACGATGGACTCTGAAAAACAAACTGAGGGTTCTAGAGGGGAGGGGGTGGGGGGATGGGTTAGCCTGGTGATGGGTATTAAGGAAGGCACGTTCTGCATGGAGCACTGGGTGTTATGCACAAACAATGAATCACGGAACACTACATCTAAAACTAATGATGCAATGTATGGGGATTAACATAACAATAAAAAAAATAAAAGTAAAAAAAACCCAAAAAAACCTGACTGAAGACCTGAATGTCTTGGTCGTCAGCAGATGGTTTGATAAAGCGCTCTGTGAAGAGGTGAGGTTACAGCACTCATTACTGGTAACAATTAAAACCCTCTTAAAGAGAGCACGGTTTGGCAGGAGAGGATTCTAAAGCCTTGTGATTGTAGAACATAGATAAACAGAAACATCTGCTCTCAGAACACATCCATACTCATAAACCAAACATTTTCTATTGTAAAAATCATTATCTAGAAAGGCTCTCCTGATATTCCTTGTTTGTGCGAAATCCCTTAGCACATTTAAGGTACCTCAATTTTCCTCTCTCGCTCTCGCTCAATCATTCTCTTTCTCAATCTCTTTGGCTGTTGTATTAACACAGTATCACTTTTAAGGCCGTAAAGGGACCTTTGTTGCATTCCTATCATTGCTTATGCCAACTAAGTGCTCAATTTTGTAAATAAACATATGTCTTGGAATTTTACCTCTCGATCTCAGCTCAAATTTGTTGTCATCCTTTCCTACCACCTAGAACGATGATGGTCTAAAGATCTCTTTTTCCTTTTGAGATTTTGCTTATTTCGAAAGAGGGTACTCAGCTTTAGCATTCCCCAGACAGCTGGATTTGTTGCTGTTTTGACAAACAACTGCACTCAATATTCTATCAGTTTAGCAACACGGTCTCTCCTGATTCCAGGGTAGAGCTCACACAATGGTCCATATGGTGCAACGGACCCATTCGGAGAGCAGCACAATAGCTTGTGGACAGCCAGATGCCTGGGGCAGTTCAGGCAAATTAACACCAACCGAAGTGCCAAAGTCCTTTGAGTTGTTAGTAAAGCAAGTACCAATGTTTCCAGTGGCTTTTGACAAGCCAAATTAATATAGCAATTATGCTCAGGCCCTTGAGACTTTTCTGCATAGCCTTTGAAACAGACAGATTGCTGAATCTCCCACTCGGACATGCATTTTCATGTCTGCCCTTTGACATTAGACCTGATGTTCCTAATTAACAGCTGACATGACCAGCTGATAGCCAGACCCTAACTGACAGGTTGATTTTATTTTTGGGTTTTTTTGGGGGGGAGTGAAGAGGGACTTCACATTTTTTTTTAAAGATTTTATTTATTTATTTGAGAGAGAGAGAATGAGAGAGAGCAAGCACATGAGAGGGGGGAGGGTCAGAGGGAGAAGCAGACTCCCCGCCGAGCAGGGAGCCCGATGCGGGACTCAATCCAGGGACTCCAGGATCATGACCTGAGCCGAAGGCAGTCGCCTAACCAACTGAGCCACCCAGGTGCCCTGAGACTTCACATTTTTAAAGATCTTCCCCCAAAACTGGTTAAAAATCAGCCCACTACTAACTTTGACAACCCTGATGGTGAGGAAGTGGCTTCCTGAGTCGATGACAACATAGACTGGTGACATAGACTGGTGAGAATGGAGGCTGGGGTGTCTCCTGGGTATGCATTTCTATTTCCTTAAGACCCTGATGTTCTGTTAGGAGGGATAACAGGTGTAGCGCCCTCACTCCTCTTGGACCTTCCCTTCTTGTGTCAATTAATAAAAGATAGAGGAGGAAAAAAAAACAACAAGAATTAGATTTTTTTCTTGGCTCCCCTGACCTAACTATCTGCTTCCTGTAGCATCTCTTGAGGTTCTGGCCAATTGTTTCCTTGACCTTGGTGAGCTTCCCTCCATAGCCCCATGGTCCTGGGATACACCAGGGTGATCTCATGGCAGGCTGTGCTCCTCAGTATCCTGGTCTTTCAATTTCCCTGTAATTTTTAAAATCCCAACAGGAATAGGGGATGATATCATAAAATCACGGGCTAAAATATCTAAATAGAGAGCATTTCAAAAGGTGAACAGAAATATAATGGTAACTCATTATTTCCATATTCAACAGTAAGGATATTTATAAATAGATACGTGTATGTAATGGCTTCGTTTTTTTTTTCTGGTTTTCTTCTGGATTTTCACCTGCTAGAGAACTTGGTTAGCTCACAGGAAAATGTGCATATTATATTCCTAATTTTAAAGAGACTTTGAAAAGAAATATAAAGCATTATGTTCATTTCACATTTGTGTTAACAGTTAGTTTAGCCTTTAAATGACCTGATTTGGGGCACCTGGGTGGCTCAGTCGGTTAAGCGGCTGCCTTCGGCTCAGGTCATGATCCCAGGGTCCTGGGATCGAGCCCCACATCGGGCTCCCAGCTCTGTGGGAAGCCTGCTTCTCCCTCTCCCACTCCCCCTGCTTGTGTTCCCTCTCTCACTGTCTCTCTGTCAAATAAATAAATAAAATCTTAATAAATAAATAAATAAATAAATGACCTGATTTTGTTCCCCAAGCAGTGCTCTGGTTACGAGGGTTATGATCATTTCAATAAAGAACCAAGGCATACTGGCAGCTAACAGAATCCAATTTTAGGTAAGGGTTTATCCTGAAAAAACAACTCAGATTATATAGTGTAGGGTCAGAGAAAATTTCCAATTGGGTATCTCTGCCCTGGACTCAGCTCCACTGCTCGGTGCACGTTCTCAGCAATCTGACCTTCTGCAATGTTGAAGACCTTCATTGTTTATAAAATAACTACAAGTGAGATCATCAGCTAATGACCAATTACCCATTTCAAAGAATAGTGTTTGGCTCATTTCTGAAAATCTCTTAAGAGGTGCAGAGCCCTTTCTGAGCAATCAGTCTCAAATGTGAGCATCATCAATGCAGGCTTTTTGTCATGCCAAGGGTATTCATTAGCACTAATAAGGTCTGAAGCATCAAATGATTTCTTTTGTCAAATGTAGTGCACCATTCGATTTTTCCATGAATTGAGTGATCATCTTTATGTTGAAGTTCAAATATGTAATTTGGACATAAGTGTTTTTAATCTGAAACCTTCCATTTCCAGGTCATTGAAATCCACAAACTTCTGAATGTCCAAATAGAGAGGAGGTACCACCTGTGTTCCAGGTTCTAAGATCCTAAACCAAAATCCTTCCACGGATAAGATGAGGCAAGAGATGAAAATGCTTCATTCCCAGAGCTCATCCTTACGGTATTGGAGGAAGGAGAGTCCAGTAGAAATACCAAAATAAGAATTATCAGCTGAGTAAGAAGAAATTTAAGTTCACATAATTTTGGAACTGTGAGAAATCTTACAGACCTTCAAGTCACTGATTCTCAAACTCATTCTGGTAAGGGAAGGACTGGCTTCGCTTTCTATTTTATTTATTCATTTATGTTTATCTTCAACCCCATTCTTCCAGTTGCAAGGAATCACATTCTCAATAACCTGAATGACCTTGGAAGAGGACCCCGAGCTCCAGATGAAAACTCAGTTTGGCTGACCCCTTGATTGCTCTCCATGAGATCCTGAGCACGGTACCCAGCTAACTTGCCTGGACTTCTGACAAATCATGGTAATACACAATGAGCTGAACCTTTTGTAAATAGAATTATTACGCACTTGGATATAGGATAATGAAGAGTTACCTTTCTAAACCCACTCCATATCCGCATTTGCAAGGTTTTTTACATATAGGTTAACGAGTCCTCTGAGGATCAATATTTTCTGTAGACCACACTGCAAGTAGTAGTTTAAACATACTGTTTTGAAAACTGAGGCACAGAGAGATTGATCAAGCCAAGCAAAGTGACACAACAGTCTGGTGTTGATAGGGCAGAGTCTCAGTGCAGAGTGAGATCATGCTTGTGCATGTCCGTTTGCATGACTGAATCTTAAAAACAATCCTATGAGGTGTCTATGGAAATAAGAATTTTATTCTGAAAGTATAGAGCTTAAAAAAAGGGCAAGCAATTTGTCCAAGCTTTACTGTGGAAAGTGGGAACCAAATCAGGTCTTGGAACCCAAACTCTATGCTTACCGATCAAAAATTTTTAAAAGGTGTCAAATAAAATAAGCAAGGAAAAGATGCTCTTGGATTTGTTACTATGAAGTTATTTATGATCTTTCCCAATTCTGTGGCATGTGAGTGGATGTATTAGTTTCCCTTTGATGAGTAACAACAGACCATGAGTTCAGTAGACGACAACTGCCCATGTCTACCATCTGACAGTCTCTGTGGGTCAGGAGTCCAGACTCAGCTCAGCTGGTTCTCTGCTCAGGATCTCACTGGACTGAGATCAACATGTTGACCAGGGCTCATTCTCATCTAGAGTTCAGGGCCCTCTTCTAAGCTCATGCTGGTGCTGAACAAATCCTATTCTTTGTGGGTGCAGGACTGAGCTCCTGTTTTCTTACTGGCTGATGCCCAGGTCTTAGAGGCCCAGATCGAAGCCCAATGCTTTCCAGTCTAGCTGTGTGACCCCTCTTATAGACCCCTTGCACTTCCAGTCTGTCCTTTCAAAACTCACCTGATTATGTCAGACACATGGACATCCTCTCCCTTTTGATTAACTCCAAGTCCCAAGAACGGTATTTCACTTATTCACAGGTTCTGCCTGCACTAAGGGGAAAAGGTTTTGTAGAGTGCTACAAAGGAGTGGAGATCTTGGAGCCATCTAGAAATTCTTCCCACCACAGTGGATCAGTTAGAAATGAGAGAGCGGGTCACTCAAATCTTTGCACACCTACTTCCAAATGGCACTGAAGCAGAAAATGTGGGGGCATGAACATTTGTCTTTATCTTGTTACTATTCTTATGCATGCAGCTCATACAGGGCTAATGTGAACAAATGTTGGGCAAAAGCATTTGAATTCATGAAGTTACTGTAGGGGTTCCTCCAGGACCCGAATCAAATACTAATTATTATTAAATAACAAATAAGTGACCCATGATAGTACAGTACACCGGAGCATATGCTTTATAATATTGATAGCATGTCAATTTGTGGATCTATTTCATGCTTAAAGACATAAAACTGCCCCTATAACTCATCTTTTATCTAAGTTGCTTCATTTTGACCTAGATAAATATTATCTTCAAATAAAATAATACGCAGATATTAAGGAGCATCTGTGACATAACAGACACTGGGCCAGACAAGAACGTATTTTAGTAATACCTTAGACAGCAGCCCTATAAGGCAGAGCTGATCTACATATGGCAGCCAAGGAATGGGAGTTCCAAGGATCTGAACTGAGGAAGGGCTCAAGAGTGCCCTTAAATCTAAGCCTCTCTGGCCTCCAAGCCCGGCCTCCACACAACCCCACACACCCCACTGGAAGGATGCTTTTGAGCTTCTGTAGCTTGCCCACCCTGCCCACTGTCAACCTGAGCCATGGATTCATAGCTGCAGTGGCAAAAAAGAAGTAGGCAAATGTTTGTCACACTCCCAGGAGGCCTACAGTCAATGAATACTGTGTTTTTTGTAATTAAAACACATACACAAACACATACACACATACACACACACACACAGCCTTCTCTTTTCCACCTGCTACTATATCAGAATATCATCATTTACTTAGGACTTTTAAATAACACAGCTCTGATGAAAAGAAAATCAGTGTCCCTACATTTACAAAGCTACATTACTTCCCAAAATATAGAGGTGTTTCTAAAAAATAAATGGCACTGGACTTTAAGAAAGGAGAGAGAGAGAGTGAGTTCTTAATCTTTTTTTTTTTTTTTCACAACACAGTAATAGGCTGCAGTTCCTGGTAAAATACATTTCACAGAAATGCGTGGTAGACAAGTGTGGCAGGGAGAATAAATTGAAGAGCTGGGGGCAAAAAGCAAATACGAGATAAGGTAGAGAAGTAAGAGAAAATGCATGCAGATGGAGCCCTGAAATGACCACCCTGGGAAGAGGCCCAGGGCCCAGATAGAGGGCACCTTCCCAGCTGTGGCTCCAGAAATGCATGTCTCACTCTGGAGCTGGTGACTCTCAGGGGTTTCCTAGCTACCCTGTTTTGTCCTACCCTCATTGCTGACTCACCTCCAACTTCCCAACTTCTGGGCTAGGGGAGCAGCCTTCAAAGCTGGCCCAGAGAAAACCTGAAGGGGAGGAAGGGCAGAGAAATAAAAGTCATAGTGTAGCTCTGTTCCTCATGTATATTATGGGTTGAATTGTGTCCCCTTTTAAGGGTATGTTGAAGTTCTAACTCCCAGTTATTCAGAATGTGGCCTTATTTGGAAATAGGGTCATTGCAGGTGCAATTAGTTAAGATGAGGTCATACTCATTGGGGTGGGACCCTAACCCAGTGTGACTAGCATCCCTATAAAAAGACGGCCACATGAAGACACAATGATAGAACGCCATTTGACAATGACACAAGGATGGAAGAGTTGTGCACACATAGATTGTCAACCATCACCGGCAACCACAGAAGCTGGAAGACACAAGGAAAGCGTGTTCTCTACAGGCTTCAGAGAACATGGTCCTGCTGACACTTGGGTCTTGGACTTGTGACCTCCAGAACTCTGAGACAATAACATTCTGTTGCTACAACCCCCTGAGTTTGTGGTCCCTGGCTTCAGCAGCCTGGGAAATGGATTCAATCTGGTACAGGGGTTCTGATTCCAAACCCATCCCCGCTCCATTCAGCCACTTTACCTCTGTGCTCACGGCCAGAGAGGACCATGTGTGATTTCACTAAGACAAAAGAGGGAGTCTTTCTGGCAATATTTTCGACAAGATGTAAGGGACAAGAGAGGACTCAAGGTATAGACAAATGGGAGGGAGAGGGGTTTCTCAGCTCTATCTCCAGACCGAAGATGTCCTGGATTGTTTAGGGAGGATGGAGGGAGAAAGATGTTGATGAGAACAAAGAGGACAGTGGACACAGGAGAGAGGCTTGAATCTGCACAAGGGCACTGAGAAAGGAAAAAATTTGTCCTGAGGTCTACTGAGACCACATGATCTGTCAAAGCCTGGCTACATGTGCTGCCCTTCCCATCTGGGACTGGTAAGCTCATGTCTTGCACTTCTACCACTGCTTTATCTGGTGACCACACAGTGTGGCCGAAGCCTGCCTGTGCTCTGGAATTTTGCGAGGTGCTCTGCTGACCCCAGGCAGACATCCCTCCCCACTCCCTGTGAGTTCCCCAAGACACCTACAAGTTCACCAGAAATAAGGGAAGACCCAGTTACTGCTGAGTCGTGGTGGCAGGAAAGGAAAAGGCCCACCTGACCGAGGGAGAGTAGACCGGTTTGGGATCCCAACACAGGCTGGTTCCTTGTGTCCCCTATTTGCCGGGGGTTTGATGACTCAGGAACACAAAGAGACTCATCTAGAAGCTGAGGGGCCATCTACAAAAACCCGGGCTTTAGGGCAGAAAGAACAGCTCAAAGAACTATTAAGATTCAGCTACTTTTGTGTTTTTCCCACTGATGCATGTGACTGTTTCTGCATAGCAATGAACAACTGAAAACAGTGTTCCCTCTTCAGAGGCAGCAGGAAATGGCTTCTCACTGATGCATGCCCACCCTGTGGACAAGGCTCCCCGTTCTTCCTGGATTCTATTCAGCGTTCAAGTGGCCAGGTGCCACTCCGTGGCTCCTGAGTCAGCCCGCTGACTTCTAGGAGAGATTCCTCCATTCCGTCGAAATTTGCAGAGAAAATTTTGTTGTGGGTTTTTTTTTTTTTTGAGTGGGAAATTTTGTTTTTCTCTTCCATTATAGATATTAGATTTATAGAGACGTTACAAAGTCAGTACAGAGTTCCTGTGTACCTGTCACCCACTGTCAGTTTTCCCTCAAGTCATCATCTTACAGGTCCATGGTACATTTGCCAAAACTGAGGAACAGGTACTGTGAATTACCCTTAACTCAGGTTCCAACAGTTTTTCTATTAAATAGACTTTTTCCATTTCAGGATCTAGTCCAGGAAACCGCATCACATTTGGCTGCACATCTCTGGTCTCCTCTGGCTCATAACAGTTTCTTCGTCTTTCTTTTCCATGGCCGATGCCTAGACTGGCTCCTGTCATGCTCCCATCACGAGAGGCTAAATCTGAAGGCACAGAACAAAGACAAAACATGCAGGCAAAAACATGGAAAAGGTCTAAGCTCTTCCTGATGTCACTTAGCCCTGACTCTATCAGCCTACCTCACATTAGGTGTGGGCTAGCAAATGTCTTTTAAGGTGTTAAGCCATTGGAATTGGCTTAAAATGCAGCTGAAGATAAACTAGCTGTCTCCAAAGGCTGTGGGATGTTTGGGTGGGACCCAGAGAGAGGTGCCCAGCAGAGTGCATGGGATGTATTTAAAGAGGAGGGTTAGCCAAAAGAAGAAAAAAGGACCCTAGGAGCTTAAGAAGGTGACGCCCTGTGTTTTCTGGACTCCCGTGTCCCAGGGCCTCGGGTCCTCAAAGCAGAGCACAGGGAAGGGACCAGGCACCACAGTCTGTGACAGTCACATTGCAAGGCTCTGGCTTTTCGCTTAGAGCCACTGTGGGAACAGGTTAGAAAGCGTGGAGAGAACAGAGCATGGAGAAGGTGTGAAATAACAAGTAATTTCACAGCAGTGCAGATCAAGGCAGGCAGAGCATGAGGAACATGGAGATGTTCTCCTGAAAAGCCCAAGAACTATCTTTGCACTGATGCCCAACCATAGGAAGGAATGCTTCCAGAACTAGAACTTGGCACCTCTGGAGTGAGCTCTTATGAGATGGCTCTTTCCAGCTTCCTGACAGCCTCAACTTCCACAGCTCAGCCTCAGGAGCGGGGGCTCATTAGTGGAAGTCCTACCTGGGTGGTTGAAACCTCTAGAAAAGTTTGTTTTGTTTTGTTTTGTTTAATCTTCTTTTTCAATAAGAGTTTCTTTTTTAATCTGAAACAATTAATCTCCAAGAATTGTACAGAATGTGTCTTCAGAAAAATCCTTTACGTTGCAAGTTCTTTCTAATTCCTCCGTGTTTCAACTTTGCCAGGAATTCACAAGCACTGAAAGGGGCTCTGTGAGATCAAAGAATCTCTGGATAGAAACACCTAGGAAACAAGTGAGAGAACACATACAAAAGTCAAGACTTCTGCGCAGGAAAACAAGAAAAGTAGCACTCAAAATATCAAGAGAGGGGAGGAAACAATTATTGGGGAAAGAAGAAACACAGGAGAATACACAATTTTCAAGGAGAGAAAAGGCATTTCTCTTTCGTTTTATCCTTTCACGCCCCTTTAAAATAAAAACAAAAACACGGAGAGGAGAGCTGATGGGACTTTTTATTATTTCATTAGAAACGTTTAGATACTTTAATTTTCAATTTCCCCAAATAGCATTTTTTTTTTTTTTTGCAAAATACAAAAAAAGAATGGTCTTTCTTACAAATGTTTTGTTCTTTCCTGGCACTATTAATAATTTTGGAGAGTGAGTCATTTTGCGCTTTAGAAATATCATCCTATAGGTCGGAAATGATTTGTAGTTCTTTGGGTTTTAAAACCTCTTTTCTTATAAAATCCTTATTTTTCTTTTTACAACACCGCCCTACGCTGAATTCTAACAGAAGCCTAATTTAATTATGTCCATTGAGTTCCACTAAGTAGACTTCACTGATTTTTACTCCCACTTTTCAAATGTTAGCTATGCAGGATAGAGAAACCCAGGAGACTGGCTACACAAGGAAGCGATTAGGGCCCTTTTGTGAATCTCCATCTCAAGTTTGCCGCATAGATTTGAATTTTCCCAGGAAGGCTTTGCTAATCTTTCCCCTTGCTCAGAACTTGTGTGAACACCTGGAGACCGCTCCCTGTAATGCATAATGTTTTCACTTCCTTTGGATAAAAGGAAGTAAGATTCCTGCCACACCCTCCCGCATTTGCCAGTTTCAGCAAAGAGCTTGGCTTTGGTCACGTGACACACCCAGAAGCCGCCCTAGAGACCCGGGTGGCACAGCCTAATTCACAAAGTCTTTTCCATCCCACGTAAAGCTGTGGGCCTCTGAAATACCCAACATGCTTTTGCTAAAGCAGGGATGAAGACCAACCAATGAAGATGGAATACTTCTGGGCATTCCAGAGTACACAAAAGGATGCCTACAATCTCTCAGGAAAGATGCAGGTCCAGGGACAGTGGATTCTCCATGGTTTGCTCCTTACATATGAACAGCTCATCACATATTTATCATGTAATGAACATTTGCCATTGCCTTCCATATGTTCACAGAAGAAATCCCAAGAGCCCTACTAAACCCACCCAGGTTCCAGGTCTCAGCTATCCCTTGTGGCTTATGTTCCAGAATTGTCAGGACACGGAGGGCTTTTTGTTTGTTCTCCTTTCTCCCTCTCTCTCTCTCTTTCTCCCCCCTTCCCTCTCTCTTTTTTTCTCTCTTTAAACAGAGGGAAGGTCCCTGCCTAGGACAGAACTCCAGGAGGGTGAGGGTTGATCCAGTCCCCACACATGTACTTTCCTCATGCTTCCTGATCCTGCCTGGCTCTGTAGTCCAAATTCTGGAAACTTCCCTGGGGTTCAGGACTAGGGAGTTTCTTTAGGACTTCATGGCCCTTGAAATGGTATAGACGGGACCCCATGGTGTAGACAGCTCACCCATCCCATAATTCCTCCTGTAGTCTCACCTCCTTTTATTTTTCCCACCACCACCCCCTCCCCCGCCTCTAGCAGCCAGCAATCTGTTCTCTGTATCTGAGTTTCATCTTGTTTTGTTTTTTAAGATTTTTACATAAAAGTGAAATCATGCAGTATCTGTCTTTCTCTCTCTGGCTTATTTCACTTAGCATAAATCCCTCAAAGTCTATCCATGCTGTCACAAACGGCAAGGTGTCATTTTTCATGGTTGAATAATGTTCATGGTTGAAAAATGTATATTCCTGCCACAATTTTTTTTTAAAGAGCATTGATGAATCCACTGATGGACATGTAAGTTGTTTCTGTAACTTGGCTATTGTAAATAATGCTACAATGAACATGATGTGTAATGTTTTCATTTCCTTTGGATAAATACCCAGAAGTAAGATTGCTGGATCATATGGTAATTCTACTTGTTTTTTTAATTTGATTTTATATTTTGAGGAACCTCCATACTGTTTCCCACAGTGACTGCACCAATTTATATTCCCATCAATAGTGCACAAGGGTTCTCTTTCCCCCACATCCTCACCAACACTTGTTATGTCTTGACTTTATGATGATAACATTCTGACAGGTGTGAGGTAATATCTCATTGTTGCTTTGATTTGCATTTCCCCGATGATCATTGATGTTGACATCTTTTCATGTGTCTGTTGGCCATTTGGATTCTTTTTTGGAGAAATGTCTGTTCATGTCTTCTGCCCATTTTTTAATCAAATTGTTTTTTGCTATTGAGTTATATGAGTTCTATAAATATTTTGGATACTAGCCCCTTCTCAGATATATGATTTGCAAATATCTTCTCCCATTCAGTAAGTTGCCTTTTCATTTTGTGGGTTGTTCCCTTTGATATGTAGAAGCTTTTTAATTTGATATAGTATCACTTATTTATTTTTTTTCTGTATAGAATTATTTTTATTGGGATTCATAATACAAAATACAACTTTGTCTTTGTTTTGTTTTCCCTCCCTCCCTCACCCTTTCTTTCCTTTCTTTTCCCTCCCTCTCTCTCTTTCTTTCTTTCTTTCTTTTTTTTATTAACATATAATGTATTATTTGTTTCAGGGGTACAGGTCTGTGATTCATCAGTCTTACACAATTCACAGCACTAACCATAGCACATACCCTCCCCAATGTCCATCACCCAGTCACCCCATCCCTCCCATCCCCCTCCACTCCAGCAACCCTCAGTTTGTTTCCTGAGATTAAGAGTCTCTTATGGTTTGTCTCCCCCTCTGATTTCGTCATTTCATTTTTCCCTCCCTTCCCCTATGATAGTCTTATTTATTTGTTTGTTTGTTTGTTTGTTTGTATTTATTTATTTATTTATTTAGCTTTGGTTCTGGTGTCAGATTCAAAAAATCATCCCCAAGAGAACCTCTTGAGCATGCATCTCTCTCAAATGTCTATCTTGGCAGCTGGATTCCCTTTTTACACAGTTCCCTCCATCCCTTGTCGGTGGCTACTCATCCACCATCCCAATGCGCAAACCTTCTCGCCTCTCATAACTTTCTCCAATGACTTTCTGCTATCAGAGAGGAAATCACTCCCTCTTGGATCTCATGGTGCTTCCCCTCATGAAATGCTCACAGTTTCTTTATTAGAGAGCATACCAAAAGCAGTTAGGCTGGTGCTAACTCAGGGTAAATCGCACCTCTCAGTAAAAGTTAGCTCAAATGTGGGTCAAGGTCAATTATCACTGTTATTAGGGAAAAGAACCAACAAATCCCTGCTTCAGGTGCAGTTCCATAAATTCTGCTAATTCCAGAAGAGCAACCTGTTACGCCCAAAATATCTTTGACAGTTCACAGATGCACACTCTGGCCGGCCACTGAAGGGTGGTTTGGACACGTGTGTTACATATGTTCTGAACTAAATATTTCATAGTAAACATTCCCAAGAGGTACAAGGAGCCTGTAGCCTCTTGTGTCTGAGACTAGATGTGACAAATTCTTTATCCACAGAGACAGAGTACAGAAAAGTTTCTCTCTCTAAACTTCCAGAACAATCAAATCTCAAGGAGGAAAAAAAAAAAATTAAGGTCTCTTGTTTGATTTTAGCTTGATCTTCCCAAAATGTTAAAAATAAATGTTTTTATTCTGGTGCAATGATATTACAAGGTGCATCTTTTTTAACTCTGCTCTTCAGATGAGAGAACGGGGATTCCACGAGGTCTTACTTATCAGGATCCCGCAGCTTCTGAGCAGAGGAAGCCAGGTCATTCGGAAGCCAGGACTCACTCTCCCCATGATGGAAACCCACAATATGTCAGGCCTTTCAGAGGTGAGAACAGCAGTGTGTGACTCATGAGTTCAGACCTTAAATTTGCTGCCTGAGGTTTATATGAATAGGAGATTCAGGGTCTTCGGCTGCCTCTTTCCTTCACACACCCACCCACACTCTGGGTAATCTGATTTCTACATTACCAAAAGACACTTTAATTTAACACGGGAGAAATGGGAAGTTCAAGGAGATTTTCCTCTTTATTTTAGCTGAGGAAGCCTATGGTGTGTTAGTTTCAATCAACTCAACTGATAGAACAATTGTTTGCTTTTGGCGCGGTTGCCCTCAAAGACACTGCATAAAAATCGACTTAAGAATCTTCCATCACATTTTATTCTAAAGTGCTTTTTAAAAATATTACCAAGACACAGCACAATATCAGGGGTAAAATCCATGAAATCCCTGAAATCTCTTGAGTTTTCTTTCTCCCTCCTTAAGCTACTGGGCTTTCCAAAAGACAATCCTTTTTCCAACATACTGTAGCGTCAGAACTTAGTTTATGTTAATACATTGCATAAATAAATAGGACTTGCCAGACTCTTCAGAAAGCTAAATAGGTTCTTAAAACAGAGAGCGTTGCAGTTTTTCTTATTAAATGTCCACAGTCATAATGTGCGGGAGAGGAAAGTAGCAGACCCCTGATGAATCATGCTTTGTCTCCAAGGGCAGAACCTGCCTTCCTTCCTACAGGAAGAGTGATGTCTATATACAAAAATTCATCTACGGGGGCACCTGGGTGGCTCAGTCGTTAAGCATCTGCCTTCGGCTCAGGTCCTGATCCCGGAGTCCTGGGATCGAGCCCCACATCGGGCTCCCTGCTCTGCGGGAAGCCTGCTTCTCTCTCTCCCACTCCCCCTGCTTGTGTTCCCTCTCTCGCTGTCTCTCTCTCTGTCAAATAAATAAATAAAATCTTTAAAAAGAAAAAGAAAAGAAGCAGCTACGATGATTGAAAGATGCTTGAGAAAGCCTAAGTTGAGCCAGGACAAGTCTGCATTCGAATGGCACTTCTGAAAATGTGATTGCTGGACACTTAGCTTCAGAGTCATTTGGAGTGCTGGTTCCAGCGAAACTCCTGGGTCTTCTGGGAAGACCACATGAGTGCAAGGAACTCCAATGAATCCACGGATACTCAGAAATGTGAACTAGCTCCTAAAGTGTGTCCTGGGCTCAACAGTCTGGGGCCCACAGCATCACATACCAACAATAGCAGAAAGACAAGGGGAGCTGTCAGGAAGAGATCAGCATAGACCCAAAACTTCTAACTGAGGACAAAGCCACATTGGACCACAGACGCCAACGGTGTGCATTTCTGTTGTTCAGAGGAACAGCAGGTGATGTCAGGACCCCTGAGCAGGAGGGGAGCCCCTGTGTTGTGAGTGAGAGATGCAGGAAGGAAGAGTAGGCAAGACAGCCAGGAAGGTGGGAGTTAGATGACTTCTATTTTTTTTTTTTTTTTTGGTCTTAGAGAAAGTTAGGGATGAGACCATCTATTTAAAGAGAAGATCTGGAATGGACACTTGGCAGAAAAAACCACTGAGTATAGAAAACTGCCAAGATTGTTCTGGAGAATCACAGGACATCTGCACAAGTTCTGAGCCCCAGGGCCCTGGTGCGGGATTTGGAAATCGAGGACACTGATGGTCCGGTTTTCTGTCTCGGGAAGCAGAAATGAATAAAACAATAAATAAGAGGTAAAGACCGATAGCTGACAGCATACACTTAATACCAATTGATTGGAAAAGCCGATAGGTATTGACAGCAGCGGAGATTTCTATAATAGCCCCTTCCGGTGTCCCCACAGTTTCAGGGGGTCTAGCTGCATATTTTAATCAGGCTCTGAGCCAATGGGAAATATTCGAAGGATCTTGACTGGTTGAAGCCATTATTCACTGACAGTTTTCCTCATTGGTGTTAAAGCAGTATTTCTCTCAGTTAAATGAAATAAACAAAAAACATCGTCACGATGCTTCCAGAATATTGTAATGTTTCTCATAGAATGCAAGAACCGCTATCAATCCTTTGAAGGTTTTTACATCAAAATGTTATGACTTAAATTACACAGGAAGGAAATTCTCCTCTCTGCCTGATAGCAATTTTGGATGAAAAAGTGAAATACAAACAAATAATAAGCCGAATGCAGTAAGCCCTGGTGGACAATTAAGGGCAAAAGCCAACCACACGTTTAAGAAAGTCCAGGATGAAAAATGACCCTATTACTTTTATATCCATGCTGTGCACCTGATGAACCAATTTTAATTAAAAACAGACACAATAATATTTTTAAAGAATGTAATGGATTCTCAGCAACTACAAAGTTTACAAAGACTATAGAAATGAATTTAGAAAAAGGATTGCCTGTTGTCGAGGAAACTCTTGTCTGTGTTCATGCACCACCGAGCACTCCTGAGAGAGTCAAATGGAAAAAAAAATACTGAAGCAACAAATATATGTATCTGATAATTTAGCTTTTAGTACAGAACATGTTACATGATTCCTTAAAAAAATTCCTTAAAAGGGGAATAGTCCCATGTCATTTACAGGTACTTGACTACACCCTCGGTTATCCTCAAATAAATGGCAAACAATAACACACTCCTTCAAAGGAGTCGAATTTCCTGTTGGGACCAGTCTGGTCTGTGTGTGTCAGTAATGTTGGTATTCTGCATCCATGCCTTTAGTGGAGGCGGGACCTCCCTCTGTCCTTTCTACTGCCCCTCTCCCCACACACACTGTCACTGGCTTTTTCCTGACACGTTTGAACTTCAGTGGTGACGCTGAGCATCTTGTGTTCTTCCCTGTACCATACACACTGCCCTCTGTCTATGTCCACACTTGGGCACCCCCATGTATGACACATGCGTGTGCTCTTACCGTGGGCACTGGAAGCGCAAGGCTGTGTCCTTCCCCATCTGGCTCCCCGCCCACAGACTCCTCCGAATTTGTTTCTGCCACAGTCACCAACACCTGCTCATCGCTGAATCCAAAGGCAGTACTTTAATCTTCATCTTGCCAATTGGCTCTGCTCAGGTTGGCAGAGTCGAGGAAAGCCACATCTCCCTGCTGCCCTGGATTTCATGGTCACAGGCTGCTCTGCTTCTCCTTTTGCTATGGTTCCTTCTCACTCTCTTCCCTCACCACTGGATTTTCTCGAGGGTTCTGACCTTAGCCCTCTTCTGCATGCTGATGTCTCCTAAAGGCGCCCAACACAGCCCTCTCTCCTAAATTCTTGATCTGGGAGTCCACTTAGATATTCTGCAATGACCTCAGCTCCACCCGACTACAACTGAACAGTCCTTCCCCTCACCCCCACTCATCCCCCAATCCTGTGTCTTCTGATCTTCAGTTTTTCTGTCCTCAGGGAACACGCGTGGAGAGCTTACTCTGTGTCAGATATCGGGCAGGAGGCCCGAGAGGCCTGGGAGAAATCAGTCCCCAAGCTCTGTGGGCTCGCTCTTCTTATAATTCTCTCCATGCTTTTAATCCGGGCTCTTATCATCCCCAACTTGGATTTAGACAATACTTTCCTAACTTGCTTAATCACTTCCAGGCCTCCGTCTTCCAGCCACAAAGCTAACTAAGTAAAAGGCAAAACTGATCTTGTCATTTTCTTAATTAAAACACCTCATTGTGCACTGGAAAAGCTCATGCGGCTTGCATACTGAATACAGAATAAGCTTCTCCCACGCACGCATGGCTGTTTCCTAAATATATGTAGGCGCTCTTGTGATTAGTGTGTGATGTGTACTTACACGTGAGCTTAAACTTTTATTACTTCAGAGCCCTTCATTATTCTATATATTTTTATTAATGCCCATGAAAAGCACAATTACTACCTGCAGGTCATTTTTTGTTGCTGTTGTTTTTAAAAATGGATGGAATGCTTTGAGTGCTGAGAATGTCCTGTGGGGCGGTCTCCGCTCTCCTTCCTGTGCAGGCTCAATGCTTGGTCATCCATCCTCCTGCCCTTGGTCCCAATTGTGCCAAATCACTAGAACTTCCCAATATCAGACTCCTTTTTCAGGTGAATGTGAGTGCTTTGTCCTCCCTCGAGCATCTTGCCTACTCCTTTCTTCCCTATTCAGAGAGCCTGTTATATTCAACAGGAGGAAAGAGATCCCTTTATTCCCAGGGGGAACACTCTGCATGAGCAACCAGACCAGGCATTGCAATCTGGCCCCCTAGCCCGGCTGGGCCCCTTCATGGGCTCAGCCCCGTCTGGCGGAGGAGAGCTAAGGGGAACTCTTAGGACTCCAACGGGGTTGGAGGATTTGATGTATCTCTTCTAGAATAAAACGACAATGCCCACAAGGAGGAACATCTTCATTGCTCCCCGCACGTTCTCCTTTCTTCCCTGAATGCAGTCGTGATGAGTGCTCTGCAGCAGCTGAAAAGGAGCCAAAAGTAAACCAAATATCCAGCCTCAGGGACTCTCCCGTCCAGAGTTCAGAGACTGTCTGCCCTGAACTGGGATTATAGAAAACCATTATTATTGGGGTTTGTGTAAGTTATGTCCAAATAAACCCTGACCAATGCACGTCTCATGCCTGCTCACCTTTGCCTGTGCTGGAAATAACGATCCTACCCTGACTCCTCTAGCTGAATCTGTGCCATCACTCAAGAATAGGCCAGGTCAGCACTTCTCCCGGAAGCTGGTGCCGGGCACCACAGTGGTCAGCATGGGGTGCCGCGGGAATCTGTTTAACTGTCTGCCCACTGCAGTGGGCTGTGGTGTCCGAGAACTCCAGTGTTTACATCTACGCTTCATACACTCATCAAATTCCTGGAGGCCAGCAACAGGAGACCCAGGCACAGGACCTCTTGATTTGGAGTGCCCAATTCTGGCTCTCCCTTACATCACTCCCGCCCCACAGAAACGAATCCCCCAGAGGACCGGGACAGGCCCACTCAGACCCCATGCTCATCTTCTAGACCACGCGTGCAAACTGGCAATCCCAGAATTTCTTGCCAAACCAGCTCTAAGCCCAGTTCCAGGGACTTCACTGGCCTCCCACCTAGGTTCACACTCCTGATAGCTGACAGTGTGACAGGTGTGTGCACACCTGGCCGAGGCAGAGGTAGGCGGCAGGGGAGGGTATCTAGAGGAGGGTCACAAAGCTGAAGCATGTTGCCGAGGGTGTCCAGGAAGACTGTGAGGTGAAGGGCCTTGCAGAGAGAGACAGAGCAGAGGGAGAACAACAAAGCAGGCCTTGCTGCACCCCTCAGTCCAACTGGGCTTCCAAGTCATCCTGTACTCCTCAGGGAAGCAGGATGGGAAGTATTTTATGAAGCAATACATACTGTAACTCATAGCACAATGTGCCCATAAACAATGGGGGAGGCATCCTTGAAATTGTGAACCATTTAATGCATAAAATTTGAGTACTAAATAAATGAATGCATGCATGGATTAAAAAAAAAAAGCAAATATCAGGGGCACCCGGGTGGCTCCATCGGTTAAGCATCTGCCTTCGGCTCAGGTCAAGATCTCAGGGGCCTGGGATTGAGCCCCATGTCGGGCTCCCTGCTCCACGGGGAGTCTGCTTCTCCCTCTCCCTCTGCTCCTCCCACCCTGTTCTGTGCTCACTCTTGCTCTCTCTCAAATAAATGTATAAATAAATCTTAAAAAAAAAGCCAATATCAAATATATGTAGTATGAATCCAGCAAATACTTACTTGAGTGTCTAAGTGTATATGTGTGTATATTTGTGTGTGTTTGTGTGTGTCTGTGTGTGGGGTGAACAAATATCATAAGCCTTGCATCCCAGCCATGGCACCTACAGTGGAGTGGTGAAGTCAGATGTTAAAAATAACCCCAGGGGTTGCCTGAGTGGCTCAGTCAGTTAAGCGTCTGCCTTGGGCTCAGGTCATGATCCCGGGGTCCTGGGATCGAGCCCCATGTCAGGCTCCCTGCCCAGAGGGGAGTCTGCTTCTCCCTCTGCCTCTCTCTCTTTCTCTCTCTCTGTTTCTCATGAATAAATAAATAAAATCTTTAAAAAAACATCATCCCAGGAACAATATAATTAACTACAAGGTGTGTGATGTGCTACAGAAGAAGAGTAAAAGGAGGCTCTCACAGGAATAGGGGCTGGCAGAGGGAACAGGACCGGTGGAGCCTCTGCAGATGGACCCTGGGCATCAGAAAGCAGAGGTGGGGCTGGAGAAGGAGGAGAGGCCAGACCCTAAGGGAGTCCTTGTTATGGCCCACATAGAGGACCTCCATGTTGTCTTAGTGGGTGATAATTGTTCCTCCTAAAAATACCCCCAAGGGTCCCTCTCAAGAGCACTTAAAATGAGTGGTATAATCGTAATGGGTGTAAGGGAAAAAAAAGAGAAGGAACCAACAGCAGATCAAACTTATTCAAGGATATTTAAAACCAAAAAATCAGATTATTAAAAGAAACAAATCAGGGTGAGCTGTCAGTTGTTAGGGGGGCATCCTGAGCAGCAGCCACTGGAACCCCACTGATGCCCTGAGCAATATTGGAGCCTTCCCCAGGCCAGGCCCGCCCCCCAGAGCGGCTCATGAAGAACATCAGAGGTGGCCAGAGCCGTGCTCCTGGGGTGAGCGTGGGGCCCAAGGGCAGCAGAAATGGGACTCTCCCCTCCACAACAGAAAGAGAGAAGAAGAAAATGGGAATGGAAAAGAAAGACCACCCCAGCACTACCCAGGCACACATCTCCGGGACACATCCTCCTGTAATGACGTAGGGTGTTCTCCCAGCCTTGGACACTGAAGTGCATCCCCCTGGCCTTCCTGGTCCTGCCATGTGTGTCCCACAGAGGAGTGCCCTTTCTCCAAGTCCCCACCTCCCACCACCATGCAGACCATAGGGAAACTGTGGTGGGCACCCCACCCATCAATGCCTCCATGAGCTAACATGAGGAGCCCATCAGGGATCCCCGATGTCAGGGGACAAGCATGAAAGAGATGTCCCAAGAGAACAGCTCTCTGCAGAAAGAAGTGAGACCACTGAGCTGTGTGTGTTTTTCTTGCAGCTGAGATCAGAGGGATTCTCGGTAATGTCATAACTCCTAAACATAAGCACAATTAAGTGGAGATAAGGACCAGTAGAGTATGTAGGAGTGAAGATCCAGGGGTCTGATGCTGAGGAACTGTACCAGGTGCACGAGCCAGAGTGAGAATGAGCAGGAGAGAGGGAGAAAGAGAGAGAGATGGTGGGAGAGAAGGAGAGAGAAAATGAGAAAGTTCAGGCAAAATATAAAACTAGGAGACTTCGGATCATTTTAAAAGGATTTCAAGACAGAAGTGAACAGCTACATGGATGGACATTAGAACAGAAATGAATGTTTGGACAAATAGCCAGCATTGCAGGGAGGTGTTTTGTGAGGCCTTCCACCACTCAGCAGAAAGCCTGGGCTTAGGGTCTGGGGCTGGTCCAGCTGCTCACCTGTGACTCAGGCCCCTTCCCTTCCTGGGCTCTGTCATCCTTACTGTATGGCCATTCACAGATGCACTTTCCACTGAGGTTTGCTCCATGAACATTCGCTATTGTTATTTACCTGCAGGATTCTAAGTCTAATTACATTACAGTGAGAAAACATCTGGTTCTGCAGAAAATAATACTTACATAATCATTATACTATATATCTCAGATTCTATGATTGACATACAGACAAAGCAGAGAAGACATAATTATAAATCTAGAATGAAATGTTTTAAGTCATAGCAATACAAAAATAAATGATATATTGGACAAAATCAGCAGAGGTGGACAGAAGAAGTAAGTGATACTGATGTTGTGTTCCATCCAAGGAGTCAAATATATTGAAAATCAGGAAATGAAAAAAAAAAAAAAAACATGGGACTCATTGTTTAAAATTACTGTTTCTGGAGAGTGAAACTTCTGTGGGGTAAGATGAGGTCTTTCACATTTTTATCCCCTCTGAGCTGTCCGATCGTGTTTTAATCAGGAGCATAGGGTAGTTTTATGATCTATATAATAGTGTTAAACACTGGTTTGATACAGAATATACAAAAGAAAAGGTCATTCTGAAATCCTTTGGCCCGTGATACACGGACTCAAGAGGGAAGCAAGGGCTACCAGAGCCATGGCCATTGGGAAGACCCGGGTGAGAAATCCCAGGGAGGAGACAGCTGAGCTGAGGGAAAGTGGGTCCTTGGAATTCATGCTGTGTGCGGAGGATGGATGCGGAGATGGAGAAGTCACATTTGACCCCATTCTTGTGTCATCGCTGGGTCCTGTCTGTTCAGAAGGAACAATCATGAGCACGAAAGACAAAAGATCCACTTTTTGATGTTCTGGGTGCACAGTAGATGGCTTCAGGCTGTATCAGTGTTGGCAGGTGTCTCTCCTGGCCTCGTGTGGCTGTCACCTGGCTTCCTGGAATTATCCATGCATTTTAGATAGACATTCAGGGGATCTAAAAGCCTGCTCTGGCATTTGGCTCAGCAGAGTCAGGGATGCAGGCTTGCTTTGCACACTGGTTATTCCATTCTGCAGAGTTGCAGCTGAAAAAATGAAACAGAGCCAACAAAAACCCGAATTCCCCAAATGTGGTCATGAGTTTTTCCTAAAAATGCTCTGTACAATCAAAGCTTGACTTCTAAGCCTAATTGTCACCCTGCTTTGTTTGCACACAGTTAACATGATTAAAAAACTGGATGATTCGTTAAGGATGTTCATTGTTCTGAAGTGATAAATAACTTTTCAGAAGCAAAAAAAGTCAACAAGGAAAAATTGCATCAGCAGTAACTGGATCTTAAATAAAAGCGATAGTCTACATATAGAACTTTCAAAGACCCCCTAAATCTTCAGATCCACACTGTCCTAATGTATATATTTAAATAAATTAGCATAAGCGTAAGCCTCAAAGACACTCTTCATAACAGTATGCTTTATTTATTCCCAATTTAATGCTGAATAAGTCTCTGTTGGAAGCCCAGGCACTGAGGGAAACAGAGTACTGCTTATTCGAAAGCCTTTTGAATAACCTACTGTAGGAATGCTATTATGCATGATACATTGTTCCAGACACAGAATTGCACCATGAAGTTAATCCATGCGAGTAGTTTTTGATAAAGCAGGAAGTAATTTGTAGTTACTTAGATGTGTGTTATAGTCCTTTGAATCATCTTTTCTCCTATATTGGAAATGCAATCTTTGGAGGACTTGTGAAGACATTGGGTTTGTAAACAAACTTCAGAACCCCAAAAGTTGCTTAAGTGCTTTGCGTATCAGAAAGATTGAGGCATCCAACATAAATCAACATAAACTACAAAATACC
>NC_138380.1:89161360-89211323 GCF_054177405.1 Leptonychotes weddellii
ATTTCTGGCATCAAAGAAGATGTATTATGATAATTAAGTTCTAGTTGTTAATCTCCAGACATAAATGCATGTATGTTTGAACCACCCTAAAGTATATTGGGAACTGCAAAGCCTAAAAAGGAAATACTAGCTTACTGTCTCTAATTTAACTTGGATAATTGTATTTTGGTTACATTATGATAATCCAATCAGTGCTTTACAAATGCCCTTTAGAAATGGCATTTTTAAGCATCTTTACATCCGTTTAACTATGAGGTACATCAGGAATAATTTTAATTACAGGTACACACTCCAGCCCCTTGCCATGATGATACCCACGGATAAAAACCCGTTGCTGTCATTAGTCTTGCTTGGTCTTCAACTTTGTGCAATGACAAAAGATTGTCGGGTCTGCGTTCTGCTCCTCCTTTAATTCTGTCAAAGCAGATGAATGGCACCTCTGCAAATCTCAAATAGAGCTTGTAACCCCATCACGTGTCCAAAGTCCAAAGTTATCAAGGCTGTGTGTGTGCATGTGTATGTGTGTATGTGTGTGTATGTGAAAACAGCATATTTGTCTATAGAACTGCGAGTGAGCGACAGTTGAGACCAAACTTATATCTAAGGAAGAAAGCAAGATAACAGAAGCAGATTTTCTTTATCAGAGCAAGACTCTCTTGAGTATGTCCCGCTGGTTTTGCAAGCGCAAGGATAGTGGTACGCCATACCCGGGGGGCCATTCCCAGTGACTCTTGGCAAAGTTGGACTCTGAGGAGAAGATGGATGAGTTTGCAGACGGACCCAGGACCTCCAGGGAAGAAAGGACTCTTCCCTAGGGAAGCCAGTCCTCTCAGATGGATTGGAGTGTATCTGCCAAGAGTCACTGTCAGGAAAGGAATCTACAAGAGAATTCACCATGGAGGAAGGTAGACTGGATTAGCAACCAGGACCAACAAGAGGGAGAGGGCCCTCAAAGTGTGGCCCACAGACCTGTGTGATTTCCAGGCTGATTGGTACCTTAACTTGAAAGGAAAAGAATATAATATCTCCCATCTCTCTCTCTCACTCTCTCTCTCTCTCTCCACACACACACACACACACACACACACACACACACACACACACACACCCCTCATATATTGGAAAGGTTAGATAAGCAATGATTTTCACTAAAAGCTCATTATGTTCATATTAACAATCATGAGGGACTAAAAGGCTGTTATATGTTACTGATAATAAATCTGTCAGGTGATCTCAGATCATGGGTAATTTACTTGCATTACATTTGGGCTGATGTAATTTCATGCCATTTCATATTATTTCTAGTTGTCAAATTTATCTTATTGTTATTTCTATTGTTTTGTGTTAGATTTTTAATTCCCCAAAATTGATTCGTTGCAAAACAATGGCTCACCACAGTGAAAAATTCATGATGAAAACAGTAACTCCATGTTTACAGTTCCAAGCAATCTTGTAAAAACAAATAGTAAACAGGACTCTGACGTAAATAGAGGTTGTGGCGTTGTGACAAGTGTGACATTCCTCTGGGGTCATACCACACACACGGAATTAAAGAGGACACTGTGATTTGGAAGTATACATGTAAATAACTGAAAATTGGATTTTATAGGACCCGCAATCCATTTGCTTATCAAATTCAGTACAAAACTTTTTAAGAACCTGCTTTGCTATTTAAAAAATAATAACTTTGGGGGATGCTGGGTGGCTTAGTTGGTTAAGCATCTGCCTTCAGCTCAGGTCGTGATCCAGGTTCTTGGGATCGAGTCCCACGTTGGGCTCCCTGCTCTGCGGGGAGTCTGCTTCTCCCTCTCCCTCTGCTGCTTCCCCTGCTTGTGCTCTCTTGCAGTCTCTCCGTCAAGTAAATAAGTAAAAATAAACTAAAAAAAATTAAAAAGCACTTTTTAAAATGTTAACTTAGTCATACTTTTTGTTTTGAATAAATAGTAAATAATTATTTTCAATATAAATTAATACATTGTGCTGTTTATGTAAAGGAGATAACAAACTATGGAGCAATTATTCAACGTTCTACTTCATAGAGTAAAATTACACTATGATTGGGAAGTTGAATGTAAAACATCCACAGGGTTAATAGCAAATGAAGCCTGAGTTATTTTAATGAACACTGACCTCAGTGGTCCCCAGATCTGCTGTCCACTCTGGGTAGGAAACATACAGTTGACATGCAGGTGGCTCCCCATGTTCCCACACTCTCCTGCCTCCCCCACGTGAGGTTTGTCTGTAGGAAGAGTCAGTTACCTTTCTTCCCAAATGTTTATGGGCAGTTCGGGTCATTGTTGCAGTATTTAATTGTATCAACTATTTTGGAATCTAATTAAATACAGTTGTAACAAAAAGTTATTCTAATGAAAACCAAGTTGAATGCTTTGGGAAAAAAAGTTATTTTCTTTCTTCCTTCCTTTCTTCCTGTCTTTCTTTCTTCTTTCTTTCTTTCTTTCTTTCTTTCTTTCTTTCTTTCTTTCTTTCTTTCTTTCTTTCTTTCTTTCTTCTTCTTTCTTTTTCTTTCTTTCTTCACTTTCTTTCTTTCTTTCTTTCTTTTCTTTCTTTTTTTCTTCCTTCCTTCCTTCCTTTCTTTTTTGCATTGTAAAGATCTTTTTTTTTAATGTTCAGTTAGCCACCATATAGTACATCATTAGTTTTTGAAGTAGTGTATGATTCATTAGTTGCATATAACACCCAGTGCTCATTTTTAAATTTTAGTTCCCATATAGTGAACATACAACATTATATTAATTTCAAGTGTACAATATAGTGATTCAACAATTCTCTACATTACTCAATGCTCATCCTAAGTCCACTCTTTAATTCCCATCACCTATTTCACCCATCCCCCACCCATCTCCCCTCCAGTAATCATCTGTTCGTCCTCTATACTTAAGAATCTGCTTCTTGATTTACCTCTCTATTTCCTCTGCTTGTTGGTTTCTTAAATTCCACATATGAGTAAAATCATATGCTGTTTGTTTTTCTCTGACTTATTTCGCTTCACATTATACTCTCTACCTCCATCCATGCGGTTGCAAAGAGTAAGATTTCATTCTTTCTTATGGCTGAATAATATTCCATTGTATATTTATACACCACATCTTCTTTATCCTTTCATCAGTTGATGGACACTTGAGCTGTTTCCATAGTTTGGCTATTATGGACATTGCTGTTACAAACACAGGGGTGCCTGTATATCCCTTTGAATTAGTAGTTTTGCATTCTTTGGGTAAATACCCAGGAGTGTGATTATTGGATTATAGGGTAGTTCTATTTTAACTTTTTGAAGGCTCTCCATACCCTTTTCCACAGTGGCTGCACCAGTTTGCATTCCCACTGGCAGTGCATGAGGGTTCCTTTTTCTCCACATCCTCGCCAACGCCTCTTGTTCCTTGTGTTCTTGATTTTAGCCATTCTGACAGCTGTGAGGTGATATCTCATGGCAGTTTTGATTTGTACTTCCCTGACAATGAGTGATGTTGAGCATCTTTTCATGTGTCTGTTGGCCATCTGTATGTCTTCTTTGGAGAAATGTCTGTTCATGTCTTCTGTCTATTTTTTAATTGGAAAAAAACAATTAAATGTTAATTGCTAAAAATATTGCTGCCAAATTAGACAAGAGTGAAAGATCTCGGGGGCAGGAAATCATACAAATTTAGAGGTACTCTGCATGCTGATTGCTTCCCATGTACATTTAGATATCCTCAGTGCACTTAACAGAGTCCAGAGCTGGAAGTCTTGGATGTTGCTTTATGGAAGAGGTATAAAAACTGTGCTGAGATCCAGAATGGATCACGTAATAAAAAAATATACAGATCTTGTCCCTTCACTGAACAGTCACAATGAATGTCCACTCGTATTTTTAAGTTAAAATAAACTGTCTAAGATTGTGTTATAATTATACTAATAATCTTTTTATTCCATATCTTAATTGAATTTTTCAATTAAATGAACAACTATATTATGTTAACCAAATTGGATAGATGGGCTTCCACTGTAATATAGTCACAGAGATTTCACACAAGCCATGGGAAATGCTATTTTAATGAATGACCCTTTTGGATACTGATTAAGTGAATGACACCCAATCTGGGAGTAATTACCTTCACATAGGCACACCAAAAGTAATACAGTCAGATAAAACAACAGATGCTCAGGGGACATATCAGAATTTTGGCATGTTTGCAGGAGACTTGCCTGAACACTACATTATCTATAAATTTTTGAAAACCCATGCAAGAGAAAAATTCATGCTAGAGGAAAACCAATGCTTCAGAGGAATGCGTGCTCAGGAGAAGATCGCTACAGGCAAACTGCATCCTACTAGGGAACCCATGCTATGAGCTAAATGCAAAATACAGGTGAGTGTATAAGAAGGCATGCCACCGATTAAGTCGTGCTCCAGGAGAACCTGTGTGGGAGGGAAGGACACCACAAGAAAAAGCACACTACAGTGCAGCGCATGCTTAAGAAGCCCCGCGATCTTTATCTCCACATTAAAAAATGTGATCCACGCTGCAAGAGAAGGAATGTTTTGTTTTGTTTTTCATTTAGTTAAAGATCACTCTGTGAGCATAGAAATAGACTTGATTACTACGAGCATTGTAGTAAAGGCCAGCTAGCGTGGCAGTGACCTCAGTTGTTGAAAGTTGTGATCATAGCAATAAAAGGGTAAATTTGGGAGTACTTCCAAGCAATAGAAGGGTAAGTTTGGGAGTACTTCCAAGCAATAAAAGGGTAAATTTGGGAGTACTTCCAAGCAATAAAAGGGTAAATTTGGGAGTACTTCCAAGCAGCCAGGCAATGTTCTGAGTACTTTACCTGGAGCCACTGATGTAACCTGTAAAGTAGATACTTTTCATGTGTCTGTTGGCCATCTGTATTTTTACCCCCCTTTTATAGATGAGAAAATGGATGCAAAGAAAGAAAAGTAACTTGTCCAAAACAGTACAGTGAATAAAGGACAGAGCGAGAACCATGATGCAGTCATGAGGCTACCTTAAGTCTGCTTAGGATCGCAGTGTTGCTCAGGACCTGCCCAAGGATGCTGTGCAGCCTACTGGGCACAGATGGACCGCAATATGGTTCCTCCTTTCCACACTGGCACATGAGGACCAGAAGGACCCGGCTCACCCCAGCTGCTGAAATAACTTCTCTGAAAATGCCAGTAAAACCATTCTTATAATTTCAAGTGACAGGTACAAGTCATATTTCTCAGCAATAAATTCACCCCCTTGGAGATGCTCAAAGAGCCTGTGTCAAAATATCACAATTTTTTTCAATGTTGAGAAGAAGATGGCAGGGTTTCTTAAGAAGACTGGAGATTATGGTCAATAGTGTTATTGCCAAACATATGGCAATTCCCTAACACTTAATGATTTTCTTCTTTCATTAGAGCAAAATATTCAACAATAGATTACTTGCCATTAACAGAAAACAAAATGAGACACAAAACTAAATGTCTTTACTTCTTTACAGAAGTAAAGAAATGCTTTGCAGAGTAAGATACATCAGAAGAGTGGGTCAGAAACCCACCCACCACCTTCCCAAAGCAAACACTCTTCAGCCCATGTCTGGCAATTCCGTGTCCAACAAAGGCTGAAGCAAAGCTCATTGTAAATATCCAGGACTATCCAACAGAACCACCAGACCCTTGTTGCGTTCCTCCCCACTTTTAATGGTGAATCAGAGAAATAATAATTATATAGAAATAAAGAAAATAATAATAATTATATAGAAATAAAGAAAATAATACATGTAATTTACAATATAATTATATAGAAATAAAGAAAATAATAAGTGGGAGAGTATACTTTCTAAGAATAATATAGAAATAAAGAAAATAATAAAATAAGACTTTTATGGTGTACCTGACCTAAGACTCCAGATATGGGCTGCTGAGCCAGGCAAAGGAAGCTTGAGGAGACATTACAATAATATCTCCCCTCTCCTCTAGTGAGCCTAGTCACTAGATTTTTACAACATCAGATTTTATTTTAATTATATTAAATATTGTGATTATGGTGTCTCGTTTTTTATTTCTTTGTATAGAACCAAAATCAGTACTCTGTGTGTTCGATTCAGCTTAGCATGTGGCTGAGTGTGAAAATCCCACCATTATGGCTCTTGGATGTACCATGGCCAACATTCAGTTTCTCCATACAGCTATGCCCTTCTGTAAATTAATGGAGGAGGGGGAGGAGAGGGGGTGATGTGGTTCTGTTCACCACACCTATCTCAATCCACTGAAATAAGAACAGTTTTAGGAAAGATAGCTCAGCATGTGCGTATCCCCGAGGTGATACTGAGAGAGTACACTCTTCTGTAAAAACCTACTGTGGCCTCATGAGGTATCCATCTGGGGCTGAAGATGCACCAAACTATGTGGTGCAGATGCTGTGTGGTAGCCATAGACATAGAGGAGCCTAAAAGCCGGGACCCGCTGTAACACAGTTGCTGATCCAATGCCCCAGGCCTCTCTCCAAAAGGAGTTTAGATGCATAATTTGCTCCCTTTGATCAAATAATCCTTGGGATTCTTCAAATAATCTAAGTGGCCCATGAGAACAAAATTATATATTCCAATAAATTGAGAATACGGAGGTTCAAGCAGCTAATCAATCAACTAAGTGTGATTTATTGATCACCTAAATTAACCCTACTTGTTCACAGATTAATTCATGTGTATACACAAATGCTAACGATGTGCTGGACCTTGTACGCACCAGCATCTGAGTTCATTGTTCACATCACCTTCCGATTCCATATTCAGTGATGTCATGTGGGTACTTGGAATCAGTCATGAAATCAGCAAACGCCACAAAACGGAACTTCTTCCCCCGGAGAACCAGTGGTTAAGCATTTCCCCATCCCACTGGAAAAATCCACCTGTCTCTGTCTCTCTAACTCTGTATATCTCTCTCCATATCACACACACACGCAGAGACTCTCACTTTTCCAGTTATAAGCATTGACTTCCATGAAGGCTTAATCAATCAGATTATTGGGTCAATATTAACCATTAAGTTTAACATCCTTCACAGATACCAACAAGGGTAGTCTGAAATTTATCTTGTCATTTTATTTATTTATTTAAAGATTTTATTTATTTATTTGACAGAGAGAGAGAGCGAGAGAGGAAACACAAGCAGGGGGAGTGGGAGAGGGAGAAGTAGGCTTTTCGCCGAGCAGGGAGCCCGACGCGGGGCTCAATCCCAGGACCCTGGGATCATGACCTGAGCCGAAGGCAGATGCTTAATGACTGAGCCACCCAGGCGCCTCAGTACCTTGTCATTTTAAATTCTCACTATGTTTGGGGCTATCCTGCCAAAACACAAATTCTTTTCACCACACCTTTACACCCAGAAAATGTTTCTGACAACTCCTACCTCATACCTCCTCTTTCTCCAGACCTTCTTGCACTAAGTCTCCATTAGCTCGGCAGGGTTCTAAGAAAATTCCAGCTCTTGTCAGTATGACTGCCCTCTCTCCCATCAGTTGGGAACCAAGCAGAAGTCCCCAAGACAGCATGTGCTCTTTCTGGGGAGCACTACTGCCCTATTCCATGAAGGGAATGCGCCCTGGATATCCTTCACACTCAGACCAAATGTGCCATTTAGAGTCCCCTGATTTAGATTAGTGGTGTCGTTATCTAGAGACAAGTTCTACAGCCCAGTGAGTGCCAAACTTCATCTGCCTTATGAGGAGTTGAGGTTTCCAACCTTAGGTTACATTTCCTATCCTGATCTCGCCATCCAGCACTGAGGTCCATATATGATGAAATTTAACTGTGACAAATTTAAGTGTCATCCCTCTCTACCCCTCCCTCCGTAACTGTACATACAATATGAGGCATATCAAAATCCTACTCAGATAATTGATGAGTAGCAACAATAGGATGTGAACAAAGGTTTTATGCTATTATTGCTATTTCTCATTAATCGATAGTCAGTACTTCTGTCCATCTGTGACATGTCCAAACCTTTGTTCTAGGGTTTGGAGAAATGCATCAAATATATGGGCTTTGCACTCTGCCCTCATAGTGTGATGAGGGACAGAAGCTAAATTCATAAAACGGGACACAGAATAATGGGATCTTCCAGCAGCCTATCATTTAGTGTTGGCGTTTTTATTCCTTTGGGGTGCCCTCGCGTGTCCATCACTTTGTGTTCCTGTCGGTCTCTGTGGACAGTGTTTTAGATAACAGGTATTTCAGAGTAATTTGACTCCCCCACTTGCCCATAAAATTCTGTAATCCCCACCTGTTTACTGCTAGAAAAAGACTACTGTATTTTTAATTAAGAGATAAGCATTACTTCAGAGATCCACAGAAGAAACGCTCATTGTGGAATCTACCAGTTTCCAAAGCAATACGTCTTCCTGGACACATGTGGTTTCCTCTCACTGAAGCTCATCCCTATCCCCACTGCACCCATCTCCTCCTTCATACCCAAAGGAATCCTGCAATACTGCTGACTTCCACTTCCTTCTGAGTCTTAATCAAGATTTATCCCTTCATTATGTCACCCCCAGTTTCTATCTGATTTCTTGGATTGTAAGCATTCTGAAGACAGAGAACACAGATGCCTTCTCTGCCTTGCATCTCCCATCCTTAGCACTCTTCCTGACCGGAGAAGATGCTCAATAAACAGGTATTTCAAACAGGCATTTCAAAATACAACAATTAACTGTGCTTTGTCCTTATTCTCCTACTTTCTTTAAAAACATCTATACTAGGGGCACCTGGGCGGCTCAGTCTGTTGAGCACCTGCCTCTCAATCTTTGCTTAGGTCTTGATCTCAGGGTTGTGAGTTCAAGTCCCGTGTTGGGCTCCATGCTGGTTGTGGAGCCTACTAAAAAAAAAAAAAAAAAGGCACCTGGGTGGCTCAGTCAGCTAAGCGTCTGCCTTCAGCTCAGGTTATGATTTCAGGGTCCTGGGATTGAGCCCCACATCAGGCTCTGTGCTCAGCAGGGAGTCTGCTTCTCCCTCTTCCTCTGCCCTTCATCTGCTCATGTTCTCTCTCTCTCTCTCAAATAAATAAATAAAATCTTTAAAAATAACCGAAAACCAAAAAAAAAAATCTATACTAACATTCATTATTTAGATAATTTGGTAGGAATTAAGAGGTGTTACATGTTCAACTGGAAATATGAAACAAACCATATGCAGACCGGCAGTGGAAAGATGAGGCACGAGACCGCAAACCTAGAGCGATGGTCTCATTCTGAGCTCCGTTAAAATTCCCAGTGGCCTTGATCAACTCCTCTGACATCTCTGAGTTTCAGCTTTCTCATCATAAAATATAGATGTTGAACAGGATGCTTTTATAGCTCTTGGATTCTTCGTAAATGTTGTCCATTCTTAATATTTCCCCAAAATAACTTGTTAATGGTTTTGACAAAAAGCAAAACCACTCAAGCAAGGAACCTGGTAACTTAGGATTTCCTCTGTTCTCCCTCATGTCTATAGAGATAATTATGTATTGACAATATTCAACTTAATAAACCAGGAAGCCATGGAAGCCAGGGTGGGTCCAGCTTCTCTTTGTCAGAAACTGTGATCTTTAGGATGGAGGAAAAAAAAAAAAAAACAGGAATTTTTGAAAAAATAGTTTCAAAGAATAAATAGGAAGTTGAGAAATAAACAAAGCGGTTATTTTACAGTCTGAAATATTTGCTCTATTTCCTTCCAGTTTCAAATAATAAAAACACTTTTTTTTTTTTGCTTCTCTGCCCCATGTCTCTGAAACCAAAAAGACTTAAAGTGTTTTCATCTTTTCAACTGTGACAGAATACAAGTGGCCTTCAACTTCCACTAGCTTCACAATATTTTATTTTTAGTTTGCCTGTCAAGGAAACCAGTCAACTCACATTTGAAGTATTCAGGCATGTACCACTTATGCTCCTGACACCACCCTGAGGAGGAGCACTGTCCTGAAGAGGAGTACCACCCTGAAGAGGAGTACCCCATGAAGAGGAGTCCCCCATGAAGAGGAGCACTGCCCTGAAGAGGAGTCCACCTGAAGAGGAATACCACCCTGAAAAGGATACTACCCTGAGGAGGAGTACCACCCTGAGAAGGAGTACCACCCTGAAGAGGAGCACTGCCCTGAAGGGGATACCCCCTGAAGAGGAGTACCCCCTGAAGAGGAGCACTGCCCTGAAGGGGAGCACTGCTCTGAAGTGGAGTACCCCCTGAAGAGGAGTACCCCCTGAAGAGGGGCACTGCCCTGAAGGGGAGTACCCCCTGAAGAGGAGTACTGCCCTGAAGAGGAGCACTGCTCTGAAGAGGACCACTGTATGAGAAGACAGCACAACACTTTCTTGTTCGTGTTTCCACACATGAGAGTTAAGGTCTAGGTCACGGCTGTGTCTCTATGCGACAGTGATTCCATATAGAAGAACTGGACTAACCAGTAGCGTAGTTCAGCAATGACTGCTCTGCACATGAGTAGTGGTGAGTTGACCAACATAAAAATCTTTGCCAGTGAGAGCTCAGCTTAGTGTCACAGTAACCATAATTTTAAGATATTTCACCAGAATGTTTTAAGCATTGCTTCCTACCCATCATGAAAAGGGGCACAGGAAACAAGTGAGTGTGGGTGTGTGTGGATGTGTGTCTGCATGGGTTTTATTCTTTGCCCTTTCTGGTGGGGTTCGGATGAGTGATAGATCAGAAATCTATTCTCTGGACATTAGGTCTTTGGTGAGAAAGATGCATTTCTGTGGAGGGGCCAGGATTGAAATATGGATTAAACTGGATACTTGGCTATTTGCCCAGTGTCTGGGTCTGAGATCCAGGTAACACACCCAGAAGGTGAGGTTGCGAGCACTAGGACCTTGCTTTCAAAAGTATTGCTTTACAAGAGATCAGTTCATCACTACAACAGCGTGAACCCTGCTGTGTCCTGCATTTCCAGAATAAACTGACGAGGTGAACTAAAAGAAAACATCAATATGGTCATCCCTTGGCAAGTCTTTTAGAGCTTTATGAACTCACCAAGATACTATGAGAATACAAAGTGAAACTATTCACAAGAATTAATCTCAGAAAGGAGAGAAATGAGAAACGTCAATTTTTAAAGCCGAACATTCGAGATTTGGAATAGAAGTGGCAGTGTCATAATTGTTTTAAAGGAAAGCGTAAGTGTGCACTCAGGTTACTCCTCTGACAGCCGTGTACTTAGAGCATGAGACCCTGGCCGATGCACAACACCGCTCTCCAAGGCCCCTCCTTACACCTGTGGTTGCCACCAAAGAACACATGCTGGGCTAGTTCACCTGTCCACTCTCAGCGCCCAACTCTGTGGGGAGGGCTGGACATGAGGACCCCCAGTCATTTTTTTTTTTTATTTTTTAAAGATTTTATTTATTTATTTATTTATTTATTTATTTATTTATTTATTTATTTGACAGAGAGAGAGCACGCGCACAAGCAGGGGGGAGCAGGAGAGGGAGATCTCAGGACCCTGGGATCATGACCTGAGCCAAAGGCAGACGCTTAACCAGCTGACCACTCAGGCACCCAAGGACCCCCAGTCTTTATAGTCCTCTAGCTTAGGTGTTCCCATCATGTTGGAAAAGAGCCTCCTCTGTCTGCCCTGCTCCACAAAGCACAGGTACCTGATCCTGACCTCTGCTTTTTCCTTCTGCCATTTTTCTCCTCCTGCTGCCGGTGGGAGACTATTCAAACCTGCACACTGGAGCCCAGGACACTTGCTCAGAAGACAACTGAGAATAGTTTGGATTTTTGCTTGAGATTCTGAATATTCCGTGAGTGAGGGAAAAGATGGGTGATTCGAGCGGCTAGGCCAGGGGACCCAAGAGATTCCCAGTGTCCTCGCTGACCAAATTGGAGAAGCAAGTGGAGCTAAATTAGGGGTCAGCAAACCAATGGCCCGGGGGCCAAATCTGGCCTGCTGCCTGTCTTGGTAGAAAAAGTTCTGTTCTAAGGCATCCATGCTCTTTGGTTTATGTATTTTCTATGGCTGTTTCTGTGCTGCAGTGGCAGAATCAGGTAGCTGGAGCAGAGTTCGTGTGGCCCTCGCAGCCTAAGCCTTGGCAGAAAAGAAATGTGTCCACCCCTGAGCCAGAGGGAAGGGTCCTTATGACAATACACTAAAGCTGAGTCTGAAGCAACACAGTCTACTTCCTCTACTTATCTAGCTATCTATCATCTATCTCCTAGAGAGAGGGAGGCAGAGAGAGAGACTGTCAGGATATATAGTTACACTATAAATGTAATAATTTAAACATAGAATGGGGGAAAAATAGATAAAAATGTGCCAAAATAAGAGCACATGATGATGTCCCTGTGGATATTCCATTCCTTATTTTATAGACTATTTCTAATTTTCACATTATTTTGATGATTAGAATAATTTTACTTAAACATTGCCAAGGTGAGTCTGGGGTTTAGGAAATGAGGCAGGTGGAGGGCTGGAGGAAATGCCTAATTCATTTGAATCTGTGAGAGATTCAGGAAAAGACACGGACTATCAATGCCCCCCACCGCACACACACACCAGAGAGCACGAGGATAACCAGTTGATCAAGCAGAGCTGTGTCTATTTGCATCCTACAGGAAGGGGGACCGCTGCATAGACTAGGATTTGGCAATGTCTCATAAAAGGGAGCTGTAGTGAGGATAGTTAGACAATTTAAGCCACTAAACAGTGGAGTGGTGTTGTCCTTCATACTGTTTCCGTTTGGGTAACATTCATGGCAGAAGAGATTATGACTGGTGAACATACCAAGGCAAGGGTCATGAAAGAAGCCTTAATAAGTAAACTCTTGTTCAAAAGTGAACAGTTTGGCCAGATGAACAATATATTATTATAATAGGAGAGTTCTTTACCCAGAAGCAACCTGTTTCTTCACATAAATTTGTTTTGAAGAATTTTCTAAAGCAAATTATAATTTACTTATTGATTTATAGCTTTACCTTCCTGGGAAATAATTCCCAAGAGCAAATATAAATGCCATGTTCACAAAGATGATTTAGTTCTCAGTCCTAATAGTTATGCTCTCTGAATGCAAATGTTCTTAATTTTCAATCAAGTACATTAAGGGCTCTCGTTGAAGTGGAGGGTAGAGAAGAGAACATATCCTCTTCAAAATGAATAAGTTAATTTCCTTTGAATAAATAAAAAACAAGAAGAAAGAAGACAAGGAGAGAAAGAAAATAAGAGGAGAAGAACAAGGCAGAGGAGGAAAATTTATGAACAGGAACAATAGGAAGATGATGAAGATGGAAAAGAGAAGCGTTAGCAATAGCACAAGGAGGGAGTCTGTGTGGACAGGTGTGTCATTGATTCACCAGTCTGCAGTTTCTGGAATGAACCTTCCACCACCACACCAGTTGCACACCTTGCAAAGGTCTGAGAGCATTTAACACACCCACCCCCACAGATGTCTGGAGATCTGTGCACTAACTGTGCCCAAAAATGAGGTTCAGGAAATTCTATTATAGAAATCGTCAGTAAAATCAATAGACTTGGGTAAGTACTCAGGAGAAACGTAGATGTTGGGTTTCACTCAACGGGCGCACATCTTCATGGAAGTGTGGGCACTTCTGTCCTTAACATGTGCTTCAACACCCTCAGGATGCTCCTATCCTCTCCCTCACGCCAGCCTTGTTTCTTCCTTATCCTTCCAGTTCGCCATGCTCTTCCCTTCTTTCTTGTTTCTTATTCTTACTCTCTTTCAACTAGCAAATTTTTCTCTCTTTTTCACCTGCAAATCAGTTTATATGTTCTCTTTTTTTTGTTTTAGCGTGCGTTGGCTTCCACCATCCTTTACCGGCAGATCAAAATAATTTCCCAAAGTTCTCTTCCGAAGACCCCTTCTTAGGAAGACGTCTAACATCTTCCTTAAAGATGTACTGTTTTCTCCACATTATGACATATATTTTACTATTTGATAAAGAATATAGAGAATGACTAAACCACTGATCTGGCCAATTAAAGCAGCTTTATTGATGTTGTTAAGAGATGATAGCTAGGCAGTTTCAGACTCTGGGCTTATGTAGTTTAAAATGCTCATCTTTCAAGATTGGAAACCGGAATTAGACAAACTTTATGACAGATGAGTCTAGGAGTGGTGGGCACAACAAGGTGAGGTCTTGAACAAGGTCTTAATAAATAAACTGTTTCGGGAAAAGTGAACATTTTGTCAGAAAGCTAAATTTTAATACAATCTTTTTCTGAGTTCCAGGTTTTAAGTGTTTTGTTTTTGTTGTTGTTGTTGTATGTCTTCATAACTGCATCAATTTGCAAGTGAAGAAAAGCTAAATCACGGCTCCAAATATTGTTACAAGTTTCACGTGGAGCAACAAGAGTAACAATTTCTCAAAAAATATCAGAGGGATGCTAAGTGAAACCAACACACAAGAACATTTACTCTCAACATTACTTAATATCATTTTGAAATTTTTATGTAGCAAAGCCAAAATATAAATGGTGATCCACTTATTAAGAAGATTAAACTCCTAAACAATCCAAAAGTATAAATGATGCTATTATAATTTTAAAACGCAGCGGCTAAACCCTAGCAAAGATAAATATACAAAAGTTTATAAGCTTTCTTCACACTGGTAATTACTGGTTTAATTATATTTCAAAGGAATCTTATTTAAAATTTTAATAAGAACATTTAAAACCTGGGGACCACAAGAAGTATATGTGAATATATGTGGACCACCATAAAGAAACCATGAGATTTGGATACACAGAAAGACGTTATCTTTCAAACATTACTTTTTAAAAAAAAAAAAGGTTTTATTTATTTGTCAGAAAGAGAAAGAGAGAGAGCATGAGCAGGGTGAGTGGCAGGCAAAGGGAAGCAGGCTCCCCGCTGAGCAAGGAGCCCAATGTGGGACTCGATCCCAGGACCGTGGGATCATGACCTGAGCTGAAGGCAGATGCCAGCCAACCAGCCACCCAGGCATTCCCCAAACATTACTTCTTTATGTCTCCCCTGCCATCACTCAGTATATGCTTCCATCCTATCTCTTCCCCATTCTCTCTCTCTGTCTCTGTCTCTGTCTCTTGCTCTCTCTAGGCTATCACAGCAAATGCCCCCTATCTGATATCCTCCAGAATGGTTAAGGACATTCTAGCAGCACCACTTCACTTACACATGAAAAATTTAATCATAAACTAGGGCAAACACAACAGCATCGAGATTATAGATGTATGTGTATATATATACATATATATATATCATACTTACCTATTATATATTTACATATTTATATTATACATATATTTACATAAACATACAAATATATATTTATTTATTTTATTATGAGACAAATGTACATATTGTGAGACAAATGTACATATACATTTCAATAGCATGAAGAAAATATGTAAAATAATGTGAGAGTGATCATCAATGGATAATAGAATTACAGCATATAAAGTATTTATTCATTTTTATACTTTTCAAATATCCTGAAATCAAAAGGTATTAATCAAAAAAAACCCCAATAAACTATATTAAAATTAAGTTGTAAAAATGGTTTGATGGGATGAATGGATGCACAAAACGCAGCACATACACCCAGTGGAATACTATGCAGCTCTTAAAAAGGAAGGGAATCCCATCACATGCTGAGCATGTGGATAAACCTTGGGGATATTAGGCAAAGTGAAGTAAGCCAACCACAAAAGGACAAAATGCTCTATGATTCCACTCATATGAGGCATCTAAAGTGTCAGAATCATAGCTATAGAAAGTAGAATGGTGGCAGGGGCTGGGGAAGGGGGCGGACAGTTGTTCCACAGATATGGAATTAATAGTATTAACAGTTTTCACTTAGGAATATAGCAGAAGATATGTACTAACTGTGGAGATTGAAGCATGAATTCAGTCTTAGAAATTATATCTTATTACACTCCTTTGTAATGAAATATTTCTTTTTGTTTTCTACCAAAGGTTACTCAGTTGAATTTTTATGTTTAACATCTGTTCTCATCTGTTGGTTTTCAATTTTAGTCATTACTGCAATAAATATCCTAAGGATAAAAATGATAATCTTGAGGGGCACGTGGGTAGCTCAGTCAGTTACGCCTCTGACTGTTGATTTTAGCTCAGGTCATGATCGCAGGGTCATGGGATCAAGCCCCTCCTCAGGGGAGGGTATGTGCGATGGTGAGCGCTGTAGGGGAAGTCTGCACTCAGCAGGGAGTCTGCTTGAGATTATCTCTCTCTCCCTCTGCCCCTCCCCCTGCTCTCTCTCTCTCTGCCTCAAGTGAATAAATAAATCTTGAGGGGCATCTGGATGGCACAGTCGGTTAAACGTCTGACTGTTGATCTTGGCTCAGGTAATGATCTTAGGGTTGTGGGATAGAGCTCCTCATCAGTCTCTGAGCTCAGCATGGAGTCCACTTGAGATTCTCTCTCTCCTTCTCCCTCTGCCCCTCCTGCTTCCTCTCTCTCTCTCTCTCAAATAAATAAGTAAATCTTTAAAATTAAGTAAATAAATTTATTAAAAATGATCATCTTGAAAATGACAAGGCATGCATTTGGATAAGCACTTGCAGTAGCACATATGAACCCCAGGAGGCTTTCTCTCCTGTGCGCTCCATTCACACGAGCAGAACAATGCTCTGGAGCACTCACATTACTCTGCCTGGCATTCATATTCCTGGTGGAAAGCAGGGACCTATTTGCCTTTGCCTGCTCTCCACCCAAAGAATACCCGGTACCTCCTAGGCACCTTTAAATATGTGTTCAGTGATTCAATTAATATGAACTCTCATCATTACAACCCACTAGTTCAGCCACTGTTCAGTGCATATTTTTTAAGAGAATTCAGCCATTATTATACATAAGGGTAGATCCTTGAGGATGATTTTTTCCGAATGTTTAGTTGAAAACATAGAAATTGTCCTGAAAAGTAATTGATCTATATCATTTGAAATGGTATCACTGATTAAATTTAATTTAATTTAAACATATTAAAAACAAATAATCCATTCAGTGTTTGAATAGGTATCAATGTTGAATAATGAAGAGTATTAATAAATGGAGTGATAGGTACTTCTCTCTCTCTCTCCCTCCGTCCCTCTCTCTCTCTCTCTCTCTCGTGTGTGTGTGGGTGAAGGTCGGAGATTTGGGGATGTGGGGAGGTCCATTGGAAAAATTGCCCATTGGAAAAAAAGCATGGATTGCTTTTACTAATTAGGAGCCACAGGTCACTCTGGTTTAGGCAGGAAGGATCTAAATCCTTTCTTAATCGGCACACAAATGAGACCTACTTTCCCCATTTCGGCTATTGATTGTCTGCCCTCACCTTAGGGAATATATTTGTCCATGATCCCCTGCTTTAATGGACATCACCTCCTCATTTTTCTAGAATGCACCTAGCTTTGCGACACTGTGTGCCCTGAACGCTTGCTCCTAAGAGTGCCGTTCAATTACAGTGTAGAGAAATCGCTATTGGGAATTCAGTAATGAGAAAAACCTTTGGGGGCTGATACATCAAAGCCTTTATACACGAGAAAGCAGATTAGATCTTCGAACCAATGGAGCCACTGCGCATGGTGGGAAATTAAAGGGAGAGAAGCAGTGCACTGGACCCTGAGAAGGGAATGAACAGGTGTGTGACTCCGAGTTTTCTCCGCAAAACAGCTGCTGGTTTATTTGTGCTTGAAATTCCATGAACAAACAGGAGCAGTGTTTGAAGACATACCAGACTTTCCGGATGAGTCTCCGAAACTCTATGGCAGAATTTTCATCGCCGTCTCTAAAATTATTATTCTTTTATTCTTTTTGTCATACATTTTGTTGGATAAGGTAAAAACATCTTTTCTTTCAGTCTGTATTGCTACAGGCCTATGCTAGAAAACAAATGTTAAGTATTATTTCTTCTTGATGAAAAAGGATATTTCCCCAAACTCTCTTTGCTTATATTATCAGGATTATTATAATTTGTATAATTATTCATATATTTATACATAAGATTTACATGAAATATGCTAAGTGTCATTGTATGTGTATCTTAATATAAAACGTTTAAATTTTATACTTATACATAATTCCTACATTATCATGTATAAATATAAAATATACATTATATGATATATAATATAATATACACAATAATTTCTAAATTATCATTACAAATACAAAATATACACTATTTACAATATAATATACATTATAACTTCTAAATTATCATGTATATATGAAACAGGATAATTTATGCACCATTTTTGCTCCTTTAAAAAAGTCCTTCTTCTCTATAATCTAATATTTCCTAACCCGTGATGCCCACAGATCTGCTTATGTAAATCCTTATATTTTGGCTTATATTGTAAGGGCTCCCATGGAATGCTATCACCTGGGTTCATTTTTATTAATTAACAAATCCTTCTGCAGAGCTTACTTGATGGCAAGTGCTTTACAAATATTAACTCTTTTTATCCAGGTAATAGCCTTATGAGGTAAGCTGAACCATAGCCCCTGTTTTATAGATTAAAACAAACAACCAGAAAATAAACCTTTAGCACAATGGCTGGAATAACTTGCCCAGGGTTGCCCAGGTAGCAGGCAGCATCCTTAGGATTCAAGCCTCAGACGTTTTCCTCCAGGGCCTATAGTCTTTACCTGTAACTGCTTGTGAAGGTGTCACTATGCTGTGTGCTTTGAGAGTTGGGGCTCTTTCTCTTCCCTGGGATTTCCAGTTCTCGAAGTTCCTTTGTGCAGTCAATGCCATGGTGTGCCGCCCACATCGTTCCTTCTTGACCGACATGCCCATTTTTTCAGTTGCCAGGAGAACTGAAGGCTATTGGCTCAGCTGAGTCCTGCTCTGGGAATTGACTTGAGCTGACAAACACTACCTTGACCCATGTCACGGTCCCTCCACAGGGGCCTCCCAGAGACAGACTGTCCATGTCCATCCAGCAACTCACCCTCCTTGTCCAGATTTGAATGACCATCCCAGATCCATAGGATCTGCTGAGGATTTTGTGCAGATTGTGTTAGAGTTCAGTTCTTTTCCTCTGCCCAATTCAATGTCGCTCGTTCATAGGAATCGAGCCCCAGGGCACTCCTCAATGAACTTCCTGCCTGCGAATTCTGGGAGAGCTGGTTTTAGGAAACCAGCTCCAAAGTGGAGTTCTGTTGCCTGATCAATGTGGGAGCCAGATGCTAGTTATGCAAGGGCTCAACTCAAGGGTCTTAGGAGAAGAATAAGCTACAGTTACTGCTCTCACTATATATGAGTCTAGCAACAAACTAGACATTCATTCGCTTCCTCTACAGGTCCAGCCTGTTTACTAAACCTACTCCAAGAGTTTTAAGCCCTTAAATTTTTGTGGATGGGGCATGGTTGCTGCAGTTTCTCATACACTTCTTTAATGTAGCATGGAAACACCAAGGGAGTCCTCGGATGCCACACAGATTCCTCCTTACCACCACTGTGTAGTAACAAACCTAAACCCTCAGAGTAAACAGGGTAAATGAGTCCCATTAATGTAGTAACTTCTAACTTTGTCTGCTTGTCAGCTAGCCTCAGGAGACCAAATCGAGCAGGTGGTAGCAACGAATTCAATGGAAGCCTCACTGGACCCTCTGGTAAAAGGATTTCCCTTCAGAGACTAGGACAGAGGCTAAATTTGGAGGAATGGAATATTGATATTCTGGAAAGGGGTCACTGGAAATCTTGACGAGAGAGATCAACCCTATTTCCACCCCGTGATACCCAGATATGTGTATTCTACTTACTGAGACACAACACCATGTGCCATAATGCCATACAGCAACGTGCCACTGTGGTCCCTGGTCCAATATAAATATCACAACTCAGAGGAGAGCACTCCTACCCATCTACCAAGCTGGTGCCTAATTAAGACTTTAGCAGGCTAGAGGCACCTGGGTGTTTCCATCTGTTAAGTGTCCAACTCTTGATCTCAGCTCAGGTCTTGATCTCAGGGTTGTGAGTTCAAGCCCCGCATTAGGCTCCACACTGGGCAAGGAGCCTACTTAAAAAAATAAATAAATAAAAGACTTGGGCGCCTGGGTGGCTCAGTCGTTAAGCGTCTGCCTTCGGCTCAGGTCATGATCCCAGGGTCCTGGGATCGAGTCCCACATCGGGCTCCCTGCTCGGCAAGAAGCCTGCTTCTCCCTCTCCCACTCCCCCTGCTTGTGTTACTGCTCTCGCTCTCTCTCTCTCTGTCAAATAAATAAATAAAATCTTAAAAAAAAAAAAAAAGACTTAAGCAGGCTAGTCCACCATTATTTTGGATTATCAGCCCATACTCTATAATAAGTAGATTCTATGGGTACAGTCCCATAAAACAGGTCCCTTAGTCTGAAGCAATATTAATCAAGAGAGCATGTCCATGAAACTGTTGTCTATTTCATCATGGTGAATGCTTTCTGGAGGGTATTAACTTGAGACACAAAACTCTGCAATTTTGTATAGCCTTCATTAGCCCATCCACATTCTCATTTTTTAAAAATTTTTCCCAATATATTTCTTCTAATTAACTCAATCAGTTTGAGAAGGTGGGGATATTGCAGAAGCTCCTCTTTGGTCCTTCCTATCCTAAACTTTTATTCCATAGTCAAAGGACCAATATGAAGGTTATGCCAGCTATAAGTATATCTATATCTATCTCCATTACACTCTAGGGGAATGGGATTATAACCAGGTTTATGGATGCTCTGGATCGCTGGGACATGGACTTGGGCCAGAAGTCAACACCTGGCCCCCTTTAGATCCCAATCTAATTTGAGGATCATGATGGTATTTAAGTATCATATCTATGTTAGTTCATGAACTAGTTTACTAGTACACAGTTACACTGGTAAGTGGCTGCAAATCTCTTTGGTAAGTATTAGGGGATGCTTATCCTTTTTACTGTGAAGACGTACAGAGTCCTTCATCAAGGAGATCTATTCTCCCCTTTAATCAGTGGACTTTTTGTCTATGAATTGACTTTACTATGAAAATGAAGTAAGCACTCAATTTTTGATCACCAGTTCCAGCTCTCTGTCCTTCTCCATATCTCTCTCTCTTCTTTCTCTCCCTTTCTAAATCTCTCTCTCTCTCTCTCTCTCTCCTCACCAATTCTCCATTTGTTTGTAAGGGAAGCCATATCCTATTTGGACCTTCCCACTCATTGATCAATGAGCCTCCACCACAGATCCTCTGATTGCTGTTCACTCTGGTCATTATTTCCACTTGGCCTCTTTGCAGTTTAGTGCAACTATTTGGCTTCTACCATTCCATTCTGGAACCCCATGTCATCATATCCTACTGTCAATGTATGCCCAAAGACGACAGTCCCTACTGAGCCTCTGGGTTCTCCTAATTCATGAATCATCCAGGAGGACTCCTGATCTCACAATGCATCCATTCTAACATTGCTACCTCCTTTAGTTTTCTGACCCCATCCTCAATACTATACCAGGGAGGTTAATGAACCTCCATCTGTAGGTGACTATAGTTACTGTAGGTTTTCTACATTACAACAGCTATTAGGATCAGCTCCATGAGTTCAAGTCAGATCATTGATTTTTGAGTCATGGATGAGCACCCCCATGTTAAAAATTTCTCCTTTATTTTGCCTTAGTGTTTTATTCCCCCACCCTGTCCAACACTCTCAATATGTTCTTCCACATGTGTTCCAACAATTCCTGTTGGCATATATTGGATAATTCCTGCAATGATTTTTGTGTGTGAGCTCTCCCCTCCCAGAGCTGGGATTGCATTTCCCCATGTGAGCTGAGCTCTGAGGTTGGTTTTAGGCCTGGAGGCAATGAGGGATAGTAGGATACATCTTAAAGAGTGTCTCTTTCAAATTATAGGCACATTCCTCATTTGATATCTCCAAACAAAAGGAGGCTGCTACTTTCTAGAAGGGGCTGCTCTGACTCACAGAAGGTTCAAGGGAATCTGGATTCAAGATTCTCAGATTTTTGTTCCCAAATATTCCCATTTAAAGTCTCATATTCCACTTTTGTTTTTAATCAGAGCCCTGATTTTGCTCTAGGATATATATCGCGGCTGGGAAGTCTATCTCTTCTGTGGCTCTGAAATTGTTTCAGTTAGAACCTGGGTTTGGATTTCACCATGGTCTTCTTTGGAGCTGTAGGAAACAAGGGTCTTCTTTGAACATGGTCACAGAGGACTTCTGGCTTTCAAAGCACACTTGAGTCTTTAGGTGGCTGCTCTGGGACCATGTTTTATTCCAAGACTTCTGACCAATTTCAAAAATCTTAAAATTATTATTATCCTCTCTTCCCAGTACTGATCATATGCCACAGCTAACATACAATTGACTCTTCACCTACTAATTTAACCTCTTCCCAGACCTCACAGGTGATGGGCACCAGTGGTGGTGCTCTGTGCTCGGGATTACCACCACCTATTTAACTCCAGCAAGGGGTTCTTTTGCTTCCTCACTAGAGAAGATCCAGCTATGAACTCCTACTTAACAGACCTATAAAGTCTTAATTACTAGGGCTAATTCTAGTACAAACTGTGAGCCTGGGCTCTCCCGCAGAGTGGAATCCGAGGCATGTGTGTGGGTGGTTTCTTTGGGTAGCACTGTGAGGGATGGAGGAAAGCCAGGAAGGAAAGCATGCCAACCAAATCACGTGCTATCCAATTTTCCATTCTTTGGAAGCAACTAGTCCTCTATCGTCAGCACTTACTGAAGAGTTTTATGAGATGAACCTAAGATAGCACAGTCAGGAAACTGTTTATTCATTGACTCCAGTGCACTTTAGCTAAGCGTGCCTCATGGGCGCTGACTCCCCCCCTTACTAGGGGGCAACTGGTACATTCCAGAGCAGCCCATGTTAGGCTCAGAGAAGCTCTCTGGCAGGAAGTCAGGTGGTGTGGGGCAGGCCTAAGGTAAGGCACTGGTGGGTGCATTTAAGCCAAGCTGGTCACAGTATACATGGGAGAGAAGAGGAAGAGGATTTGAAGTGTGCACAAGACAAAGCATTGATGCGTGGCTCCAGAGATGAATCTGCTGTCAGATTTTAAGGGTAGAAAGATTTATTGTGCATATATATTGTGCTAACTCCTCCTGGGGATCTCACAGCTAAGACAAGGCTGACTGTCAGATCTGAAGTCGGTGGTCTAGAGAGGTGAAAACTGTACTGACCCAGAATTTTTACTGTGGACCTATGGCCACAGTGTCGGGTTAGTTTTCTGGGACTACCACAACCAAGCACCACTAACTGAATGGCTTAGAAGAGCAGAATTTATTCTATCCACATTCTGGAGGCCAGAGATTCCAAACAAAGGTGCAAGTGGTCCCTATGAAGGCTCTGGGGTGATCTTTCCCTGTCTTTTTATAGCTCCTCTGGTGGCCGACACCCCTTGGTGTTCCTTGGCTCAGGGCTGCATCACCCCATGTTGGCTTGCACCTTCACACAGGCTCCTTTCCTCTGTGTGTGCATCTCTGTGTCTTCATGTGGTTTCAGCATGACAACAGACATTGGACTTAGGGCCCGCCCTACTCCAGTGGGACTTTATCTTAACTAATTACATCTGCAAAGATGCTATTTTCAAATAAGGTCACCTTCTGAGGTTCTAGGGGAACATGTGCTTTGGAGAGACACAATTCAACCCAGTACAGTCCTGTATGGATGAGTGACGGGTGATAAAGGCGAGGGAAGAGCAGGTAATTGGTTGAATCAGCAAAACATTCTAACAAAACCTTTGGCTGTGGATTCACACAAGTTCCAGATGAGTCTACTATGGGGCCATGGTATTTAATGGCATTCAATAAAACAACAGTTCAGTTAAGTCTGTGTCCTTGGAAAAAGACATAAGACAATTTTTGCAGAGCTAAGTAGACATACATAAAAACCCTCTTACCTTTCATCAAACCTGTATCTATGAGCCTTCTTCACGGTAGATTTCCCTTTTGGGAAGAGGCACCGACTGTATAAAAGTTACTTAAGATTTTACTGTTTTTGGAGGAAGAGTCCGGGCCACAGGTACCTGTTTGGCTTGTCTTTATTCACATATAATATTGTTAAAACAGAAAATGCAGAACATCTCAGTTCCGAGTCTAGGCCTCAGACTATCTATCTGAATATCACTTCACTGAAAGGAAGTTATAAGGTAGAGCTTTGGGTTGGCTCTAATATACTTTGCTGAGCTAAATTACTTGAGATTTAGCACAGAGCTTTGCTGCAATATTCCAACAGTGAAAAATCAGGTGCAGAGCAAATGAGATTAATGTCTCTGGCAGCATCGTATATTTCCTTTGCTTAACGTGGAGCGTGCCATATTTCCTCTCATGGTGCGCCTTCAAAGAATTATCATATTTTAGAGTGGAACTAATTGTCAGAGAGAATGGAAGTTCATTTCCACAGACGAGTTAGCTCCTGGGGCCTAGGAAGAAAGTGGTTTTCGTTTATCTTTATTTGCATTCTCAAGGATGACTAGAGAGACACGTGCATAAAGACGTCTGCACTTACACTTACGGCTGGCCAGTTGCTCAGGCAAACCCTTTGTCTTCTGCTGACGCATAAGATCCGCTGCTCTCCCCAGCTGCACTTGGACCAGAGAACAAAGAAATGTAATTCTTCCAGTTGATTGATATGATGATGATGAGGAGGAGGAGGATAATGAAAGCAGCTAATAATTAAACAAAGGTACAAGATGCCATACTAAGCACGTTATGCCATAACTTCACTTAGCAACCCTAATATGCATATAGATTACATATCATTCACAGCATTCTATAAATGAGGAAGTAGGCTCAAAGGAGCACGTAATCACTCAGGATGTGAATAAAACCCACCCTTTTTCCTTTATTCTTCTTTGACTCTTAGTGGAAGGAAGACGTTACACTTTATGTTAACGAACATTATTCAAACGCACGGGATTGGCCAAAGATCAAAACTAGAATATTAGAACAGGACTTGATGCCTTAAAAACCATTTATTCATGGTCCCTTATTTTTGAGATTCAGAATGGAGGACCAGAGATTTTCTGCAGCAAGGGTTGAAAGTCACTGCAGTAATGTATTTGCATAATTTCACAATCTGTTCAACAAAGATGGAGATCCCACTTAAGCTAAAATTTTGGCTGGCAAGGCCCACAATGAGTGGAAATAACTTCTTGTATCTGATGCATGAAAATCCAGATTTGCTGAACTTAAGTCAGAATATCAGAAAATAATGTTTGAAGAAATTACACTGTGCATAGAAAGACCGGTATCCACGACTGAACATCAGGTGGTAATTTATCTGGATATATAACAGAGAGAAAACACAGAGTTTCTGTGTGATGACTCTTTGTTAGGCAGGGCCAGACATGCTTCAAAAGGTTTTCTTTTTCTTTTCTTGGATGTAGAGCTCTGTCTGAATCAGTGAGGTCTCTTTGTATGTCATTTCCATGACCACAAATTATTGTACATTGGTATCCAGAGGCAGAGTCACCATGAAACAAATGAAATTAAGACTTCACAGGGTTCTATGTGCGTGACTCTTTCCAAGGCCCCCGGGACACATCCTACCCACTTGTTCACTTGTCCACATGTTTTCATGAAATTTGCCAAAATAAAATAAATTCACTCTGCTAGGTTGACATCCCTGCCACCCTCCATTCTGACACTCTTCACACTTCTCCCCAATGCCTCTTGGGGCGCTAGAGTAACCATGGGCAGTTTGGGAATTTGGTTAAAGGAAAGGTGATTAGAGAAACTGAATTTGGGTTTGGAGTGATAGATTTATATGCTTGTTTAGTTGAGATTCATGTTTAATTGAGCTACTGCTAGCACCTTAATGTAGCTAGAACTAAAGGAATATTTAGACTGCTCTCTCTGATGTCTGATTCAGGGATGTGTCCCTTGGGGCCAGCACCAAACCTACATGACCAATGGAGGAGAAAAAGAGGTCGAAATGTCAGAGAAATAAGCACACTCCTCTATGAAGTTGCTTCTCTACCCTCTACTCTAGCCTAACATTGGTTCTGTTATGCAGGAAAAAATACGTGCAATGGGTAAAATATAAAAACATGACAAAGGGCTTATCAAGAAAAGCAGTGGACACTCAACCCATTCCTTATCCCTGGCCCCATTCCCAACACCAAACAACGAGAACCATCATTGCTATCCAGTTTTCTTTTCATGCTTTTTTATTTTGTTTTGCTTTTTTAAAGAAATAGTATGCATAAGCCTGGGGGAGGAGGGGCAGAGGGAAGGAGGGAGAGAGAATCTTAAGCAGACTCCAAGCTCAGTGCCCAGCTGGATGTGGCAATCGATCTCATGAGCCTGAGATCATGACCTGAGCCGAAATCAAGAGTTGGACGCTTAACTGACTGAGCCACCCAGGCACCCCTTCTTTTCATGTTTGAACCCATATCTTGTTTACCAATTTCATAAAACACCTATTCATCATATTATTAAAAAATGATATTTAGCTTTAAACACTGACCCCCCCCCTCCACAATTTCCAGGGATTCTTTTAGTTGTTCTAGTTGTGGCTCTAAGAACCATATTTTTCATTCCATCAGCTTGAGAGGTAATAATGTAAAGACTGCAGATTTGTTTTCCACATTCATAATCAATCTATAGATAAGCCATGGGAGACATAAATATCACCGCAGGACAGAATGCAAACAGTGCCATCATTGTCAAAATAAAAATGTTTGTTTGATGAACCAGGGATGGCGTAGGTGAAGGGCAAAAAAGAGGAAGGAAGGCTGGTCCCTGTGGCCAGTGCAGCTTATGGGGCGAAACTATCTAAGAAAGGCTGCAGGGAGAAGGTAGAATGAAGTAGATTTCACACTGATGTGTCTTTTGCAGCTACGCTATAAATATGTATCCGGATCCACATCTGCGTGTGTGTGCAGGGACGCACGGCTGCGCACGCGCCTGTTTGTGTGTGTGTTCCTTACGTAGCTTCATTTTACTCCACCTCAAGACAATCCTACAAGATTTTTAGCCTTTGGTCAATTTTATTTTATTTTATTTTATTTTATTTTATTATTTTTGTTTTCCTTTGGTCAATTTTAAAGTCATTCCTTCATGTTCTAATATTATTTTTGGCTCAGTATAACATGCAGAATAGTACAAGTTAGTTATCTCTCATGTAGTTTTGAATAATGACACGAAACCGCCTTGCCAAGTGCATTTTACAATGTGGGGGGAAGCAGGCATTGCAAGGGCCACCTTCCAAGGGAAGTACTCTGGGACCAGCAGTGAGGGTGGCTGGGGAGGGCGGGGCCATAATTAGAGATACATGAGCGCGCCAATTCCCTGTGTTAATTACTTGCAGTTTAAAACCTAGATTGGGGCGTCATTCCGCCCTGTGTGAGTCTTCCTCCCCTTTCCCTTCCTAATGAGCACATTAATTGTAGCTATTTTAAACATTCACACTGCTAAAGAACAGGGGATGCTGTAAATTGCTGATATTTTGACTGTTTGAAAACACACCATGAAGTGATTTTTAAAAGAAACTTTTAAAAATAGTTTTCATAAATGAAAGGGCAATAGCAAATTGTGCTCTGGGAAACTGATTAAATTAAATTTACCTTTTTTTTTCCCTCCCCTCTAAGGATTCATTAAATGACAAAGGTAGATTCATGCTGTTCCATTGATCTATTATTTACAAGATTTCTGTTCTATTAAGAACATTGTCAGCACCTTATTTGATTAAATCAAAATTGCAATTCTTCCTTTTTTAAGGAAGAATTGGAAACAAGGGCCAGTTGAGGCAAAGCCATCTTTTCCTTGTAAACTTGAAGGGGAATTTCCATAAGGTCAAAGGAGACCTCAAATATATTTTTGTACCTAGGTGCCTTGAGAAACATTGAATTTTTCTCCCACACAAAAAAATGAGCTACATATTGCATTTTACAATGGTATAAAATTGAATAAGCTTATTGTTGCAATAATATTATCCATGCATAATTGATGCATGCTATTTTTCACAGTACAAAACCAACTTAGCAATGCTAACTTAGAACACATCCCTCTTTTCAGCTCATTCTTTCTCCACAACCCCCACTCTACATGCGTCCTCATTACTAAATAATTTTAACACCTTACCTAGCATGTGTTCTCAGCTTTCTTTCTCAAAGGGAAAGCAGGAGAGGGTGTGGGTTCAATAGTGAAGAAGGGCAGAATCAGCTTACTCAAATAAAATGTGTTCTTTGTGCTCAAGAAACTAAGCGCTAATTTGTTTCTTCAAGGAAGCTGGAAAGATCTACGGAAGATCAGTTGGATCTTCAATATTAAATTTGAAACGGAATTTCAGCCCATGAAACTGGGATGATTCTGCACTCCACAATTAAGCTATTCCTGATTCCACATCTATGCTTTCCCCAAATTTCTGTCATTGTTTTGGGGTACACAGCAAGAAAACCACACCTCACACTGGCTTCCCATCGGCAGAGGGGGCTCTCATGTAGGCACTTCAAAATTTTATTTTTGAGATTATCATCGTTTCTATAAAGACTGTGATAAAAGTGTATAATGCTTTGGAAATTACAGACCTGTGATGGGACCTTCAATTATTCCTCAGCCATCAAGGATCATTTTCTGCCAGGACAGCAGTAGAACAGGAAAGAAGTCTGTACTGACATATATTATTGGATAACATTTATCTAGACATTTAGTCATTCAGAAAACTACTGTTGATTCGTTCCTTTGAGCCAGGCATTGGGCTGGATTCCACTGTGAATGCAGTTATTTCCGGCCACACTGCAGGGAAGACAGCATGGATACTGTTACAAAAATGAGAACATAACAGCACTTAATGTAGCACTTGGGAAACAGAAGGGTCCTACTAAATTGCAAGAAAATAGTGACATGATAGTAATGGTAGCAAGCACAGTAGACCTGAATATTATTTATTATTATTATTATTATTATTATTATTTTACTAAGGTCCATACAGGTTTTAACTGGAGAAAAGAGTAATATGTAAATCTCAGGGAGGAATTAGGACACAGGACCATGTAAGCTGAAGTTTGTTTTTTTTTTTTTAAAGATTTTATTTATTTATTTGAGAGAGAGAGAATGAGAGACAGAGAGCATGAGAGGGAGGAGGGTCAGAGGGAGAAGCAGACTCCCTGCCGAGCAGGGAGCCCGATGCAGGACTCGATCCCGGGACTCCAAGATCATGACCTGAGCTGAAGGCAGTCACTTAACCAACTGAGCCACCCAGGCACCCTGAACTTTGAAAAATAAGATTTTTAGCTAAAGAAATGATGGAATAGGGAGTTTTAGCAAAATGGGCAAGAATGTGCAAATCAGAGAAGAAACATGTATATCACATGGATGGAATACTGAGTCACTCAGCATGACAGCCAGCAGTCCAGACCTTATAAATAGAGACCAGGAGACATGAAACTGGAAGAGCATCACCACCAGGGTATGGATGCTCATGACCTTCTGGCTAAGGAGCTTGAATTATAGCCTGTCAGTAATAGGGAGCCACTGAGAACTCTGGTGTCCTTCCAGTTCCCCCTTCAATGGCAGACTTGCTAAGAGGGTTGGCAACAGAGAGAGACCCTCCAGCCACTAGCACCTTCAAGGACTGCATCACGTAGGGAAAATCTTTGCCCAGCGTCAGTGACTGCCTGGTGCTGGGATAGTAGGGTCTGGCCATCTCAAACTAAAGGAGATCTCTTTTAAGGGGCATCATAGATCCAGAGCTTTCTGTGGGTCAGTGAGGCTGGTGCTGAACCTGTGTTACATCTTGTCGTCTCCCTCACCCCCTTCTGCTTCCCTGGCCCCTTTCCACAGGCGCTGATCCTAAAGGCAGTCCCTAATAAATGCTCTGCACCCCGCAGACTCCACCTCAGAGCCTGCTTCCCAGAACACCCGATTTGCCACACATATTTAGAGCTAAAAGTTGCATGATTAGAATTTTTATAAGGAAATATTGAAGCAACAATGATGAGCAGGGCAAATCGAGGATTTTGGGCACAAGGACCTATTTTAATATTTAAAATTCCTGGTAAGAAATAACAAGGGACCACAAGAGTGTAACATGTGAAGAAAGGTACCAACCAGGAAGAATATGCTAAAATGAAAGCACCAAAAGGCTTTGTGATTGCCCAGATGTTTGGAGAAAACAGGGCAGAATCAGAAAGTGTTTGATCTTGCATGATAGAAATGATATCGTCAGTAGAAGACAGAGCCACCAGGACAGGACAGCATTGGGAAAGGCTGGTGGGTTCAGCTGCAGTCACATGGATTCTGTGATGCAGGAAGGACACACCAGCCAAGGTGCCCATCAGGCAAGGGAATTAAGAAGCTAGAACTTGGGAGCAAGAATGAGGTGGAGACAAAACATAAGAGAGCCATTCTCAAACAGAATAGTAGGTGACCATGCAGACAATGAAGCAACATGTGAGAGCATGAAGAGCAGCTCTTTGGCGAAGCAGCAGGAGGGAGAGGGGCCAGAAAAGGACAAAGAGGCCCTGAGCAGAGGCGCAGGAAAAGGAAAAAGGCCAGGAGGAATGGTGTCCCAGAAGCCAAGAGAGCAAACTGGACATGACAGTAGCATGAGGAGGCTGCAGCCCTAACCTGCAAGCAGATGAGGACACGGTACGTGAACTGGACAAGACAGTTATGGTAGAGCACCTATGAGCGTGCTATGAAGGCATCAAGATAACGAGGGCAAGAACTGCTAATGAATGGGTAAGTAAAGGTGTCTGACAATCAAATTGGTAGAAGCTTTGAGGGAATGTGTTATTTTATGGAAGGAAGAGGAGAATTTAATTCTCCAAAGTGCCATTCTCTGGAAATCACACGAAAAGCAGTGAGAGGAAGAAAAAGCTGCCAGCATCCTCAGAGTGCCTTCAGCCAGGAGTCAAAGGGAGACTAGAAGGATGGGAGCCACCTCATCCTCCCTCCAAGGTAAAGAGCAGGTGCGGGGTTCTGGGAACCCTGCCAGGGGGGAGCAGTGCTGGACCAAGTGACAGAAGGAAATGTTGAGGGACAATATTTCGAGTTTGTCAAAGGAGAGCTTTGGAGCATAAAAGAATTGAGGAGGAGAGCAAGAGAATCTTGGGTAATGCTTCAATGGCTGTGACTTCTCTTGCAGACATACTATTCCTGGAGAGATGCTAGTAAGGTTTGGAATTCCTTTTAAATTTCTTCTGTCTGTGACATGACTGTAAGCAATGCCTGGACCACTTGGGGACCCAGCATTTGCATCCACAAAATCAGGTCTGCATCATTTATAGGCAGAGGAGACCAGCCTTATGGAAGGGAAGAGATAGGAGGTCCCAAAGAACATGGAATGGAGAGAGATGACACTCAAGTGGAGGACCTGAATGTTCACACAGGGGATCCCTTGGTTCTGAGGAGAGAAAGGGATCAGCATGTTCAGGAATAAGAAAAAGAGCCCCTTGGGGTTTTCCTGAATATATGATAGATACACACAAAGTGCATTAACGATGCTGTCATCCTGGTGCAGAAAGATCTACCCACGTTATGATGCAGGAGGGAAATTGTATATAGCAGCACCATGAATGAGGGAGAAAGTGTGTAGGATGGAAGGGAAAGGTGTGAGGCACGAGGACAAAATACCCACCTTAGTGATGTTTGAGAGAATGAACCTAATAAAGCATTTGTGAACCAGCTGAGAACTGAGAGATGGTCACTGTTCTCTCTTCCAGCATATAAACTAGTGGCTCTCAAACCTGGCTGTCTGCTCGTATCCCTTCAATTAAATCAGAATGTCTGAAGATGAGGGGAGCCTGGGTTGCCCAGTCGGTTGGGTGTCGGACTCTTGATTTTGACTCAGGTCATGATCTCAGGGTCCTGAGATAGAGCCCTATGTCGGGCTCCATGCTGGGTGTGGAGCCTGCTTAAGATTCCCTATCTCCCTCTCCCTCTGCCCCTCCCCCTGCCTCTCTCTCTCTCTCTCCCCCTCCCTCTTTCAAAAAAAATTTATTTGAAGATGAGTCTAAAATAAATGTTCCTATTAGTTCCCTGGCTAACTCTCAGGTCACACTCTGTACTCCAGTCTCTCTGTTTCAGATCATTAGAAGTCTAACCAGCACACAGCTGAGTGTGCATTTCTTAAGCCTGGAGCTAGGTGAATGTCCAGAAAAAAGATGTACTTATGTAATGGGCACTCAGATGGAGAAACAGAATATGACCAGCAACTGCCTCTACCATCTGCCCAAGGGAATGACAGTGTGTCATCTTTTTCCATTGCTCAGACCTTCCTTTGTTCCACATTTTGTTTGAGAGATTCCTCCGTGTTTTGATTCAATGTTGATTCTCATTGTTGTACAGTATTCAGATGTGAACATGACACAATTTAATTACCCACTTTACTGTGGCTGGACGCTAGAATCATCTCCAGCTTGAGTGGGACTGTTAAACACATGCTAGCACAAGTGTCTTGGGGAACATATGTACCGACTTCTATTTCAGATCTCCCCAGGGGTGGATTGAGTGGGTGAATGTTCAGCTTTACTAGATACCAACAAGTCTGTCAATTTACAATCCCGCCAGAACTGTACGAGAGTTTGGGTGGCAATATGTCCCCGCCCCCGCCCAACACTTGGTATTTTTCAGCTAATAAACTTTAGTTCATTCTGATGGAGCTAAGTGATTTTGCATTGTGGTTGTATTTTACACTTGCCTGGCAATTAATAAACTTGAGCTTCTTCTTGTGTTTATTGGAGATTTTGATAAACTTTTGTTGGACATGTCTGTGATAGTGTTTTGTCCCATTGGGTTACCTGAACTTTTTATTGATTTTAGAAGTTATTTATATGTTCTAAATATAAACTTTTTGTAACATTCTATTTACCTATTACATCTATCACCTTTCTTTCTCTCTCTCCCTTTCTTTCTATCATCTATCTGCCTCCTCTTGTCTGTTTATATGGGTTTCTTTTCCATTCTGTTAACGAGGTCTTCTGCTAAAGAGAAGTTCTTAATTTTAATGTGGTCCAATTTATCATTTTCTTTCTTTCATATTAGCACTTTTGTTCTCGATCTCTTTTAAACATACCACTCCTTTACCATTCTTAAATATTTGTGTTCTCCAGGGGCTATCCCCAGCTATCCTTTCCTCTTACTTTGCATAGTCCCCCTGGGTGAAATCATGCTTTCAACTATGAGCAGTGTGGACAGCTTTGTAAATTTCCAACTGAGATCACATTCCTGAGTTCTAGATCTGTACTGTTTTACCTTGGGTAAGTTTACACTCAGTGAAATGCACAGATGCTACGTGCAAAATTTGATGCATTTATATATATTTGTGTGTGTGTATAAAGCCATCAATATAATAAAGGCCTTAGAAAGCAGAAAATTCCTTTATACCAACCTCTTCATTTTTTTTATGATTTATTTATTTATTTTTAGAAAGAGAGCAAGGGTAGGGGTAGAGGGAAAGAATCTCAAGTGGACTCTTTACTGAGCTTGGAGCATGAATTGAGGCTTGATCTCATGAACTTGAGATCACGACCTGAGCCAGAACCAAGAGTCAGAGGCTCAACTGACTGAGCCACCCAGGCACCCTACCAACCTTTTCTTTAGAGGCAAACATTGTTCTGCTTTTAATGACCACTGACTGGATTTGCTTGTTCTAGAACTTCACACAAAATTAATTTCTTTTTGGCCCAATGTTCTTTTTCCCACATTATGATTTTGAGAATCCTTCATAATGTTGTGTTCTTATAGTCCATAATCTCTATTGTTGAAAAACATTCAATTTTATAAGTATACCACCATTTTTATATCCATTCTCTTATTGGTAGACAATGGGCTGTTTCTAGTTTGGGGCTATCATGTATTAAGGTTCCATGAACACACCTGCACAAGATTTTTTTGTGGGTATATGCTTTATTTTCCACTGAGTCATGAAATATTAACCTTTTTATATTTAGTTGAATTTGATTGCTAATATTTCATTTAAGTATTTAGTACATCTAGGTTCATGAGACATACAGGTCTGTAATTTCCCTCTGTTATGCTTTTTTCAGGCTGTGCTGCTCATGGATATTCTGGTCAAATAAAATAAATAGTGAATCTTCCATCTTCCTCTACTTGCTGAAAACTTTTGGCATAAGATTGGTATTATTTCTTTCTTAAATGTTTGAGAGAATTTACCAGTGAAACCACCTGGGTCCGGATTTTTTTTTTTTCTTTTTTAAGAGCTGGTCTTTGATTATGAAATCAATCCTTTAAAAAATATGCAAATATTCGTATGTTCTATTTTATCCATTTTTGAAATTTTGTTTTTAAATAATTTGCCTGTAGTGTTTATATCGTCTCATTTGTTGGCATTAATTTGTTCTTTATACTCCCTATGATCCTTTTATCATCTCTAGGATATGAATAGATAGCCTTTTATTCTTGGTTTTGATACTTTGTGTTAATTATAATGGTTTTCTTGAGCCACATTGTTAAGGGATTTGAATTTTATCTTCTCACACAATCTACTTTGGACTTTGTTATTATTCTATATTTGTTTTTCTGTGTTATAATTCATTAATTTCTATTCTTTTTTTTTAAGATTTTATTTATTTATTTGAGAGAGAGAGAATGAGAGAGAGCACATGAGAGGGGGGAGGGTCGGAGGGAGAAGCAGACTCCCTGCAGAGCAGGGAGCCCGATGCGGGACTCGATCCAGGGACCCCAGGATCATGACCTGAGCCGAAGGCAGTCGCTTAACCAACTGAGCCACCCAGGCACCCTAATTTCTATTCTTTATTCCCTATTTTTATACCTTTATGATTAATTTTTTCATATTTCCTTAGCTTCTTAAGGTGGAAATTTATTTTATTTAAATATTTTACTCTTTCTGATAAACATTTAAAAATATACATGTCCTTAAGCACTGATTTAGCTGTATTCCATAATTCTCTATATGCTATAATTCAATTATCAGTTGATTAAAAGTATTTTCTGATTTCTTTTGCCATTTCTTCTTTGAAAAATGCATCATTTTAGAAGTTTATAAATTCCCAAATTTGGGGGTATTTTATAAATGCCACAATTTGTTATGAATTTTAAATTATTTCCTTTAAAGTCAGAAAATATATTCTGTAAGATTTCAAACTTGAATTTTATTGAGACTTCTTTTGTGGTAGAAAATATGGTTTAGAGGCACCTGGGTGGCTCAGTCAGTTAAGTGGTTAAATGTCTGTCTTTGGCTCAGCTCATGATCCTGGGGTCCTGGGATGGAGTACTGAATCTGGCTCTTTGCTCAGCAGGGAGCCTGCTTCTCCCTCTCCCTCTGCCTGCCACTCCCCTGCTTGTGCTCTCGCTCTCTTGCTATCTCTCTCTGTCAAATAAATAAACAAAATCTTTAAAAAATATATGGTTTAATTTGGTGAATATTGGATGTGCCCTTAAACAGAACATGAATTCTGCAGTTTTTGTGTGTAGTGTTCTATAAATGTCAATTAGGTCAGAGTTGTTGATAGTTTTCTTATATCTTTTATAATCTTAAGCATTTTTTTGTCTAGTTGTTTTATCAATCACCAAGAAAGAAGTATTAAAGTTTCTAACTGTACATATAAACTTGTTTATTTCTCTTATTAGTTCACTTAGTTTATGCTTCATCTTTCTCTGTTATCAGATGATGGTTGATGGTTCTTTGTTCCTAATGATCTTTAATTGATCTTTAATATTTTATTGATCTTTAATATTGATCTTTAATATTCAATCTTTAATTGATCATTAATATTACTACAATAGGCAGAATAATGGTCCCTAAAATATCCAAGCCCTGATTTCCAGAATCTGTGACTATGTTAAATAACAAGAGGGCCTCTGCAGATGGGATTAAGCTAAGGAGCTGTGGTAGAGTTATTTCACTGAAATATCAGTGTAGATACAGTCCAATCACATGGGTCCTTAAAATCAGAAAAACTGTCCCTGCAGGGAGGATTCTGAGGGAGTTGTGGCCAGGGAATAATGAAGACAGGAGTGCAAAGTGGTGGGCTTGGAAGATGGAGACAGATTACTCAGCAAATGTAGGTAACTTCAAGAAGCTGGGAAAGGCAAGCAAAAATAGTCTCACCTAATCTGCTAAAATTAAGAAATAAATAAATAAATAAATAAATAAATAAATAATGAGTGAATGAATACCAAAATGTTAAGACAGATGAGCATTACATGTAATTTTATATTTTTGTTTTGCTGTACCTTACAGGGAAAAAAAAGTGAGTACATATTACCTTTGTAATTTGAACAAAAGTTATATAAAGTAAAAAGTAACATTAAGTAGAGATATAACATTTAGAAGATATTTTAAAATAATGAGATAACAAAAAATTTAAAACAAAATTCTCCCCTATAGACTGCAGACAGGAATACAGCCCTACCAACACTTTTTCACCCAGTGAGAGCCCTGTCAGACTTTTAATCTATAGAACTTTAAGATAATAAGTTTTCAATATTTTACACCACTAAATTTGTGATAATTTATTATAATAGCAATATAAAACTAATTCAACTACTTCATCTGATATTAACATAGACACAACAGTTCTCTTGTGTAGATTGTTTACATGCTATATCTTTTCCCTCTTTTCACTTTCAAAGTATTCCTGTTTTTATATTTAAACTATTTCTTTGGAAGAATTCAGTCTTGTGATTTTTGGTACAATCTGAAAATATCTTCCTTTTAATTTGAGACTTTTATTTCATTTATATTTAATGTAATTATTGAAATGGATGTGGGAGAGTTTGCCACTTTGCTATTTGTTTTCTATTTTTCCCCATCATTTTTTTTTTTTTTTGCTCTTCTATTCCTGTCCTATTTTGGGTAAACTGTATACTTTTAATATTTCATTTAATATTCCTCTAAAGACTTTTAGTTATACATTTTTTTGTATTTTTGTGGTTGTCTAGGGATTAAATTTTGCATTTTTACCTTATTGTGGTCTACTTCGATTTAATGTTGTACTACTGTATGCAGTATGTAAAAACCTTGCAACAATATAACTGAAAATACATGAGTCCTTTGTAATATTATAGTTTTATGTATATTACATTCATATACTTAAAAACCCCACAGCAAAATGTCATAATTTTCAGGTGCACCAATTAAGTGTGTGTATGGTTTTTTTTTAATTAAGAAGAACTTTTTAAAATGCCTTTTTTACTTACCAACATTTCAAATATTTTTTACTCCTTCTTGTAGGACTGAGTTTGCAGTTTCTATGTGATGTCTCATTCCTTCAATTTAAATAGTTCCTTAAATATCTCTTCTCATGAAATTCTGTTGGTAATGAATTTTATCAGCTTTCATTGGTCTGAAAATATCTTTATTTTGCTCTTAGTTTGAATGATACTTTCACAGGATATATAACTCTTGCTTGGTAATTCTTATTTTTTCAATGCCTTAAAGATGTCTCTCCATTGTATTCTGATCTCCAGGGATTTTGTTGGGAAATAAGCTCTTATTTATATCATTACACCCCTCTATTACATTATCTTTTTTCTCCTGACTTCTTTCAAGATTTCTTTATTGTCACTGGTTTCAGTAGTTTAACTATGGTGGACCAAGGTTTTGGGTTTTTGTTGGTGGTGGTGGCGGTTTTTCCTTACTGCATGGGGTTTGAGAAGCTTTTTGGATCTAGAAGTGAATGTTTTTGACCAAATTGGGAAGACTTTGACCTGATTTCTTCATTTTTTTTCTTAATCATTTTTTTTCTTCTCTTCTCTGGCAATCCAAAAATGTGCTTCCTATTGTTTTATGGAGTTACTGAGACTGTAAATGTATTTCCATTTATTCTCTCTTTTTGATATTATGTAATCCTTTACTGATTTAAGATTTTAAGATAATTTCTTTAGTTACATCCTTTCTGCTATTAATTAATTAATTAATTAATTCCATTAGGGACATTTTTCATTTCAGATAGTATACCTTTTATTTCTATATTTTCCAAGTTTTTCATAATTTCCATTTCTTTGCTAAGACTACCTCTTCCTTCATTATGACCATCTTGTATTTTAAATTTTTTGATTACATACATAAGAGCTGCTTTAAAACTCAACTCTTATTTTTTTAATTAAAAATAATAAAACTCTCAACTGTTAATTTTAATACTGGAGTCATCTTAGGGTCATTTCCTGTTACTGCTTCTTTTAAGCATAGGTTATATATTCATGTGTCTTTTGAACCTATTAATTCTGTGTTAGATACTAGTCTCTGTGTATGATTCATTGGGTATTTTATAGAGATTCTCAGTTTTGCAGTGTTCCTCTGAGAGTGTAGTTGTGGTTCTTACAGGAAGATAAAATACTGTTTTTGGAAATTAACACTTTGGAATTGTGTAGGTTTGAATTTGCATTTGATCAGAATGGGTTTATTTTAATGGGGAACCTGGGGTACTTACCAAACTCTTCTAATTTGTTAGGATTCAAACTCCAAACTCTGTCTCTCTTATGATGGCAGAAGCTAATGTATTTGCTCCAATATTTCAGCTTTCCCATTCTAGCTAACCAGTGAGCTCCTTGAGGTCTCCAGCTGCACAGCTCAGTGGTTAGTGTAACCTTTGGGAATTATATATATATAATTTGTGGAATCTCTCCTTAATTCCCTCCTTTTGGGGATTCCAACCTTCAATTTGCAGCTTCTCTAATAGCCTCATTGTCTTTCCTTGCACATGTCAAGCCATAATGACTGTGGCTTTCTACTTGAGCTCTGCTTTCTCAACACTGTCCTCCCTCAAAATCTCTTTTGGAGAAAATACCACTCACTTCCTCCTTTCACTGGTCATCTCCATATTCTTTTTGCTTCAGTTTGCTTTCTAGTACTTACAGATAGCTGGTTTTTTAAAAATACTTTTTTTAGAGTTTATTGTTGTTAACTGCTATAGTGTGTGTCTAATACAACTCACTACAACTTTGGAATTCTCTAAATTATTTCTACCTGATTCTTGAATGACTTCTTCTGGATAACCTATAACTCTTCATCCCACACCCCATGTGGCATCTTTTCTCACCCATATGCCCTCCATAAATATCAAAAGTCACAAAAACCATTACATACTTATTCTTTAATTTAATTAACACATATTTACTAAATGCCTACCATGAGTCAGAAGCTGTTTGAATTTATGGTTATAAGAGTGAGCAAGTCAGACACAGTGTTGCCACATGAGGCTAATTTTTCCTTGACATCATCCCTTATTTTGAGCTAGTCACCAAGTTTGTTGATTCAACTCCACAGAACTCTGAAGTTGGTCCACATTTTTACAGCTTCATAATTCTGGCCCTTGTTTCTTGTGTAAACACTGAAAATGTCTTCTGGTTGGTCTCTAAACCTCTAAACTGCTTTCTCCCTTCCCGGAGAACATCCTTAGTGTTTCCCAAGTGATCTTTCTAAGCATAAATATCAGCATATTACTTCCATTTTTTAAATGATTCCATTTTTCTCTATTATTGACTTATGGATGAAATCAAATAATTAGTAGATTCACAAAAGCCTATGATTTAGTCCTTTACTGATCATCTTTATGGCCCCATCTTTATTGCTTTCCTACATGCACTTTATATCAGTCATATTTAAATAGTTAGACTTTACCACCTATGACATGTTTTCCAATATTTTTGAGAAATATTTCTTGTATATTTACACAATCTTTTCCCTTTTATTGGAAGAATTTTTATCTAACAATAGTTTAGTGTGTGATTACCTTCTAAAAATCTCTTCAAATTTCAACCCATGGTCTTTCTTTTTTAAGCAACCTCATCCCTCCACCAAGTAAAATAACCCTGGCTAAAGAAAGACTTTTGCCACATACTATGTATTCTCCATCATAGCACATCATGGCACTATACCCTATTGTCTTCTGGCTTATCTTCCAAACCAGAAAACATATCCAAGGATCTACTCACATCCACGTCTCATTAGCAGATAACACATGACTAGTTCTATTCCCTACCTCATTGTTAGCAAAATGGAAATTGGTATAGAAGACAGAGTTGATGCCCCTTGGCAAATGCATTAGTTTCATCTCAAACTAGCTTTTCTTTATTCATAAGGAAGACACAGAATTAGCTCAAAATACGTACCTCGTTATGTCATTTTTATTTCTCTTTCTGTTGGAATTTGTTGTAAGGTGGCTTGTACATTTCCTTCAGGATTTTCTATCTACTCAGGGTTTATTAGCAAAAAAAACAAATAAACAAACAAAAAACAAAGCAAAAAAAAATGTCTGCGATCATGTTTTACTTCATCAGGTCATATCCATTATAATCAGACTTGCTGTAAGAGTATCCCTTTGTTTGACCATCTGAGAGGATGTAATTTGTTGATGTTAATTAGTTCCTATCAACGTTCTTTTCCAGCTTAAGCAATCCTTTTAATTATACCTTTCCACTAATAGATTAATCTTCCAACGGGTTTCATTTTAATGTATTCTCCACTCATGAATTGAACAGAATTTAGGGCTGGGAGGGAACTTAGAAATCATCTCACAGAGTGCTTCTCAACCTTTGGAACTATAAATCCTGTGGGCACATGTTTGCAGGGCTGGTGGGGCTGGGGGAGGAGGTGTTGAAAAGCTACAAGAAAAATCTCTGTGACATATCAGCTTTCCCCAAAGCTTTAAGGAGAGAAGGAAGTCAAGTCATTTAGTTTGCAAGTAATTAAAGAATCATTTCACATTAAAAAAACATGTGTATATTATGAAGTGGAGAGCAAAATTCCCATTAGTAGTTAATCAGGACATTTCAAAGAAATCTAAGTTTGCATTGAATACTTTAGTAGCACATCTGTCATCATCCATTCATTCTTCTATGACCTCGGGTATTTGAATGAAAAGAGTTTGAGAAACTGTAATCTATTCTCTTTTCTTTCTTTTGCAGAGAGTAAAACATGCTCAAGGTAGCATGAATTAGCTGGTATACTTCAGAACTTTTATGACTCTGAGTCCACTCTTCTATTTGCTCTGCTCTTCTCATTGCTGATTTGGCAAATTTTGTTTAACTACTGTGATACAGAGCAAGGTCTTGGAGAATGTTTTCCTTTCCTATCAGGCTCTAGTCCTGCGCCTCACATGGTATCGCGGTCACACTGATGGTACTATATCATCTCTATTTCCTTGTAGAGAAAATTCTGGCTTATAGAAACTTAAAATTTTGAAAAAGATTAAAACATGAGTGTGGAGCTAAGATCCAAACCACCTATCTAATTCCAAATTCCACGGCTTTTCCAGAATGGTTCTAAGTCACAACTAAAATCTGTCTATAAAAACAGTAACCAGCAAGTCCTGTACTTATACTGTAACACTTGGGGATTCATTTTAACTGGGGCTCCCTTAAGTTACTAACTGAACAAAGCATGTAGATGACCCTCCTCCCTTGGTGCCAACAGCTCCATTCATAGGTGACAGGTAGCACCTAGATTTGCACACAGTAGCCACAGATGTCCGATGAATGTTTCCTATTGAAATGGATATCTGACATTCTTTTACTTTCTTTTTTGATCTTGGAAAGCCATTCTGTGACTTTTCCCTAAATGGCTTCTTTCTAACCCATGGGGGGAAAAAATCATGAAGTCATTTAAAACTTTGGAGGTGGAATATGTTTAAAATAATTGATTAAATTGGTAATTAAAAGCATGAAAAATATTATTTGTTTTACTCGATTCTTCAAAGAAATTCTTCATCCATGTATAGCCATAGATATTTTATTAAACTAAAGAATTCCTTAAAGTATAGCTCAATTTGTTATTACAAATCTACTTATTTTGCTTAATATTGTAAAACATAAGTCTCTGCTAAACACATGCTAATAGCTTTAAAATTGCAATCATAATCTGCTTCATAAACCCAAGTGGTAGGTAAACTGACAGTTATATTCCTGAAAAGGATAACAAATATAATCAGCTCTGCACAGGAAGTCACATATCTTTTAGAAGTTGTGAAAATATCATAGATGCAATGAACATTTTATTTAATTTGCATGATTTAGAAAGTCCAGCCATGTGCCTGAAGCAGATTTTTTTTAGGCTGTGCTATATGTGGAACTCCTTCAAGGAGATGGACTACTATAGGAGGGAATTCTCAAACCATCTGTGGGGGAAGCAGTTTTGGAGAAACCCACCAGGACAAATAATTTATGCTCTGTTGGTATAGCTAAGAGAGGCAAGTACCACATGCCACTTATATATCTGGTTAAATCTTTTGAGGCCTGACATCAAAGAGGAACTTTAACCCCTGAATGAGAGAAAGCATGGCTTCCTGATTAAGTAACCATTCCCAGGATGAAACAGAGATTGCGACTCAAGCCTTAGGAAGGCTCCAGTGATGGAGTGTGCTTGTGTGTATTTGAAATAATGCAGTTCTTGATCTTCCTTGCTTGGTATTATGGATTGGGCCAAATCAACTTAAAAAAAAAAAAAAGTGTGGCTATAACAGAGAAGAGGATTTTGAACTGATCCCTGAGAACTCTCAACATTTCATTTTGACCCCAGGGGAAGCAACAAGCAAAGGACACATCTAATCTGGCTGAAAGTAAACCAAAAAGAGAATATAGCATCTCAGAAGCCAAATCCAGATTGCACTGCAAGATGGAGGGAGTGGGCAGCTGCTTCCAATGTTGGTAAGAAGTGGAGTAAACTTAGGAAAGAGAAGTGGTCATCAGCCTAAGAAAGTAAAAGTCATTGCTATTTGGACAAAAATATTCTAGGATGAATGGGAGACATTTTAATAGGTAGAATTAGCAGTAGGAATTAAGAAAGCATTACCTCCAAGATGGGTAATGCTCATGTAGCATTGTAGTGGGAGGGTCAGGAAAAAGTAATTGAGGTCAGAATGAGAGAAGTGTGGCGGATCAGAGAAAGGAATTGCAACTAAGTTCAACAGATAATAGGGAGGCACTGATTACTATGAAGAGAGAGAGTGACAGTATCACAAACTATCAGAAGTGTTCTTTATGTAATAAACCTGCAAACAGAGTGTAATATAGCAAAAATTATTCACTCGGGGATTCTTTCAGCAAATATATATTGAATACTTATTGAGCTAATAACTTGATTTGCAGAAATAAATGAATCAGGCCTGATCTCTGTGTGATGGACCTCACAGGCTATCAAGACTGAAGTGGTAGATGCTAGGCTAGGGGCACTAACGTATGCACTTTGGAAATAGTTGGGTTGAGGGATGCAGAGGACCTGAGCCACAGGTGAAACGTTTGACATCAAAGGTGCAATGGACATGTGCACTACTCCTGAGCTTGTCAAGGATGGGGCTCTGATACCAACCTGATTCCCCTCCTCTTCCTCTCCCCAGAACGAACAGAAGTCAAATCTGCAAAAGGCTTCCTTGATTTTAGACCAGTGTATCCCACAGATCTCCCATCAGGACACCTTGCTCACCTGAGGGGAGGCACACACAGGAAACAGAAGATCCTGTGTGGAGTCCTTTCCCCACAAGGACCTCAATGCTCAGACACCAGCCTGCTTCTCCGCTTGAAACTCCTGTCTTCTATAATTCCTATAAAACTGCAAGTACTAGAATCTTCTCCAGTTCTCAACTGATCCTCTCTCCATCTTAAATGTTCTTACTTCCTTCCCCCCACTACTTATGCAAACCCAACACATCCTGGTCTTTCAATTTCTAGGTTAAATATTATATCATTGTAATCCCACTCAAAGTTAGAGCATTTTGTTATATCTTTCTAATGAAAAATTATTTCGTCTGGGCCTTTCTCATAGCCCTCAGCATGGTACATTACTATTTTCATTGGTGTCTCTCTTCCCCCAGGATAAATAGTTCCTAAGAACCTAGGCTTGTCTTTATATCCACACCATGCAATTGTCCATGGAGTGTTAATTAAACAATGAAAAACAGAACATTCATTGTCTACACTTTGTATTTTACATTTTTGTTCATACTAAAGATTCACATTAAGCTATTGAATGTGTAGTATTATTAACCCAATATTACAGATAAGGAAAGAGAGGTATAGAGATAATGTGTGAGTTGTCTAACATGGCATAAGTAGATCATAGAATCCAAATTATCAGACTCCAAAGAAAATTATTCAAATTTTGTAGGCTCCTGGGTCCTCATATATAAAATGCTTACTGAGTGTTGATGTGACAGGTTCAGCCCTTCATGTTTTCATATTGCATGAGGTAGTATAGGATTGGTTATTCTGCTATAACAATCAGCCCTGATATCTTAGTGATTTAATACAACAGAGCTTACTTTTCAGGGTTCCTGGGTGGCTTAGTCAGTAGACCATCCGGCTCTGGGCTTAGGCTTAGGTCATGGGTCGTGGGATCGAGGCTTGCATGGGGTTCTGCTCAGTGTGGAGTCTGCTTGTCCCTCTTTCTCTCCCTCTGCCCCTCCCCCTTCTCATGAGCTCTCTCTCTCTCTTTAAGATAAATAAATAAATCAAATCTTAAAAGAAAAAAAAGGTTACTTTTCACTCATGTTATGTTTCCATGTTATCTTGGTAAGGCACCATTTTAACTCCTTCTCACTTCAACTTTGTGGAAGATAAAGACAAGGCAGAAAGTCAAGACCAACAATTAGATAGTTTTCATCCAAAATTGATACCCATCATTTCTACTGATATTTTCCCAGCCACAGGAAGTCACATGGCCATGCCTAACTCTAAATGGATGGGACACTACAGTCATTCCATGTGCCAGGAAACAGATGTCAACCAGATATTGACAAAGTTACATTGTCTTGCACACATGTAACAACCCCTTCAGTTCCCTACAACAATGCAGTGGGGTAGGTGAGGTGATAATCCATGAATTATGAATAAGGAAGCTGAACACAGACAAGTAACTTGCTTCTGTGTGTTTGGGCCAGAAGTGGCAGAGCTGCTGGATTCAACCTAGGCAGTCCAGCCCTGACTTCATGTTCTTCTCTCTTGCACTCCCTTTGCTGCAGGGATGATAAATCTAATCTACCCCATGCAGGACTCATGAGACTTTTAGGAGCCTATGAAAATGTTTTATGTTTTAGTGTCTTTTTAAACTAGAAGGGAAAAGAATGAATATAATCCAACCTGAATTGTATTTTTCATTATACCAATGTCATGTAAGACAATTTTATGTATGTATAAATGTACACAGGTATATATTTATATGTATATCATGTGCATGTGTGTAAAGTAGTGGTCTAACAAGGCAAAAGCACCCAGGGCCCATTAAATTCATAATGTGGCCTTCATCCTTTGTGTCATTGACTATGTGACTTAAGTAAGCACTTACAAAAGTGCCAGGACAAATCAAGAATATTGGACTTTATTCTATGATGCACAGAAGTAGACTAATTAAAAGTTTATAAACATGGATATGAGCTAATGAAAGTTGAGTCTCAAAGAATTCAGTCCACATTCACTGCTGAACTGTTACAACCACTGATGCTTTAAGGCTCACATGCTCAAGATGGGATGAAAGAATCACATCTTTCTGATGTCTCTAAAATAGCCTCGAATCTTCACCTTCTTGCCTTCTCACTCTTGGGTGGGTGTGGGCCAGAGCAAGTGATGGTGTCTAAGGAATAGAATGTGGCAAAAGCCACATAAAGGTTAAGAAGAGACCATGGTTTTCATGTTGGGCTGTCCTCTGTCATGCACCTGCTCACTCTGAGGAGGCCAAATACCATGTTGTGAGGTGCCCTATGAAGTATGCCTGACAAGTAACTGAGGCAAGGCACCACTAAACTTCTGGGAAGGAAATAAGGTTCTCAGTCCAACAACCAGAGAAGAGCTGAATCCTGCAAACAACCATCTAAGTGAACTTTGGATAGGACTTTCCCCATGCTGAGCCCTCACTTGAGGCCACAGCACCAACAGATAACTAAACTGCACTTGGAGAGAGCCTAAGTCAGAGCCACCCAGCTAAGCCTGCCTTGATCCCTGACTCAAGAAACAATTAGAAAGTCAGTATTTTACAACCTTAAGTCTCCAAGCATTGGAGGCAGTTCGTTATGCAAGATTGGGCAACTAATACACTGCCCCAGATAGCCTCCAGCATGAAAACCAGTCAAGTTTCAACACAGCCCACTCTTGGAGAAGGCAGCTCAAATGAAAAAGGAATTTTAGCCACCAGGGAAACATACATGGAAGAGAATGTGAGGCTCCTGTACCTTTGTGGAACAGTAAGAATATAAATCTGTATAGGAAGAATGTAGTGACATGCAGTATATCATTCATGACTTGGAATTCAAAGTTCTAGCTAGGAGCCCTGGATCTGATCTTACTGCACTGCTGGAATGGCTCCTTGAAATCTGGACACAATATTGACCTATAATGAAGGAGGAGGAGACGTTGGATCTTTCTTGACATGCCACTGAGGAGAGGCTGAGGGGAACCCAGAAGAGACTGACTGCCCAGGGACCATAGGACTATCACTACCCACCATAAATTGGGTCTTTTCAAATCCACTGAGCCATATGGTCAGGTGAGTGCAGCAATCCAGTATTTCACAAAAATGTTAAATTAGGAAAAAGCTCCATGTAGATCCAGGGATAATGAGTAAATTTTGTTAATAGATAGTCCAGATGTCCATGGCATCCACTTATTTTTCAAGAAAGCCTCTACTTAAAAGGACACTTATTTGGGGAGATTCCCAGTGCCCACCTGATAGAGAAGGAAAAAATTATAACCCAGTTCACAGATGCAGATGTCTTAACATAATATGTTGATGTCAGCAGAAGATGTTCTCTGCCACACTATAACCTCTCTCAGTGGTGGCCCAAAAGAACAGTGGTGGAGGAGAATCCTACAAAGAATGGTATTGAGAGAGGTTCACTTTGTTCTCTATTTCATATGGAAACAATTGAGCTGAGCCATGGTAATACAGAGTCCTGGGCAGTGGTTAACATCATGGCTAGTTAGTGAGAGATATGGAAGAGGCCAAGTTCACAGATGAAGTACAGGAAGGGCTGGGGAAGTTAGGAAATGGTTGGAATTGTGGGAACAGGCAGGAAGCAGGCACAAGTCTAAGGTCTCACTTAGTGCCCACCAGAAAGCATTTTTCTCAGGATGGCTCCCAACATGTAGATGGACAGAAAGGTTCATCAAACATTTCTCCTTCACCACCGCATTGCTACACTATGGTCCCCCATTCACAAAAGCAGGCATGGTAGCAGGAATAGAGTTATACAGAGGCCAAGGTCATGGGCTTGTTCTCTCTCTCATCAAATCCAAGATAGGTTACTGTTGCTATCAACTTCCCACCTGCCAAAAGCTGAGACTGGGGCTGAGCACCATTATTTGATCAGACCAGTCAACTCATGGACAATTTCCACCCTGACGTGCTTAGCAATTTGCACAAGACCAAGGGGAACATTTTATGGTAAAAGAGGGGAAAAAATGGACAGATGACCCTGGGATGCACTGATCTTATCCAGCTGTGGCACCCAGACACAGCAGAAATGACAGAACTGTCCAGTAACCTATAAGAGCTCACAAAGATTGAAGAGGTCACATTGGGGACACCACCTGCAGGGTGGGTGCTCACAGGCCAAAACAGCAATCCACATTAGGAATTCGAGCTCTACATCTCCCCACCTTAGGCTCAATGGAGTTACAGGTCCTAATTCCCAAAGAATGCTTCTGCCAGAAGGAATCACATCTGTGCCGTGGAACTCATCGAGGGCTATTGCCTGGTCACTTGTGTCTATGGAACAAAGAAACATGTTACCAAGCTGAGGGGGGTGATCAGCTCTGGTTGCGACGAGGGATGAGGTTTGCTCTGTCATACAACAGAGGCAGACCCAAGTTTTCCTGGGACCTGCAGGACTGATTCCCTGGGCACCTTTTGGAGCGTCTCTGCCCAGTGATAGCAGGAAACGGGTCATTGTAGTTATGGTGGCCAACCAAGAACAAGGCAATTGTTTAGTTTCCTTTCAGGAAAGAAGTGAGGACTTCTTGTTTTCACAAAAATGGAGTCCTCAGATGGTATTACGGGAGCCAAATGTAATGGAGATGGTGTAGGGTATGAACTGTGTGCATTACTCATGCTGCACTCCAGACCTCCTTGGGCTTCTGATGCATTCACTTGGGTGGCTGCTCCTGTGGCCAGCCCTGCACATGTGGGGACAGGTCCATGCAGCCATAGCTCAGTGACACCTCACTGCATTCCCCTTCAGTTCCCAGCAGAGTCCCCCTGTGTGTGCAAAACTTGGAAGCACATGAAGTTAGACTTCTTTGGATTTAAATTATGGGTGATAGAAGTGCATAAATGAATCCTTCCAGGTTTCTCCCCCAAGGCTCTGCCTCTGTACTTCCTGTGTCTTTTCCTGTTGCTCACTCCACTTCCACAGGATCAACCTCTATCATAAAGAGGTGGCTCATGCACCTCTCCCTCAGCTGCAATTTCTGAGAAGCCCAGCCTGGAAAACCCTCCAGTACTCCCACCTCATTCTTGCCATGAGTCACCCCTTATTATATCACATGTCTTTCTTCCCTCCTGGTACTGTCTAGCCTGAAACTACATGTGAATTTCCCTGGTGAGCTAATCAATCTTGTGTATCCTGTATTCTCAATGCCCAGAACAGTTTCTGACATGAGTTGGCACTCAATAATATTAGTTGAATGAACAAATAAATCCTCCAATAACCACTAGAGATCAGGGCCCAAATGGAAGCACCAGAGTCCCATTCAGCAAACTTAAAAGAAGCTAAGGAGGGAACAGAAATGTAAGACCCTGATGTTCTGCTCTGAGATCCCATAATTGCAATTAGCTCCACCCACTGCATTCCCCTCTCTTGACCCTGACTGCTCTTTCCATAGAAGGGGTTGCTTTGCCCCTCGTGAGTACTTAATTACAAGAAGTCCAAATGCCCTGGCAAAACTCACCATTCTGATGAGAAGCTATTGATCCTCCGAGACTCATACAGACTCAAACTTAGTGGGAAAACTTTTCACAAACTTTGGAACTGCTTCAGAACCAGCTTAACAATCAATGGGGAGTGGGGGAGACTATGCTTAAACAATTTCCTTTGAACAGTATTAAATATTAAGTGATTTACCTCCAACTGATAAATGATTAATAAATTTCCCTTTCCAGAGTAATTTTAATAATGCAGATGGAATTCTCTACTTGTACCTCTAAAATAAGTTATTTTCAAATAGAAGTGTAGGCAATAGCTATTTTGCAACCACAGATGGCTCCTAACATAACCAGATGGTCAAATCCCCAATTTCCTCCCAGTTCATGAAGAATTTCCAAAAGATTACCAGGAAAATAGAGTGCCAACCCCTGGAAATAGGCTTCAGAGGGTCTTGCTGAAAACCCTCTGTGTCAGTTCCATCCAAGGCAGGATGTGCACCAGATCCCAAAGGCCTTCTGCTGTGAGGAATCACCAGCCTCTTCTCCTGGGAAACTGCCCAAGAGACTGGTCCCTCTGGTCATGATCTGCTGCTGCCTCCTGTGGACAGGACTGCCTGTAGGCTCCTATTCTGAGACCAAGCCTGGGAGGTATGCTACACTAATGCATAGCTTTGGGCATTCTGAAAAGAGAATAATCCTTGATACTGGGGTGACAGATTTACTAGCAGTTTGGATGGCTGAGCTTACCAGCAAGCACACAGGGATATAAGGCTACAGTTGGAAGCTGGCAGCTCAAGCCCCAACACGCTCTCCTAGTGTGACCCCAGATGAATGGTTCTACCTCTCTGAATCCTAGCTTCTTTGTAGGAAGGAGATACAAAGAACGAAGTCAAGAATGGTAGTAAAAATTAAATATGACCTTGGTCTTCCTAAACCTTAACCACTGTACAAATTTAAGCTCTTGCACTATCACAACTTGCGTCTAAATGGGAGAATCTGTTTCATAGAGACTGAAAACTTTTGAGAGACTCAGATTCTGGTTCTTCTACTTCTTAACCATGCATCCTCTTTCAAGTTACTTACCCTCTCTGAGCCTCAGGCTCCTCTGTGAAATGGGGTTAAAAATAGCACCTAGGCGGGGGCGGAGCAAGATGGCGGAGGAGTAGGAGACCTGGATTTCGTCTCCTCTCAGGAATTCAGCTGGATAGGGATCAAACCATTCGGAACACCTA
>NC_138380.1:89211823-89227952 GCF_054177405.1 Leptonychotes weddellii
CACTCCTAGGCCAACTTTTCCAAGCATCAACATGATCTTCCTGTAAAAATGAATCCATGCATGAAGTATCCTCCTGCCTTTGCTCCAACCATTCTCCCTACTTCACAACTCAACCACAGGTACCCTGCACCCCACATTGACACTTTCCAGGACGTACCCTGATATCCTTTGTCTCCCTCCTTTCACATACGCTGCCCTCCCTGCCTGGATGATTCTTCTCCCTGAAAGCAGCCTCTGAAATATTTATTAATTAAAATTCTTCTCCGTCATGACTCCATGGTGAAACCTTTCCTCGTGTCTTCTCCTGTATTATTGCTCCATGTTTGGAGCCACTGTTATAATTTCTACATAAAATGTATTTACCTCTGTATTATATTTTGTTATGTTATTGTGTTTATTTCTGACATAACGAGGAAAGCAGAGACTGCTTTCTTTACCACTAAATCTCTGGTGTACTGGAATCATGTTGAGAATAGGCAGTAGGTTATAAGTTGCCGGTTGACTAACCCATCATATCAGGGTTTGGTTCAGTTGTCTCTAACATGGTACTCCAAAATAAGGTAGAATTGTATTTCTCTATTTCACAAAACAGAGTTGACAGGTGTTCTTCCCAGGGCTGTTTGGACTTTCCATAATCATCAATGATTCAGACTATTTCCCCTTGTCAGCACCATTTTCCCAGAACATGGCTTGTGTCTTCAAGATTACTTTAAGATCCAAGATGGCTGTATGTGCTCAACCATCATGATTGCATTCCACTTAGCAGGAAGGACATGGCCCTTTTCGTTTCCAAAAATTCCTACACATTTTCCTTTATATTTAACCAGCGAAAACTTTTCCATGGCCATGACTCACAGGAAATGAGTCTGGAAAATCATTGCCTTTATTTTGTAACAAACTAAAAGTGAGTTGTATCAAGAGAAGTGTGGGTAACTGGCATGGGAGGCAGCCCATAGTCGATGACACATGATCCATCAGTACCCTTAATGTGCCATCTAAATGGTCTATTTACATGGCTCTTACTTTCAGGACTGTGAGGACTCTGAGGACAGGGACTTCACTGACTTACTTTTAGCATCATCAAAGTCTGGTTCGATGCCCCAGCACCTAGGAGACATTAGGAGTGATTAAAAGGATGCATAAATAATGTAATCAACAAACAAACAGATGTTTGAAATGAAGAGAGACATTTGGCAAATGCACTTCAGAAGTCTCATTTTACATGTTTTTTCAATTATTGAATCTAATATTTATTACCATTTAAAGTTTAACAAATTGCTTAACAGGAGATCTGAGATTATTCTGACATTTCAAATGAGAGAGACTTTTTCTTTGCAAACATTACAGGGCTATAAATTTTCATTAGTTACATTTGCCCATTCCCTAATGTGGATGTGGCTTTTTTTTCCTTTTCAAAGGTTAATTGTGTTTTTCAAATGTCTACTTTTTCCTAACTCTCACAAGGTACAATATTTAAACATAGTGACCTCATTCTTTTTCATATTTTACTAGCATTTTTTCTAATCTCGTTACTGACGAGATCTGAACATAATATTCCAAAATCTGACTTGGTTGCTTTCAAATGATATTGACTTCATTTTATTTTGAAATTCTAAAGCTTTTGCAAGAATATGCTATTTCTTTTCCAATATAAACAGGTGCATTTTATTGAAGCTTGCAGCTATAAATAAAATGTGAAAGCAAGGCGTAGATTCCTCTAAATCTTTAGGTTTTGAAAAATAGAAGCATAGAGAGTGCTGAATTTCAAATATATTTTGATTTGAAATTAATTGCTGATTTAGATCCTAGGGCTTTTATCATCTGTGCATATTTAACTAGAAATGTACTTGGAAATGTAACAAATTTCATGCATCATTAAGCACTTTAAATAATTAATAGTTGATTATTTTCTCTTTTAAGATGGCCTCATGTATAATTCTGTCTCAGCAATGAGATTGACCTTTAGGTTAAAATCAAGTTGCATTTCTATTCAGAAAATAGGTCTTTACTTAGAGAGAGTAACAAATGGCACTGTCAAGCTTTATGCTATGTGAAGGGCGAAAGGCTTGGCCAATGTTATATAAACATTAAGTGAAGAAATCAATAATCATCGTAATGATGCAATGTTCAAATTGGTGTTTCTAGTGGCTGACCCCAAAACCTTTTGCTAAACCACTGATAGTAATTTAGTAAATGAGACACATCTTGTGCCAAGTATTCTTCCCCTTAGCAGGAAGGTAGCAGTGGCCATGGTAAAGTGAGGCCAAAAAAAGAACCACCCTTCCACCTGCTGTACCATCAGCAAGAGGGTTCATTTTCCTTCTTTGTGTCTTCCTCTTTTGGAGCCAATGTTTGCACACTGGGATCGAGATTCTTCAGACAGTAAATACACTTCTGTAGTTTAACAATATATGTTCCAAATCTATATGCACCTTAAAAGGAGTCTTCAATAACATCTCATCTAAGCCTTTGTGACCAATAGAGTTCATGTCTTAGAGTAAAGGACAAGAAAGTAAGTAGTTCCCTGAGACATGTCCTAATGTAATGGTGCACATGTAGCTAAATAAGATGTTATGGACCCCCAAACACAAATTCACTCCTCTCCACAATTGGGCATTAAGCAAACTTTCTATCTAAGCAAGACTAACCTCAGCTTCAGGTTCTTCCAAGACCCCAAGATAGACCCCAGTTTCAGAACAGCCACTGGTATTAACTAAAACAAAATGTCACTCACTGGCCTGACCACTCCTTGTTCTCATAAAGAACCTGCCCATCGTCCTTTACCTAAATCCTAAAGTATTGAGTGTGAAATGATACACTACAGGGAACGTTTAGGTGTTCATCTGGGCATGGTGCCTTGGGTCCACACAACCAGCAAAGCAAATCGACCTGGAATTGGCATCCCCAGTGGTAGGGAAGCCTTCTCACAAGTAAAAGGAGAGAGAAATTAACTAGCAGAATTTGACAACTATGTTTACACGATAAACTCACCCAATCCTCTTAACAGTCCTATCAGGTAAATATGATAGTTTCCAATTTCCAAATTAGAATATGGTAACTTAGAGAGGTTTTAACTCAACAATTATAATATTTATCTAAGTAAATGGCAAGAAGTCTGCAATTCCAAAGGTTTGGGAATAACAGATGAAGAAGGAAGAAAAAAAAATGTGGTTTAAGGATTAAGCAAAACAATTACGCAAACCACGTCTCTTGTAGTAAGCAAGAGACGTGTCTTGTGAGATGGCAGAACAAAGAAAAGAAGTGCATGAAATGCAGACTTTGGTCTGTTCATCTTAGAGTGTATTTTTCAGTTCAGGAACCAGAAGTGTTCCTATACACTTCCTTAAAAATCCTAAGGAACACTTCAACCCACAAGTTGTGAAACACCATTCTAGTAATATAGACGGTTCAGTTTATTGTATATAAATCTTTTAGAGATGGTTAGCTGGAAGGCTAATAGCAATGTGGAGTGTGCTTGAAACCTCATTCCTTCCCTTGGCCCTTCTGGACTTATTATGTACTAGAGGTGGGTTAACTTTACTCATGTAATGTGGGAAACATATAAATCTTGGTGCCCTGAAATAGTCTTCAGGGAGGTATTGACTTTTTATGGATGTAATTATTTTATGAATGATCACAATGTTTTAAGCCTTAGAGTGATATTTCACAGTGAGTTATGATGTTTCACTGCATTAATATTTTCACAGATCCTTCAGTCACCAGAAAGTTCCAGAGAAGGGAGAGCAGGCATCATAACTGCCAGACTAAAGGAAATGTCATAGAAGCCGGGTCACAGGGAATTCTGATATTAAGTAAGGAGAGATTGCATTTGGGGCATATATTTGGACTCTTTCTTAACCTAATTCAGGCCTGCATTTGCAAAATGGATGGGTTTATTACAGTGATGAGGGCATATTTCAGAACACTGACAACTGAAAGTCCACAAAGAACCAAACATCTTCCTCTGACTCATTCTTAGCTCTGCTCCCGATTCTTCTCTCCCTCTTCTTTAGAATACTTTTTTAAAATGTTATACCAAAAGGTGAAAAATTTGATTGCTATGTCTTATGTATTTTCTATGCAAACAATGAAAAATACCAGCCCAAACTGAGACTGGAAACTGCTGGCTACAGATCCAAGTTCCCGGGAAGGGATTCTGATGTGCTTAGTTCCAGCTGGGCACCCAACCCACTGCAATGAGCTCACCTACTGTAGGACTCTAGGGGGTGTGGGGGGTGCTGGCAGGATCACCCTACACTAACTTGTGTCCCAGAAGCACAGCTTGCGACCACAAAATGAGCTCATTGCTTCCAGAAGCCCATTTAGAAAAATACAAATGTCAGTTGTTTCTGCAAATGACAGGTGAATTGGATATATCTAATTTTCCTCTTCATCTCTAACACCGAACAGTCAAAATGAGGACAGAGAATCAGAAACAGGAAGAAGCTTACATAAGAACTGAAAGTAGGGAAGAACATGAAACATCAACATATATATTTTGTCTGAGAGTGGTACAGATGGGGCCATGCACCTATATCATTCTGCTGAATTTTGAGAAGAAATCCTGGTGAAACTTAAATTTGAAGGACCAGTGGTGGGAGCAGAGGATGAGCTTAGAAGCTGTTATTTCAACCACTTTGTTCTCCAGAGATCATCAGTAGTTGGAACTGGCTATACGGACTCAAGGTGCAGCTATTCCAACAGAAGACATGTGAGTTTGGGCAATGTTCTTGGATAGAACCTCACCAGCATGGGGGAATGAAAAGTATACCCTCCAAATGTCATGACAGTCCACCTGACTCCTGTGGCCAATGCAGGGGAAGGGGGGGCAGAAACAGATAGGTAAATAAAGGTGGGATCCAAGAAGAATCCGTCCAAATTACAAGGGACAAAGAGGACACAGAAAGAAATGTCTTTTCTTCATAATTATTACCCCGGAGAACATTTCATTTTGGTATCTAAAAAAAAAAACCTGTGAATCCAAAAAAGGAGATAAATATATCATTATTATCACTTAGCAGATGCCACAATGAGTGGCAAAGAATTATTTCAAACATAATGGATTGAAACAGTAAACATTATTCAGCTGGAGGCCTTGTGGCCTTGATGCATTCACATGTATGGAAGTTGGCTGGCGGTCACTTAGAATGATGGACACAACTTGATATATGTGTCTCATCACCCAGCCAGCTACAGTGGGCATTTTCCCTGCAGGAGGCAGGGCTCCAAGAGAGAAAGCAAGGAGCCCAGGGCCTCTTGAGACACAGACTCAGAACAACACAGGTCCCTTCTGCTTTCACTTCTACTGATCAATGCAAATGACAAGCTCCACCCAGATTCAAAGGGTGGAGAAATAGGTCCCACCTTTTGATGCAAGGAACTACAAGGTAATATTTCAGAAGGTATGGACACAGAAGAAGGTGGGAAATTGGGTGACTTTTGCAATCAGTATACCACACCATACATAAATTGAAAATGAAATTTTAAGATTTATCACAAGAAATAATTGATAGAAAGTATCTACTTGTTCTCTGAAGGAATATAAAGAAAATATGGATCCTTGAAAGTAAAAATAGATGAATGGTTTTTTAAGTCAAGAGACAAGAGATTTTAAAAAGAGGAGATGGACTTAAAACATAAATATTGCCACATTGGAATTTACAATACCTGCAAAAGGTGCTATGGATTATTATTTTTTTAAAGATTTATTTATTTTAGAGAGAGAGAGTAGTGGTGAGGGGCAGAGGGAGAGTGAATATTAAGCAGACTCTGGGCTGAGCACAGATCCCTACACAGGGCTTGATCTCATGACCCTGAGATCATTACCTGAGCTGAAACCAAGAGTCAGAGGCCCAACCAACCGTGCCGCCAAACACCCCAAAAAGTGCTATGGATTATAATTGTCAGTGGGAATAACTAAGTCTGAGGAGGTGAGTTCTGACGATCTCTTGTGGAATAGTGAAAAAGGGCAGACAGGAATAATAACAGGAGGAGAAATGATAACAAAAGGGAGTCATGAAATCAGAGCTGTAACATCTCCCTGACACTCCTACAAAGTGAATGACACAAATGGAGGGAACACTATTGAATGGGCTTAAAAGAAGAAAATATTGTTAAACAGATGGAAGACCTACACATGTTAATCAACACAAATGCTGACTATAAAAAAAAAATCTAATGAAAACATAAAGCAAACTAATCATAATATCCCATTGCATGCATCTACTACATTTCCTTCATCCATCCACTCATTGATGGACACTTAGGCTCTTCCCATGTCTTGGCTGTTGTGAATACCGGTGCAATGGACATGGGTGTACAGATATCATTTTGAGATCCTGAATACAATTCTTTTGGATATATACAAAGAAGTGCAATTGTTGGATCATAAGGTAGATCTATTTTTAACTTTTTGAGGCACCTCCATATTGTTTTCCACAGTGCTTGCAATATTTCCATTCCCACCAACAGTGCACAAGGGGTCCAATTTCTCCACATCCTTGACAACAATTGTCAATATATATATGCAAAGAGACACCAGAAAACTTTTGTGGGGACTGGATATGTTTATTCATCTTGATTGTGGTGATGATATCCTGGGTGTATGCATATGTTTATATAGGTATATAGATATATAGATATAATAACCATCCTAACAGATGTGAAGCAATATCTCAATGTGGTTTGGATTTACATTCCCCTGATCATGAATGGTGTTGAGCATCTTTTCATCTACCTGTTGGCCATCTGTTTGTCTTTTTTGGAGAAATGCCTGTTTTAGTCCTTTGCTCATTTCAAATCAGCCTACCTGTGATTTGTTATTGTTGCTTCTGTTATTGTTTGCTATGGAGTTGAATGAGTTTCCTATCTATTTTGGAAGTAAACCCCTTGTCAGATATATGATTTGCTAATAATTTCTTCCTTTCTCCAGGTTGTCTTTTCCCTTGTTGATGATTTTCTTTGCTGTAAGGAAATTTTACTATTTGAGACAACATGAATAGACCTAGAGGACATTATGCAGGTGAAATGCTGTGTGGTTCCATTTATATGCTGTATCTAAAACAGTCTAACTTACAGAAACAGAAAACAGAATGCAGGTTGCTAGCGGACAGAGGGAGGGAGAAATGAGGAGTTGTTCCGTGGGCATAGTTATTGTTACACAAGATGAATCAGTTCTAGAGATATGCTGTATGGCCTACTGCCTGTAGTTAATACAGTATTCTGCACTTAAAAACTTGCTAAAAAGATAGAACTATATTAAGTGCTCTTACCACACACACACACACACACACACACAAGCAAAGAGACACGAGAAAACTTTTGGAGGGACTGGATATGTTTATTCATCTTGATCATGGTGATGATATCCTGGGTGTATGCATATGTCAAAAACTTACCAAATTGTATACATTAAATATATGCAGTTGATTATATATTAATTATACCTCAATAAAGCTGTAAAAATATGTACTTCAACAAAATAGAACAAATCAAAACAAGAGATTTTATCTTTTTTTTTATTTGAAGTGTAGTTGACATACAACATTATGTTAGTTCCAGGTATAAACATAGTGATTCAATATTCATGCACATTGTGAAGTGATCCCCACCATAAATCTGGCTACCATCTGTCACCATACAAAGTTGTTACAGTATTATGGAGTATATCACCTTTGTGGTACATAACTGCTCTGTGTCTTATTTAGTTTATAGCTGGAAGTTTGTACCTGTTAATCCCCTCCCCCTACTCACCCATCCTCTTATTCTCCTCGCCTCTGGCAACAGTCATACAAAAAACAAACTAATGTAGAGAAATATATGACATTAAAGACTTTTTAGATTTAAAAAATTCTAATCAACAAATAAATCAAATTTCACTCCTTTAAATAGACACTCTAGTACAAAAGTCACTGACATGGAACAATTGAACACAAATACATCACAGAAGACAGCAAATTTACAGTGAAGTTAAAGACATGTCCTTTCAAATTTATAAAGAAGAGATAAGTCCCATTCCAAATCATGAAAGGGAATTAAAAAATAATCATTGAATGTCATCCGTTCTCTTTTATAAATCCAACATAAGGCTAACATCAAAGCTAGTCAAAGCAATTCAAAGAACACAATATCTTCAAATGTGTATGCGAGCATCCTGACTATAATTTAAACATGTTTATTTTAGCATTATGTTAAAATAGTAATGTGTTGTGACCATGATATATAATTCAAGAATGACTCAACATTAAGACGAAATAATAATGTGAATACTCATACTAATATTTAAAAAGAAAAAAAGCATGTTTTGAATAATTCTGAAAGGCATCTCATAAAATTTTATGTTTCTTCTAGTGAGTAGTTACTAAACTAGTAATAAATTTGTAGAACTTTAACATGACAAAGGAAAATCAGGTAAAACAAAAGAAATCACAATGAATAGGGCATCATGCACAAGTCTTAGAAAGTACCAACCCAGTTTCTACCACCACTGTTGGTTACTATTCTTTCCAATACCTATCTCTCCAGAAGCCAATAGAAATAAGAGGCATACATAAGGAAAAGGATTGTAGTGTAAGCCCTGACAGTTGCTTTTTTTTTTTTCTGTTTTGTAATTCAAGTGCCTGACTTAAGCTTTAACTGGTGACACATCCATTTCAAAGAGGCATCTATTTCAAAGGCAGCTATCTCCGACAAACACATGGCCAGCCTCACAGCCTGCTCCCACTGATGGTCCTTTGTTGTAGGTCTTTGGTTGATTTTGATAACTGAACAATTGAGCCGCTTGTATTTTCTCTTTCCAAGCTTTAAATTCCTGCTCTTATGTTTTAAATTCACCAATAAAGAGTGAGCCCTCAAAGCCCTGGCCCCACCTGGAGCCCAATAAATGCAGAACCTCAGGTCTGGCTTACTCTATTTGCCCCTCTCTGTCTCTGTCTCTCTACCTATGACCTCCCTGTGTGGCTTTAGGTGTGCTGTATAATTTCCAGGTCTTATTAGTAATAAACCTTTATTCTTTCAGTTTCCTGACGGTTGTTGCTGAAGGACATCTTAAAATCATAATCAGAACCACAACAGTCCAACCACAACATCGGTTATTGGTAGGCTGAGGCCAGCAAAAACAAGGATAAACAATCATCTTTACTTACAGATTTATGATGCACAGCAAAAGAACAAACTGAAAAGCTCTCAGAAATAATGACAGTTCCATAATGAGGTCTTGTACAAATTAAATATTCAAGCAACTGTTCTTCATTACACCACTATGCAGTCTGCATGCACACGTGATCTTTTTCGAAAAGTTTCAAGACATAGAGAATACTTACGGATATAATTCCGTAGGAAATACATATATTCTATGCAAACAAAATTATACAGCAGCACTGAGAAAAATTTGAGTATCCTAAATGGGTAGATATATCAGGTTCCCAAATGAGATCTTTCTGTATAACAAAGATTTCAAATGCTGTAATTTTCACATAATTTTGATGAAATCACATTAAAATTGTTCTGGAACTGGTCAAGGTTGTTCTAGTTAATTATGGGCAGGAAAGACAGGAAGGATGAAAGACTGAAAGGATTCAGACGAATGGGTCGGAGAGGGGCACAGAATTGGTTCCATAGGAAAACAAACAAACAAAAAACCTATAGAGATGAATGGTAAAGAGTACTTAAAAGGTCTAATTCATATGTTTAAATTGAACACTCAGTGCAATCAGACTCAACCCAGCAAACAGTCACATTTTGACTTGTCACTTGGCTAGGAGAACTTAAATAATTTAAAACTTAAATAATTAAAAATATGCATATAGCTCCTCGTCGCAAAGAACATCCATATCTAGAAAATCAAAGTTGGAGAAATTCAGGCATACTTCTTGGAAACATTAAAAATTGCATGTAACGCTGTGATGGGCAATGTGACTCTAACACCCTCTCCTTAAAGCACTTCTTGCATACCTACTGTCCTGAGGGAGAAGAGCAGCAGGCCAGTCCCCACCAATGGTAAAAGAGTAAGAATCACTTTCCTTCTGGACAACTGGGTGAGATTTATCAAAAAGAGCTCAGTATGCAATTATGCCAGCATACATGATGAGGGGAAAGGTAACAAGGTTTCCATAAGGGGAAATATGGTGCATTAATCTACCAACAATCTATCTGAAAATGAGTAAATAAGTATGATGACACAAATCATTTTTTCCTTTGGCAAAATTTCAACTGGAAAGCTATAAAATGAATGATCATTAAGGTTTGGAGCAAAGCTTTGTCATGAATAAGGAACTAGAGATTGAAATATGTCCCTGCCACTAGATTAATCTTCTCTTGGTATTCTATTTTATTCCTCTACTCAAAAATCAATGAGTTCCCACCACCTAGAAAATAGGATCTGAATTACTTAATCAGGTATTCAATGGCCTTGATGCACTGACTAATTTCTCTCTCCCTAAAATGACCTCATGCTCTAGTCCAGCACTGTCCAATGGAAATATAATCTGAACCACATATGTAATTTTTAATTTCCTAGTAGCCACATTAAATAAGTAAAACAAACAGTAGGAATAGCTTTTCATCATATTTGTATTTAACCCAATATATCCAGAATGGTAATGCTTCAACATGTGATCAATATAACAAAAAAAATTAATGACATATTTTTCCTTCTTTTTTTTTATACTAAGTCTTTCATATCTGGTCTGTATTTTACACTTACAGCCCATCTCAATTCAGACCAGCCACATTTTGCTCGGGAGCCACATGCAGGGAGAAGCTACTATGTGGGACAGGGGGACCCTAGCTGAACCACTGCATCAGCTCCCCTGCCTTCCACACCTTCACTCCTTACGCATCCTGCATCTGCAACATGCATGCTGCCTACCGTAGAGCTGCAGCCAAGATCTTTTGAAGCCTCTTCTCTGAGGATTCCCTTTGAATCATGATCCATACTCCCCCAGCTAAAAATTCCTGGAGACACAACAGGGGGGCTTTCGAGCACAGGTGGGGCTTTATGGATATACTAGTTCATACTCATTCATAATTAGACAAATGGTAACTGATGGTGGCCTCCTCTGAAATGCACCATCTGTTGGTCATTCTTACAGGGCATCATTACAGAAAATGGCACATTTGGGATATATACCTACTTTCTCTTTGAGAAGGCAGGAACTATAGATTTTTTATCTTTGTAACTATAGTTTCCATCATCTCCTGCTTGCTATGTACTATTCTAGCATAGCATGCATTTTTTTAACATTTTTAATAAATGTTTCTTGAAAGAATATGACAAATAAAAGTGAACAGTTTGGCCCCTCACCCAGTGTTGCCAGGCCTAGGTTTTACACTTTTATAAATGGTATAGGAATGGAATATACCATGAAATACCCTATTTTGCAGATCTCAGAGGTAGCAAAATGTCAGGCTGACAAGGATAAATTGCAGGAAAAAGGAAACTCACAGGGCTCAGTGAGTGAGCAGGAACTTGACAAATGATCTCCACTGTGAAGAAGGGGAAGATAATGCATCTAAGAAGAAAATCTACCTTATTTATAAAATGATGTGCTCTGAGCTCTCATTTTCAAGGCAATGATGGAAGTAGAAAGAAGCGGGCTCCTCCTTAAGCACAACAGGGCATTGGGTTACTGAGGTGGCTTGAAAAAAGCCAACAAAACTGACCCATACTTAGTCAAGAATTAGGAAACTTCTTTTACTGAACAAAGGCTTGGTTCGAACTTAGGACCAGCCGGGTGCAAGGGGGTTAACAGAAATTGTTTGCAAGAGAAGCCAGTGGTCAGAAAACCCAGAAGTGGATATGCCCATTGGGGTGGGGCCAGCCCCTAGAGGATGGAGGGGTGAACACAGATGACAGGCAGACCGCCAGTCTGCACGGAGAGTAAGTGGTTTGGACAGTAGGAAGTGTCCAGAAAGACAGCCAGGAACAGGTCTGATTTTTTGACAAGCAAGGCCACCAAGGCTCAAAGAAGATGTGAATGCGCAGTAACCTCCACAGGGCTGTGAGCTTGCAGTAGGTCTGTGGATTAGTGCGCTGCCCATTACTAAATATTAGTAATGGGGAGAAAGACACAACCCAGGGAAACAGAATGAGCTCCAAAGTAAATGTGCATTTTGGGACATCAGGGGTCAAACAGCTTAGTGACAAATGCCCTCTGTAGCTGGACTAATTCATTTTGAACCAAATGAATTATGTAATAGATAGAGTTAGAAATATAGATACAAAATCTGGGCACAGCCAAATAATTCCTTACCTATTTTTCTCGGTGGTGGCAAAATCCCACTCAGAGCCCCCAGTTTTGATGGCAACATAAGGCATAGCACACCTACAAGGTATCCAGAATTCTTCACATGGTGCCAGGTCAACATCATCTGAACCCAGCTACACTGGGAGGCTGCATGTCCCTGGCTATAGTTGCACCATTGAAGAAGTCAGATAATAGTGCTTCTCACCACCACATTATGCATCGTATTCACAAAGATCCCTGTGGCTAGCAACGCATAAAATTCAATCCAAATAAAGGGAACAGAAATCCAGTTTTCACCACCCCTGTAACAAATACAAAGAATAAACAATGTAGGCTTAAGTTTCTTGCTGTGAAAAGACCATTGCTTCTAGAAGTATCCCTCACTCCATCAAACCGAGAAATGGCTAAATAAGTGATATAAATGTAACTCAATTATTTTTTCAGCTAACGTATAAGAAAATGACATCAAAAAGAAACTAAGTGGACAATGATGAAATCCAAAGACAATGTGTGCTCTCCTTTTATGATCAAACACAGAGCCTTTCATTCTAGGATGACTAAATTTTAAACAATTAACTACAATCAATTTTCCAATCATTTTCACAATATAGAAGAAGGAAAAATTCAGACTAAAAATGTAAGATTGAAATATGTTGTACATAGTAGCTAGTCATCCAAATGTCTAGATTGGAAACCAAAATTATTTGGTATACAAAGAATTAGAAAAATCTCAACACACACGGAATGGGCCAACAGACACCAAGACTAAGACTAAGACCACACAGACATTGGAATAATCTAACCATCAGTTGTGAGAACTCTTGAAACAAATGGAAATACAGAATGTTTCAGCAAAGAAGTAGAAGATAGAACCAGATGGAAAGATTGGAACTAAAAAAGTACAATAACCAAGATAAGAACAAATTAATTAATAATAGCTAAATGATAAATGTGAAAAAGTTAAAATAAAGATGGAAAAATCAAAGTATCTGAATAACTATAAATATTTACTGTAAAGCTAAGGTATAGTGTTGGCAAAGAGATTGAAAAATTTATCAATGGAATGGAATAGCATTCAGAAATTATGTTTACAGAGAAACCTGTGCATAAATGTTTATAGTAACTTTATATGTAAAAGCTAAAAACTAGAAACTATTCAAATTCCTTCACCATGTAAGTAGATAAACTATCTGGGATATATCCATACAATGGAATATTGGCCAGCAATAAAAATGAGCCAACTATTGATATACACAAAAACTTGAATGAATTTCAGAGGCATTCTGTTGCATGAAAGAAATCTTGTTTGATTCCATTTCTTGGATATTCTAGAAAAGGCAAATATGTCTACAGGGACATAAAACAGAACAGTGATTGCCAAGGGTTATGGGTTGAGGGAAGGTTTGACTATAGAGTTGGTGAGGGAATTTTTTGGATAATAGAACTGTTTCGTATTCTGATCCTAGCATGGTTCCAGAAATTATTACGTTTTAAAATACATAAAACTGTATACCAAGACAAAGTGTCCATTTTAATGTATAATATATATTATACACATATTTATATTATATATATTATATGTATTTATTTACATACAAATATGTATATTTATATGTAATATATAACTTTGCCATCTTTATCACCCACCTCTGACATATATGACATATATATGTCTTATTTAGGGATGTAAAGCAAGCACCACTATCTTTACCAAAAACAGTCAGGGTGTCTGCAAGTCAGATTATGATAGAGCCAGAAACGGCATCACCTGTGGAAAGGTTCCTGCCAGGTAAACTGTATCTGGTAATATTAGCAAATGATATAGAGAAAAAATAATGTCCAAGCCAGTCACTAGAGACCAAATGCCTAGGGTTTTGTAGATTTGCTCCAATACAGAGATTACATCTGAACAGGAGCTATCGTCGAAGTCTCCACGTGATAAAGTTTAAGATAATACATAGACATTTTCTAAGACACATTCACCTGTTGCTCAAGCCAAATATGAAAGCTAAAAAGTGATGAGGGGTGTCTGGATAGCTCAGTCCATTAAGCATGAGACTTTTAATTTTGGCTCAGGTCATGATCTCACGGTCCTGATATCAAACCTCATGTCAGACTCCACGTTAGGTATGGAGTCTGCCTAAGATTTTCTCTCACCCTCTCCCTCCGCCCCTCCCCAACCCTCAAAAAAAAAAAAAAAAGTCATGAGAAAAAAAGAATCCACAATGTAATTTTTAGGGATCTATATTGGCACACATCTCTGTAATTAAGCACATACACATTAAGGATCGTTACATCTTCTTGTAGAATCAACTCCTTTATTATTATGTCATATGTCTTTACAACCCTGGTAATTTTCCTTGCTTTGAAGTCTGCTCAGTATGAAATTAATGTAACTACTCTAGCTCTTTTGATGAGTATGATCATTTTCTGATCCTTTTTAATCTATCTGAATCTATATTTAAAGTGGGATTCTTGTAAACAACATATAATTGAAAATATATTTTTTTTATTCACTCCAACAGTCTGCCTTTCAATTGGTGTATTTAGACTACTGGTGTTTAAAGGAATCATTGATATAGCTGGATTAGTATCTACCATATTTGATACTGTTTTCTGCTTGTTGCCTTTGGTCTTTGTCCCCCTTTTATGTGTTCCATTTTTTTTCAGTCTTCTCTAGTTTTAACTCAGAATGTTTTCTGATTTCATTGTTTCTACTGTCTTAGCATAGCTATTATACTTCTTTTTAAAACTTTTTAGTAGTTGTTCTTGAGTTTGTTATATACATTTACAACTAATCTAGTTCCTTTTCAAATAACCAAACAACAACTTCCTGGGTAGTGAAAGTAACTTATAATAAAATATTCCCAATTCCTCCCTCCTACTATCTGTAATATTACAGTGACTCATTTCACTTATCCATAAACTATAATCACTGAATACATTGTTGCTACTCTTATAAAGCAGACTTAAATCAATTAAGAATAAGAAAATAAAAGATTTTGTTTTATTCTTATTTATTCCTTTTCTACTGTTCTTCCTTTATTTTTATATGTCTGAATTTCTGAACTTATACGGTTTTCCTTCTTTCTGTAAATTTTTTTTAAGTTTATTTATTCTTTTAGTAATCTCTACACCCAAAGTGGGGCTCGAACCCATGACTCTGAGATCAAAAGTCGCATACTCTTCCAACTGAGCCAATCAGGTGCCCCTGAAATATTTCTTTTAACAGTCATTCAAGCCTAGTCTACTGGTGATAAATTCCCTCAATTTTTGTTCATCTGAGAAAGACTATTTCTCCTTCACTTTTGAAGGATAATTTTGCTGGATACAGAATTCTACATGGGTGGTTCTTTTCCCTCAATACTTTAAATATTTCGGTTTAGTTTCTTCTTGTTCACATGATTTCTAAAAAGAAGTCTGGTATAATTTATATTAATGCTGCTCTGCAAGAGGCTTCTTTCTCTGGATTCTTTGGGGATGTTTTTCTTTGTCCTTGATTTTCTGTGTCTTGAATATGATATGCTGGGTGTAGTTTTTTTAATATTTATCCTTTGTGGTATGCTCTGAGCTGCCTGTGTCTACACATTGGCGTCTATCATTAATTTGGGGAAATTGTCCATCAGTATTGCTTTAAGTGTGGGTTTCTATCCCTTTCTCTCCTTCTTCTCCTTTTGTAATTGTTCCACAGTTCTTGGATATTCTATTCTTTCTTTTCCATTTTTTTTCATTGATTTTGGTTTTGGAAGATTCTTTTGGCATTTTATTCAAGCACACGTATTCTTTCCTCGACTGTGTCCAATCTACAGGTGAGCTCATCTAAAATATTCTTCATTTCTGTGACAGTGTTTTGACTTCTGTCATTTCCTTTTGATCCTTTCTTA
>NC_138380.1:89228452-89255582 GCF_054177405.1 Leptonychotes weddellii
TTTCACTAACTACAAGGCAGATGCAGAATTAAAGATTTTAAAATGAAAGGTAAAAAATGGGCAGAAGGCATGAAGAGACATTTCTCCAAAGAAGACATCCAGATGGCCAACAGACAAATGAAAAAATGTGCAACATCACTTATCATCAGGGAAATGCAAATTGAAACTACAATGAGATATCACCTCACACCTATCAGAATGGCTAAAATTGACAACACAAGAAAAAACAGGTGCTGGCAAGGACGCAGAGAAAGGGGACCCCTTGTGCACTGTTGGTGGGGATGCAAACTGGTGTAGCCATTATGGAAAACAGCCTGGAGCTTCCTCAAAAAGTTAAAATTAGAATTACCCTATGATCTAGCAACTGCACTACTGGGTATTGACCCAAAGGATAAAAAAATACGAATCCAAAGGGATATATGCACCCTAATATTGACAGCAGCATTATCAACAATAGCCAAATTATGGAAATAGCCCAAATGTTCATCGACTGATAAATGGATAAAGGAGATGTGAGATATATATGTGTATATGTATATATATATATAATGGATTATTACTCAGCCGTAAAAGAATGAAATCTTGCCATTTGTAATGACATGGATGGAGCTAGAATGTATTACGCTAAGCAAAAAAGTCAGTCAGAGAAAGGCAAATACCAGATAATTGCACTCATATGTGGAATTTAAGAAACAAAACAAATGAGCAAAGTGGGGTGGGCAACCAAGAAACAGACTCTTAGGTATAGAGGGCACATTGATGGTTACCAGAGGGTAGGCGGGTGTGGGGATAGGGGAAACAGGTAATGGGGATTATGGAGCTCACTTGTGATGAGAACAGGGTGATGTATTGAAGTGCTGAATCACTATATTGTACACCTGAAATTAATATCACACTGTATATTAACTAACTGGAATTTAAATAAAAACTTAAAAAGACAAAACAAAATAAAATAAAAGATGAAAGATAATATAAAGCTCAAAGATGAAAATACAAAATCATATCTTTGTGATCCAGATGTAGGGAATTATTTCTGCAGTAATATTAAACACTCACAAACCATTAAGATCAATAAAATTACTGGAACTTACTATATCAACATTTGAAATATCTGTTCAACTGAGAGAGACAAGCAGGGGGCTATTTGGCAGATGATAGACAGGGAGAAGATCATTGAAATGTAGAAACTTGATGAAGATTAATATCTAAGAATATATGAGATTCCTAAAATCATAAACAGATGCAGGAAAACTAATAAAAGTACAGTTCAGCAAAGACAGGAAATAGGCAAATAATAAAGGGGGAACCCAAAAAGCTAACAAGTTAAGAAAAAACACACTTAAATTTATTAGTAGTTAGACTTCAATAGGTCTTTCATAGAAAAGCAGCAATAGGTCATCATTTAACAACTACCTCAATCATGACAGTCAACTGCCTGTTTTTGTGCAGTCCATAAGCTAAGAATGATTTTATGTGTTTAAGTGCTTGGAGGAAAAATCAAAAACAAAAAAGAATATTTCATAACACATGAAAATTATTGAAAGTTATATTGGAATTCTTTTTTAAATTTTATTAGAAAGAAAAAGATGATTGTCTTTCTTTCTTTTTTTTTTTTAAAGATTTAAATATTTATTTGACAGAGAGAGACACAGCGAGAACAGGAACACAAGCAGGGGGAGTGGGAGAGGGAGAAGCAGGCTTCTTGCCGAGCAGGGAGCCCGATGTGGGACTCGATCCCAGGACCCTGGGATCATGACCTGAGCTGAAGGCAGACGCTTAACGACTTAGCCATCCAGGCGCCCAGATGATTGTCCTTCTCTGCTTGACTTATTTCATATAATAAAATAAAATGAAATATAAAAAAAGAAAAAAAAAGATATTCTACACCAATTAGATTGACGAAAGCAACTAACCATCCCAGAAAAATTCACAGGCCATAAGATGACACTCACAGGACTAATCTTGGCTTCAATATATGCAGTATCCCAAGTTAGAGGGAATTTAAATTTTCATTCCTAAGAAAAGAGGCAAATAAAATGTGATGTTTATATGACAAAGAATTCCAGGCAATAGTTAAAAGCAATATATTCTCTCCACATGTAGCAACATGATGGTCTTAAATGCTTGGGGTTATGCTGAAAAAAAAAAAAAAGAGAGAGAGAAAGAAAGAAAGAAAAGAAAAGAAAAGATCTATAGCACAATAGCATAAAATTTTAAAACATGCATGTCTAAAACACTACCATGTGCATTCAAACAAAATACTGAATGACTTCCAGATCACACACTGTTCTAAGTGCTAGAGATTATCAGGGAACAAAAAAGAAAGACAGAAATCCTTGTCCTGGCAGAATGTACATTGAGTAGTGAAGACTGAAAATAAACTACTTAAATTAATGATAGAAAGGACAAGAGCTGCAGGGAATAACAGAACAAGAGAGCACCAAGCAAGCCAAGGAGATGAAGAAGCAGCAGACAGTGAGATAGGAGGAAAATGGCAAGGACAGCTTTTGTAGAAAGAGGGTGTGGCCAGCTGTGTCAAACTCTACTGGGCAGAAACAGGAGGAGGACCCATAAGTGGCATCCAATGGTGTCACATGATGTCACCAGTAACCACATCATGAGCACCCTCACCACAGCTGTGGGGCTAATGCCCCAGAGGAACAGACTGTGACAAAACTGAGGTGAAGTGGCCACCGCGAATATGTGCAACTCTTCAGGAAGCTTTGAGGAACCTGCCTTCCCAAGTGAGATGCTTTGTTTAGATTTAATGTGGGAGTTACAGGATGTCTGTGGGATGAAGGGGAAGAGAGAAGTCAGTGATGCAGGGAGGAGAAGACAATCCCAGGTGCCAGCTATTCATGAAGAGAAGCAGGACTGGTGTCCCAAGGATGAGAATGGGAGAAGCCTTTGCATGGAGAAAGAGTGCTTTGCCGTGATTCCAGACCTGAGCACCCACGGTGTGGATGCTGAGAGGAGTGGAGTCAGTAGACTTGGTGGCAGGAAAATGAGAACATCCTCATCCATTTATTTTCTCTGTAGAATGTGAAGCAGGACATCAGCTGTGACATAAAAGTTTTGGAGAGTTGTCTGTAAAGAGTTTCAGCCCCTCAAGCTGTGAATCTTGGGTCTGGACATGATTGTGTTCAGGTGAAGTGAAAAGTTTCAGGAGGTCATTTCTCCAACCCCACATCAGAACTTTAGGAGTTGGTAAGAGGGCTTTGTTCACACATGGACCTATGGGCATGCTCTCATGAGTAGGCAATGACAATAGGATGCTGCAGGTAGAGGTAGAATCATGACAGGGGAAAAGGACCTTCAAAAAGGTGAAGAAAGACTAGAGGCACAAAAAAAAAAAAATCAGCTCATGCTCATTAAGAAGTTAAGAAGACATCCAGATGCCAACAAGTATATGAAAAGGTGCTCAGCATCACTCATCATCAGGGAAATGCCAATCAAAACCACCATGAGACACCACCTCACACCTGTCAGAATGGCTAAACTCAACAACTCAGGAAACAACAGGTGTTGGCAAGGATATGGGGAAAACACAATCCTCGTGCACTGTTGGTGGGAATGCAAGCTGGTGCAGCCACTGTGGAAAACAGTATGGAGGATCTTGAAAAACTTAGAAACAGAACTACCATATGATTCAGCAATTGCCCTTCTGGTTATTTTCCAGAAGGAAATGGAAACACTAACTCAAAAAGATATCTGCACCCTCATGTTCATTATGGCATTATTTACAAGAGTCAAGATATGAAAGTTACTTAAGAGTCCCTCAATGGATGAATGGATAAAGAAAATGTGTCATATATATGATAAAGGTGTCATGTATATATATCCCCCTAGCCACAAAGGCAATCTTGCCATTTATAACAACTTGGATGGACCTTAAGGGTGTTACCCTTGGTGAAGTAAGTCAGAGAAAGACAAACACTCTATGATCTCACTTCAAAACAAAACAAAATGAGTTCATAGATGCAGAGAACAGATGGGTGGTTGCCAGAGGTAGGGGAAGGGAGAGTGGGAGGCAGTTGCCTGACTAGATGAGTAAAGAGGGTCAAAGGTACAAATTTCCAATTACAAAATAAATAAGTCACAGGGTGTAATGCACAGCATGGTGACCATGGTCAACAATACTCTATTGTATATTTGAAAGTTGCTAAGAGAGTAGGTATTAAAAGCTCTCACCACAAGAAATAAATTTGTAAATATGTGTGGCCATGGAAGCTATCTAGACTGATTGTAGTGACTGTTTTACATTATATACAAATATCACATCATTTTGCTGTATGCCTGGAACTAATATAATGTCAGTTATACCTCAATTAAAAAAAGAAAAACTTATCACAAGTAAACCTTATTCCATCTATGGCGGCAACATATTAGTAGGTTTTGAAAGCAACATAGTGGGTCATGGTCAGCATTTTAAAAATGAGAGAGAATGGAAGAGATTAGACAAAAGCGAAAGTCTGAGCAGGCACCTCATGGCTGCACACATGTGTGCATGAACCTTGTCCTGTTGCGGGACACAGTCATTCAAGAAACACCGCCGGAAGACACAGAAAGATTGAGAGAAGCAGTCCCTCGGAGTGCTAGGCGGGGATCCACTCCAAAGCCACATTGTCTGGTCACTCCCCTTCTGCCCACCCCAAAAACAGTATCCACAAGACGCAATTTAGTCTCATGTCGCTGAATGCCTGTACGTTGGCTTCTACTTATGTTATAACAAGGGCCACTTTCAGTTTTTAAAACCCCTTCTTAATTTTCTCTGAAATCCATTTCATTATTAGAAAACACTGATGGAAATGGAATATGTCAGGGTTTTTCTCTTGCTGCATATATTAGGGACCGGGTGAGTATTTGCAAGTTGTGAGGGAAAAAGCTGCAGGGGATGGTGGTGTTTTGTGAGATTAACCAGGATTTGGGGGCTAGTTTTCCTTTTTTTCATTCTAATATTTTGTTTGTTCTTCACTGTTTTTCAAACTGCATAGAAATACCCTTTCGGTTGTCTGAACTAAAGTGCACAGATTCAGAAGCTAGATTTAGAAGGAAAATTAAACAAAATGTGTGTATCTTTCAAAGAGTTTTTGCCATTCTGAGTATTTCATCAGAGAAGGGATAGCGGTTTAACGGTAATTCTGAAACTTTTGCAAAGTGATCATATTTTCCAGAGAACTATTACTTTTTCTTATACTTATGCTCTCGTATTTTCCATAATAAACATGATAAAATTCTAAATATGGCATCCCATTGATGATTTTCACAAATGTGTCTGCATTTTATTTTCTCCTTTTTTGAAACAGAAATGCAGTAGCTGTGTGGGTATAACCTATTTATGCAAATTTCCATTCTTGTTACTCCATTAAAAAAATTTTTTTTAAGGACCCTGATCACTTTTATTAATTTTAAAACTACTAAAACATAGGCAATGTGGCTTTTATCTTTCTATCACAGCAGAAGCAAAGAACTCCAGCCATGTACCCACACCACCTGAGGTTGGCACTGCCCAGCCAGCTGGTTGTGCCCAGTGTTTTCCTGGGAACCCTATGTGAATGCCAGTGGGCTATGCACTATTCCAGATTCCTGGCAGACACCTATCAGCTCAGCCACAGCTGACTGTGAAAATGTTATACTTAAAAATAATTGGAAGCCTTCAGGGCAACAAGTTTTGTTCTAGAAACTGGGAAGAATGTTCCAAGTCCAAGGGAAGGGAGAAGCAACATTCAAAATAAAAGGTTAGTGTGGCAGCTGGGTGGCTCAGTCGTTAAGTGTCTGCCTTCGGCTCAGGTCATGGTCCTGGGGTCCTAGGATCAAGCCCCACATCGGGCTCCCTGCTGGGCTAGAAGCCTGCTTCTCCCTCCCCAACTCGCCCTGCTTGTGTTCCTGCTCCTATCTCTCTGTCAAATAAATAAATAAAATCTTTAAAAAATAAATAAAAGTTTAGCTATACTGTCGATGCTGTGGGGGAGCAGAGGGAGAGGGATTCCTTCGGAAGATAAATGTATCTGCAGGCCGTTAGGTTTTAGGATCTGGCACTGCAACCCCAGGCTTCAAATGCACTCACTCTGTCTTCCTCCTAGATTTCCCTGAGAGCCGTCTTTCCCCTGAAGGTGGCTGCTGGAAACAGAGGCAGCTCCTTCTGCCACAGACCCCCACATCAGAGTCAATAAAGCAACTGGGGAGGTGTGATTTTCCTCCTTCATTTCTACTCATATGAAATCCTTTTCTCCTTGGCTGAAATCCATGACACAAGGACATACGGATACAGGGTCCCTGACTTCCCCTTGAGTAAGGGAGAGGGGAGGCTAGGTAGGGAGAGACAGGTAGGGGGCTACCTAACCAGGCTCATAGAAATCCTAGATGTGGAGAAACGGACAGAGATATTAACCAGAGAGAAGGGAGCACCTTGTTTGTTCTCATGATATTTACAAGAACACCTTGTTTGTTCTCATGATAGTTACAGATAGTTGTAAGTCCACCATGTCTGTTCTAAACATAGATGTGATAATTACAAATTCACCATGATATTGACAAGAAACTTACCAAGTTCCCTGGTCAGTCTTCTATAAAAGACCACCATGACAGCCCTCAGTGGCAACCCATCTGGGACCCCTCTCACTCTAGAGAACTCTTTTCTTAGTTTCTGCTCTCACCTTCACTGAACTTCCACTTCATTACACTCTATTGTCACCCTGAGATTCATTCCTGACTCCGTGAGACAAGAACCCTGAAACTCTACAACAGTCTCACCTGCCACAGCCATGCTTGAAGCCTCAGACACCCATCTGGTGAATTTGGTCACAGTTCCCTGAAACTCTCCACAGCAGTGACACCAACTCATGACACAGCAGGCAGCCATCCAGTGGCCATGGCTTGTGACTCGGCATCACCCACAGCTGATCCGTACCTGGAATCACAGACTTGGAGCTGCTAGCATGCCCACCTCCTACCTTCTACAGCTTCTGCTCCCTGGGTTCCTCAATTCTTCCAGCCTCTGACCTTCCCTTATCTGTAGTCTCTCCAGCTTTCTCTGGCCTCACTTTTTAGTATCCATCTTATACCTCCTCGTCCATCATGTGGACTACCCTCTTGTTCTCCAAACTCTCTTCCACTTGTCCTCTCAACGTGCTTTCACCTGCACCATTAAATCCTCCGCTCCTTACCCTACCATTCAATCCCACCATGTCCACAGACACAGATGTGTCCACAAGACACTCTTCTTCCTAGCTCAAAAGTGGCCATATCTCATTTGCATCTCTTTAATAAGTTTCCATGCCCCTATGTGACTCACGGGCTACTTTAAATATGTGTGATGTCCCTCCAGTCTCCTTCTATCAATCTCTTGACCCTGAGTAGCAAATCCACATTTTAATTTCAAAAGTAAAATAGAGCTATCAAGGATATAGGTGTGCAGCATGTGCACTGCACAAAATCAACTGGTTGAGGGGCAGAATGGAAACTTACATGCAGTCTCTGCTTGTACAGGTCTTCCTCAGTTTGTGTAATTTGTCTGATGGGACAGGGAATGGTTTGGCGGCTGGTCCACCAAGAGAGCTGCTTTCATCATAATTTATGTAATTCTGTATGGGGCATGACTTTCTTCTGGCCTTCGCCCAACACACACACACTTCATTATTCCCATCCACACCTCGTTCTCTCTCATCTTTTTTTTTTTTAAAGATTTTATTTATTTATTTGAGAGAGAGCACATGAGAGGGGGGAGGGTCAGAGGGAGAAGCAGGCTCCCTGCCGAGCAGGGAGCCTGATGCAGGACTCGATCCAGGGACTCTAGGATCATGACCTGAGCCGAAGGCAGTCGCTCAACCAACTGAGCCACCCAGGTGCCCCTCGTTCTCTCTCATCTTAATGAAGGTCAAACATCTCTGCTAGTTTAGATTTATCTGCACACATGTTTTCCCCATCTCACGACCTTGATCTTTCCCTAGAATCTTCCTCCAGTGTTTGTTTTCTTTCTCTCCTGGATCTTCAAGCTTTCTCACATGACTCATTTCCAAAATAATCCCAGAGCTGGGAAACAACTTTTGGTGTTTTTAGCAGAATGAATTCTGACCTAGGGATTTTCTGCACCACCAACTAGGTTAGAGGAGTTGAAAATAAGTTGAGGTGGATAAATTACTACACAGGAAAAAATATCAATCAATTTGCTTTGAAAATGCATCACCAGTGTTGCCTTAACGTCATGCAAATGGTTTGTGGCAGCTGAATGTGGGAATGCAAGAATCAGAACAATAATGTGCTTCCTTTTTCCAGAATGCACTGACACCACTTACCTGCTGAAATGTGTTTAGAAACAGGAGAGAGCGGTACAATGAGAGACTCAATTTGTGTGTGTGTTGTAGGGGGTGGGAGGAGTAGAAATAAATAGAATATGGGATTTTAAACTCAGATCACCTGTAAATCCCTAGTTCCAAAATTCACTAGCTTATCCTTAGTTTTTCATCTTCCCTGACCTTCATGTAGTATTGGACATTGATCATTATCCCCCTGCTTCTTAACTGGTCCTCTCTCTTTAGGTTCAGGGACAATTGTTGCCTGGCTTCTCTCTTTGCTGTGTGGTTACTCCTGGGATACCCCAACATGGACCTCATGGAAGAGTTGTCCTGAGCCTCCGTCCTTACTTCCACGCTAAAACTCCAGCTACCATCTTTATGTAATGAAATCCCACTTCTGCATCTTTCCTTACGGTATTCTGATCCAGTTCTGAATAGAAGCTACAGATTTATTTCTATTAATAGGACCAAATCAACTGACTTGTGTTTCATTTCTAGTAAATAGGTCCCTGCCTTAATCAGGTCTGGGACACCCCCCCACACACACTCTTCTAAACTAGGACATCTCTTTCCTTTTGACAGTGACCCTAGCTAGGGCTCCTGTTCCTGTAAAGGAATTCCTGATGGTCAAGGTCTGCCGCCACTTGCCTCACTGTTCTATCTCTGTGAATACAGCTTCCCCTCCACGCTCTGTGCCATATCTCATTGTCCTGATAGGACACTGTGCCTGGGAACTGAGTTGACACCTGTGCTGGGGCATGGAAGTCTCTATACGTCAGCTAAAACCAAATGGACTCTCTGACGCCATCTTAAGTTCATGTGGTCCTCTCAGACATACCCTTCCTGACTCCAATGGCTCCCTGTAAAGTAGGGCATCTCCTTCCAACCTTATCACTCCACAGTGGACTATAGCAGAAGTCTTCCTAATGCTGCCACTCCTTCCATCCCTCTGGGTAAAATCTCACTGCTGCCAGATTAGCTTTCCTGAGGTATGGCCCTTATCAGGGAATTACCTTGTTCAGCAAAGCATTTTGGCCAAAATCTTCTGATGAAACAACTTCCCTTTTTCTAAAACCTTCCATTTTCCTAATCTACACGCAGACATCTTTTTTTTTCCTCTTTTTATCATTATAGCCTCTCCCTTGTGCCAGAGTTGATTGCATGAGGCATAAATACATGCATCAGTTTGAGTCAGTTCTCTCTCACAAATTTTGAGGAAGAAAAGAGAATGTTGGGTCAGTCCCTGTATATGGCTGGGTCCATGGTAAAGATGCTCAAGTCAGGGGTGCCTGGGTGGCTCAGTCTGTTAAGCGGCTGCCTTTGGCTCAGGTCATGATCTCAGGGTCCTGGGATCGAGCCCCACATCGGGCTCCTTGCTCAGTGGGGAGCCTGCTTCTCCCTCTCTCTGCCTGCCTGCCACTCCCCCTGCTTGTGCTCTCTCTCTCTCTCTCTCTGTGTCAAATAAAGTCTTAAAAAAAAAAGAAAAAAAAAGATGCTCAAGTCAGCTGGAAACTGACACAGAGTCATCCATCCCATGATTGCTACTCAAAGGATGTTTAAGAATAGCTTTGGAATGCCTGGGTGACTCAGTTGGTTAAGCATCTGACTCTTGATTTGTGGCTCAGGTCATGATCTTAGGGTCATGAGATCGAGCCCTGAGTTGCGCTCTATACTGAGCGTCAAGCATGCTTGAGGTCCTCCCTCTTCTTCTCCCTCTGCTCCTCCCCATCTTCTTAAAAAAAAAAGAATAGCTTTGACACAGGACAGAAATAATGAATGCTGTCAATTCTTGCTTGTGTGTTTCAAAATAAAATGACTTAACAATGGGACTATTTCTCCTTTTTTAATCCTCATAGTGTGCCACTTACTTACATATTCATAGATCACTTCTATGACCTCAACATTGTTTGGACAGTCAGGAAATTGGGAAGCATCCATCATCCAGTCACTAACTGCTAAAGAACTGCAGGGCACAAGGCACAGTGAGGACACAGAGTTGCATTAGACGAGGATGTTATGCACAAGAATCTTGCAGTATAGAATTGGGGAAATACGACAGTCATCCATATTACATATCTTAGTTCACCAAAGAAAGGAATCATGTCAAAAAAAAAAGAAAACAAAATAAAACAAAACAAACAAAAAAAACATTGTGTATTGGTAATCCCCACTTACCAACAGCATGGAAAGTGAGAGAAAACGGTAAATTGGGACAAAGATAATGGCAAAGTTTGTCATTAAGATTTCTGCCATTGATCAAAGCTATTCAAGAACTACAAACATCTGAAAGATCATATCCAATTTCAAGATTTTAAAAATTCAAGTAATTTCAATCCCTTAGTTTCTCATTCTTCATTGGATATATGTGTGTGTCTGTCTAGGAACCAATTGAGGCAAAAGGCTGAAATGTTACAGATTAATCTACTGAGACAGCCCCTGGCCTTTCACTGCTTTGTGAATTCTGAGTACACCCCTTCTCCCAACCCCAGGAAAGTAGGCACCAAAACTGAAAGGAGATGCTTTTTAGTCAAAGCTCCAGGAGCCCTGGGAAACTAACTTCATAATCAAATGTTTATTTTCTCTTCTTCTATTGACACCCTCAGGATGAACCCTCAGGCGAAAGATTTTCCTTTTTTTGGGATTGCCAGTCCATACATCTTTAGCAACCCTGATGACGAGCCCCAAATAGTTTTATTGGCCCCATCAGTAGCCCTGGCCTCAATGTTCAATTTGGGGGTAAAGAGAGGGACCATCCAGAGGGCCACTCGTTCTTGGGAATGTATCTATGAATAGCCTAGCTAAGTAGGAAATTCTGCTATAGAAAATGGAGCATAGTTGTGGCCTGTTAATGATGAGAAATCAAAACACACATCTTCTTACGGGGGCATCACTGTGTTCCTGTGAGCCTTCACTCCCAGGGCCCTGAGAAGTGCACACACCTCTTCCAGAATGCAAGAGAAGGCTGCACTATTGTCAGACCACATAACTCCTGATCAATGGTAACAGATGGAACACTTGGCAAGAATGGGCACAGCTGTGGCAGGGCCAGGACAAAAGAAGAAATACGTTGTTACATTCCAAGTAAGCACTTGTAATTATCTGCTTCTTTTTAATATGGGAAATGTCATTGTATCTGTCTTCTAAATACTGAAGACAAAGCACATTTATTTCCATCTAGGACTTCAAAATGTTATCCATCCTATGCAAAAAGACACCCACTGCCCCAAGTCCTATTCTTCTTAGTGTATTAATATCATTATGATGTGCCTGGTTTCTAGAAAGTACCGTCAAAATTTCCTTTATTGGAAACATTTCTTTTTCTGAAGCTGTTACTCTATGGATGAAACAAAAATAGTACTTTGAAAGAAGCTGTTATTTTTCCAGATAAGTTGCTTTTTATCCCCCTTTTATTTGACACTATTATTCGTATCACAAAGAGGGTAGTGGGAAAAAAAAATCAGAAAACCTGATTGTTAAGACTTCCCCTGCCATACAATGTTGAAGGAAATTTATTTAACCCCTCTGAGATGCATTTTGGAAAGAAAAAGAATAGCATTAGTTTCTTTAAAAATTTAGTTTGAGGATTAAATACAATCCTTATTTGTTACCCTTCTAACAGTGAGGCTGGTAACAGGTACCTATTAAGTATTTTTCAAACATATGATTTTAATCTGATTACTATGATAACTTCTACCATCTCTATTTCTATTAAGAATGTTTTAGGAGATGGTTGTGGCTCTTTCTTCATTGTGCTCTTTTTCCCCTTGATGACCTAAGATTTTGGTCCTATGAATCAGGTACACAGCCAAGCAGGACCTCAGCGAGGGCAAGGTCAGAGAGGAGTCAGTTGTGTGGGAAGAGCAGGGTCAGAGTCAACATTCCCAGGGATGGTTGGCTACCCTGTAACTCACTGACTCTGGACAGCCACCATAACGAAAAGGATGCTATCTTTAGGGTCAAACAAGCCTAGCTAACAATGCTAGCTCTGTTATTCCCACCTCATCTCATCCTTGTGGCTTCACTGTTCTGAGTTTGTGTTTCCTCAATTGCTTGATGGGGATGCTGAGATCTACTGTCTAAGCTGCTAGATGCATCATATATATTAGAAGTCTAGCATCTTGCCTGGTGTATGGGTCCCCAGTCAATTCTGGCTACCATTGTTGATTGTGTTCATTTCAGCTTTATTTTGATTTTGTGCCCCAAGTCAGCTTCATTCCAGGTCTCTTGCTTCTGGGTCTACAGATTCACGCCCCCCCCATCACACACATGACATCACACAGCACACACAGCAAACATTCCATCACTTATGACACAGTTCCAGACTCCAGCTCCCCACGAGCAAACCTCCATCAGTGTGCTGGTAGAACAGAGTCATTCCATCAGACAAGGGAGTCTCTCTGCCATATATAAGACCTAGCCTGCAATGTCCTAACATCCCAGCTTGGGGTTTGGTGTCCTGCCATCTTGGACAAATCTCCTGGGTGGAGACTCGATTAAGACCTGTGATGATCCCTCTCCCAGATTCCCCACCGCTCCAACCTGACTACTGACTGCTGCATCACCAGTGAGCTCTCCACAACCTCTGGATGTTGCCTCTCAAATTCTTCTGTGGTAGATCCTGAGGGAGTGGATGGGGTTGTGCTACGGACATTGACGGAACTAATCTATTTAAAATGGAGTTACTCAATTTATCCCTAAGTTGGTGGTGTCCTGAAAAATAGAAATCTCACTAACAAAGATTCATCAACCACATTTTTCAAACTTAATCAATCTGCTTAATATAATACCAATTTCTAATGTACTACTGGTTAAGATAAATTTCCCAGTATCTACTTTTCCTCATCTTCAGAAGTAAGGAATGCTGCCTGAATTATAAAATATATAATTTATTTCCTCACTTTTCCTTTATTAAAAAGTAAACAACACCAACATTTATGAATTTACTATGTGCCAGCCCAGAACAAGTTTAAGATTCTCACATAGATTACCTCATTTACTCCTCACAAGAAGTACATAAAGCAGGGCATCTGGATGGCTCAGTCGGTTGAGCGTCCTACTCTTGATTTCACCTCAGGGCATCTGGATGGCTGAGTTGGTTGAGTGTCCTACTCTTGATTTCACCTCAGGGCATCTGGATGGCTCAGTTGGTTGAGCGTCCTACTCTTGATTTCACCTCAGGTCATGATCTCAGGGTTGTGAGACCAAGCCCTGCATTGGGCTCTGCTTGAGATTCTCCCTCTTCCTCTGCCCCTCCCCCACCACTTGCTTGGGTTCTCTCTCTCTCTTTCTTGCTCTAAAAAAAAAGAAAGAAGTACATAAAGCAAATATTAACATAATCCCCGTTTCAGAGATGAGCAAACTGTTGCTAACCACAGGGCCAATTTTTATTAATTATAACTCCATATATTTCGGGTATGACCACATCAACTTTGAGTTCAATACCAATGAAAGCCATTCATTTAATTACCATTTTCTTACATTTCTTCTGAAAGTTGATGTTCACAGATACACAAATGAATCTGCAAAACTTATACAAAAATGCAGTCTGTTTCTGACCCCAAATCCCCATATTTGATACCTAAGGGTTCTTGAAAACGTAGGTTTGTAAGGTTATTATAAATGTGTTGCTCAACAATTTTGTGCACGCCGTGTGAAGTGGACAGGCTCTGTCCAGTAACAAAGCTATGACAATGACTCTTTTTTTGTATAGGACAATGTGGCCAGCAAGAGACAGAGCTGAGTTCAGGAGCCTCTGCCTGCTTATGACTAGGAGCCACCAAGCCAATGACACCTACTCCCTGCAGCCAGACCTTACTGATCATGCGGGGATGAAATGACATCTAGGAAGTTCTCAAGGGAAAATATATGGAGAGAAGGAAAGACTGCAGGGCGTAGGCAACATTCCTGTTGTTCTCGGTTTCCAAAAGTATTCACGGGCTAGGTGAATAAAGAGGAAATGGGAAGTGAACAGTGTTATAAAGAGCACGTTAACTGAAAGGTCTGTTTTCCTGGCTGATGCTTCAGATGCAGGAATAAATGGCCTCTCCTGGGCAGGCATCTAAGAGAAATAGCAAATATTGCTCACCCTGAGACCACCTGACTGGATCAAGTGGTTTGAAAAATGAACCTTGCAATGGTGGCAGGAAAAATGCTGCACAGAATAACGGAGCTACTTGAAATCAACTTGGTCCTCAGAGCAATATAATTAAGACATGAGAGATGCCCAGTACTCTGGACAAAGACAGAAACATAGTGGTTACCAAGGGCCCTAGATGTCCCTACAGGGAAGGGAAGTAAGCAAAGCCACCTTAGGACTTCACAGAGAGCTAACTGCACTGCAGGGGAAGCACAGAGACACTATGAGAATAGGTTTATATGTGGAAATAGCAACGGGGGCGGGGGGAGGGAAGAGAGAGAGAGATTCTATTCAAAAGTCACAATCCCGTAGGAAAGGAGAAAAATTGGATCCTTATGCCAAAAAATACAAGAGCATGAAAATGCATAGCCCAGAAATGCCCCTCTGTGGGGGATGCAGAGCACAGGAACATATGATAAATTGTGTGTCTAAGTACTATCTTGCTATTGGCCAGGACACTGGACAGTGTGTCTGTATGGACCTCAGAGGTTATGTACTAGAAAACCCCATGAGCTGCCTGGATAACAAACTGTCACTAGTTCTTATTAATCTGTTCTCCTCCAGAAACTGGTCATTTCTGTACCAGGAAGTGTTCCTTGGGGTACTGAGAAACAGAAGGTTTTCCCTTGTAAGTTCCTGCTTTTCCCTTCGTATCTCTCCCATCTGACCAGGAGGCTGATTATATATATACATATTTTTTTTTTTTTCAAATCATGCACTCCTTGCTTAAAATGGTACAGGAAATGCTTTTACTCTCCCTTGCCCATTATGCGTGGATGCAGCAGAAACCCATCAGCCTTTCCACCCACCTGCTCTGACCACTTAACCCTCTCATAACACGGCATTCATCCTTCATGAGTGCTCTGTGGCCCCTCAAATCCTCCAGGGCAGATGCAATCAAATCCCGGACATGTGGGTGGAAAGCACTTCAAGGACCCATTCCTTGAACCTGGCAGCCAGATACACTAGAATATTCACCAGAAGAGAAGCGGGACTGAGACCATTACAGGAGACAAGACTGCATCATCCCAGTGGTGCCTGAAAGGAAACCAAAAGCCTCAACACATTTGAAAACGAAAGTGCAGAATAAATCAATATATTTGAACTCACAGTTCAAGGTTATTCATTCAGCCAAAATCTCCGGCACATTTCAAGTTTCTTTTCTTTAAGTTCAAAGAGTTATGCATTTGAAATTTGAAAAAAAGGTCAACCTTTACATTTTCACAGAAGGTGGCAAGTCTGTGGAGTAATCGCTATTTGGGATTACAGGTTTGTACCGTTTATTCAGAAGACTTTATTTTTATTCTACTTTGTCCCAGAGTTGGTGAGAAGATTGAAATGTTTCAGTGTGATCCAGAGCTCATAATTGTGCTGCATATTAGTCTCTTTGGGATGTGTGAATCAAGTCTTCCTTGTAGTAAGTCAAACCTTAAGTCACATCCTCCTTTTGATTTATCTTGACTTGTTCTTTCATGCGAAAGGCAGCTTGAGGACATGGGCAGGATAAATCATCCCCTTTGGATAGAGCCAAAGACTCTCCAGGCCAAAAACTTCTCTCCCAGCTGCCTTTCTGATAAATGCAAAAAAAAACAAAAAACAAAAAACCTCTTTCTGGGACGATCAAAACACAAGCATCTTTTATCCACCGACTTTGCCTCACAGGTGAGGTTATCAGCATAGCTATAACTGAAACAAGAGTGTCTCCATCATGAGCACTGGCTAGGGCTCTTTTGAAGGGAGAGGGGGTCAGGGAACCTAGTGTGTGTCTTACCTGATCCCAGGAGGGCTGGCTCTGTGGCTGGTTCTGCTGGCTCTGGAGGAAACCACGGTAGCTATCCACCAAGAGGTGATGGCCGAGGCTGTGTCTTTTGGAACTGGAATGGCTGAAAATCTTAGCTCTCTGTGCCTCAGTTTGTTCATCTGTAAAATGAGGATTAAAACTGTACCTCTCTGAAAGGTTTGTTTTGAAGGATAGCTAAGTTGCAAAGCATGAAGAATGGTAATGAGCACATGATAAAATGCTGCTTAAATATTGTTATCATCCTCCTCATGTTCATCAGCATTCCCATTAAAGCCAGTACAGACAATATATATTAAGAAGATTTTAAATGCAAATATTAAAATCCAGAAAGGTTAACTAATTCAGAACCCTGAAGACAGCCAAAAAGAAATGACAATGATCCAAGAAGAATAAGGTGAGGTGGAAATTAACTGAAGACAGAAATACCATATTGAGAAACTAGATTTTTTTTTTTTTTACTTAAAAGATAATCAGTCAGGGATTAGGAGACCTGGGGCATCAGCCCCACACTGCCAGAGCTGAATGGTCACAATGACATAACTCAGTTCATCTTTGAAATGCCTTTCTGCCTCATAGAATTGTAACGGGGATTCTACAATATAAAAAATGGGAAATATCTGAAAATTATACAGCACTATGAAAATAATTATGATAGCTACTATTTATTGTGAGTTTGATTTTCTAAGAGCCTGCTAATTTTCTAAACCCATTTCCCATGTTAATTAATTTTATGGTCACAACATTGCAATGAAACAGGATTATTACTCTCCCCATTAAACAGATGAATCCCCGGGGGCCTGAATGGCATGTCCAAGGCCACATTGGTAACAACAAGTCCAACGAGCATTTCAACACATCTGCCCCAACCACTGCACAAACTGCCTATAAAATCAATCAGTTGATTGACTGATCGATTCCACCAATGTGCATGGAGCTATCATGCACCAGGCACTGTCACAGGCACCGGATTCAGCAGTGACCATGAGTGACAAGCATTGCCCTCAAGGATTCTGCTTTGTAATATAGGAAACTGACAAAAAATTAACTATAATGGCAGATGGCAGAGGCAGTAAGAAGAAAAATAAAGCAAGGCAAAGGGGCCAAATAGTCACAGGGCAGAGACCTGCTCGGACAGCTCTAGCTGCATGAGATGATCTGGTGACACACACCTGTTGGTCAGAGAGGCAGCAGGAACGGGAGGCAGGAATGGTCATAATCTGACAATGGCTCCCTGCCTGTTTGTACATGGCATCTGCAGGAGGAAGTTGGATGAAACAGTCACAGGATAGGAGGGGCAAGGGGGTTCCAGGGAGACGGGTCAGCAAGTGAAGGTGCTATGGGGGCCAAGAAGGCAGATAGGCAGGTAGGGCACAAGCTTCATGAGCAAGGGACAAGAGATAGGCAAAGGTGGCCAGGGTCCAGACTGTGTGTGGCAGGCACACCATGATGTGGAGTGCTGTCATGGAGCGTGATGGAGCCGTCAATTCATATAGGCATCCACACACCACAGGTAAGGGGGTATGATGTCATGTCTTACATACAAGCTCACGAAGAAAGAATCCACCTAACCAGACCACGCGTTGTACCAGCAGGGAAGCCAGCCCGAGTTAATAGACACACCCAGTTCCACATTATAGTGTGTAGGCTGCTGAATCACCAACTTTGATGGAAATCAGGCTGTCCCTGCTGAACACTATTCACCTACAAAATGATCTGCAAAGGTATGATTTTATTATCAAAAAGACTCTTAGAATATATTGGTAAACAAGTGTCCAAGTCATGATATGATTTCCAAACAGCTTTGTGTAGAACTACTCAGAAGCAGTCATTGGAATTACAGTTGGTTAGTGAATTAACAAACTTTTATCCATTTTTCTATTGTGTATAGTTGTCAAGTGAGAATAGCCCATCATTTATCAAAGACCCAGAAAACGCTTCCAATACAATTGATTTACTTTCTCAATAAGAAAGGTCAGTATCTTTGGAGGTTAACAACATCTGAAAGTATCCATCTAATTAGACCTAAAAAATCTGTAAGAAGAATTCATTTTACCTACCTGTCATTTGAATTTCAATTGTTGAACTTTCTAACAAATGAAAAGCAACTGATAAAGTTACCCAGCAAATAAGATCAACAGTGTCAAATGCTAATGCCATCAGTCAGAAGCAGCAGAAAGCATCATGGCTGCTTTATTCAGTGGACCCCCCAGGGTCTCACCACCAGGGTGTGTGCTTGGCTGTGACCTTGACTCCAGCACTTAGAACAAATGAGTCCAGCTTTGCCTGTCAGCCCAGAGTAAATAAAGAACTGTATGTTAAGCTCACAGACACTGCCCATTGATGCCATCAACACATTCACACAGGGCTTCCTGGGTGAGATGGTCTCCAACACACACAGGCTGAACTGAACAGAGTAAGGTTAATAAATAGGAGGGGGACAGGAATTATCAGAATGCTGTTAAGGGCTGAGACCCTCCCTTGTGTGGTGTCTATGGGAGGTAATTGGGTAAAATAAGTTTCCCCAGCATGGAGAAAGGGACACTGAGGCACTCTCCTACTGCCAGTGTGTGCTTGTGTGTGTGCTTGGACAGGGTGGAGGTGAGGGAGAGAGAGCTCAATCGGAGAGCCTAGAAATCTCTCTCGGCATTCAGGATTCCAGTATAACGCCCTGCTCTGGCTTACAGACCACCCGCATTCAAATCCCAGCTCCAGCCCTTGTGAGCAGTGACTTTCAGCAGTTAAACTACCACTCTGCCCCATGGCTTCTGCCCCATCTATAAAAGAGAGGGATAATAAATAAGCTTCACGGGGTTGTTGGAGGAATCAGGTGAATTAAAATATGTCACTCAACCAAATTGCAGCAGGCACACAGGAAGTGCTCACTAAATGTAAGATCTAGGACCATATAAAGGAGCTTAAGTTATGCTGGATGAAATAAGAACCTGCATGCAAAATATGGTACACCTGGGGAGCTTATTCAGTTAAGAATCTGACTCTTCTCCTCCCTCTCATGCTCTCTGTTTCTCATTCTCTCTCTCTCAAATAAATAAAATCTTAAAAAAAAAAAATTTTTGGTTAAGAATCTGACTCTTGATTCCTGCTCAGGTCATGATCTCAGGGTCATGGGATTGAGCCCTGCACGAGGCTCTGCAATGGGTGGAGCTTGCTTGAGATTCTCTCTCTCCCTTTCTCTCTGCTCCTCCCTGCCCCACTCATGCAAGTGCAAGTATGCATGCATGTGCTCTCTCTCAAAATAAATAAATAAATAATATATATATATATATATATATATATATATATATACAAATAAATATTTAAAAATAAATAAACTGCAGAAATATTACAAAAGAGATGCATGGACATAAAGTAGCATTACTTTTCAGCTGAAGATAGTAAGGACATCTTCAACATTTGAGCTAAGCCTTAAAGGATATGCTGAAAGTCAATAGCAGAGTTAGTCTCAGGCCATTTGGGGTAGAGGAAGGGCTTGAATGAGAGGGTTTCTACCGGGCACATTTTATATAGATCTCAGCCGGTTTGACTCAATCATGGGATTTGTCCTGATGGCAATATTAACTAACATTAGAACTGTTACGATGGGCGAAATGTCTTTGCAAACTGCTTTATATATACATTAATCTGTTTAACTTCAAACTGCCCCATAACATAGGTACTATTATTGTCCTCATTTTACACATGAAGAACTAGAGCACAGAGAGGCTTAGTAATCTGTCAAAGCTTACAGTTAACATTTGGTGGAGCTGGGATTCAAATGAAGGGAGCCTGGGTCCAGCCGCTGTGCTCTTTGCACTAGACTCCATTACCTCCGAAACAGCCAAAACAGCACTAAAAATTCTTTAGAATCTGCATCTTCTGATAATTTGTCTATAAAGACCATCTCATTTGGGGTAGGAGAAAAGGTACTAAAGTATCCTTGGGAAAAGTACTGAAAACCAGGTGTGTGTTTTTTAGACTCTGAAATAAGGGTGTTGCTTCACCAGTTCCATCTTTCTTCCTTATGCAGATGCATTTTGCATAAAGAGTGATGATTAGCAAATACTGAATGTCATGCGTCATTGGTGCTTCTACCCTTGAGGATATATTACTGTCATCAAATTGAGTATTTAAAAGCTGCTAGGAAGTCTTTGATTGAGCTGTAATCAGGTTCAAATAAATAGGACAACTCTGCTCCTACACAAGCTATTGACTTGGAAAAGGGCTTCCCACTTGTCTACAAAATGACCCACATTCTGGATTTTTCAACTTCTGTCCTGACATGCTTTAGCTTGTTCTTCTGTCTTCATATAGTTATCTGAAAGTTAAATCTAAAGGCTCAGCTGGATCAGATTATATATTTTAGGAAGAGTCTTCACAGGAGCTGCTATAAACCTCATTTGCATCACCTCAGGGGACACATCCAGTGACATAAGGTCACTAATAGTGATGCTGAGATTAATCACTGGGTTAAGCCAGTGACAGACAGGCCTCTCCATTGAAGTTGCATTGCAACCCTCAGGACTAGTAATGATATGTGAAATAATAAATTTGCACAATGTGAATACTTCATTTTCTGACAAACTTTCAAATAATAACTTTGCCCCCTTTGATGATGATTGTCTGAATCAATTATTCCATTAGGATTCATAAATCCAATAATTCCTTTTGTATAAAGAGCTTTTGCTTCAGAAATTGACATTTTGGTTACCTTGACATACAGTTGTATTGGAAAGGCAGTTTAATGCTTATTTCTTTCCTTCAAATTTACAATTTTCAAAGAAAGGATTTGGTGTAATAATCACCTCAAATAGTGTCAGATACATTTTGTTAATTTGTGTGTGTGTGGCTTTCCATTTGGTGAATATAATTGTAGAATTAATAGTGAACACACATACACAGGGATAGATTTTTTTGTTTCCATCAGTTGTGATCATCATTTTTGGGAGATGTGCTTCAATTGTGTCAATTTTGACCCACAGAATCTCCTTCAAGTTGATTCAGAGATTGTCAGAACCTTATTAAGTTTTGAGGACTTCCTTGCTTCTGAGGACAGCAGGGTTCTCTCTAAATTGAAAGAGACAGAAGAGACCTCACCTTCTGGAAAAATGAAACAGACACACTTCTCCCTATCCTTCCTATACAACTAAAATTAGTCTCAGCTAACTTTAAGTACAATTATTACTACTGGATATCATATACAAAACAGACACAGAACTACCCTATGATCCAGCAAACACACTACTGGATATTGACCCAAAGAATACAAAAAACTAATTCGAAGGGAAACATGCACGCTGATGTTTATAGTAGCATCATCTATAATAACTAAATTATGGAAAGAGCCCAAGTGTCCATCAACTAATGAGTGGATAATGGATGAAGATGTGGGGGGTGTGTGTGTGTGTGTGTGATGGACTATTATTCAGCCAAGTGAAAATAAGTCAGTCAGAGAAAGACAAATAGCATATGATTTCACTCATATGTGGAATTTAAGAAACAAAACAAATGAGCAAAGGGAAATAGAGAGGGGCAAACCAAGAAACAGACTCCTAACTATAGAAAACAAATTGATGGTTACTAGAGGGGAGGTGGTGCAGGATAGAGGAATATGTAATGGGGATTAAGGAGTTCACTTGCTGTGATGAGCACTGGGTGTTGTATGGAAGTGTTGAATCAGTATATTGTACATCTGAAACTAATATTACACTGTATGCTAACTAATGAATTAAAACAAAAACTTAAAATAATAATAAAAATGTAAATCACAACTGGAAAAACGTTTCCTGGATATCATATACAAAACAGATATAGGAAGACTCTAAAAGGTGTAGAGAAGGCATCTGCCCAGGGATCTCAGGACTCAAGGAACTGCACAGTGGTAATTTCTTTAGGTTTTCTTTTTACATCATAATATTCCAGACAGCAGCAAATCAGAAATGTGAAGAGGCATGAACAAAACAATAAAAATCTGCTTCCCAGTAAAAATCTTCTCTCTGTATCCAAAGGAACAAGAAAGGACAGCCTAGCAAAATATAAAACTTTTACATAATAAACATTCTACCATGGCAAATAAGGAAAACTATGGTCCACAGTAAAGGCTGACTAAGGAAAATGGACTACTACACTCATGAGGTTACAGTGAGGTGCCCTAACCACCATGTCAGGGTGGAGCTGGAGAAAGCCAAGGAGAGCTAGAGTTTTCATCCCCAACTGCTCTCAACAAAAGCTTTCTCCTTCTCATGGTGTCAGTAAAGACTTCATGGGGATCCCAGTTTCCACATTTTTCCCCACTGGGTAATGTCAGAGAAGGCCTAGAGATTTCCATCATCATCCAGCAGTAGCAAGGCCACCTCTACACAGTGACAGGAGACCATGTGGAAAGCAAGAACCACCTACCTGGTAGTAATGAGAGTGGCTGTCAGTGGAGGTTAACTGGGGAATATGGACTTCTATATCCACATGACAGTAATGAGGCAGTATCCCCTCCCCTAAGTGCCAAATAAAGACATCTAAAACAGAGGTAAGTAAGATACAGCCTCTCATAACATAATATGAAAATGTCCAAACTGCAATTTAAAAATTGCTCATCATGTCAAGGAACAGATCTACAACTGAATGAAACAAAGAGAATTAACATAATTCAACATCAGAATGGCTGCTATGGTAGAAATATCTGACAAAGGTTTTATAGCAACCATCATCAAAATGTTTTAAGAAACAATTACAAACACTCTCAAATAAAAAAAAATACAAAACCTCAGCAAAGAAATAGAAGATATGAAGAAAAATCAAACTGGAATTTTTGAAGTGAAAATTACAATAAATAAAAGAAAAAGCTCAGTGGATGGACTAAACACGAATATGGAGAGGACACAGGAAAGCATCAGTGAGCTGGAAAATAGAACAAGAAAAGTTACTCAGTCTAAACAACAGAGGGAAAATAGACCATAAAAAAGAGAATAAAGAGAATCTTAGGCATCTCTAGGACTATAAAGAGAGGTGTAGCATTTGTATTATCAGAGTCCAGAGAGGAGGAGAAAGAAATGAGTCTAAAAGAACAATACTTAAAGAAATAATGGCTGAAAACTCCCCAAATTTGGCTAGAGTCATACACCTTCAAGAATCTGAGTAAATTTTAAATTTTAAACAGAATAAACCCAAAGAGATCTACACTCGGTAGATAATTAAAATTTTGAAAAATTGGGACCCCTGGGTGGCTCAGTCGGTTAAGTGTCTGCCTTCAGCTCAGGTCATGATCCCGGGGTCCTGGGACTGAGCCCCACATCAGGCTCCCTGCTCAAGAGGAAGCCTGCTTCTCCCTCTCTTCCCCTCTTGTGCTCTCTCTCATTATCTCTGTTGCTATCTCTGCCTCTCTTTCTCTCAAATAAATAAATAAAATCTTAAAAATAAATAAATAAATAAGAGAAAGGAAAAGATTTTTAAAGTGGCAATAAAATATATAGTACTTTACTTACAGGTGAAAGCAATTTGAATGGCAGAAGATTTCCCATCAGAAACCATGGAGGCCAGGAAAGCACACTATTTTCAAGTGCTGAGAGAAAAGAACTCCTACCTAGCAAAATATTCTCAGGAACAAGGGGGAATCAATACATTTTCAGATGAAGAAAAACTGAAAAAAATGTGCTACCATCAGAGTTACCGTAAAAGGATAGCTAAAGGAAATTCTCTAAACCGAAAGATAATGATAAAAGGAGGAAGCTTGGAAGTCAGGAAAGAATAAGAGCCTCATAAACAAAAATATGGGTAAATAAAATAGACTTTCCTTCTTTTGAGTTTTCTAAACTATAACACTGCTATGATTCCAAATGTTTATAGAGGATGTATTTAAAACAATTTTAAGTGGAGAAGCATAAAGGGATGGAAAGAGAGGTAAGTATTTTTTTCCAATCCACTGGCAAAATGATGGTACCAGTAAGGTGTGATAAGTTATGTATATAAAATGTAATACTTAGAGCAATCACTAAAAATGCTATACAAAGATATATAGTAAAAACATTATAGAAAGATATGAATGCTGTTCTTGGGTACCTGGGTGGCTCAGTCAGTTAAGCATCTGCCTTCAACTCAGGTCAGGATCTCAGGTCCTGAGATTGAGCCCCACATCAGGCTCCCTGCTCAGCGGGAAGACTGCTTCTCCCTCTACCTCTTCCCATCCCCCTCACTCATGCTCTCTCTCTCTCTCTCTCAAATAAATAAATAAATAGAATCTTTAAAAAAAGAGAGAGAGAGAGATTAGTAGAGTGGATTATAAAACATGACCCAATTGTATGCTGTCTTCAGGAAACTGATTTCAAATATAAAAATCTGGACAAGTTGAGAGTCAAAGGATAGACAAAGTTATATTAGATAAACATTAATCAAAGCACAACTGGAGTAATTATATAATAGCAAATAAAGTAGATTTCAGGAAGAAAAAAATGTTACCAGAGGATACCTGGGTGGCTCAGTTGGTTAAGCGACTGCCTTCAGCTCACGTCATGAATCTTAGGCATCTCTAGGACTATAAAGAGAGGTGTAGTCCCAGAATCGAGTCCTGCATCAGGGTCCCTGCTCATCAGGGAGTCTGCTTCTCCCTCTGATCCTTCCCCTCTCATGCTCTCTCTCTTTCATTCTCTCCCTCAAATAAATAAATAAAATCTTAAAAAAAAATGTTACCAGAGACAATGAAATATACACTATCTACACTATAATGGAAAAAGGGCTGATGAACCAAAAAGTGATAGCCATCCTAAGTGTTTATGCACAAAACAAAAGAGCCTCAAAATGCATGAGTAAAAACTGATAGAACTGAAAGAAGTAGACAAGAATAGCTGGAAACTTCCACTTTCCTCTCTTACATTTGATAGAATAGCTAGACATAAAACAAACAAGGACACTGAAGAACTCAACAACAGCATCAAGCAATAAGACCTGAACAATTCAGCAACTAAAGAGAGATGATAGAATTGATTTTAAAATATTTCAGCAAGAAAACAAGCAAAACCCAAAACCATAAAGTATATATGGAAAAATGCCATCAATTGTTAAGTTGACAGAGAGTATATTTATTATAATATTCTCTCAATTTCCTTATATGCTTGAAAATTTTTATAATAAAAGTTAAAGATAAGCAAAAAATAAGTGGTACTGCCTCAGTAACTAGTCAGATCTTTCTTGTTGGTAGCTTACTTTTGATTATTAAGATATACTACATGAACATGGTAGATGTTTTTAAAGTACTTTAATAAAAGAGAGATGGTACTACTTGAGCATGTAAATATAGAAGCTCACAGGTTTGCAATTTTGGTCCCCACTCTTAAATAGCAAACATTTCTTGAGTATCGATTTGGATGAAATGAAAAAGACTAAGCCCTTTTCCTAAAGGAGCTCATACTCTAATCACAGAGAGAAATATGTGAATAAATATTTGATATATACCATGACAATTATGACATAAATATGTACAATGTACAATCGGCCAGAAGGAATGTGGAGATCATGCCCCAAGAGCATGTGATGAAAGGGGTGGTACAAGATACCTGATATTTGACCTAAATTTGGCTGGTTGGTAGGCAAGATAGAAAAGAGCAGAAACAGACCTCTACATAGAAAGAAAAGCACATGCAAAGGCACAAGGTAAAAGATAAAACAAAAAGCAATGAATTGCAGACAATATTACTATTGCTGAACAAAAAGAGTGGCTGGCAATAAGGCAGGATAAATAAACATTAATGACGTCAGGATGGTGTTATATATCATGTACTGGGATCACCTCCTAAAGCCCAAATTCATTTATTTGTCTTCCTGGGGGGAGGTGGATGGCCATCTGAACCTGTCTGTGTGTTGAAAATAAGAAGTTGTCAGTATTCCTGAGAAATACATGGCAAAGCCATGGGGGTTGTTGGTAGGAGTGGGAGTTTTGGGTTCCTAATCTTGCAGCTAAGGACTTTATGTAGTAACCCATCAAAGGCTTACAATCAATACTTTTTTGGCCAGCCATTGCATCATTATGAGCAGACATGAGAAATCCCAATTTATTTCCCATGCACCCCAGATCCCAGCTGCTGGTGCCAACTCCCAAGGAGATAGAACCCCAATGAGCATATTTTCCCTGACTTGTCTGTTTTGCATTCTTAAAAGGAGTCTGTGGGACCTCAAATAATGAGTAAGTAACCATGAAGCTGAAATGCTCTTGTCAATTGGTACAAAATACAAGTCAATGACTTTATCCTGGGAACAATGGGGAATTATGGAAAATTATTAAAAGTAGTCAAAATGGATTGTAGAAAATGTGCCTTTGATAGTGACATAAAAAAAGGGTTGGAGGGAGGAGCAAGATGGCGGAGGAGTAGGAAACCTAAATTTCGTCTGGTTCCAGGAATTCAGCTAGAGTGCTATCAAACCATTCTGAACACCTACAAACTCAACAGGATCGAAGAAAAGAATAGCAGCAACTCTCTGAACAGAAAAGTGACCACTTTCTGGAAGGTAGGACGTGTGGTGAAGTGAAACCACGGCGATATTCGGGAAGATAGACCAAGGGGGGAAGGAGCCTCCGACAGCCAGCTACTGGCAAGTGATAGAGCAATGGAGCACAAAATTGGAACTTTTAGAAGTCTGCTCCGCTAAGGGACGTCACTCCAGTGGCTAAGTGTGGGGTGGAACCTTCACTGGGACAGTGTGGTCTCAGGACCTCAGGGTCACAGGAAGACCAGGGGTGCCTGAGTGCAGCAGAGCTCCCAGGTATTGGAGCAGAGAAGCTGGCTGCAGAGATAGAGCTGAGGAGTGGGCGCTCAGCTCAGGGTTGCCATAAACCATGATCCCTGGCACAGTCAGGCCACTGCTCCTCCAGCAGGGACCCAACAAGTGGTAGATCTGGGGAGACTCCCCTTCCTCCCTTGG
>NC_138380.1:89256082-89295814 GCF_054177405.1 Leptonychotes weddellii
CATTCTTCCCCTCCTGCTCTCTTCTTCTTCTTCTTTTTTTAACATATAATGTATTATTTGTTTCAGAGGTACAGATCTGTGATTCAGCAGTCTTGCATAATTCACAGTGCTCACTGTAGCACATACCCTCCCCAGTGTCTATCACCCATCCACCCCATCCCTCCCACCACCCCACCACTCCAGCAACCCTCAGTTTATTTCCTGAGATTAAGAATTCCTCATATTAGTAAGGTCATATGATACATGTCTTTCTCTGATTGACTTATTTTGCTCAGCATAATACCCTCTAGTTCCATCCACGTTGTTGCAAATGGCAAGATTTCATTCCTTTTGATGGCTGCATAATATTCCATTGTATATATATACCACTTCTTCTTTATCCATTTATCTGTCGATGGACATCTTGGCTCTTTCCACAGTTTGGCTATTGTGGACATTGCTGCTATAAACATCGGGGTGCACGTACCCCTTCAGATCCCTACATTTAAAAACCAGATCTTCTTAAGCTTTCTTTATCTCTGCCTATTTACAGAGGACCATGCTGGTCCAAGACTGGAGGTCTATTAACTTACCAAGTATCACGTCTCATTCAGTTTAAAAGGGGAGCAACAACTACTATGTAGTTAATGTGGATTTCAGAGCCTCTATCTTAAAGACTTTGGGGGTTGTATCAAATGTGGCAGTTTAAACATTTCCTGGGATAATTTATAATTCTGTTTTGATAATACACATTTGACTAGTCCATAGTCTATAATCTACTTGTTTCTTTAGTATAATATCATACACATTTTCAGTGTTGCTGTGTATCCTTTTAAATTGCTCCTGAAAATGCCAGTGAATAGACTTGATATTTACTTAATCATTCTACTATAAATGAGTATTCAACTTATTTCCCCTAAAAAAATCCTGACAAAAGCTTCCAATAGCATCTTTGTGCAAAGAGCTTTCCTGTGTTTCTGGATAATTTCCTTAGCAAAGGAACATCCAAATGCTGTTCTCAAGTTAAAATGTGTTCATTGAATGGTTTTGACCCATGCTGCCAAACTGCTTTCCGAAAGGTCCACACCAGTTTATATCTGCCACTAGCACTGTATAAATACCAGTTTCATTACATCCTCACCAGCACTGAGTATTACCTTTTCCCAGCATGGCATTCTTGCAATTCTCTTTTTTCTCAATCACAGTGAATCAGCATAGAAAAAACAAGTTGGGGCCTCCTGTCTTCTTTGCCTAAAATTTGTAGCAAGTCCACAACTACCTTCTGGTTCACAACTCTCAAAAAGGGCATATTTTCTTAGAAAAGTTCACATTCTTTCTTAGGCGTATGTCTTTTCCTTTGCTCTATCCTTGTCTCCCAAATGCCTTCCCCTTCCAGCTTGCATTCTGAGTAGACCTGCATCTCTAGCTGAAATCAATAATATATCTGTCATCGTATCTTCCCAACCAGATAGATCCTCCCTAAAATCTACTCAGTAAGGAAGGGTCTACTCAGTAAGGAAATTGCCAGAAGAGTAGCACTGCCCATTTTCTCTTCAGGGTTCTGAGCAGACAGTGGGGCAAGAAGGTTGCTTCCTAAATATGGAGTCACATGTCAGTAATGGCCGTGCTGGAGCCATGTGAGATGATAGGGCCCCTCAGCCTCTTCTGAAGGTACTCGTTGAGGTGGCTGGCAGTGGCCACAGCTCCTGTGGCTGTCTTAAAAGCTACTCAACCACTCGTGGTGGTATATCTCAGTGGCTACTGACATAGGACGTGTCTGAGCCGCAGTGGCTGGGCAGTTCAGTGGGAAGCTCCAGTGTCATCTCTCAGCTCCCCCCAGGTGGACCTCATGACAAGTTCCTGTGGGGGCATCTCTCTAAAATTATCAGGAGGCACAGCTGGACAGTAGGTCACCTTCTAGAAACTCAGCAAGTGCCACTCCCTCCTGCAACTTTCCCCTCCCCACCCGGACACCACTCCTTTCTGGTAACTCCCCAGTATAGGTATCTATCACAGTCATACCTGGGGCACATCTCTCACCAAAGGAGGACACTCCTAGTCAGCAATGAAGGGCATGCTCAGCAACTTTGACCCCTAAGACTTTCTAAGACAAAGAGGAAACTAATTGCAACAATGACCATTCCCCAATTTTGTAAGTACTTGTAAAATTCAACACCAAGATTAGACAACAGTTAATGACAGTGGGATCCTGGGATAGATTCAAAAAGGACAAAAAAAAAATAGGAAGAATGTGTATTAGGAAACTGATATTTTTTGAATATCCGATAAGAGATAGGCAGGGTTTTTGAAATGTCTTCATAGACATTATATCTATTTGCACACAAGGAAGGCCTACCCCTTGCCCGGCTCAGGCCCTGTGTCACTGCTCTACACTGGTGCTTGATTTAGTTCTCGTTAAGCAGCTACAAGCCTGCCCAACAAAGTGAAGTGGGCAACAGGACTTGAGGTCAATGTTGGGGAGTCTCAATTAATCAAAACCAAGACCTTAGGGTCGGAGGAAGCCGGTGTGACATTATCAAAGTCTACAGCCCCGTGGCAAACATCCAGGCATCAGTCAAATAAGGAGTTTCATCCAGGGGAGCTGAAAAAGATAAAAGGTAAATGCCAACCACCCCTTTAGTCCTCTTAAATGTTCACCATGTTTGAGACCAAAAAAAAAAAAAAAACCATTTTGGATGTTGCAATCATTCTGTGCTCTCATAGTCAACTGGAGGGTTAGCCTGTGAAAGCACACGAGCATCGTGTCTCCCAGCACCCATGCATGACGGCCCTATTAATGCCCACAAATAAACAAACAAATAATGTAAAAACACCTGCTCTGTTGCCTCACCAAATTGGAGTTGATCTTTCCTTCTCCATCTTGGTACCTAAAGATCTACTTCCTACCATGTCATGTACAGACAATCCTGGATTGTTCAAACTCTGTCTCCATCACTTTCCATTTATGAGGCCTTGGGAAAATCAACAAACCTCACTGAGCTGAGGACCCTCTGTTTGTAATACAGTGATGACTGGTGATCTCAGTTTAAGTGTTCTAGAAACCATGAGTGTAATGAACCCAGAACACAGCAAAACTGAAAAGTGCGAGCTAGCACTGCTATGGCGCTGTCCAGTCATTCTATCCATAGAGGCCCTCATCCAATTCCCAAAATCGATTTCTAAAGGAGGAAGCCAAGGTACAGAGAGGAAATTGCAAAGCTAGCTGGTAAGAACCAGGATAGAGTCTGAAGCTCCCCAAGCACATTCATGAACCTTCTCAAGGTAGAACATAAATATTGTTGGTTTCAGCCCAGCAAGTAATAGATACTATGATTTTTAAAAATTTAGTCCAAATTCATAAAATAAAAAGCCTAAAAATAAAGCTTGTGTTGTATATAATTTTGAAAAAATTCCTTGTACTCTATTTTCTCATATGTAAAATTAAGATTTTTTTTTAAAGATTTTATTTATTTTAGAGGGATAGAGAGAGTGCAGGGGGAGGGGCAGGGGGAAAGGGAGAGAGAGAGAGAGAATCCTAAGCAGGCTCCACAGCCAGCACAGAGCTCAACTCAGGGCTCGAGCCCATGACCCCAAGGTCATGACCTGAGCCGAAATCAAGAGTCAGAGGCTTAACCAACTGAGCCATCCAGGCGCCCAGGCTATGGCTATTTAAAAATCAAGTGTATTTCCTAAGAATAAGTCTCTTTCTCTCACTAGCGTACAGACCAGCCATCATGTCCTACACAGACATGCACATTTTTTCTCAAGAGTTTGGTAGGTGCCTTGGCCGTACGTGTCACTTCATTAGTTCCATTGAAATTTAGATGCAACAAATATGATCATACAAAAGAACACTCCTCAGATCTTCTTACCTATCTAAATAGAAATGGAAGTATCAGAACGCAGGGTGGGTTGCATTTGTGTGTTCTCCATATCAACATGGCCCTCGTGTGGCCTTGACTAGAAGGAGAGCTTGCTCCGGGCCCAGAGGACTGCTTTGAAACCTGCTGTTTGCTTCCCACCTCTTCACTGTCAGGCAAGTGGGTTAATCACTCCAAGAGTCACATGCTTGTTTGCAAAATGCTTGCCATGGTACCTATCGTACAGAATAATGATAGAAAATAAAGGAAGTGTTATATATAAATATTGCCCAGTAATAGACTATATGGCTTCCAATATTTGCTTTCTTCCCTCTCAATAAAAAGGCAGAAGTTGATCATCATGTATGTGATATAAAAAACTCACCAGCCTATGCAGCATCGTAAGGACCAAATCGCCTTATGTTGGACTGATCTTGCATCTCACCCAGGTGTGTGGAGGCTGATTTCAGATTCTTTACCTAAACTGCACATCTGGATTGGGGAATGAAAAGCTGTTCTTGAGAAATCTGATGAGACAGTGAGAAGCTAGCTGAGCCGCCCGTCACCCCTACGGGGTCTTCAGTGTTGGTGAGAGTTGACAGCGTCAAGTATGCGCTAAATTCAGAGAAGAATTTCCCGGTATCTCTACCCCTTGGCTTTCCTTTTCTTAAATTCTCAGGGGAGAAAAAAAAACATAAAAACTCCCCAAACCCTCAAATCTTTGTATCTTTTACTGAGGTTGCTAAACTGTCCTTTTTTTTTTTTTTTTTCTTTTTGCGTGTGTAGATACAAAAAAGATATGGTCTTGCCTCCGGTGATATTTGCTCTGTGGGAGAGAAGCTGAAATAACATTCAGAACGCAAATAGACTACAAATGACTCGAGCCCTTTGAAAATCACTCTCATTTGGATTCACTCTGGGAATGAAAGCCTCTTGGACCGACTGAAGCCAACCCTGGGCAAACACAGACCGAGGGCTGCAAAATTCCACAGGGGAGGCCGGAGTACTCTGAGAAATTTTAGCTGCCAACGGCACTTAGCAACATGCCCACCAGCTAGGCATGCTTTAACTTTGTTCCAGCCTTTGAAAGTCTTCCAATTTATTCTGAACACACTTGCACCCATTTTCAAGTGATGGGTTGGAAAAGAAGAATGAAATCATTACTTAATACAGTAGCTGTGATCAGCAAAGATATAACAATACTGTGCTTTTTATTTTTCAAAGCTCTTGACTAAACATGATTGCATTTTAATCTTCTCCCCAACCTGTGAGTTATCTTTATTGCCCTCTCTCCACAGAGAAGGCAAGTGAGACTCGGGGACCCATCCTGAGTTGCTGCAGGCTCAGCATTGGCCAGGGTGGAGGCAGGGTTTGACCCCCCAATCCCTGACACCTGCTCAGGATCATCACACCTCACCTGCAGCTTCTGAGGCTTCCAGCAGAGTCAGAAATGTGCTCACTGACTGTACATCAGCGTAAGGTGGTTAATAAATAATGTTAGAAGCACATAATGGAAAACCATGCGGCCATTTGCAAGCATGAGTTAGAATCTGTCACTGACATGGAAACAAGTCTGCCTCTGCTGTTTGGGGGAAAAGAGCTAGCAGTGATACAAGAGAGGTTATGGTATAATTCAATTTCAGTTTGGAAAAATATTTCTATGTTTTCACAGTTTTTGCAAGGAGGATGCTCACAAGACAAGTAAACAAATATATGATTCCCTCTGGAGTGTGAAAGGCATGACTGGTTTGGGGGGCAAGGGGCAGAGGAATAGTTAGCATTTTTCACTTTCTTCAAGTAACAGAGCAATGGCACCAAGTCCCTCCTGGCCCTGCACACAAACGTAACCAGCCAACAAGGTCGGAGGTTGGATGTCTCTCCGTTTCTCCCAGTGTGTTTGCTGCATGATGATAATAAGTTTAAATAAATAAAACTACTTTTGTTGCACTGACAGAGTGTTGACAGCCCTAGTGCAATCCTCTTGTATTTGTCACCACTGCCCTGCCCAAGAGGTGCTGCCTGAGGCTGGCATTACCATGAAAACAAATAGCTCTTCTGTGCAAATGCAGGGGGCATGGGGCACCAGAGGGAGCCACACGCGCACAGGGTCTCCTAACGAGGAGCTGGTGCTGAGTGTGTGCAGCAGACCAGGCCCTTACACTGCTCTGGAGGGACAGTCATCTCTCATTATGTCAAGGAACCTGGGGCTCAGCCAAGGAGCACCCCAACTCATCCGCTACTCGTGGCAGAACCTGAATCCATATCCAGTGCTGTGGTCCACACTCGGGCTCAACCATGGAGATGCGCACATCCCTGCCTGACGGGAGAGACAAGGGAGAGACTAGTAACCATCTCCCATCTAAGAGGCGAGAACATAAAGGATCCGAAGTGATGGGTTGTCCCAGTGCCAGGAGGAAGCCCTGCTCCAGCTCCCTGACCTTGATCTCATGGCACCAGGATGCAGCTGCCTATTTACTCACCTGTCCACCATGTACCTTTCATTTGGCCACTCTCTCTGGGATCTTTTATGGGTGAACCTCTCACCTCAGGAATCTTAAACGGAGGCACAGACCCCCTCCCATTTAGGACGTTGGTTCACAGTGCCAGAAAATCCTGTCCCCAAGGCAAAGACAAGTGGCCTGGGTTCATCACTCTTGTCCTGTCTGCGACTAGAGAGCCAGTCATCCAAAAGCATGGAAATCACACAGAGCACCCTGGACTCGCGGGGTCACAGGAAGGAGTAATCTCTCTTTTCCAGGGGTGCAGTTGAAGTGTCTCCGCAAGCAACATCTCTTGCCCCCAGTACTTGGGGTGTTGGCTGACACAGAGCAGCAAATGAAATATTCATGAAACCTGACTTGCTTTCTTTTTTTTCCTTAAAGATTTTATTTATTTATTTGAGAGAGAGAGCATGAGCAGGGAGAGGGGCAGAGGGAGAGGGACAAGCAGTCTCCCCACTGAGCAGGGACCCTGAGATCATGACCCAAGCTGAAAGCAGACGCTTAACTGACCGAGCCATCCAGGCACCGCTCACAAGACCTGACTTGTAATGTGATTTTATTTTATTTTTTCAAGTTTTTACTTAAATTCTAGTTAGTTAACATATATGGTAAAATTGGTTTCTGCTGTAGAATTTAGTGATTCATCACTTACATATAACACTCAGTGCTCATCACAAGTGCCCTTCCTAATACCCATCACCCATGTAGCCCATCCTCCACCCACCTCCCTCCATCAGTCCTCAGTTTGCTCTCCACAATTAAGAGTCTCTTATGGTTTGCTTCCCTCTCTCTTTTTTAATGTGATTTTAGACTTTGAATTCTGTTGTGGTCTTCAAACATAGACCTGAGCTTTCCTGGAAATTGTCCAAGTCACTCAATATCTTAAAATATATTACCATTCTACTGAAATTAGGCAAAGCCCATTGTTGTAGCTCACCACCCAGTTTGGCTGCTAACAGTGGATATATTGAGTGAATGATAAATGTGAATCAATGGTCAACTGTCAAGTTCTTCTTACTTTCTCTTCCCCTTGACAACGTCAAATCAATGGCAGGTGAACATAGAACTATACTTATTTCCTTTATGTGTTTCTATTCCCCAATCATCAGCCGAAAATAATTTTGAAGCTCTTCGTAATACTAGTCCCTGGTTTAAAATTCCATCTTTTGCTGAGAAAATTTTAGTACAACTCACGTATTTCTCTGCCAAGCACTTTTCTTCACCCCTCCACTCTTCTTATTATGGTTCCTAAATCCACAGAGTTTTCACCTATTTCTCACAAGGCAGGAGCAGGGAGGGAGAGATGCTCTGCTCAGCTGAATGGGACAGGAAACCTTCTCCATCTTATCTGCATCTTAGCCAGACTGATGGGGGGAGATGCTGAGGTCTGCCCCTGGTCCCTCATTTCCAATGCTCGCTCTATCACACGGTATGCTGGATGGTCTCAGGCACTGAGAGAGCTGGACTGAGCTCAGTGTCAGGCAGGTATCATCCTAAAATCATTTGACCAAATGCCCTGCAGCCTGAAGTGGGGAAAGTCTTCTCCCTGCCCCCCACACATGCTGCACAGCCCCTGAGCCCACCTTCTTATGAAACCCCCAGGCCCTTTCACCCCAAAGAAACTGCACCAAACTTGGCTCCTCTGGAGACAGGTGGTGGTTTGGTATCCCTCTCTTGGTGGTAGAATTGTACTGTCTATCTACCATTCCATCCTCATGCCCAGGCACTCCTTGTGCCTCTCAAACTCCCCAGGAGACCTGTTAGAAATGCAATTCCTGCACCCCACGCAGACCTAGGAAATCAGAAACTCTGGGGGTGAACCCAGCCGTCTCCACTATCATAAGACCTGTAGGGGCTGCTGCTGCCCCCTAGAGCTTGAGAACCACAAACCTAAATCACCACTAACCTGCTTCCCTAAAGCCTGGATCCCGATATAGACGTGACTCTGTCACAAAACCTCTTTTTCAATTTCCACCTTGCCTAGCCGCAAAACGATTTCTACACCTCACATCTTGGTGATAACCAGAAGAGAATGACTCCTTGGGTTTGGTTGCATTTGAACTTGGCTGTGCGGAATATTCCCCACTGTGTGTATGCATATGTGTAAGTGTGTGTGTATGTGTGAGTGTGCACCCATGCCTGTGAGTGTGTGTTTGCACATTCATGTGCATGTTACACCATGTCAGAAAGGATAGGGAAGCAATATCTTACACTCTTGTCTTACAGTCTTGCCGTGAGTTAACCGTCTCGACCTCACCCAATGACGTCTTGATTATCACACCTAAGAAGTCCCCCTCCCCTTCTTCCAACTGCCAAGCTGACCCAGGTCTTACAACAGGGGTCCCATGACAGTACCAGAATACTCAGGAAGCTGTCCCAGTGCCAAGAGATCTCCTAAGGAGAGTTTCTGAACCTGAACAGAGCTCCCTTTCTACTTCTCTTTCCAGGCTCTTGTGGGATCTGTCCTTACCTTCGTTTTGCAGAATTAAGGATATGAGTAGGGAAGGAGGTAAGAGAGGGAAAGGGAGTGAATCTGACAAAGACTCCTCCACATGCACTCTCAGGCACTTTTTTTGGAGCAGGAGGCTTCCCTACCTGGTGGAGAAGGGCACGTTGAACTCCTTGCCCCGCCTATGGGAACAGCCCCCTTCTGAAGGGCTGGTCACACAACAGAATGAAGGGATGGCCTGGATATGCCTCATGATGAGATACACAAGCACAGTGGAAAGTGAGCAGGACAGAGGCTAAATCCATTTAAAAAGGAAAATGGGACTCAAATGTGTGTAGGTGGGTGGTGGGGGTGGCCGATGCAAGTCACCACAATCCTCAAGGTTGACATGCCTTCTGATGAATGTCCTTGGTGCTGTCCTCACAGTCCTGTGTGCCCCAAGATGACTTTATATTGCAACATGAGACACTATATGGGAAGAGAGAAAGTTAAAACAAGCCTTTTGGAACTTGTAGCTGCGCATGGAAAGTACAGAGAAAAACAACTGGAACCATTTCAGGCTTTGAAAACTTATAATTACAGGTGAGTGGCTATTATGTTATTGGAACAGCCATTATAACTGAAAGGTACAATTTGAGATAATATATGTGAGGACATTAATACACCATCAGATTTTTACAGCACAAGCATCACAATGCATCCAATTGCAAATTAAAGGTTACCTTCCTGGGTTTTTTTCCTTCATTCTCTGCCTCTGTTTTTAAATAGAGCATTCATGTGAACTAATGGCATCATTTCTCAAAAAAAAAAAAAAATCACGATAATTTTTGGTTGTGCATCTTTCACTACCATTTAAAAGTCTCCAGGTCTTTAACATTTTAGGAAAATAACAAATCAAAATTACCCATCAGTACATTCTCCACATGACCGTCGCCTCTAAGTTACTTTTGCTAATTAAATAGAGCTATGGCATGGATAATCCAGATGGAGGACAATATAGAAATCATTTTTACTTACACGTAGAATTTACATGTAAATAGAAATGGGTTTGATGCTTTGGAGGCCGCAACCACTGGATGCAGAAGCTCAGCGAGCAGTGCAATAAACTTGAGTAACTGAGGGACCAATGGGCCAAGGGACTCCCTCACCCTGTCATTGGGCCACAACACGAATACCCCTGAGCCTCGGTGCCCCACCATGTGATTGTCTTAAGGATGACAGTGATGAGGAAGCCCTCAGACAAAGGGAAGGCCTAGGAGTAATGCAAGGACATCCCCATGCAGGCCTAGATGCCAGAGCACCTTCCACAGGAGGGCCAGCTTCTTTGGCCACATTCCTCTAACAAGGCCATGCTATCACTGTCTGAACTATAACTGAGTGAAGATCCTAGTGTAAGGTCACATAGGCACATGCTCTTTGTAATTCCCACGGGGATTTTTGTGCCTTCCTGGCCCTTCCCAACTGCCCTAGACGGTCCCTCGCTAAGTGGTCACCTGTTCACTCGTGGAAATAACTGAAAAATTAATACCGGCAACCCAACACTTGGCCTGAGTACTTACTTGGCACTGGGTGTATTTTAGGTCAACTTTACCGGTGTCCATCCCCTTGGCAGGTTTGGATCCCAGGTCACTGGAAAGATGTCTAGCTCAGCTCAGTGCCTGGCTTGTTATAAAGTCTTTTTTAATTTTTTTTTTTTAGTGCTTAAGAGGTTTTTTTTAAGTTTTTAATTCCAGTTAGTGAACATACAGTGTTATATTAGTTTCAGGTGTACAATAGTGATTCAGCACTTCCATATAATACCTGGTGCTCATCCCAAGTACCCTCCTGAATCCCCATCACTTTTTCCCCCCCCATGCCCCCACCCACCTCCTCTCTGGTGACCATCAGTTTGTTCTCTGTAGTTAAGAGTCTGTTTCTTGGCTTGTCTCTCTCTTTTCTTTCCCTTTGCTCATTTGTTTTGTTTCTTAAATTCTTGACATGTCAGCTCCACCATTTCAGAAGATTGCCAATGTCCTCACTCTCCAGCTTCCCTTGTCAAAATTCCATGCAAAACAATATATGTACTTCCACGATAATTATGCAAACACCGGCATAAATAAAGCTGTCTTTTCCTTTTGCATTTATTTCTCATGTGTTCTGGGGTTGCTTCAAATACCTAGCTTGCTCTAGGTTTAGCTCAGAGACTAACACCCAGAAACTAACTGGATTTATTTAGTGGCTTTCTCAGAGAGACTAGTGGTTTATAGGTTGTTGGAACAAGTGAAAGAGAATTATGGCAATGACAGATTTTATTATATAAGTCACAGCAACAGGAAACTGATCTAAATAAAAGCAGAGAAGGGCTTGAGAATAACACTGATTATAAATGATTAATAATCAAAATGGCCTTGTTAAGATGCAAACTTATGCAATACATTGTGTTCTGTATAAAGTCAAACATAAAAAGCCCAAATTGATTTATGATAATCCAAGTTTTCTTTATGTAAAAGTCATCTCATGCCCAGATATATAACATAATTCTGAAAATAATATTAAAATTGCATGGTGCATGGTTTTCTTGAGCTGTGTCAAGTGGCTACAGAGTGGTGAGCATTTTCCCATCAGAAAAGAACAGCTTATACATATCAATTTATGAGGATCAAAGTCAGAGACAAAGTCGGCCTAAAGGAACGTGATGTGGGATGCCTCTATCAGATTATTGTAGACACTGGCTACAGAGAACAAGAGACATGTCGGAGACACACATCAGTAGGCACATTTGTTACGTAATGGGAGGATGTATTTTGTGTATTATTATTATTTCGCAGTAATTATATATTACGAAGAAAGCATAGATTTCCCAAAAAAAAAGTTATGACTCCCTACTTTCTGGCACATCTGTTCATTTTCAGTAGGAAGCCACCACATGGAAGGGAAAAAAGTTCTGGACAAATATTTTCTGTGTGTGTAGTGAGTGACACACTTACCAAGAAATAGGTTCTTTGCTTGTGTCAATTGTATGGATTCCACTAATGGGATGCAGGCCCTCAGTTGCTCATCCATGGGTTTCAGGCACCTCTCCACAGTGTCAGGCACTGTGGAATATGGACTATGATGGTCCCTATTAACTCTTTTTGATTTTCAGTGTCAGTTTGATTGGACTTCGAATCCCCAGATTCAACATTATTTCTGGGTGTGTCTGTGAAGGTACTTCTCGATGAGTTTGGCATCTGAATCAGTGGACTCCATAATCACCCTCCTCAATGCTGTGGGCACTATCCGGTCTGTTCCTGCCACACTGCGTGAGTTGGGACATCTCTCATCTGAAATTTATACCACTGACTCCTGGTTCCCGGTCCTCTGAGCGGGGACCAAATCGTACCGCTGCCTTTCCTGGGTCTCCAGCTTCTGCAAAACAGATTGGAGGACGTCCCAGCCTCCATCAGTGTGTGAGCCAGTTCTTCCCAATAAAAACACAAATAATAAATTACAGTATTGGGGGCACCTGGGTGGCTCAGTCAGTTAAGTGTCTGCCTTCGGGTCAGGTCATGATCCCAGGGTCCTGGGATTGAGCCCTGCATCAGGCTCCTTACTCAGCAAGGAGTCTGCTTCTCCTCCCTCTGCCATTCTCCCTGCTTGTGCTCTCTGGTTCTATCTCTCTGTCAAATAAATAAATAAAATCTTTAAAATAAATAAATAAATAAATAAATAAATAAATAAATAAATAAATAACATTATTAGTTCTGTTTCTTTGGAGAACTATGCCTAAAACAGGCATAGAAATGAATAAACAGAAGCCTTGTCCCCAGGGATAGGACTATTCTCTCCTTTCTCTACCACTTCCTTCTCTCACTCACACTTGCTCACTCCTGGATGATAGAATCCTTTAAGTAGTGTAAATAATTAAATGACGTCTATTCAACCAACCATAACAATTTAAAATATGAGTTGACAGATAATAAAGGTATAAACAAAAAAAACAATCTTTCTCTACAACCAAGAAACTTATTCTTTTTCAAACATATATATTAAAGATGAGACATTTTTGTTCCCAAAACCTTTAAATGGGGGAGTCTTTCCTAACCACAGGCATATAAAAATAGTCTGTAGAAGTGGCAAAGTTGTTCACAAGGTCACCGAATTGCAATTCACATACTCTTCAAATGTGGACTTATATTCACACGTGGCATTCCATTTTCAGAAGGCATTTCATAAGCAATATGGCAAAGTTACAGAAATACTTTCAAAGCATGTGCATTCATAATGTGCAAATAACTATGGTGCAAATTAGCTGAATTATTCATCGAGGTGCAGTGCCAAACAACTTTATCTGGACTTGAATTCCTTGCAGGTTTGGTTCATTTTTCAAAAACCAGAATTGACAGTTCCTTATGATGCCTGAGTGCACACTGAATCCATGTCTATATAATGCTAAAGCATTAGTGGGGAAAAGAAAATATTCAGACAGTCATCCCCCATGATTCTCTGTACAAAGCCTAACACATATGGATGAAGAATTTGGACAAAAACACCTGGTTGACTGATTACAATGTTAAGGTTAAACCTGGGCAACAGGATCCAGTTTTGACATATTTATAGAATGTAAATCAAATTCCTTAGTTCTATGTGAGTAAAGAGGCCAAGGGAAGATGAGTGGTTTACCCTGACATCTCTGATGGCTAGGAAAGCCAGGCGAGGTGTAAAGTCAGGGCATTGTCGACTTGAATAGACTTCCACCCTCTATTTGCTTGAGGTCTTTGTAAAAGGAAAACCAGTGATTTGGGAGAGGAAATTCCTTCAAAGTGAAACTAAGTCATTTTCCAAAAATTATCATGGAAAACTATTTGCAACTAGTGTTTCCTGTTTCAAGAGAAGCATCAAGCTAAAGATGCATTTCATGGGGTGACACCACCATGTTGTAAGGTCCAATTCCCATCCTGATTTCTTTATGTGTGAGATTTATGTAGTGCCTTAATTCACACTCAGCCTGATACCCTCCCTCCCAACCCTCACCCTGGGATTAGGGGCCTACAGGACTCAATAAAGGTGTTCTGGAGGAGTCTCTGGAATGAACTGTGGTGTGGTAGGTTACCTTTAAAGATGGCGTCCAACAACTGCTCACTGACCCCTATGGGCATGCTGTTGTCCCTTCCCTCAAATTGGGGTGAGTTTCTGATTTGACACTTTGCCAGTTTTAGGTTTAACAGGACTGGCAACTTTCACTCTAATCTCTTGGGTTCTGGTCTCCACACTCCAAGGAAGCAAGTTGAGACCACCGGAGGAAGAGAGAAGCCTGATGCAGCACGACTGTGAGGTGTGAGCAGGGCCCTTTTGAAAGTCCCAGACCCAGTGGATCATCCAGTGGGTTCTGGAGGCATGAGTAACCCTAGCCAACACCACATGGAACAGAAGGACTGCTCAGCGGGGCTTAGCAAACTCACAGAATTATGAGGTGTAATAAATAGCTGGTGTTTTAATCTACTCAGTTTGATGCTTTATGCAACGACAGGTAGCTGAAACTAAAAGCATCCAAATGTCAGAACATAACACATGTGGGGTATTTTTGGTAATTTTTACTTTGGGACTTCTCATGCAGAATTGTCATGCCACATGAAAGACTTGAGCCAGGGGTTCCTCCAACTATGTTGTAAACATTCTGAGACAGGGTAGGGAAGGACTGTCTCCTGAGTACTGAAATGACCTTTCATGTAGTGAAGATAGAGGAAGGACTCTTTAGGGGGGAAATGCAGAGAAAGGAAGAGAAAAGCCTAGTGAAAGCGTGCTGGATTCTAGCCTCATGATGCTACAGATAATCCAACCAGTGAAACCTTCCAGCCGGTTCCCAGTTTCTCACCACCCCATACTAGGAAGTTACCGGTGCAGGTGCCAGAATCCATCATGTACATCTTTTGGAGCTTGATCCCCAAGGAGTGTGAGAACATTGATAGTGCATGCATCACCATTAACTACAAAAAAAAAAAAAAATGCAGTTCTGCACCTTCCTTTCCCTTAATCAGTTCTAATGGACACCACGCAATGAAGTGAGATTGTCATGCACGCTTATGCATTTTCTTATGTCCAGTGCCATTTGTACCCAGCATATAATATATGCCATGGCTCCAATGATGTTTCCTCCTCGATGATGTCCTTTTGCAGCTCATTGATTATATAGCAGCCCAAATTTTACAATGGCTACTTATGCAAGTTTCAGAGAGCCAGAGATGATCTTGAAATGTGATCTATATCAAGCTTAATGTTCCATTTCATAGCAATTTTAAATGGGAAAAATGATATGCCCGTAGTCCCAATACTCTTGAACTCTCAGCTATCTTATAATGTGACAGTCTTTTCTAATCAGTGAGCAATGAGCAGATGAACCCAGAGACTGTCACAGTTAAACCTGTCCCCCTTCAACATAGTGACCAAGAGAAACACCACTGGTCCTTTATCCAGGGATAAAAACAAAACAAAACAAAACCGAAAACCAAAAGACATATGCAGGTCCAAAGAAGCTTTTTTTTAGGATTTTTTTTTTTTGAGAAAGAGAGAGAGAGCACATCAGCAGGAGGGGGAGAGGGAGAGAGACTCTCAAGAAGACTCCATACTGAACGTGGAGCCCAATGTGGAGCATGGAGCCCATCACAGGGCTCAATCTCATGACCCTGAGTCAGGATCTGAGCTGAAACCAAGAGTGGGACACTTAACCAACTACGCACCCTGCCAAAGAAGCTTTGAGCAGAGAAGACAACAGGAGAGAAATCCAGTCTTTCATTCATTAGGCTTTTATTTAGTGTCCCCATTGTGCTGTGTGTGTGGGTGTGTTTTGGGAAGACAGGCGATGAGATTTCTGTTGAATAAACATTGTCCCTCCCTTTGAAACTCCATCAGTTGGGGCTAATAGTGAAAGACTATGTCAAGTTTTATAATTCATTTCAGCTTTGTACTGGCACAGGAAACTTTTTAAAAAGGGTCTAAAAGATATGAAATTTTAAACCATTTACAACACACTGTGATGCATGCTTAACCCAGGCAGACACAGAATACTACAGGAGCACAAGGAAGGACTGCTAAATCAGCCTGCAGAAATCCAGAACATTTTCTTTGGGGAAGAGACATACTTTCTGGGTCTTAAAAGAAGAATATTTGGAAGCGGTGAGTACAGAATGGAGAAAGAACATATGGGGTGGAAACGACAGTGGATGAGAGAGTGTGTCCCATGCAAATTAGCAAATGAATCCTCATGGCCACCATCACTCAAGATGAACTTGGGGATAGCAGGATGTGAGTCTGGCAGGTTTTTATGAGGCTGACCACAAAGGACTGAAATGCCACACCTAAGAGTATAGAGTTCATGGAAAAAGCAATGGGAGAGACAAACCAACTCGATGCAACAGGCAGACACAGAACACTCTACTCAACAACAGTGGAATAAAAACACATTATTCTCAAGTGCACATGGCGCATTCTCCAGGATAGACCACATGTTAGGCCACAAATTCTCAATATATTAAAAAGATAGACTATCTTCTCCAACCACAATAGGATAAAGTTGGAAATCAGTAACACAATGAAAACTGGAAAATTTGAAAATTTGTGTAAATTAAATAACATGCTTTTAAGCAACCAGTGACTGAAAGAAGAAGTCAGAAGGGAAATTAGGAAACATCTTGAGACAATGAAGTGAGAACACAACACACTAAAACTTATGGGATGCACCTAAAGCACTGCCATGGGGGAGATTTATAGTTATAGAAGCTTACATTACAAAAGAAGAAATGTCTAAAATCAATAACCTAACTTTACAACTTAAGGAATTAGAAAAAGAACAAACTATACTCAAAGCTAACAAAGGAAGAGATCAGGAAGATTACGGCAGAGAAAAATGAAATCGAGAATAGAAAGACAATAGAGAGAATGAACAAAATCAAATGCTGGTTCTTCAAATAAACGAACAAAATTGACAAATTTACTGCTAGATAGACTATGAGAAAAAGCTAGAACATACAAATTACTAAAATCAGAATGAAAGTGGGGGCTACAAAAATAAAAATGGATTCTAAGAGAATACTATAAAAAATTGTACACCAACACACTGGATAACCCAGACGAAATGGACAAGTTACCATTTACAAAACCTACCAAGACTGAATCATGAAGAAAAAGAGCTCCAAATAGACCTGTAACTACTAAAGAGATTGATTCTGTGATCAAAACTCTGCCAACAAAGAAAAGTCCTGGATCTGATGTCTTCACTAGTTAATTCTACTAAATATATAAAGGGCATCATTCTTTGTCAAACTTTTCCAAAATATTGAAGAGGAAGTAACACTTCCTAAATCATTCAATGAAAATTACCCTGATACCAAAGCAAGACAAATACATTACAAAGCAAACAAACAAACAAAAACTATAGAACTATATCCCTTTTGAAGATTAATGCGAAAATCCTCAACGAATTAGTAGGACACTGAATTCAGTAGCATATTAAAAGGATTATATGACATGACCAAGTAGAAATTACTCCTGGATGGCTTAACATATGAAAATCAATCAATAATATACATAACATTAACAGAATAAATGAACAATAAACCATAAAATCGTCTCAATTGATGCAGAAAACTTTTGACAAAATCCAGTACTCTGTAATGGTAAAAACACTCAACTGAAAATAGGAGGAAGCTATCATAACACAGTTAAGGCCATAAGTGAAAAACCCACCACCAACAACATAGTCAATGGTGAAAAAATGAAAACTTTTCCTTGAGATCAAGAAAAAGCAAAGATGGCCCCTTTCACCACTTTTATTCATTATAATACTGGGATTTTCTAGAAAAATCAATTAGTTAAGAAGAAGAAATAGAAAGAATCCAAATTGGAAAGGATGAAGTAAAGTTGTCTCTGTTTACAGATGATACGATCTTATATGCAGAAAATCAATTTTTAAAGATTTTATTTATTTATTTGAAAGGAAGAGTGGGAAGGGGCAGAGGGAGAGGAAGAGAGAGAAAATCCTAAACAGACTCCCCACTGAACGCCAAGCCAGATGTGGGCCCAATCTCATGACCCTGGGATCATGATCTGAGCTGAAATCAAAGAGTCAGACATGTAACTAACTGAGCCACCCAGGTGCCCCATATGCAGAAAATCTTAAAGATATCTCTCTCTCTGTCTCACACACACAGAGACACACATACACAATGAATAAGTGAGTTCTACAAAGTAGCAGGATACAAAATCAACACAAAAAAATCAGTTGGATTTATACACAACAATGAATAATCTGAAAAGGAAATTAAGAAAGCAATTTCATTTACAATAGCAAACAAGGGTGTCAAGGCCATTCAACAAGGAAAAGAGAGTCTTGACACCAAATGGTTCTGGGCAAAGTGGGCATCTACCTGAAAGAGAATGAAGTTGAATACTGTCTCAGTCTGTCAAGGCTGCTATAAAAAACAGTTTATAAGGGTAGCTTATAAACAACATTTATTTCACAAATTTCTGCAGGCTGGGAAGTCTGAGATCAAGGTGTTGGCAGATTTGGTGTCTGGTGAGAGCATGCTTCATCATAGCCGTCTTTTCTCTGAAAACTCATACAGCAGAAGGGGAAGCTAGTTCTCTGGAGTCTTTTGTATAAGGGCATTAATCTCACTCATAAGGACTGTCCTCATGACCTAATCACCTCCCAAAGGCCCCACTTTCTAATGCCATTACCTTAGGGGTTAAGATTTCAACATATGAATTTTGGGGAAACACAAACATTCAGACCATAGCGGACCTTTATCTAAGATCATCTACAAAAAATTAACTTACAATATATCAAAGACCTAAACTAAACATAAGAACTGAAACTATAAAATTTTTAAAAGAAAACACAGGACAAACCTTCATGACATTGAATTTGGCAATGATTTCTTAGATGTTACACTAAAGGCACAAACAATAAAAGAAAACATAAATTGGATTTCATCAAAATTAAACTTTTGTGCATCCTAAGACACTATTAATAGAATAGAAAAGTAATCCACTGAGACAAAATTATTTACAAATCATATATATGATAAGAGATTACTATCCAGAATATATAGCAAACCCCTAATTCTCAACAAAAACAGACTACCTGATTCAAAAATGGGCAAAGGACTTGAACTGGACATTTTCCCAAATACACATGCCGAGTAAGCACATGAAAAAATGTGCAACATCACTAATTGTTAGGTAAATGTAATTAAAACCATAGTGAGATATCGCCTCCTGCACATTGCCATGGCTACTATCAAGGAAAAAAATAGCAAATAAGTGTTGACTGTTGAGGATATAGAGAATTTGAAACCCTAGTGCTCTGTTGGTGGGACTGTAAAATGGTAGAGTTACTATAGAGATCAGTCTGGCAGCTCCTTAAAAGATTAGATATAGAATTATTATATGGCCCAGCGATTCTGCGTCTGGGTATATACCCCAGATAATTCAATGCAGGATCTCAAAAAGATATTTGTAGACCCACGTTCACAGCAGCAGTATTCACAATAGCTGTAATGTGGAAGCAACCTGAGCAAGCGTCCACCGATGGATGGATGGATAAACAAGATGTGGTATATACATACAGTGGAATATTATTCAGCCTTAAAGAGGTAGAATGCTACAATATGGATGAAATTTGACGACATCACGCTAAGTGACAGAAGCCAGTCACAAAAAGACAAAGACTGTGACTCCACTTATAATGGGTCCCTAGACTAGTCACAGTCGTAGAGACAGAAAGTAGCATGGTGGTTGCCAGGGGCTGGGGGAAGGGGGTAGTTATTATTTACTGGGGATAGTTTCAGCTTTGAAACATAAAAGAGTTCTGGAGATGGATGGTTGTGATGGTCGCATAATATGAATGTATTTAATACCACTCAATTGTGCACATAAAAATGGTTAAGATGATAAAATTTATGGCATGTAAATTTTACCACACTAAAAAAAAAGATGTGTTATTAAGCGGGGGAAGCAATGAAGGAAAAATTGAGATTTTTTTTTTTTAAGCAAAGAATGAAATGATTTTTTTCTGTATTTTAGGAAGATCATTTTGTCAGAGCATGGAGAACAGACTGAAAGGAAGTAAAACAGAAAATATTAAGAGAAGACTAAGACCTGAACTAGGATCATGGTTTTTGTGAGAGAGGAGAGGGTACATACTCAGAAGACGTTCATGCAATATAATTGGCAGGCATTGGTAATCTACTGTGATGAGAGACAGGGAGAGGTAGGTGGAAAGCTCCCAGGATCTGGCCTGGTAACCTTTCCAAGGTGGAGAAGACAAGGAACTGGCAAAGAAGGTTAAGCCCAGAGTTTTCCTTGAGCTTGAAGAGATAAAACACAAAGGAACTTCTCCAAGAGGACCCTGAGTACAGGTGTGTCAGTCTCATGCTCAGGAATACCTTGCTTGAGATAAAGATTTGAAGACCATGAGCATATAGATAGTAAAGATCAGAATGTGAGAGAAATAACCCCCAGAAGGCTTGATAACTGACCCTAGACATTCTTCAGAAGCCAAAGGGAGTCTGTCATCTCCCCGGAATGCAAATGCCTTACTAAAGCTTTTCTGACATATTCCCTTGGATTAACTATTTGATTTGATGTGAAATAATGCACCAATGCTTTTCTAGAAATTGTTATTTTTAGTACTACAAATCTGTAAGCCACATTAGTGTGGGATAAGAAAATAAATCTTCTGAGGGACAGGAGTTACAACCTTAATTTTAAAAAGAAAATATACTATTAGTTTCTGTGGATATTGCATGTTTGGGAGTAGTACAAAAAGGTTATGGCAAACACCTTTAGGAAACACAGACCTGCATAATTTTCCTAGCTGTGTCCAGAATTTAAGAGCTGTAACATTTACCTTTTGGGAACATCTAATTCTATTAAAAAGATGGGAACTGGTAGAATCTTCGCTACATCTATGATGAGGAGTTCAGGCTGCCTGGAGGCAGAGTTAGTGTGGGATATATTTCCCAACAAAACCTTTGAGTCCTGGATTTCAGAGCAAGCTTTAGTGTGTTCTCTTAGTGGAAACTCTCACACAGTAAGCAATCAGTGATGTTCATGGAGGATGGTAATCCTGGGAAATACTCATTGTTGAACATAGCAAGGTGGTGGCTTTTTTGTTTGCAGAGGAGTGAACTGAGGAGCCAATAAACATTCTCAGAGTCAAACCTATTGGGAGGAAGTAAGCAAGTATGACATACCCATAGTGCCATGGTCCATTTAGGGCTCCATGGATTCGAGAAAACTATGCCGGAGGGGGAAGGGAGTCTTCTTAGAGCAGACATTGGCTGGTCTTGTTGGCAGAGACTGTAGAGTACACTCACCTCCCGTAGATAATCAGGTTTTCCTCCAGGAATAAATAGTGTATTGAGGATGTCCAGCACAGTTTCTCAGAAAGAACAGTGTGCTGGAGTGTCCAAAGAAAGGACCAGAACTGGGAAAGCCTAATGTGGAATGGAAAGGCTTCAGAGACTTTACCTATTTAAAGAACCGTCATGTGGTAGCACAGAAAGGGTCATTTTCACCCACCCTAAGGCAGAGCTCGAATGCCAAGAGTCCTGCAGGTGAGGCCCTGCTTTCCAGCAGGACCACTCAAACTGTTAAGCAGCATGCAAAGATCATAGTCAACTTTTCGCATGACTCCCCTAGGAGCGAGCTCAGCCCTTTACTGCACGAACATCATGGCAAGAAAATTATATGAGCAAAATAATGTATCAGTTGCTGGGGCTTTTTAAAAGGGCTTTTTAAACCTACAGTTTGCTTTTTAAAAAGTCACCCTTGATGGTGGACAACTTAGTGGTAGCAACCGACAAATATGAACAGTCAAGAATTCTAAGTATTTTTCCTAATCTCAAATTTTCTATTTTCGTCGGGAGTACAATTATACAATGGCATTTTATGAGCACTATCATACCTAGAAACACAGATCTCATCCGATTACAGTTCTGTCTCTTACCTTCTGTGTGACCTGAGGTGTAGGTCCCTTAACCTCACTTGTAATTTGGAGATAATTATTCCTGACTTGCCTAGTATGTTTTCAAACTAACAGCTATATAAATAAGAAATGCTGTTTTAAGGTGTGGAATTATAGGTGTAAAATAAACTATTCTTTCCCCTTCTGTATGCATGGCACTGAAAAATTGTATTTCAAGAACTTTAAGTGAATGTACATGTTGCTGCCTATAGAGATTTTACCACGGCAGACTTCAGAGCCCAAAAATGTCAGGAAAGTGGTGTTTCTAAAATGTGCACTAATTAAAATCCCTATGGGAGAATCTGGATCAGTTTTCACTTTTCTTTTTCAAAGAACCACAGAAATGGTATACAAAATTTTAGTGGGGGAGGACAGAATTTGTGATCTTTTTAAGAAGAATGGAACTTTTAAATAAATGAACACAGCCTGGAAATGTATAGGGATTTCTAGCAGAATCTGGGGGTTGATTATTCAGTGGTTGTCTGGGATTTACAAAGAAGATTACACGTGGTAGCAAAGGTAGGCGACCTGTTTATCTTGACTGGAATTTAGCTCATAGGCAAAGACAAGTCCCTAGAGGCTCCTTGTGGAAAATAAAGCCACAAGGGTAGTTACACAGGAGAACTCATGCTCAGATTCTGAGAAAAGAACTAAGGATTCATTATTAAAAAGCAACCTAAACAGAGGCAGAAATAAGTACTGGCTGGAGGTGGTGAGTGTATGCAAAATATTGCCGGACAGTCAAGACACAGCCAGGTCAAAACATGGCGGCAGGATTGAAGAAGTAGTTAAAAAAAGGAAAAGTCTATCTTCTATCATTAAAAGTCCAGTGTTCACATGAATCGGGCTCCAGAGACTTCAATTTTTAGAACAAAGTACAGTAAATGTGAAATTAAGAAATGAGAATCCCATGCCAACTGGCTAAAAGTTTTCCAAGTTTCCAATTCTCTTTTAACTATTGCTTTTTATATCTTTCAATCTGAACAGAAATTTGGGTTTATATATATTTATTGCATACAAACAAATTATGTGGATCTCATATTTCTCCTTTAACATTGTATAAGATGCGTGGCTATACAACCTCAAATAGAGAAGATACGCCAAATATCAGGTGCCGTACTCCCAGAGAATTTCTCGGCCCAAGGGATTTTCCCTGCCATTCAACTTATTTCTTGCATAATCAGAAACTCCTATAACTATACCTCTTTCATGAAACTTAAAACTTTCTCCAGTCTCCCCAAGACTGGGCACTGAGATAAGTGTAAAAGATTCATAATACAGGGAAGGCACTCTTTCCTGCCCCAAGAGTTTAGTGGAGGGAGGTAAATTTCTAAACATATAGTTAAAATGTTATGGTGAGAAGTACTACCACTTTCAAGATAATAATAAGTGCCATGAGAGCACAGGGAGGAAAAGTCAAGCTTTCTAAAGCAGAAGGAGTAAAAATTAAATACGAGGTGATAAAATTAGGCAGGATGGTGAAAATAAGTAGGACGCATCAGACTCCCAATAGAAGAACCTGCATACATAAAAAGCTGACACAGTTAAAGAGCATTGCCTGTTTGGCCTGGGCAAGTGCTTTCCAGCAGGACCACTCAAACTGGTGCCTTAAGCTCACTGGGTGTTATGAAGGGCAAAAGGCATAAAAGAAAGTTAGAAACATAATTTCTGTACAATGTTAAGAATATTGGAAATGGTGAGTAAAGGAAGATTTTTTAAGCAGAATACTGATGCAATCAGAATGCTATTTTACAAAAATGGATCAAAGGGAAAAAAAGAAAACAACAACAACAACATAAATGGGTCAAAGACTAATGTGCCCTGGAGGAAAATAAACGAAACTGATAACTATCACAATGGTTTGGGTGAGGTTTGGAAACACTGGCAATAGGGAAGGAGAGAAAGAATGGATTCTACGAGGGTGATGTGAAGAACCTTAAAAATGTGTGTTCAGGAAGAAGGCAAGGAGAGCCTCTGAGTTTCTAAAGACAAATTGATGGCAGATATACTTTAATATGTCCTATGCAGGGCCAGGACTAGTGAGGTGAGTGAGAAACTCACCTTGGATGTAAATGTAAGAGGATGCTAAAACACTCAGTAATCAAGATATGTCATATTTTAATGTAATATTTAAAAAAAAATAAACACAAACTGATGCAAAAACCATCTATACCTATCATCTATCTAACTATCTACCATCTATCTATGGGGCAGAAGGGAGATTTATTATAAAGAATTGGCAGGACACCTGGGTGGCTCAGTCAGTTGAGCATCTGACTCTTGATTTAGCTCAGGTCCTGATTTTAGGGTCCTGGGATTGAGCCCTCTGTCCAGCTCCACACTCAGCCGGGAGTCTGCTGGAGATTCTCTCTCTCTCTTTCTCTCTCTCTCCCTTTGCCCCTCCCCCCTCTAGCACGTGCGCTCTCGCTCTCTCTTTCTCTAAAGTAAGTTAATAAATCTTAAAAAAAAAAAAAAAAGAATTGGCTCATGTGATTATGGAGGCTGACAAGTCCAAGTCCCACGATCTGTAGGGTGAGTCAGCAAGCTGAAGTTCTAAGACAGTTAAGGTTATAGTTCTAGTCTGAGGTCAGCAGGTTTGAGACCCAGGAAGAGTCGATGTTTCAGTTTGAGTTCAAAAGCAGGAAGAAGCTGATCTCCCACTTCCAAGACAATTTTATTCAGCTCTAGCCAGGGCCTTCAACTGATTAGATGAGGCCCATCCACACTAGGGAGGCCAATCTCTTTTACTTAATGTATATTCAAATGCTAATATCATCCAAAAACATCTTCACAGAAACACAGAATAATGTTAGGCCAAATATCTGGGCACTCTGTGGCCCAGTCAAGTTTACACATAAAATTAACTATCAACAAACAAAATATAAAAATTTTAAAGACAGGATTAGTATCACTGAATTTTGTTTTGCTTCAGACTCTGATATGGCTTGGCATGGCACTGCTTCTGAGTCTTTTAAATCTACTTGGTACAGTCTCTCTAAAGAAAGCACCATGCAATGTTCAGTCTCTATTCCTCTAATATTTAAAGTGTGCCATATACCACAAAAAGAGTCAATAAGTATATTTAACACAGTGATGCAAGTTAATTCATGAGACAGAGAAAGATTTTCCATCACTGACATCAGCCACATAAATTTAACAGCAAACAATCTAGAATCCCCTTACATATTCTTTTTGGATGTGACTCCCAAAATACATTTACATTGTTATTTTTTAACCAGTAACCAAGTTTGCAAATGAATGGAGCCTTGCTATTTTCTTCCCTTTTCTATGGATGTAATTTTAATAGCTATAACCACAGATATGCCAGTCCAGGGTAATGGAAACAGATTCCCAGCACATTATTGCACACCTTATTACATGCTATTAAGATGGTTATCTGTGCTATATAAATTAGAACACTAAGGCTCAAAGATTTTAATTAACTTGATCTTGATTGCATGTGTAGTGAGCAACATGACCTGACTCTATTTCTGTCCAACTCCCAATTGTAGGACATTTCTATTTTGACCTCCATGATAATCTCCCCAGAAAGGTAAAATGGAAAGAAACCATCCAGTCTTGCATTCTTGAAATGTAAATATGTACTTTTAAGAAATCTATAAACTGTAAGCAACTAAATTTTAATTCTGGTCTGTAGATCTGTACCAAAATGTCATAGAAATGATGATTTTTTTTTAAATTGTCTAGATGCAAATCAAGTGTCTTTCCCCAATAAACTAAACATTACCTGAAGTCAGCTTAAAATAACCAACTATTCAATGGTATTGTTCTAATCAGGAAGAGTAACCATAGCAACATAATTATTAATTTACACAGTGCCTCACCCCTCCATGTTAATTCTGAAAAGGCCATTTGGTTGAATTACTTGTTTATGTATTTTTTATAATCTGGCTTTCTATTGATATTAGCTTCTTATTCCAGTCAGATACCTTTCCCCCCACCACATATACTCTAAAATGAAATTTAAAAAGCAAATCTCTCTAATCTGTCCTCATCCTTTCCCGTGACCCTGATTGCCTGACAGATAATTTGGTAAGTTCTGTCTCTTCACTTGTAAATACGGAGACAAAAATGTTTCAACATAAAATTGAATATACAGTGTCTCAATATAAAATGTTTCTGTGTAGGACCAAAGATGTTTTAATAAAAAGGTGGAATATCAACTGGTGTGTTTTCTGCAGGATTTCTTGTTACCCTGTGACCTTGCACTATTCAACAGCTAGACCATGAGGCATCTCTTGCTTCAAGGAAATGTTTTTACAAAATGCACAGAAAAGTAATAAAGAAAATAGACAAATATTTGGCTTTGAAGTTTTCTAAGCAGAGATCCAGGCATGAGATACAAAGGATTGGATATGGCCCCTGTGGATCACCCTCAGGATGACTTAGAAGGTTTCAGCTTCAGACAGAGATGATAGATAGCATTGCTGACCTCAGCAATGTCAACTCTCCAGGACTTGAACTCACCCTTGGCTACAAGGCTGCAGTGGACTCTGGGAAGGAGCTCAGTTATATGAATTTGTCAGTTAACAGGGATTATATCTCTAATGCTAGTGGGAGGGCATTCAAAGCATATTCAGAATAAGTATAGAACACATAAAGTAATAACATTCCATACATACCTAAGCTTATGGCCAAAGATTTATATCAGCTCTAATAAAAATACCCGAATAGTGATGTCATGAAGATGAAGTGAGATGAAAAGTAAGACCTCTCTAGTTCTTGTCCTGGACAGGTATCCATAATTCTGGCTCCCACCACAGTCTGTATTCACAGTTGAAACTATTTCTTTGTTGGTTCTTGATTGCCACCTTACAGCTCTCAGACAATGGCCAAAATGCCATTCCTGAAATGCACTAACCTCATCGCTCTCTTTAAAATAATTCAAGGTAGGGGTGCCTGGGTGGCTCAGTCGGTTGGGAGTCCAACTCTTGATTTCAGCTCAGGTTAATGATCTCAGGGTTCTGGGATTGAGTCCCACGTCAGGCTCTGTGCTCAGCATGGAGTTTGCTTGAAATTCTCCCTCTCCTTCTGCCACATCCCCACCCTGCTGTCTCTATCAAATAAATAAACAAACAAACAAACAAATAAATAAAATCTTTAAAAAATAAAATAAAATCATTCAAGGTAAAGTGTGATTAAAGGACTTCTACATTTCTATCCTGTTCCTGGCCTGTGCTTGGAGTATGCACTGAGATGCTGAATTTCTCACCGTTGCCCAGATCCACAACTTCTCACCTGGCTGCCTTTCCGTCTCTTCTAACACTGACCCCACCACTACCACACATGAACCCCTTACATACCTGATGGCTCTCTTCCTTGCCTTAACATTTGTCTGAAATATTATCTTCCCTGAGATTCTATGAAGGAAAATCCTTCCTCCAAGATGGGACTGTAAGCAGCTGCTTTCTCTGTGCCATTGGAGGACCAATGTAGTCTTCTACTTTAAGCTCTTAACATACCATGATGCAGTTTATTTTTTTTCTCACCTCAATGACTTTTTCACTAGATTATAAACTTCATAATGATAAAAAAATTTTTAGATTTTTCTGTACTTCCTGTAACTAGCCCAATGTCTGAAATACAAAAACTTCTCAGGGAAAAAAAATAATTTTAAAATAAATTTCATTGAAATTTATTAAATAAAATAGAAAAAAAATGCATCTGTTTCTAATGCTAGATATATATTTTTTAAATCAGGAAGGCTATGGGGAAAAATGATTGTTAAAGTAGAACCTATTCTACACTCAGAAATGTTTTCACAAATTCAATTTTGTGTGGGTGATTGTAGCACTCACACGGTCATCCTTCAGTGACTTTACTTATTTATTTAGAGTTCAAGTTATTATACCTATTAACCTTGATTCCTAACTGGATTTGAAGTGAGTTCCAATGATAAAATGACTTTGAAGATTTCCCAACTTTAATCCTATAAGGAGATGCACCTGCTTGGGAACCCTTTCTTTCCTCCCTCCTGCCCTTCATAATCACCCTGTTCTCTGTGTACATGCTCATAAGACATGTAAGGTTTGGGATTCCATGGGTGACTTCATCACCAAAGCAGACATAAAATGAAATTTATGGCTGTAACTAAAATGCTTTAACTCCTTCAAGTCACTTGGAGCACAATGTTTTTACAATATTATAATTTTGTTCTCATATCTGCAATTTTCCATCTAGATGTATTTGCCATCAGCCTGAAGAGCACCATTTAGTTTGTGTCAAACAATAACCAGTTATTTTAGTTTTTGTTTTCCTGGAATTTTCTTTATTTTACCATAATTTTGAAGGAAGTTGTCACTTCATTTAAATTCTATATTAGGAGCATGTGAGTGGCTCAGCTGGTTGAGTGTTGGACACTTGGTTTCTGCTCAGGTCATGGTCTCAGGGTCCTGGGATCAAGCTTGTGTCAAGCTCCATGCTCAGTGCAGAGTCTGCATGTTCCTCTCCCTCCCCCTCCCTACCTCCCCCCACTCACTCTCTCTCTCTCCAATAAACAAAATCTTAAAAAAATAAATTCTATATTAAGTTACTTTCTTTCTACACCCAAAGCACATGATTCCATTAGCCTTTGCCCTGCATAGTTTCTACTGAGAAACTTGCTCTAAGACACCTTGGCTCTATTGCACCTTTAAATTGTCTTTCTTTTCTAGCTGCCTAGGAGAGTTTCTCTTTTACCTCTACTTTTAGGAGTTTTACTATGTCGCACCACAGGTTTTGCTGTGTTTTATTTTAAATCCTGCATGAGTTCTGTAGTAATCCAGTAATCCCTGAAACTGTGAGTTGACTGATATATTTCTGTATTTGGGGAAAATAGCTCTCATCTCTTCAAATGTTGGCACTGCCTTCTGAAAGTCCAATTACACACATAGTAGGCCCTTAAATATGTTCCATACACTCCCCTGTATTTTCTATTATTTTCTTTCTCATGCTTCCATCTTCCTATTAACCTATCTTCAAGATCTGTTATGTTCTCTTCCACTTTATCTAATATGCTATTAAAAGCATCTATTGTGTCACTAATCCCAGTTACTCTATATTTCAATTCTAGAATTAACAGTTAATGTCTTTTCATAGATTTCTGATATTTGATGAAACTGTCTGTCTTGAATCTGTACTCTTGAGCAGATTAACCAGAGTTATCTTAAAAGTCCATGTCTCATATCACAGTTGGATTACCTGTGGGTTTGATTCTACTGCAAAACAATTATCAATGATCAGATCAGCAAAACTTCTAGAAGTTTGACAAAACTCATGGTGAAGCTTGATGGAACAGCCATAGCCATATATTGCATTATCAAAAAACAAAAAACAAAAAACAAAAAAAAAAACCTAGAGAGGATATGTTTGACATATATGTATAAAAATTACACACACACACACATCCCACATATGCAGAAACTCTTTGGCCCAGAAATCCTCCTTCTAGGAATATACCCTGATGGTAAATTCCATAAATATAAAGCATTGAATAAACAAAGATACATTCTATGACATGGTCGACAAAGTAGAAGACAGGAAACAACTCAGATGCCTTTGATTAAGGGACTGTTTGCATATATGGAATATTCACACAATGGTGTAATATTCAGCTATAAGAAAAAAAAATGATTCCCTAAAGTAATGATATGAAGAGGGTTCCAGGATGTATATATTTAAGTAAAAAAGTCAGGTGCAAAACAATGACTATCTAAAGCTTCTTATGTTGTAATAGAAGGAATAATATCAGTGTACCTAGTTGGGTGTGGGGTTTTTTGGCAAAAAAAAAATTAAATTCTTGGTGGATAAAGTAGAACGAATAATGGGAGTCAGAATAGAATGGAGGGCAAAGAGATGGAAATGAGGAGTCTCTGAGTATACCATTTTTATATTTTTGAGTTTTCAATGGAGTGAACATTTTACATAATCAAAAAAATTGAAACCAAAAGGGGAAAAAAGAAAGACATGAAATTGAGAATGAAATGAAACAAACAAATGTACATATGTCAAATTGTGAACATAATCACATAGGAAATAATTATTTCAAGGTATTTTATAATGCAACACTCTGACTTTACATTCTTACATTCTTAGTGCGATATATTCACTATACAAAGAACAGCCCTAATCCCAGCTTATAGAAAATAGAGGAAATATAAGAAAAAGCAAATGACAGGCCAAGTAATATATATACACAAAGAAAATAAAAGAAATAGAGAAAAATATTAACAATTGTTGAATCTAGCTGGTGAGCAAATGGGTGTTTGTTTAATTACTCCTTAAGTTTTATTTGCATTTTGGAAAAATCTTATAATAAACATTTAGGAAACATAAATAAATTAAATGGAATTATCTTCTGCTGACTTAGGCTCATTGTGATATGCAGTAGAAGTTGTTCACCACCGCTCTGTTGTCACAAACCTGAGAGACAGTGTGGCATCTCAAGTGCATCTGTTCTAGCATTGGAGAACTTGGAGCCCCACGTAGACTTCCTCTGCCATGCTGTAGTCCTCCATTCTGTTTCACTACCCAGAGAGAGAACATCTGGTGTATATATGCACTGCCATCCTTCAGTGGATTCCCATACCTTGCAGAACAAATCCCAACCCTGGAACTGACACAGAATCTGGTTCCCAGATGATACATCTCCTCCCTGTAATCGGACTTTGCCCACAGTGTGCCCTCTTATAAACAATGACTTCAGTCCCTTTTTCCCTAAAACACCCTGTTCCTTCCCACAGGTGTTTTATTTTTTTTTTAATTTTTTAAAAAATTTTATTTATATCTTTTAGAGAGAGAGAGTGAACAGTGGGGAGGGGTAGAGGGAGAGGAAGAGAGAATCTTAAGCAGACTCTGCCCTGAGCACAGAGCCCCACAAGGGGTTTGATCTCATGACCCTGAGATCATGACATGAGCCAAAACCAAGAATCAGATGCTTAACCGACTGCACCACCCAGGTGCCCCTGATTAAGTGTTTTAATCTGGCAAAAGTCCTATCTTATGCCCCCATGGATTCTCTCTCTACCACATTTAAAATTCATTGAGAATGTCTCTGCCTCGATTTTGTGTAGATAGCACTTCCATTTGCAATTCATAGGTCTATTTCTCTACCTCCTAAACCATAAACCCTCGGGGCGCCTCGGTGTCTCAGTCAGTTAAGCCTCTGCCCTTGGCTCAGGTCATGATCCCAAGGTCCTGGGATCAAGCCCCACATTGGGCACCCTGCTCAGCGGGAAGCCTGGTTCTCCCACTGCCCCTACCCCTGCTTGTGCTTTCTCTCTCTCTCTCAAATAAGTAAATAAAATCTTAAAAAAAAAAGACTTTGTATTCTTGGCACCTAGTATTGAGTATGTACATACATGTCCATTGCTTTAATCCTATTATATTCAATAAAGATTTACCCAGCAGGGTAGCAAACACCAGGTTAGCCATTGGCGACTGTCAACAATAATGAATGAATGAATGAGAAATGCCTTCAAACCTAGCTCAGAAAGGATTTGGAATCCTCATAACTATAATTATGACTACATAAAGAAAGCCCCGGGCTGCCCCACAGTGGTTTGTGAGCATACAATGCCTTGGTTTAACACACTCATGGTGGTCATATCCATAGTTCCCAACCACATGTGAGATTCATGACCAGATGACTCGAGTGTGGCGGTGCATGATGATCCATCAATGCACTTAGTCAAAATGACACACAAAGGTATCCAACGGAATGTTTGCTTCCCCAAAGAAAAGCTTTCCCTTTGCAACAATGTTGATTTGTATAGATACGATCCTACCTTCAAGAACACCAAAAATGAAGAATCTACCTATTATTTAACAAGAACAATTGACATTAAAAATGCATAAAAGTAACACTTTGAGGCCTTTTATTTTCCCCAATAATATCCCCTCTTCCCTTCAGTGTCTTGAACATAACTATTTTCATGATTCTTGCCAGGATATTTTAGAATTTTATTGCTACATTTTCCTTCACACGATTCCAATTCATCATATGCCACTGATTTCTTTGGATATTTCCACTGTATTCCAGAGTGAGGTCCTTTGTGGCAGGAGATCAGGGTTGGAAAGGTCCGATGCAAAACCATGCAACAAAGGATAACTGATAGTTTTCTATGATCATTTCAATTCAAAACAACTTTGGGAGGAAAAAGAAAGCATTTTAAAATGCTGATTTTTATAAAACATGATGCTGCTGAGAGATCTTAAAGCAAGGTGTGGCCACCACTACCCCCTCCCTGGAAACAATCGCAAGATAGTAGGAAAAATAAGATGATTCTAGGTAGATGATAGAAAGATGATAGATGATAGATAGATAGATAGATATAATAGATATAGATAAATGATTGATTAATGGTAGCTGCATAGATAGATGATAGATGTGATAGATATAGATCAATGATTGATTGATGATAGAAAGTTGGAAAATTGGTGGATGGATGGATAGCTGAAATAAGACAGGCCATGATAAGGACCTACTACAGGATCACAAGGCAAGCTATAGAAATACAGGGGAGAAAAGATTAACTGTACAAGAAGAAATCATGGAAGGCTTTTAAGATTATTTTTGTGATTCCCTGGATCCAATTTAGTAAGATCTATGTTGTAAAACTCTGTAAACATAAAGAAGACCACTGTGATTGAGAGGCTTGGTTGTGAAGTGCTTGGGAGAAATTGGGAATTTTGGAGCTACTCACAGGCCAAACCTCATTCCAGGCCACAGCCCTACTTTGACCATAGAATTGCCAAAACACCGCATAAAAACAGTCAACAGAAGATCAAATGTCATTCTCTAATTTGAAAATGACCAAGCAATTGTCAGAGCAATGAGTGAAAAAGAGGTTTTTTTGGTCTAGTTTGGTTTTACTTTGTTCTCCAACGATAGCGCCACCACCTAAAACCTCCAAAAAGGAAATGGGCCCAATTCCCAAAATAGGGACCCAACAAACTGCAGGATCCACCAGTGACACTAGGAATGCTATGTTCTCAAGCAAAGGGTTCCGTGAGGCTTTTTGTTTTGAGGTCAGGGCAGTTCATGTCATAATAACTCCCCACCTGTCCAGACCCACGCTTGAGCAGCCAGGCCTAGGCAGCGATCCCATCCATGTTGGGAAGATTTAGGGAAAACTGGAGCAGCACCAGTGAACAAATTTCATTGCTGGTATCATTCTTCATAAGTGATGCACAGGCAGGTAACAGCAGGACATGGAAGAGGAGTTCCAAATTCTGAGATCTGAAAGACAACTGAATATAGTTCTAGTCATCTAGTAGGGGAAAAGAATTTAAAAGTAAGGAGGATAATTTGGGCAGAAAAGCTGATTGAAGGTCCCAGTTCTACTAAGACAAGAATAAGCACTCCTTAGTTTCAAAAATAATTGTCCTTAATGAACTATTCTGAACAAAATAATAAAGGTTGCTAGGTGTTTTAATGCCTTTTTAGTTCCAGTTAATATTCCTTAATCCTTCCAGGGAAAGCATCACAAAACCAAATTCCAAATGAGGCACACTGAAATCCAGAGTTTAACGAGTGTGCCAAAGGATACCCAGCTGCCAAACACAGATCTAACTCCAAAGGTAATTCTTGCTCTTTCTCTTATGAAATTATGTGTGAATGCGTGTTCATGCATGTGTAGATATATGCATAAATGCATACACACCTGCATATGTGTGTCGATTAGTGTGCTAATATCTGAACATAAATCAAACTCCATATAAACAATTTTCAGGGATATATTACTAAATTGCTATAGAATAATTGTTATGAAAACAATTAGCCAACCCAACTTCCTGTGTTTGCCACTTAGCTGTGCTATCCTGGGAAAGTCATTTAAACTCTCTGTGCCTTAGTTTTATCATCTGTGAAATGAGGATAATATTAGTATTGATCTCACAGGATTTTATGATGAAATGAGTTTGTGTATCTGAAGTCCTTGGAACATTCCCTGGCACGTTGTAATTGCCATGTAATTATTAGCTTTTGCTATCCTTATTGATCTTATTGACGTGTTTTACCGAAACCTGGTTTTCTGTTTCCTTTCTTCTTGCCTTTGTATTGTTTAGTTGTTTTATTTGGTTTCCTGTTTTATTTTCCATAAGAAACTCCAGCAGGTTTTGTAAGCCAAATTTATCTGAAGGAACGACAGATTCAACTGCCTTCCAGAATAGAAGTCTCTCTCGTAGCTCCCAGAGTAGGACCTCTTCACAATTGACAGATACCCCAATTGTGTAATGCATTTGACACCGTGCTGCAGGCTTATGCTGCTGGGGGCTGTTTATCACTCACTGAAAAAGACCACCACCCAGGGAAGAGGAGGGTCTGTCCATGCAGTGTCCACGATGGCCATCCTTCTGGAACATGTGCCCAGCATATCTTTCCAAGGCCCCTGGCCAGACTCACAATTGACCCATGGTCATCACAGGCCCTTGAGTCGAGTTTGAACAATATAAATTCTCATTTGTATGATTCCAGAGTCCAGTCTATCAACTTTTACCTCAGGCTCATAAAACCTTGCCAAACCTATTTTCTACTCAATTAACTATTTACTGTTTTCAGTTTCCCAATAAACCAATGCATCTCAACAACCTCCTCTCAATATTTTCCACATGTGCATTCAGACTGTGGGGTCCCTGGCAATCTGAGAAGGATTTGCTGAAAACTCACAAAATTTATTTCAGCCTTACAACATTGGAATAAGTCTCAGCTAGTAAAAATACATATTCTAAGTGGAAGTTTTGTGACTTTCAGAATGAAATCCGTTATTACATGGAGCAACCAGATCCAGGTGCTTAGAAGGATGCCACAAAACGCCCAAACAATGCAAAAAAAAAAAAAAAAAGAAAAGGCAATTAACTCAGATAAATTGTCCGGTCTGTCTTGAAACTCAACCACCCTATCTCTTGCAGAAAGGCCAACTTGGTGTCCTCTGTATGCAATAAGCACAGGGAAGCCTTGGTACGTGTTGGAAATTCATTCTTAACTACAAACCCTCCCCCACACACAAAATATAAACACATAAAGGCATGTGCCTACACAATGCACTCACATACATGCACACAAACACACAGGTGCACACATGTGTATACATTCAGGTATGTACACACATGCACCCACATATACACATGTGTGTGTGTTCACCCAGACATGTATACACACATGCACACGCATGTGCACATACCATTAGGGACAGGGGAGTGGAACCTACGTGCTTTCCTGCTTTCCCGCAATGATTTTCCAGGGCAAGTTGCTTATACACAGTCCATTGTTTCTCCACCTCTTCTGCTCCCAACTCCTCTCTAGTAGTTCCAGAAAAATCTCAAGGAGAATTTTCACATCTGCCCTGGAGGCCAAAGCTATTAATAGATTGGATTACATAAAAATTTCCATTTTGTAACTAAAAATGATCTTACAACCAATTTCATACAGTTCAATCTAACGTGTTGCTTACTTTGATTTATTGAAATATAATGCACATATAGTAAAATACACAGCTCTCAAGTTTGCAGTTTGACGGGGTTTAACCAATGTGTAATCTGTGCAGCTAAGATACCAGTCATTATATAAAACTATTCCACCACCTCAAAAAATGTCTTCATTTATTTATTTATTTTAGAGAGGGGAGAAAAGGGGGAAAAGAATCTTACGCAGATTCCATGCAGAGTGCAGAGCCTGATGAGGGGCTCAATCCCACGACGCTGACATCATGACCTGAGCTGAAACCAAGAGTCAGACACTTAACTAACTGTGTCACCCAGGTGCCCTCAAACCAGTTTTTTATTCTCCCCTCAATGGGCATCTAGACTATTCACAGTTTGGGGCTAATATACAAAAAATACGTAGATAGATAGATGAAAACTTAAAAGCAGAGAGATAAAACCTGCTGTGAACATTCTTGAATGAACCTTGATGTAGACCTGTGGACATATGCTATCATTTTTCATGGGCAAATTCCTGGGTATGGAATTGCTGTCACATTTATAAGAAACTGCCTATTGACCAAAGCAGCGGTACTGGTTTTCTGAAGTGATCCTACATTCTCATTAGCAGTGTGTTCAAGCTGCCTTTGCTGTACATCCAGGCCTAAGCATTGTCAGTCTTTGTGATTAGTCATTCTAGTGGGTGAAAAGTGGTTATCTTGTTGCGTTTTGTTCATGCATAGTAATGTTGAACACTGCTCATGTACATATTGGGCATTTACATTTTTTCTGATATATTATTTAACTGAGATTCAGAAAACAGCTAATTGATTTCTGCACATGACTAAAACAGTAACATGCAAAATCAGGAGCAAAAGTGGGAGAATCACTATTTCTGCACATGAACTGAGGCTAATCAAAAGGAGGTCGGCAGAGCAAAAGATATAAATCAGGAAGGAGATGGGACACCAGCAATATAGGGATGTGGAACATTCCAAGTGTGTGTTAGATTCCATTCCTGAGTTCCAGTGGTTTTCTTGAATGTCTGTTCTGTTCCACTATAAGCTTCCTTTTCTTGCTTAAACAAACTCAAAATAGTTTCTGTTATATTCCATCAAAAGCAACTTAAATAGTCCCCAAATTGTTTGATTATTAATTTTTTAGCCTATTACAAGTATTCATCTCTTTTAGTTTCTCTGTGTATTGGAAGTTGCAGAAAGGATCTTTACCTGAGTATTTTACCTATCTTAATTTAACGTATCTTAATTAAAATAAATCAAAACTACATGCATGACAAACACAGCCTTCAGCAGCATTCCAATTATTTTCAAGGAAATATCCAATAATGTGTCTTTTGCAGATTTTTAGGGAAGAAATAGTTGGCCCAAACAGAAGTAGATTGAAAAAAATAAGTAGTTTGAAATTAATATTTTCAGACCATGAATTTTGTGTGTTTTGTTAATTTTTCTGTGTAATTAGTCATTTTAATGTGTAATGGGAGAGTGTTTTGCAATTTTTAATTTTTCTTTATTTTTTTAGTTTGTATTTCAATCATCTGCTAACAAAGATAATTTAATTTCTTCCTCCCTAATCTGTACACTTTTTTTTTCTTGTCTTACTGCATTAGCTAAGATTTCCAGTAGGAGGCTGCCAAGTAGTGGGGAGATGGGACATCTTTACCTTGTCTCCGAACTGAGGGAAAAAGCATCCAGTTTCCCACCATTAGGTAAATATTAGCTGAAGGATTTTTGTAAATGTTTTCTATCATGGTCAGGAAGTTTCCTTATATTTCTAGTTTTCTGAAAAATTTTTTCATGGAAGGGTGATGGATTTTTGTTGATTTTTTTTTCTGCATTTATTAACATGATCTTATGATTTTTCTTTTTTTGACCTATTGATGTAATGAATTAAAATAATTGATTTTCTGATGTTAACTAGCCTTGAATATCTGGAATATATTCTACTTGGTCATGGTATATATTTCTTTATACACATTGTTAGATTCAATATGGTGTTGAGGATTTTTACCTTTAGTTCATGACAGATACTGGCCTTTTCTGTAATCTCTTTGCCTAGTATTAGTATTACGGTAATGCTGGCCTCATAGGATAGGGTAGGAAGTGTTCCTTTCTCTTCTATTTTCTTTAAGGATTGTAGAGAATTGGTACCATTTCTTCCTTAGATGTCTGGTAGACTTCACCAATGAAAACATCTGAGCCTGGCCCTTTCTGTTTTGGATGGTTATTAATTTTTTACTCAATTTATTTAATAAATATTAAGATATTGGTAATTTGCTTTTTCTCTCTTTTTCTCTTGGTTACTTGGCTAGGGTTTTATCAATTCCATTGACTTTTTCAAGGAACCAGCTTTGGGTTGTGTTGATTTTCTCTCTGTTCCTATTTTCAATTTCATTGATTTTGCTCAGACATTTTTTTCTTCTTTTTACTTAGGACTTAATTTGCTCTTATTTTTCTAGTTTCCTAAAGTGTTAGCTTACCTTAGTTTTTTTTTTAGATTTTTTTTTCTTTCTAAGATATGCATTCAAAGCTGTACTTTCTCTTCAGTGCTACTTTCACTACATTCCACAATTTCTGATAGGTCATATTTTGTTTTCATTTAGTAAAAAATATTTTTTAATATCACTTGAGACTTCTTTGATGCATTTGTTACTTAGAAGTGTGATTTTTAATGTCCCCTTTTTAGGGTTTGCTATCTATATTTCTGTTATTAATTTCTAGTTTAATATAATTGAGGTCTGGGAGCACACTTTGTTTAATTTCTACTCTTTTAAATTTAAGTTGTATTTTATAGCCCAGAATGTGGTCTATAATGGTGACTATTCCATGTAAGCCTGAGAAGCATGTGTATTCAGCCACCATTGGATGAAGTACTCTATAAATGTCAATTAGATCCAATTGATTGATGATGCTGTTCAGTTCAGCTATGTTCTTTCTGATTTTCTATCTGTTGGATCTGTCAATTACTAATAGAGGAGTGTTGAAGTCTCCAACTAGGATAGTGGATTCATCTACTTCTCTATGCAGTTCCATTAGTTTTTGCCTTATGTATTTTGATACTCTGTCATTAAATAAGATTGTTATATCTCCTTGTAGAACTGGAGTCTTTATCATTATGAAATTCTTTATCTCTGACAATTTTCCCTGCTCTGAAAGCAGCTTTGACTGAAATTAATATACCTACTTTATCTTTCTTTTGATTAGCAATAGCATGGTATAGCTTTCCCTATCCCTTTATTTTTAATCTAAATCATTATGCTTAAAGCAGGTTTCTTATAGACAACATATAGGTAAATCTTTTATTTTTTTTTTATCATCTCTGACAGTCTCTGAAAATTTCTGTCTTTTATTTGATGTATTTAAATTATTGGCAATTAAAGTGATATAGCTATATTAATATCTACCACATATAGAACTGTTTTTTATTTATTGCCTTTGTTCTTTGGGGTGTGTGTGTGTGTGTGTGTGTGTGTATTCTCTTTTTCTACCTTCTCTGGCTTTATTTTAGTATTTATATGATTGCATTTTCTCTCCTGTCTTAGCCTATAAATTATACTACCTTTTAAATTTTTACAGCCAAGTCCACTTTCAAGTAACATTTTACCGCTGCACTGGTAGTGCAAATATATTATAATAGGGCATTCCCAATGCCTCGTCCCGCTTCTTAAAACATGGTTGTAATTCCCACCAACAGTGCATAAAGGTCCTTTTTTCCAACATTTGTTTCCTGTGTTTTGAATTTTAGCCATTCAGACAGGTATGAAGCAATATCTCATTGTGGTTGCAATTTGCATTTCCCTGATAGTGATATTGAGCATCTTTTCATGTGTCTGTTGGCTATCTATGTGTCTTCTTTGGGAAAATGTCTATTCAGATGCTCTGCCCATATTTTTTTTATTAATTATTATTTTTTTTATTATGTTATGTTAATCACCATACATTGCATCATTAGTTTTTTGATGTAGTGTTCCATGATTCATTGTTTGCATATAACACCCAGTGCTCCATGCAGAATGTGCCCTCTTTAATACCCATCACCAGGCTAACCCATTCCCCCACCCCCTCCCCTCTAGAATCTTCAGTTTGTTTTTCAGAGTCCGTCATCTCTCATGGTTCATCTCCCTCTCCGATTTCCCCCCATTCATTCCTCCCTCCTGTTTTCTTCTTCTCCTTCTTCTTCTTCTTCTTCTTCTTCTTCTTCTTCTTCTTCTTCTTTTTGTAACATATATTGTATTATTTGTTTCAGAGGTACATATCTGTGATTCAACAGCCTTGCACAATTCACACCACTCACCGTAGCACATACCTTCCCCAATGTCTATCACCCAGCCACCCCATCCCTCCCACCCCCACCACTCTAGCAACCCTCAGTTTGTTTCCTGAGATTAAGAATTCCTCAGATCAGTGAGGTCATATGATACATGTCTTTCTCTGATTGACTTATTTCGCTCAGCATAACACCCTCCAGTTCCATCCACGTCATTGCAAATGGCAAGAACTCATTCCTTTTGATGGCTGCATA
>NC_138380.1:89296314-89353665 GCF_054177405.1 Leptonychotes weddellii
CCACCCCCACCACTCTAGCAACCCTCAGTTTGTTTCCTGAGATTAAGAATTCCTCAGATCAGTGAGGTCATATGATACATGTCTTTCTCTGATTGACTTATTTCGCTCAGCATAACACCCTCCAGTTCCATCCACGTCATTGCAAATGGCAAGAACTCATTCCTTTTGATGGCTGCATAATATTCCATTGTATATATATATACCACATCTTCTTTATCCATTCATCTGTCGATGGGCATCTTGGCTCTTTCCACAGCTTGGCTATTGTGGACATTGCTGCTATAAACATCAAGGTGCATGTACCCCTTTGGATCCCTACATTTGTATCTTTGGGGTAAATACCCAGTAGTGCAATTGCTGGATCATAGGGTAGCTCTATTTTCAACTTTTTGAGGAATCTCCATACTGTTTTCCAGAGTGGCTGCACCAGCTTGCATTCCCACCAACAGTGTAGGAAGTTTCCCTTTTCTCCGCATCCCCGCCAACATCTGTCATTTCCTGACTTGTTAATTTTAGCCATTCTGACTGGTGTGAGGTGATATCTCATTGAGGTTTTGATTTGGATTTCCCTGATGCCGAGCGATGCTGAGCACAACCCAAAAGACTCCACCCCAACACTGCTAGAACTCATACAGGAATTCAGTAAAGTGGCAGGATATAAAATCAATGCACAGAAATCAGTGGCATTCCTATACACCAACAACAAGACAAAAGAAAGAGAAATTAAGGAGTCTGGGTGTATTTCAAAATGATCGTTTCCCCATGGCCCTGCAGGAAGCTCCACAGCATCTCTATCACTTTGAGAACCTGGTAGAAATTCTTGAGATTATCTCATGAAAGTGGGAGGTGGGGGACATAAGACTGGGCCTCTGTGGAGGTTTTTTTTTAAACTCTCAACCATTTTGATCCTCCAGCAATCTGTGAATTGCAGGTTAAAGTGTTCTCATAGATTCTCACTTTAGGCGGAGACTCTGCTCTTAGCCTTCTCCTGTGCTGTGATCTTCCATATCTTCCTGTCTGTCTTTCCAATTTGGGGGGCAGCAATTTCCCCTGTGGCCTCAATTATCTGACGGATCTAAAATGAGTTGTTAATTTTCAGTTTGTTGAGGTTTTACTTCTTTTTTTTTTCTTTTTTCTTGTGAGGATAGGAGGGGTGAATTCTAAGCACCTTCCATGTAGAACTAGGACCTTCTAATTAAATGCCTACATCTAGTAAGACCCAGAAATGTTTTCCTGAGTTAGCATTTCTGATCATCTTTGCAGTAAGTTGACTGTGGTCTGAGGTAAGATCATTGCACCAGCCTCAAAACCAGATCTACTGCTTCCTAACCCAGTCCTAGTCCTTCTGTTCATTTACTCAGTTTTCCTGGATATGTAGAATTAAGTCTTTGAAACTGACCATTATGCTGAGATGTTGGGTCAAATGAAAGTGCCGGTGGAACAAATATTCTATTTCTGATCCATCAGCATGTATCATTGGAATGCTATTATGTGCAAGACAGACCCACATAGGATCTGGTGAGATGTCCAATACTGTAAAGTTAGAATGATGCCTGCAACCTATCAGGATGAAGCAAAGGATTTCTCTTAAGGAATTGTGTTCACAGAGTTAAGGTGGGCCATTGGTCAATAAACCAGTAAAATAGTGATTTCCCGATTCTACAAATCTCAAATCAGTGCTCATTACAAATGCTTAGTTTTCCAAAGGTGAGAGCCGTGTCTCTCACAGTCACCCTTCTATCCCCTGTACATAGTATCAGGCTGGCATGGAACAGCTGGTCATAGCTATTTGTGAATTAAACAAGTAAAAGAATAAATTGCAACTTTTTTATCCAACCAGAATCCTATAAAGAGCCTGATGGCACAGCCTTAGAATTGCAGAAATTACAAGAGTGTCAGCATATGTGTTTCTGCAGCAACTTCATTGGGAAGGGGACATTTGGGGGCAGGGAGTGAATGGCATAATAAATTTCAGTGGATGAGCTTTGTGAGTCCGTGACCCCCAGAAATTTTGTGAAAATATTTTGCATGGACATGTGTTTGTGCGAGAAGAGCCATGACTCTCATTAACAGCTGAGACAAGAATATAACAGTATAAAGAACAGGTAAATGCTGAGAATTCATCCTCCACCTGCAAAAGTCCCCTTCTTCCAGTGAGTGGGAAACAGATATTAGACAGTGTATATAGAGACAAAAGAGACAGACAGAGAGACCTGCACAGATCTAGTGCTGAGCACCAGGGAACCCCACCCACCATGGTCACAATGGCTCTTGGAAAGGAGGGAGAATAGACCCAATAATTAGGAGAGGAACTATTTTTTTTTCTTTTAGGTTTAAGGCTGTTTGAGATATATCACTAGTATCCATTTATATAACAGATGATCCTTCCATTTTTATTGTGACACAAAGTATCTACTTAATGTATTAAATTTCATCAGCTAATGAGTAATAATTGTCATTAAACAGCTACATCACAGAAATAACAGAGAGAAAATTCAAAGTCTGTAATATTTTCATTTTCATCATAGCTGACTTAGGTATTCTTCTGTGGACGTCAACTCTGACATTTTAAGTAACATTTCACGGAGGCTGATTTCTCCCTGCTATCCTGCTCCCCCACCCCCACCCCCCAATTGCTCACATGGCCTCTTCCTTTACCTTCGCCCTCTGGGGCAAAAAAAAAAGGCCAACATGTCTTGACTCTGTTCACCCAGAAAAGGGTAAGACTGCAAAGAGAATCATATATAATAGACGTTCAGCATACAACTCGAGACACTAGGAGAGAAGATATTTTTGCAAAGTTAGAACTAAGGAGGTGGGAAGCCATCATGCCAGGGAAGGTCAGCAGCATCCTTAGCTATGGCAGCCAAATATCGCCTCACAAATTGGATCATTTACCTCCCCGAACTGTGGCAAGGGTTGCTCATCTGCACTTGTCAGACCTTGAAATGCCTCAGCTGATCAGGTGCCTTAAAACTGAAAGATTCTGTTAATTAGTGCTAATTGATTTCACCTGACATGACTTTACATTTAACCATCCACAGGATGCCCTGCCTCATGACAGGTGAGGAATGCTTTGTATATTTGATAGATAGGAAAAATAAAAGGCCCTGGGTTAAATAGGGAGAAAAACACATAATTTTAGCAGAGAAAGCCAGCGTCTGTGGATTTTTTTGTATATCTCTCTGATTCTCTAAAGTTCACAATCTTTTGTTGGGACAATTTGTCTACGCATGGCGCTGAGAATTACCAGGTGAAGCCAGGGTTCATTCCTAGAAAGGGTGGGAAACCACAAAGTTTGTCAGGAAGCTTTGATTATTAGACAATACTGTTAACTGGGAGATTAAGATGCATATGCTATGCATATCATATATTATTAGGCATTATATATATTTTACTCAGAACATAAGATTTTTAAATTAACAGCTCAAAACATGTTATAAAACTCCTGCTCATCACAATCCTGCCCCCCCATAAATGATTAAAAACGTAAGTACCAAAGTCTATTTATCTTATTCTACTTTTCTCATTCATTCACAGAAGTTTTGCCCAGCAAGACATTCCAGGTGAACAGAATGCACTTTGCACATTCAGCAAGCATATTCCTCTAGCATGACAGGAAGTACTTGAGGAGACCTTATATGGGAATAGCAATTGAATAGACATGAATAGATGTTCTAGGGAAAATTAGTGTGGAGACAAGTTCCCATGCCTACATTTCAAGAAACTCAAAGCTCTTTACGGATCTAACAACTTGTCCAAAAAAAAAAACCCAGCCAGAACTCATTTCTTTCCTCTGTCCTGTTATGTTGCTGGTGGTGTCTCAGACATAGGTAGGATATGGCTATACATCCATGGAGTCTTGTGTCTTCACCTTAGTGATTTGGGGTTACATTGCTTTGCAGAAGCATCTTAAGGTAGCTTTGGGAAATTTTTTTTCGTTTTTTGTAAGGACCAATTACACAAATAATTGCAGACTACATTCTCTTGGAAGTATTCTAAGAAGCATAAATGGACATGTCTTCCCAGAAGGCAATTAACAGCAAATATCAAGATTCTATATATATGTAGTCTCTTTACATGTATCCATCTATTTCCTTCAGTGGGTATAACTTACCCACTGAAATATACAGTATATAACATATATATATAATTATTTCATATTACACATGAAATATATAACATATATATATTATATATACACATACATATGTGTGTATGTGATGTGTGTACCTTTTGACCTAGTGAAGCCATTCCTAGGAAATTCTCCTATAGTGACAATTGAACAAACATGAATAGATAGGTATAGAAAAAAAGTATACTGAGACTATGTTGCAATCATGAATAAATGGAACTGCTCTCCATGAATGGAAATAAGATATGGAAATAAATAAATCACAGTGTGTCCATCCAAAAGAAAAGTCTTCATCCATCAGTGATGATGATGCAGACTTATTTATCCATATAAACAGGTATCAAGAAGATTTAGCTGAGAGCAAAAAAAATCATCGTGTGTAATAATATAGTGTTATATATGTTGAGAGAAAATAGCTGAAAAGAACTTTATTAAAATGTCCATCTCCAATGGAGATTGTTTTAATTTTCTTGTAATATTTAATGCTTTTAAATTGTATTTATAATCATAAGTAAGACAATAAATGTTTTCTTTATGATTTTATTTATTTATCTATTTATTTATTTGAGAGAGAGAACAAGTGGAGGGGCAGTGGGAGAAGGACAAGCAGACTCCCCACTGAGCACAGAGCCTGACACGTGACTCAATCTCACCACCCTGAGATTATGACCTAAACTGAAATCAAGCATCAGACACTCAGCCAACTAAGCCACCCAGACACCCCAACTATTTTTTTCTTTTTCTTTTTTTTTTTTTGATGTCTGATCTTATTTATTTGTCACTCTTAGAAAATCTCCATTTTGACTGGACTCAGACTTCGAGGTAGAAGCTCTCAGAGAGGACAGCCTCTGTCTCTTGGTGATCTGTCCCTGGCGTTTTTCTTTGGCCTCCTTCATTCTCCTGGCCAAAAGTTTAGCATATTCTGCAGCCTCTTCCTTATTTTTCTTGGTGTGCTCTTTCTTCAGAGCAACACACTGATGTTTGTGTTAGAGGACAGGTGGAGAAACAAGACACTGAATCTTGGGCATTTTGGTTCTAGGTTTCTTACTTTCTTTGTTTAGAGGCTTTCTTAGAGCATAGTGGTCGACATCATCTTCTTTAGAGAGATGGAAAAGTTTGCAGATTCTGCTAGCTTGGTTGGGCCCCAAGCAATGAGGCACAGTAATATCAGTGAGTCCAGGACTATCTTTCTCCCCTTTCTTTAACAATGACCAAGTTAAGACCATTGAGATTAGCATCCTCAATGCAACCCCAAACTGATTTGTGCTTTCTTTCTTCAGTCCTCCTTGGTCTGTAACAGGAATGCCCCTTACTCAGCAGCAGGCAGACATGGCCATGGGTCAAGACACCCTGCTTTAAGGGGAAGCCTTGTTTTTCATTGCCACCACTGATTCAGACCACATAACCCTTCCATTCTTCACCCAGAGTAGCAGCAACAACTTCCGTGGCCATACACTTCTCATAAAAGGTACTAAGTTTGCATGCATCATCCAGTTCAATGAGCTTCTGGAAAACAGTAGCTGGGAAAGAGATGTTCAGCTTCATCCTAAAGCAGATTACCGCCTCCAAGTCACCACAAAAAAGAGCATCTATTTTCATTTTACAGAGAAAACCCCAGATATAGGACACATTTGAAATAGCAAAATAATGGGAAATAAGGAGGCAACAGGAGATTCGAACTGCTACCCCCACCCGGACACTGTCAGTCTAACAGCCTGCAGGAAGCAAAGGCCCTTCCTTGGCCCGGGCAAACAGGAGTTCTCACAGCTCCTTGCTGGATGCTCACTCCAGAGCTGTTTACTGGGCAAACATTTCTTTTGAGGTTTGCAGCGTAGCAACCACTCTGCTCAATGATTGTTCCTTTACATTTCCACTGTGTCCAATGACTCCCATTCAAACACCTGGGCAGTGCTCCACTGTTTCCATGTAGAAAGTTAAACCTGTTGAAAGAAATGATGGATTACGATAAAGAACCTTCCAGCTAAGACAGCAGAGTAGGCACCAGTCTGATTTCCACTCTGTCAGATAACTATTGAGATAATAGAATAATAAACACAGAGAAAATCTTCATAGGGAAGTGAGACAAGCTCTGTGAGGAAACAAGACATTTCTGCTGCATATGGTGCAGATGGGGAAAAAGCAAAGAAAGGAGAAAACAGCTTCCTGGGAAGGAAACAAAGGAGATGTGGCAGGAGCCCAATTATCCCCCTGTTTAGGAGAGGCCAGAACTAGAAGTGAGGGTCCTGGGAGCACATGTGGACCCAGGAATAATTAAGAAAACCCTCAGCCTGGGGGCCCACATGTCATCCCAATGATTCTGTCCCTACCTAACTGTGGAACCATACCCAAGACACAGAGGAAATTCACAGAAATAAAGATTCTAAGCTGAAATTAAATTTACAGCAAATTTAAATTTTTCCCAATCAAAAGATAATCTGGACAGAATCCATCTGAGTCCTTGTCTGAGGTGCACAGAAGTTCTTATCTAGAACTAGACATAAAAAAAAAAAAGCATCAGCTAAGAAATAAGGGGCAATGGAGACAGAGACCTCTATAGATTTTCTCTGAAGGAAATGAGAGGAAATGTGATGAACACTAAATCACATCCCCCACATCATTCAAGGGCCTGTGGTATGCATGACACTATGTAAGACAGGAAGATGGAACAATCCAAAGTCAATGATCAACTGGAAACAAAAAGTTATAGTTGCTGAATTTAAAATTGCAGTGGGGGCAAGGAATTTGTGATGGGATACTCAGAAGCTGAATTAAGAAAATAGAATATAGGGGCGCCTGGGTGGCTCAGTCATTAAGCGTCTGCCTTCAGCTCAGGTCGTGATCCCAGGGTCCTGGGATCGAGCCCCGCATCGGGCTTCCTGCTCGGCGGGGAGTCTGCTTCTCCCTCTCCCACTCCCCCTGCTTGTGTTCCCTCTCTCGCTGTGTCTCTCTCTGTCAAATAAATAAATAAAATCTTAAAAAAAAAAAAGAAAATAGAATATAAGTGTAAGATATTATCTCAAAGTTTAAGAATAGTTCTAAAAAAATTAATTTATTAAAGTAAACATATAAATATATAAAATGAACAGAAATAAACAGAGCCAGAAAGCCATCCTCAATAGGGAACCAAAATGTAGAGAAAAAGAAAACAAACAAATAATAATCAAAGAAATGAGTGTCACTCCCCTGATCCAAAGCCCTGGCCCAGCCCTCAGGCCACACATTGAGCAGTTCCATTCCTGTCTGACTCATCTCCCTCCCTCACCCATGGGTCCTGGCTGTAAGGGCACTTCCGTTTCTGGAGTTGCCTGAGCACCCTCTCTCCTGGGGAACTCTGTTTGTGTCCAAACACTCAGCTGACCCACTGTCTCACTTCCCCCCTTGTTTCCCTTAAACATTAGAAACAAAACCTCTTCAAAAGAAAAAAGAAAAAGATGAGCCTCTTAGGAAAAAGCTTAACAGGAGAAATACATCTGCACGTAAATTCTAATGGCCAATAAATACTCTTAAAATGTTCAACCTCGGGCGCCTGGGTGGCTCAGTTGGTTAAGCGACTGCCTTCGGCTCAGGTCATGATCCTGGAGTCCCTGGATCGAGTCCCGCATCAGACTTCCTGCTCGGCAGGGAGTCTGCTTCGTCCTCTGGCCCTATCCCCTCTCAGGTGTTCTCTCTCTCTCATTCTCTCTCTCTCAAATAAATAAATAAAATCTTAAAAAAAAAATGTTCAACCTCTACTTGTAATAGTTACACTGTTCTCCCATGTTCTTTTTCCCTACATAAGTAGAAATTTTTATAACAACTGAAATAACAATTAGGTGGAATAGCAGTATTGTGGAGCACAAGGGAAGTGGTGCACCATGTTCCTTCTGTAAAAGTAGAGCTTTGGACAAACCACCTGGAGGACAGTTAAGCAGCATGAGAAGACAACCTCAAAAAACCACACGTGTTCTGATTAAGGGGCTTCATTTCTAGCAATTTGTCCTAAGGAATCAATCACAGATGTTTAAAAAGATGCATGTGCAGTGCTGCTCTTTGCAGCATAATTTATGAGTGAAAAATTGGAAACAATCTAAATGGCTGTCAATAAGAAATTGGTTTTTAAAATATGGAACATATAAACGATGATGAAATTCAAAAGAATGATTAGCAGTCATGTGCAAGAATACCAAATGAAATGGAGAACGATCAGCGAGAGAAATAGGCTCAAAATAACGTATAGTGTGACCTAGGTTTGATTAAAATATGTGCAAATATAATGCTAACTATTTACACGTATGAAATATGTGCAAGGGAAAGGGTTGAAATTAAATATAACAGTATGTTATTGGAGACTCTCTAAGTCGACTTTGAAAAATAAGAGCGGAGTGTAAGAACTTTCCCTGCCAGATGTTAAGATATATTACAAAGTCTTGGTAAAAGACACATATTTATTGGCCCTGAAGAACAGTCTGCAGGAGGAAGCTCACCTCTCCTTGCTAGATGAGATGTTGCCTGATTCATGAATTGCTGAACAAAGCCAACTCAAGCCTCATAAAAGAACATAAAAGAAAAAAAGAAATGTAAGACAATGGAATCAGGTGGAGATGCCAGAGATTGACTGATCTGTACACAAAAAAATAACCGTTGATAAAGATGCCACCAGAATTCAACAGAAAAAGTACGGGTGGTTTAATACCATGATGAGAAAATTGGTTCATTGAACGAAAAAAAATAAAAATGGTTTTCTACCTAATGTCATGTATAAAAGTGGAGTCTGTCTTTATTAACGACTTAAACGTAAATTTTTTTAAGTTAATAGGGGATATTGTAAGAGAACATTTTTTTGGCAGAGGAAGAAGATTTATGAGGAAACCTTCAGGCATATACACCCTAACAAAGAAAACAGTGAATTTAATGATAAAATTTAATGAGATCATTTCACTTTTAACAGTTTTCTTTGAGGCATAATTGATAGAAAGAATCACACGTATTTAATGTGTATGGTTGATAAGCTTGGACACCCGCAAATGCCTGTGATACCATATCCTGTTGCCACCATCAAGAGTTTCCTAGTCCCTTTGGTTTTGTTATTCTTTTGCGATAAGAACACTTCACAGGAGATATACCTCCTTAGTGAATTCTGAAGTGCCCAGTACTGTAGTGTTAATTACAGACCCTCCACTGTACAGCAAATCTCTAACACTTACTCATCTAGCACAATTAAAACTCCATCGCCATTCAATAAAGTTTATTAAATAATGCCAAAGTGGGAGAAGATATTTGTCATGCCCAAATGGAAGGGATTCATCTCTAAAATAGCCAATAAGATCTTGCAAATCATAAAGAAAACAACTAATTTTAAAAAGGGTAAAGGTTATAAAGATAACTCACAGACAAGTAAACCTAAAAGTCTGTAAAAATATGAAAAGATGCTCAAATCTAATAGTAATCGGAGAAATACAAGTTAGAGGAGAAATAACACATCACTATATACAAATGAGATCTAGAAAACTTAGGAAGCTGGAAAATGCTGGAATGGATGTGTAGAGAAGCAAACATGCCCTACCATGAGAATGTAGATTGGGAAGACATTCCAGAAACCATTCTGGTTGGCAGCAATGTGTCAAATATTTTTATATTTGTAACATAAGTTACAAAATTTTGACTGCTGAGTATGGTACCTAAAGATATTCTCACACAAATGGATAAGAGTTTTTTATGTAAACAAAGCTAGGGAGGGGTTTTACCAAGTTGCCAAGTAGAGTCATAAAATTATACAAAATGTTTTAAGGTAAAATTAAGGGAGAAATATTCAGGCAAAGACTTTCGAGAAAAGTGCAACCAAAGCAATATTCATAAGACAAAAGAGAATTGAAGGCAAATGCATTTCTAGATATAAAGTGTCAATACATAATGATAAAAGTTCACAGAAGGGCTAGATAAACCATTGCAAACACTTGTGCATCAAATATACAAAAAAAATTACAGAACTACAAGGAAGAATTAACAAATTAATACATCTCCTTTAGTACTTTATAAGTCAAAGAATCATACAAACAAATAAAGCAGGAAGGCTATAGATCAGAACATTAACTAGTTTGATCTGGTGGACACATTTAGAACACTGCACCCAGCAGTGAAAGGATAGACATTACTTTCAGGCACACCTGCAATATTTACCAAAACTGTGACCAACCACCAGGATATAAACCAAGCCTTGATAAAATAACTCCAAGGAAAATAGAAGGAAAAATGATGAAAATGAGAGGCAAAATGAATAATATACAATAGATTTGAGTAGATAAACTATATTGTGTATTTAATACAGAACATATACAGAATATAATATATAGTAGTATCAAACATACAGTTATATATTATAAAGTGTAGGTTTCATAACATATATTTTATACATTGTTATAGAGTATCTAATATTACAGCATACATTTGAAATGAGTATAGAGTTCTAGCAGCAATGATTAAGCGAAAGACATCAACACAAATTTAGAAAAAAATTATAAATTCAAGGATAAGAGGGTATTGCTGTGAAGAAAGAGAGAACACAGCAGATCTGATTTTCTCAATCCTTGCTTCTCTCTGAGGACACATGGAGCCCTGGCACCACCCCTGGGTCAAACTCTGAGATCTTAATCCCTGGAATATTTAGGCAGTCTGTGATTAGGATGCTGTTCTGTATGCCCAAGGCAGTGGATCAGGATATCTCAGGCTGGCAGCATCATTTAAAGTAATAATGAAAAATCACCCAGTGCACCTGGTTTGGGATCAGCACCATGACTGATTGTACAGCTACTTTAAGACTTTATAAGAACTCTGGACCCCAAGACCCAAGTGGGCTTCCTTGGGTGATAGCACATCTCACATCTGTCTCTGTGGCTTGCAGCTGGAAAAAAAAAGCACAACCATACCACCCCCTCAGGGAGGGACTGCTTAGAATCCTGTGCCTGACCTTCTAGTCTTCGCTTTACAAGTATGTTCTTTCTGCTATACTATATCCTGTGCTGCAATAAATCTTATTTGTGAGGAAAACTTTATGTGGAGGAGTGTGAGTCCCTCTAGTGAATCACTGAACTAGTGGATGGTCTAGGGCCCCCAAAATAATTTTAAACAACTTTACATCAATGTGAAAACTTGGAAGAAATAGACTCTTAGACAATACAGCTTAGAAAAACTGACTCAAAAAAAAATAGAAAACCAGAAGTCCTGTAACAAAGATTTTGAATCTGTAACTATTCCAAAAAATAAAACACTAATCCAGATGATTTTATAAGTGATTTTACCAAAGCTTCAAAGAAAAGATAAATTCAGAGACTAGAAAAGTGGTAACATCCCAAATTATTTTATTAAGTGTATGAAACAAAGCATATGGTTATGGGGCCCGGCAGACATAGTTTTAGTTCCCCAGTCTACCAGGTGATAGGTTTTTAACTCTGGAAAATTTACCTAACTGTAATAGTTTTCTCATCATCCGCTCAACAAATATTTATTTGGCACCTACTATGTGCCGAGAATATGTCTGTGTAGTAGAGATACAAGAGGGAACACAATAGGCAAAAGCACTTTTGTTCGCGGAACCGGTGAAAGAATATTCTGACAGGTAGAGAGTAAGCATTCAGGCAAGGGCCACGTGCACACAAGGCCAGGGAGGGAAGCAGGGCAGAGATGGCCACAGCCTCCGATAGGAGAGACCAGAGAGTTAGAAGGTATGGTTGGGCAGGTTACAGGGGCCCAGGTTGCATTGGATCTTGTTTGGCAGGAGTGACAAAAATGAGACAATGACTCCAAGATTCTTAATATGAATAAATGGAGTTGTTTTAAATAATGGGGAGCAGCTTAGGGAAGAGTGCTTCTTTTCTTTCTATGTAAATGTTTAGGAATGGAGACTAAAGTAATAACAGGTAGGAAATCACAATAAAAGTGGCTTCAAGAAGACCAGCCTTCAATTGTTTAAATAAAGGAAATTTAAAGATTTTCTTCAAGTTGGTACAGAAAGCCATCAGTCAATCATGGTAAATAATATTCGAGTGTAGGTAGAAAGGCATTTTAATGTTTTTCTGATCAAACCTCTGTATCTTGTAAGAGTCAGTGGGAGAAAAATGATTCTGGGTTATTGGGAATCTTTGGAGGGACATCAGGTGGGAATAGGATTGACAGGAAGGATGGAAATCGAGGATCACAAAAGGATGGAAATCAAGGTAGCTTCAGGAGTCCTGAAAGTAGAAATTTAATAAAAATGCTGGTGGCAATAACAATAGTAACCTAGCTTCGTCTGTTTAGAGGATGCCACATATAGGCATTGTGCATGGACTAAGTCATTAATTCTCACAACAAATAACTATGAGATGCTTGTTATTATCCCATTTCAAGGTGACAAAACTGTGACATGAGACATCCCTTACCAAAACTTTATGAGCTTGTACGTGGCAGTAAGCCTCACTTGAAAGCCCCTGTTACCCACAGTGACTCAATTCCTTTCAATAGCACCAGCCAAAGGATTGATTGGCTCTAACCAATTTCTCCATTCCACCACTGCCTTCAAGACAATACCAGGGGGATCCCAGAACCTGGGGTCCTGGGAGTCTACCCTGCTTTCATGCCTACTTTATGAGGGTACACCAAAACTCATACTTAAATGATTATCTGGCCCAATTAACTCCCTTGTGTTGAAAAACTTATGAATATGTTCAAGGTAATAGATTCGTTCTTCACTGAAGACATTTGACTTCACACACACACACACACACACACACACACACACACACAGCACACCTATCGGGCCATGCCTAGAATTTACCAGTGACAGATAAAACAAAGAGTTAAGGAAGAGCAACCGGGATTCTCTGGGTGCCTTGTCTACCAAGCACTGGGCATTGTATTTCACAAAGACATCTTCATTCCATCCTCAAAAACACCCGGCGATGTAGGTATGATTAACTCCATTTTATAGCTGAGGACATCCTATTTAAGGAGGCAAGGAAGCTGTCCACTGGATACAGCCAGTCAGCGGTCCCAGTGTGATTTCCACCTGGTGCTCTCAGCTTCCAGAGCTCAGGCTTCTGTTGCCCAGGTACAACCGTGTGCGCACCTGTCAGCAGTCATAAAAATTTACTGCCACACGCTGTTGGTGGGACAGCTGGGTCATCTTCTGCAAAAGGGCTGAAGCTCCTATCCTAATTTACCATTTTAATTTCTTCTACATAGAGAGAGGCTGGGGAAGTCATTGCAAAGCCAATGTGCTTAACCCAGATGGTCCTTGTAAAACTCAGCAGAAGTGCAAAGAGCAAGGAAATTCGAGGCAACTAGTTATACTGCACAAATACAATTCAATTCTCCTTGAAGTAACTAGTGTAACTCCTTTCCTCCAACTTCCTGTTTTTTGTTTTTTATGCTTGGAGCCCAACATTTGCTCCATTGCTCAAACTTTGATGATTTCTGAGACTTCTCAGCTGTATTTTATCTGCCAGTTCTATTTGTGGCTCTGCTTTTAGATTACAGGTTGTTGACACAGACACAAGCTCCTAACCAAAATTCAAGCCCCAAATATGCATATGCAATGGTTTCCGTATCAAAGATCCCACGGAGGTAAAGAGGAGTTGCAATCAAGGACCAAATTCCCAGGGTAAATCCAGCTGAGAGGGATGAAGAGGGTAGGACAGTGAAGGTTACAGTGAAGGAAGTGTCTGAGTGGATTCCACATGGCCAGCCATGAAAACAAAATAAGCCAAAGCAGGCCATCTGTACTTGAGAGAATGATACTGACTTCAAGCCGCGAGAGGGGGAAAAAAATGGCAATAAAATGTTGAAAACTGTACAAGTAAACATTCAAATTGAGCCTATAAACCAAGCTGCAGTAGGTCTAAAGTGCATCTTTTTCTCTCTTCTCAATTTCACTCCCCCTCTGGCCTTCCAGTTGGGCTTTTTGAATTTAACCATAATTAGATATTTTCACCACATTTTTTCTGTAATCTAATTTTTCCACAGTTCTTTGGAGCTCCTAAAATAATGTTTCAGTATGCAATCTAAAGAGAAAACTATGTACATACAGCCTCTCCCCACAAGCTGATAAAGGCTCTACAAGGCAGTGTACAATGTGTTTGGCTCAGACCCCAGGCAGTACGCTGGGGAAGAGGGACCCTCTGCATGAGCACGGTGCGGGAGTCCCGGGGTATGGAGCCCCCTGGAGTGTCCGTGTGAGGGATGCTGGGCCACGGGTTGCCTCCACCCCCTCTGCACCTCTTCCGTGGGCCTTATCTACCACTAACTTGCCTACTGTCAGCAGATCAGCCAACTCAGGACTCTCCACAAACACACTTTGATCCCCCAATATTACAAATACACTAACTCACTCCAATTCTGTGAGGGAGAAAAATAAACTGCTTCCCCCAAAATGCAGGGCTGTGCCTTCCCCTCAGCTGAAGTTATTGAAATTATTTGTTCTCATTTTCCAATCATTCCTTCAAACACCTGCTGCCTCTCCTCTGGCCCCTCTCCCTGCAATCCTCCTGATGCCTCTGGTTCCTCCAGAACATTCTCCCAGCTTAGTCCCCAGTTTCTTGGGAGTTCTGATCATTGTTCCCATCCTAAAGGTACTAGGTCATCAGCCCCCTTCAAATAAGGAGAATATCTAGAATATCTACCTAATGAACATACAATGAAAGCCACATATGTAGTTTCTAATTTTCTGGTAGCCACATTTAATAAAATAAAAGGAATAAGGAGAAATTCATTGGAATAATAGATTTTATTGAATCCAATATATTCGAACATCATCATTTCCATGTGTGATGGAAATTTCCACACTTCAAGTGTTTGAAAACAACACATGGCCAGTGGCTACTGGTGGAGAGGGAGACCTACACCCTGCTGAGCTCTTGCTGTGTGGAAGGACTTCACGTATATTCTCACAAGGGGGTGACCGTCTTCACTACAGGGTGAGAAACCTGGAGTCAGAGAAGTCATGAGCCCTGCCCAGTGTCACACACCTTATAAACTGAAGAGTTGGAATTTGAACTCAGTTCTATCTGATTGCCAAGGGCAGGCTCCTTCCACATCACCGTGAATCTCTCGGATTCCAAAACAGGCAGACTCAACAACCTAGTTCTGCAGCCAGCTACACTGAACATGCAACAGTCGTCGAGAACTTCTTCTCTCCAAGCAAATTATGCACCGATCACCTCTTCCAGTCTCTGTGTTCTTGATACAGAGAGAAGAGAGGGAGAGGGAGAGAAGGAGGCAGGGAGAGCTTAATGTCTATAGACTTCTACTATCCAAAAGCACAAGGAAGCATTCTCTGAGCACCTTGACAGGTTTGCTCTTTCACACTGACACCCCCACGTGGCCTGAAGTTTCTTAGTATCCTTAACCCCTGTGTCACATGACTTCCTTTTCTACCACCTATTGGAACGCATTTGGAGGTCTCGGATCATCTTTCTATACCACCTCCCTGGTCATTTCTCAGCATTCAGTCTCAGGGATCTCCTTTCCTCTTGAGAATAAGTCTCAACAAGAGCCCAGTGCCTTGCAAATAAATTATGCTCTGTAAATATTTTTCATGAATTATTATTCGCACGAAGTTCTTAGTATTTCTCTGAAAGATATTTATTATGCTTCTATCAATCTGCTTTAGCTGAAACTAAACCAATTATAGATACATCAGAAGAGGATTTCTGGGGTTTTTTTTTAACAATATGTTCCGACATTCCCCTACATTTTGTGGGAAATATGCATTAACCTGCTTTGGTCTCTAAATATCTTCATTTAAAGACCTCACTGGGGGTTTGTCTAAATAAATGGCATAATCAAGTCTCATTTTAAATATGGCTATTTCAACTATGGTTATAAGACATACTAAATGGATGTTAGTTAAAAATAAAAAAGGAAAACACAATTATTAAGTTCCTAGAGCACAATAATTTTTCTTAAAATAGTTTCCCATATATTGATACTTTGAATCAAACCAAAGGCCAGCACTGCTCCAAATCCCGGCTTTCATGTGGCCTATGGTTTTGCCTCATCTGCTTCTCTAATCCTCTCTCACAACTTCTATCTGGAGCCTTCTCCTATTTCTTGGTCATTTCTTTCCTTCCCAGAGACCTTCTGATATGCATGGTTTTCTGGAGGAATCCTAAGGGCCAGCAGGCCTCCCCTCAGCCTTGATGTGCTTTCCCTTTGTTTACCGAGTGTATTCCCGTCTGTTCCCAGTGCCTTACCAAGTGCCTGGCATGTAGTTGGTGCTCAGTATCAGCTCTGGAACGAATCAACAAATAAATGGATCAATGATGGACTGACTGAGTGGACACTAGTCTTAAGAGATACTCAACAATAGGGCGCCTGGGTGGCTCAGTTGATTAAGCGACTGCCTTCGGCTCAAGTCATGATCCCAGGGTCCTGGGATCGAGTCCCACATCGGGTTCCCTGCTCAGCAGGGAGTCTGCTTCTCCCTCTGACCCTCCCCCCTCTCATGCTCTCTCTCTCTCATTCTCGCTCTCAAATAAATAAATAAAATTAAAAAAAAAAAGAGAGATACTCAACAATAGACTTCTGTGACCTGGGGACTGTCCCAACCACACCATCTTAGGACAATGCACGTCGGTACATTGAAGAAACAGAATAGGTTTCTTCCCAGGTCAGTATGACCACAACCAGTAAGCTGTCGGGACCAAGACATACAGGATGCGGCAGTGTCTCAAACATAGCTGGGGCGAACCAGTGGACGTCTGGGATGTTACATTCATAGGGAGTCCAAGCCACCCTCCACACTGCTGTTAAACACAGAGATAAATCATGGCTGTTCCCTCCTCAAAAGTCGTCCTGGTCTCCCTAGTGCCCATAGGAGAAACTTCAAGCCTCTGTTACCTGATCTCGCCCACGTGGTGAGGCAGGACACATGGAAGATCTGCTGTCAAGCTCCGATGTTCCCAGATTTGCCTTCAGGCTCAACAGCTAACTCGGGGCCCCGAGGGCCAAACCAGAGGGTAAGATATGTTCATACCTGGAAAGTCTGGGTATAAAGGAATTCATTTTTTCATCCATCGAGATAAACAGTATATATGCATAGTATATATATCAAATAGTACGTTATACTATAAATGGTATATATGTATACATATGCACATACATCGTCTGTGGTACATATGTGTGTTCATATACATAGTACATATTTTTTATTTTTATTTTTAAAGATTTTATTTATTTGAGAGCGAGAGGGCGAGAAAGAGAGCACAAGTGGGGTGAAGGGCAGAAGAAGCAGCAGACTCCCCGCTGACCAGGGAGCCCAATGCTGGGCTCGATCCCGGGGCTCCAGGATCATGACCTGAGTCGAAGGCAGACGCTTAACCAACTAGCCACCCAGGTGTCCCTATAGTACATATTTTGAAAAAACAGGATCCCCAATTAACATTCTTATAATTCCACGATTATTTCGGTTTCCAAGATTACCCAGTACTTTCAGCATTAGTAGGGGTTCTAATAAACGCTATTTTTAAAGATTTTTTAAAAATTATTTTAGAGAGAGAACACCAGCAGGGGGAGGAGCAGGAGAGGGACAAGCAAACTCCATGCTGAGCACATAGCCTGATGTGGGGCTTGATCTCAGGACCCTGAGATCATGACCTCAGCCGAAACCAAGAGTCGGCCACTTAACTGACTGAGCCACCCAGGCGCCCCATAATAAATGTTATTTTAAAAGAAGGTGGAGGGGCGCCTGGGTGGCTCAGTCATTAAGCTTCTGCCTTCAGCTCAGGTCATGGTCCCAGGGTCCTGGGATCGAGCCCCACATCGGGCTCCCTGCTCCGCGGAAAGCCTGCTTCTCCCTCTCCCACTCCCCCTGCTTGTGTTCCCTCTCTCGCTGTGTCTCTCTTGGTCAAATAAATAAATAAAATCTTTAAAAAATAAAAGTAGGTGGAAACATGACAATCTGATTTTACCAAACTATGATGTGGTTATTTCACAGACAACGGTTCTTTTGATTTCAGTACATGCTGAACTGAACAATTCTAATATTTGGTTCATGGTGAAGGCATTGAAGGAATCTACTGCAAGAGTACCAGAAGTTTGATCAACTTCAAACAGAAAACTAAGCAATATGAGAAAATTGGATTAAAACCAGATGGCCCATAAGTTGTTTTCTCTCTCAGAGATAAACCAGGCAAGAAGGGTCTTTTTTTTTTTTTTTTAAGAATTCAATTTATAAATCAAAATGTAAATATTTTTCTTGTTCTCTGCTATAATTTCTGATTAGGACCAAAGCATCAATAGCTCCTCTATGTGGAGGTAAGGAATGAGAGGGATAGGGGAGGTAGTCTGAGGAAAAAAACATAGCAAAGTGCAGAGAGATAGAGGGGAGGCGAGAGGGAGAGGGGCTTTCAGCAAGAAGCTGCATTTTTTTCAGTCTCCGAATACTAGACAGTGACTCCCAGGAAATAAGGAATATGGTGATATGTCAAGACAAAAAGATTTTAAACAACTTTGTGGTCGGACGCAGCTCTCAGTTTAAAAGAAAATAAGAGAGAAAGTAAATTTTATTTATATCCTTACGATGTACCTTAATTCTTTCAATTAATTGATTTGAGCGACTGTTGTGGATAATTAATGAGTTGCAGATGTCCAACTCCAAAACTGCAAGCAAGAGAAACACAGCTTATCGGCTCTTTTCCAGAAAAGATAGGGATTTATCTCCCCTTCTTTTCCCATAAACTCTGCTATCTTTGTGAAATATCTCTGGCTCCATCTTCAGAGAAGTAATGTGTGCGCAGCTCGGAAAGAGAGACTGATCTGTGAAAGCCTAGACTGGTTTATCAAAGCAATTCAGCACACCGCCTTCCTTCACAATGCAGACCAATTCCCGGGCTGCAGAGACAACAAGAGACACACTTACTGCCTGACGGTGGTTTTCTATGCTGGAATTTTTCTTGCAAGTTGATAATGTATTTATGTCCAGGATAAACGCACGAGCTCTTTGGAAAGAAGTCATATTGCGAGGGACGCTGTGGACCATGGGCATGCCTTCAGAGTTGACCTGAGTGTTTTAGAGGGAAAATCGGAACAAGACAGGTCTGGCGGGTGGATGGGCAGCTCGGTGCTGAAATGCCTTTGGATGGTTATGAATCAGCTTTGAATGCCAGAGGTGGAAGAGTCAGGAGCGTAGTAGGATTCGGAATGAGAAAGCTTAATTCTAACATCCCAACCACACGTGTGGTTCAGAGACGGCCCCCGTGGCCGGTGGAACCTGTTGGAGAGCACAGATGAGCCACTAGAAGCGGTGGGAGTGGAGAATGTCCCCCAGAGGAGACAATCTGGCTGACACCCCGACAGTCTGCTGCCTCCGGCCAGTCCTGCAAAATACCGACGGGAACCCACAAGAGTCAGGAATTTTGACCAAGGGATACGGCACTGCACAAGGTCAGAGAATAAAAGCGAATAGAAATCTAGATTTTTCCCTTCTCCTCCTGAGGCCCACATCCTAACAGATTAAAACTGTTAAGCTCACAATTACAAGGATAGCGTGGCTTTTAGCGGGGCCTCGTATAACAGACCAGGGAATGTTTATAGGATATCTTTAAAAAGCCATCCTGCCGTGATTCCTACCAGACACTCAGGTGGTAATGAAAATGCCTCGATGCCTTAGTATTTCCAATAACCGAAATTTAAATCCAAGAGAGTCAATACTTACATTATTTATGCTTTTCAATAAAAACTAATTAAAGCTACTTAAGTTTTTAGTGATGGGCCCGGGAATGTAATTGAGCAAGTTCAGATTTAGCAGGCCATTAACTGAGTTCTCGATAAGGATCTGAATGAAGAATGAATCAGTGGCTTGTGGATTTGAGCGCATTCAACCCTGCAGTCTACCAGCAGGCAGGGAGGGAAGCCTCAGATTCTGTCTTTTCTCTTGGACCCTGGAGGGGCAAAAACCAAGATTCTTTTAAAGGCATTGTCAGGAGTTTTCAGAGATGGAGCCTAGATGAGGTTTGTTTTTAATTTTTCAGCTGGATCATTATTTCTCAAGACTGTGAATGGAGGCAAATGATAAACACAGCACAAGAAAAGAAGGAGTAATTAGTCACAAGATGTTCAGGTCCCTTTTAGCTCCAACTTTTGTCTCGAATGCTGCCTAGAAAACACTCCAGTTCTATTTTAAAGACATCTTTGCATTCACAGAAGGCTACGGCACATGCTCGCTGCTTGCGGCTGTGAAGGGAAATTCAAATTCGGGCAAACTGCTGTTTTCATCTGGTTCTTGAACAAAGAAGCTATTTTGAAATTCTGATTGCATCTTGGGGAAAATACGACATACCCCAAAATTTAGAAAATAAATTTAGCCCATTATGCATGGAACAGTTACCATCCCCAGGGAAAAGGTAGAGTCCTTGTACCAACACAACGTTCTAGAATTAGGATGATCCACAGATCAAAAGCAGTCTCTCTCCACTTGAGCTGCGTGCACTGTTATAGGAAACCACGGTGTCCAGCACCGGCCGGTGAGCACCAGCGATACCTAACTTAATTTAGTGCAATGCCAGGGGGTCTAGGCACCTGCTGAATTTTAGAGTAACATCCTTCAGCTTTACTTTTCAGGATTTTCCCTCCAACAAACCCAGGTTCTCCTGTAGGAAAGATGCAGTTAGGTTCAGATAAAAATGATCGTTCATCCCTAATGGCCCAGTTTTATTCTGTTCCACAAACAGGCGCTACTGAGACACTCTTTTCCTTAATAACACATTGTCTTTCTTGGCCCACGGGAATGCCCTGCTCACCTCAACTCACCGGACTGTCTAAGCTTCTCACTTGGAAGAACCACAGGATGAGGTGTGATGCTCCTCATACTGTCCAGTGATTGTTAGCAACACACAATGCCAAGTGCATCCCCACCTGAACACTTCATTGCCTGTTCAATGTCCATCAGCCCCACTGGATGGAAACATGGTAGGAAAGGGACATTGAACAACCAGTTTGGTCCGTTATCCCCAGGACCTAGCACATTGTAGGAAAGCAAAAAGAATGCTGATTGAACTTATAAAAGAATAAATCACAGAGTTGATTTTTCCCCATGATTATATCATAATATCCTTGAGATTCCAACTATATGTAATAGCTCACATAATTTTTTTTTCATTTTTCCAAACCAGCACGGTGTTTTGTAATGTTGTATGCCCAGAAAGTGATTTTGATTGGCTATTTAACTGAAAATATTTCTCCCGTAAGATTCTGTGATTTTTTTTTTCTAAAATAGTTGTTCCAATACAGTGGTTTCTGGTGTCATAAACTCCTTGTATTTGGAAATAACCTTAATCATCGATGGTATTTGCAATAAGAAATGTTGTTAAGGCACAAATTTAATCGCAGTGTCTGTAAAACATTCTGCAAACGTGGTCAACAGCCCCATGTTCATATCTCAGTGTGCTTTTGTTTTTATTTGATATAGGTCCTCATCTAATCATCACATCAAACACAGCGAATACAAACTAAGTGCTATTTGCAAGTTTGTTCTTGAAGGTCTGAAAATGTCAAGGTTCTGGTTCAGTTTGCCTCAAACATAGCTAGATGAAAAAAAAAACTACATTTTTAGTGCATAACCCTTTGCACCTGCTTTCTGTCTTAGAAGCACGTTTTCATTATTGTCCTCACTTTTGAAGGGCATTACATGCAGAAATTATCTACATGCATGCAATCATCATGCCACACGTGGCTCAAGCTGAAACAGAGTGGAGCTTTATAGTGTTGCACAGATTTAAATAGATAAGGCCCATAAGAGAAGTCCCTTAATTAATGGCTCATTAATGCATATCCTACACATCGAAGGTAATTCAGGTAATTCTGATCGTATCTGGCTGACTTCCTCTAATGCAGGCTTTCTCAACCATGCCACTGTTGACATTTAGGGCCCAACAATTCACATTCATTGTGGGATAGTTAGCAGCATCTCTAGCCAATACCACGGGCTGCCGGGAGCACCACCCCTATCATGATAACTGAAAAGGTCTCCAGACGTTGGTAATGGTCTGCTGGTGGGAGGGGGATAAAAATCACCCTACCTGAGAACCACTGCCTTTTTGTAGAAATGTAGAAGTAATGCAAAACAATGGTCCTGGTAAAATAGACAACACACCGCCCTCAGCATCTTGGGCTACCACGAACGCACCCTGTTCCCGCTACTCAGCAGAGAAAGTGCAAGCACCATTCCCCGGCAGACCTCTTCCAGAAGAGCAGATGCACCTAAAAGAAACAAAATGGCATTTTTCATGGCTCATAATTGAGACCTCACAAAGCTGCGCTGGAACGCCCAGTGGTCATCGTGCAGGATTGCGTGCACCGCACACTGTCGTGCACTTAAATCACGTCGTTCAGTCTTCTCAGAAACCTCACGAAGAAAAGAATGTCAGTCCTTGTTTATAAATGGAAAACAGGCTTGGAAATGTTAGGAATTTGTCCTAGGTCGCACAACTAGGGAGGGACAAGAGTGGCTTTGGGTTCTGTACCATCTGGGTCTGAGTCTTCTGTTCTCCCGTTGGTATTGTGGGATCTCTGTTAGTCTGCAGTTTGCCAAAGTGGGATTCAATTCCTTGACACGAGTCTTGAAGTTGAGAGGATGGTGGTGAAAGACAAGGTCAATGGCAGGCCAAGGGCAGCGACATCATCCCCCTAATGTAGCCTGCTTCTGCCTCGAGCTCTACTCACCCCTGGTGGTCTCCAGATCTAGGGACCTTTTGCTGCTCCCACCACCTGCCCAGACCATGTGCCATCCATCCTCCCTCCAAGTGTTATCTCACCAGAAACTGCACTACTAGGTGGAAAAGCTAACCCAACTGTCCCAGGGGAAGGCGAGGAGACCTCCAAGCCTTATCTTGCCTCTTTTGCCCCAGAGCTATTGATGCTTCTCTCCTACAGGCCAGGAAGACACTTTTGGCCCCAGAGAAGCCCAGCCAGGTCAGTTTCCTGGTGGAAGAATGGACTTTCTCAATCCTTCACCCCAAGTGGTTCACTGCTCCTGGTGTCTGGTTTCCCACCCAACTTTCTGTAGCTTGATTTTTTTTTTTTAAAGATTTTATTTTTTTTTATTTATTTGAGAGAGAGAATGAGAGAGAGAGAGAGAGAGAGAGCATGAGAGGGGAGGGGCAGAGGGAGAAGCAGACTCCCCGCCGAGCAGGGAGCCCCACGTGGGACTCGATCCCGGGACTCCAGGATCATGACCTGAGCCGAAGGCAGTCACTTAACCAACTGAGCCACCCAGGCGCCCATCTGTAGCTTGATTTTAATATGGTATCCCTACTTTCCCTGACTTCGTGCTTTTCCACAGGGAAGAGCAGTTACCACGGACAGCAGAAATGGAGGGGGGTGCTCCCAAGAAGCTCCTTTCCAGCACCCCCGATTGCTCTGCTGCTCAACCTTGCTCACCTTGGGTTTCTCCCTTTACTGGCATTTTGTCCTCCTTTTCCTGCAACTTGGATCCATTAACAAAAGACTAAAGCTGGAGATTTCCTCCGAGGACAAGGGAAGGTGTTGCCTCAGAGCATCAGGTGGGGCTGAGCCTTCTGGCCTTTCGAACAAGTCCCAGAGCCCAGGTCCCTGCCTGAAACTGAGGCAGAGCTCTGTGCGCGCCAAGCCTTTGGGTTCAGCAATTCTGCCAGCTGCTCATCAGGCTCCGCTCACCGTGCTAATTAGAGTGAGCAGCCCAGTGCAATCTGTCCAACTAATGATGTTATGTGAGATGGACGGAGAAATCAGGTCGTGAAACAGGCTTATGAGCGATCATCAGCTTTTGTGCCTGCCACTGTGTACCCGTTTTAGGTGCACGCAAACCAGCTTGGGTGCCTCTCTCCATTATCTGAGCATCCGGGGCTTCACTCAGCATCCCATGAGCACCGAGTCTGAGCAGGCATTGAGATTACTGTTCAGTCTGAGTGCCTCTTGCAAATCTTTCCTTTCCTCCTACAGATGTGCCTGAGAGAGCATAGGCTCTGGCTACTAAGAGGGGCCCCTGGACCAGCAACACAGGCTTGTTAGACTCTCTGCCCCACCCCAGAAACACCACATCATAACCTGCATTTTAATAGCATCTCATGCTAATTCATGCAAACATCACGAGGCGAGCACATTGTGGTAAGGCGGCCCGTCCATCTGGGAGATTTTGGTGGTCTTAATACAGTTTAACTCCCAACAGAAACAGTTGTTACAGATGAATTGTGATCCTCAAAAATTCGTATGATAAAGCCCTAACCGCCAGTAACTAAGAATGTGAATGTACTTGGAAATAGCAAATGTAATTAGGTGAGATGAAGGCATCCTGGAGGAGGATGGACCCCTAATCCAAGATGACTGTTGTCTTTATAAAAAGGGAAATTTGGAAATAGTCACAGGGCCCAACAGACTGCCACTGAAGATGGAGGCAGAGATTGGGGTGGTGCTGCTCTAAGCCAAGGAACACCAAAGATGACCAGCAACCACCAGAAGCCGGGGGGAGGCACGGAACAGGTTCTCGGAGCCCTTGGAAGGAACCCACCCCGGCAACACCTCGATCTCACACCCAGCCTCCAGCACTGGGAGAGCCGACATTTCTGTTGTGTGAGCCAATGTTACAGTCCAGCAAACAGATACACCAGCGCAGAGCGTCAAGGTAGAACGTGGTGCCACGATTGCCTCTCCTAGAAATCTGAACCATCTGTTTCTTTGTCCTGGGTTGCTGCAGGCTTACAGGAAGCAGGTATGAAGATCCGGCCAGGTGTCTATCATTCCTTCACAACCCGAACATCTCCAGACCAAATCAGGACCAATGACCGTTGCCTTCTGTTGCAGAACGTCAGAGAGGCAGTTCCTAAGAAATCAGCTCTTCAGCAAGATGTTTCTAGGCTAAAATCAACAAGTATGAATGTTAATTGTATTCATGTTAGTATTAAAGCACAATGACTCTCTCTCCAGGCTCATGAGAATATCTTCACACTCCCCAACATATGAGTCACTCGGGAGGCCCTTCACCACATCATTAAGAAGAATCTCACGGGACGCCTGGGTGACTCAGTCAGTTAAGCATCTGCCTTCAGCTCAGGTCATGATCCCAGGGTCCTGGGATCGAGTCCCACGTCAGGCTCCCTGCTCAGTGAGGAGCCTGCTTCTCCCTCTCCCTCTGCCTGCCACTCTGCCTACTTGTGCTCTCTATCTCTGTCAAATAAATAAGTAAAATCTTTAAAAAAAAAAAAAAAGAAGAATCTCTTGATACATTGTTCAGCTGCAGATCCTTTGGTTTCTCCTGATGCCTCCAGAAATTGTTGTAGAACACTGAGAACTTTCCTTTTCTCCACTCCTCACCATGCCCCACGCAACTCTGCCCACTCCCTGAGGGGTGTCCCAGGACGCAGGACTTCCGGTGCTCACACTGGGGGAGTCCCGGGCAAAGTGAGATACATCGGTCACTGTTATGGGCCAGGTGGGTCCCCCCAAATTCACATGGCGAAGTCCTAACCCTCAGTAATCAAGAACAAGAACTTCTTTGAAAACAGGGTTGTTGCAGATGTAATTAGTTAAGATGAGGTCATCCTGGGACAGGGGACCGCTCACCTGATGTAACAGCTGTCCTTATATGAAGAGGACATTTGGAGACAGTCATGCACACAGGGAGAATGCCATACGAACAGAGGCATTGCATTGCCACCAGCCGAGAAATTACTAGAAGCAAGGAGAGACGCCTGGGATAGATCTTTCCCTCACAGCCTCAGAAGGAGCCAACCCTGTGGACACCTTGATCTTAGACTTCCAGCCCCTAGAACAGTGAGACAGTGCATTTCTGTGGTCCGAGCCGCCCAGTCGGTGGTGCTTTGTTATGGCAGCCCAGAAAACTAATTAGTTACCCTAACTGATATCGACTCCGGACATCTGAGATACGCAAAACTTACAAAATTCGTCTTAGCAGTGCTCCATAAATATCAGACAGAGAATAAGGAAAATCTCCAAAAAAAAAAAAAAACCTTTCCTTGGACTTTCTGTTCTGAGGCCTCTGTGGCCAAACGGTCCCCGTCCTTGTTGTCCCCCTCAGACTGGTCACCCTCTTTGAGGCTGTGTCCAAGCCATGTTTGTTTTTCTCCATCATCCTAATTCCCACCAAGCAGGCGCAGTTGGGCGTGGGAGGATACCTACAATATCAATAAAATACAGAGATATGATTTCACAGCCCAGGACAAGCTGGCGGAACCAGATTGTGTTGAAACGGGAAGCGCCGTGTGTTTAAGAAGCGAATTGTACATCTCTGGCAGAGGTTCGTCTCTTCCTGGTTGCTTGTCATGGTGACATGGACCCCAGTTTATTATTTACGTGATTTGAAAGGTGTCAGCTGTCTGTCATTTAAAAAAGAAAAAAAGTCACACGCCAGTATTGTGCTTGGGACCTTAAATTAAAAAAAAATAATAATTGGGGCACCTGGGGGGCTCAGTTGTTGAGCGTCTGCCTTCGGCTCAAGTCCTGATCCTGGGGTCCTGGGATCCAGCCCCGCGTTAGACTCCCTGCTCCACGGGAAGCCTGCTTCTCCCTCTCCCACTCCCCCTGCTTGTGTTCCCGCTCTCGCTGTGTCTCTCTCTGTCAAATAAATAGATAAAATCTTTAAAAATAAAAAAATTATAATCCTTTAATTGAATTTACAAATCTACTTTTAGACCCATTTAAGACATGAGTAATTGAAGATCAATAAAGATAAGTGTCTTGTCTAGCAAGTGCTCGAAACTTTGGTTCAATGTTTTCTTTCCTTGCTTTGTATGAACAAGAACGACTTGCTTACTTTTGTGCACTCCTGGCGTCATTCCTTGCTCAGAGAAGATAAAATAATGGGCAAATTCATGGAAATCAATGGGGAACATTTAAAGAACTAAATGCCTGCCTATCCCATCCCTTCCAAGCCCTACGAATGAATGACTACCTCTCATGCAAGGAATCCATGGAATGGGATCCAGCCATTGCGTACCTGCCGTGGGGCAGATGTGACAGTTCTGGGCCACCAGCAGCAGGAGCGGCCTCGAGGGCTTTGGGTTGGGGTCATTTTAGCAAGTGACACTGCAAGCCTCGACAGTGACAGGGAGCTTTCCAGGGCCAGGGGCGGCCAGGCTCCGCATTGCAGGGGTCTTCCCCGTCCGCCAGGCACCATGGCTTACTCTCCCTCGGATGCATGGAGCGAGGCGGGAGCATGCAGGGGTTAGATGTGGCTTCAAACACGGTTCTGCCGGGAAGCCTGGGTGGCTCAGTTGGTTAAGCAGCTTCCTTCAGCTCAGGTCATGATCCCAGGGTCCTGGGATCAAGGCCCGCATCAGGCTCCTTGCTCAGCGGCTAGTCTGCTTCTCCCCCTGCTTATGCTCTCTCTCTGACAAATAAATAAATAAAATCTTTAAAAAAATGAATCTGCTGGTATCTTAACTCTTCTGCATTTCCGTTTCCTCGAATGTAAAATGGGATTCTAGTGGATTCTAGTGGTACACATGTGTCAGAGTTCTTCTGAGGATGAAATTGTGTGCTGTGCGTGGGTTCCTGGCCCACCAGGCAGTGAGCAGTGCCTGTGTCTCTGGAGCTCCTGCCAGGACTGCCTCGTACTGGGGAGACTTTGTGGGGGGCAGGGGGTCCTAGCTCCTGAAAACTGACTGCTTGACCCCCTTCTCTGTGTGTCCTGAATGCAACACACACACCATCTGATGCCTTAGATCCCACGAAGCTAAAAGAACTTTAAACTTTCTCTAGTTAGAAACCTAAACTTAGCTTTGCTCCAGTATATTGGCAATCAATCTCCCAGAGATTGTGGGAACCTGGACTCCCTAAATACCCCAGCCTTTGGGCTCCAGCCGCCTTGCCAGCCTGGCTGCCTCAGGCCAGCCGATGCCACAGGCCACACTCGGATGCTTGTGTTGGCTGCCTGCAACATCACAGGACTTCAGGATGTGTCCCATTTTTGAAATGTGCAGAGAAGAATGACTTCTGTCCATGCTTACAGCAAAAAGTACCGCAAGCTAGCGCTCAGTCTCCTGCAAGCATTCTCTGTTGCATTTGTTTGCCATTAGGAAAGCCACCCCTCTCTTCCCCTAGCAGTCTGCAGGCCAAAGCAGGGGAGAGGCCCCCCTCCCCATGTGAGCCCCAAGGGAGTGGTGTGTCTGGGGTCCAGCGGTGCAACCTCACCCCTGAGTCCGATTTTCAGGAGCAGTGTGCAGCTGGTGCCTTAGAAAACCAGCTCTGTCCTTGGGAACAAATTTCCACGCAAACAAAACTGTAGGTTCACTTTGGAATAATTGCTGGAAGACAGTGTTCCGTCCTGTCAGTCCCTAACACCCTTAGATGTCCAGGCACCCCCCCACCCCTCTTCTCCCTGGGAAGTGCGTCAAGCATTGACTTCTCACAGCGTAACTCAACAAGTTTTTAAAAATCCCATTCTCTAAAAGAGAATTTCAGTGTCAGGGTAGAATTTCCTTGTTTGTGCTTTGTACTTACATTTTTATGGAACTTGTTTCCCTAACACAGGAACACAAACCGTTGAGGCATAAAAATGTTTTCTTAAGTAAAATGGCAAAAAAAAAATAGCATGAATCACGATCACCTTGAATGTTTGTGGTCTTTCATCACGACACGTTCAGAAAGCATTTTTCTTCATAGAATATATTTAAGCTTGTCAGCAGAGGGACCCTAGTAATACAGGGTATTATTGGGTTTTCCACATAGACCATAACTTCAGCAGAGCCCAGATTTATGTCCTTTGGCTCAGTCCTTTTTGATCTGCAAGGAGTCCTTATGTAAAAGACAGTGGCCCATAAAATCAGATGTTTTCCTGAAAAGATCTGTTAGAACTGGCAGCCTATCTCCACATCAGTAAAAATGTGTTCTCCGTGCCTTATTTAGGGTTCCCCGCCCCCATGGAACGAGCTGCCTGGCCCACTGTTCTGGGTCCTTCCCTGGGCACCACACCCTTTGGGCTCCTCCAAAAGCATCCTCTGCAGATACACACACCGGTCCCTCATCCTGCGTCTACTCACACTGCCCAGCCCCTTAATATAACAAGATGGGATTTCTCTCATCTTTATTGACAATTTTCTAGTTCTTTAGCAGGGATAAAGCTCTCCCCTTGCCCCTGATGAGTTGTCACAGAGCCAACTTTTTTTCCTTTTTCCTCTTTGTCTTCCTCAGCATATCATATGCTTCCTGATAGTTGTTTGTATTTGTTTGAAGTTCCCTAACTTTTTTTTAATCCTAATATTCAAGCTGTTATAAAATTAATATACATTATTTAGAAGATGCATTCTCATTGGCTAAGTTTGCCAAGTTACAGGAAGTCAACAGAGCCTCACGATGAACCCAGCACATAGAGACTTTGTGCTGTACTAAAGTGAGGGGAGCACTCCCGCAGGAGTTTCTAAAGCTGCGGGAGTAGTTCCGTGGGGCCCCAACTTGGGGCTCAACCCCAGAGCCATTACATACAAGGCACATGTTCTTAACCTGCACTTACCCTAAACCTCAGTTGACCAAGCCTTGGAATCCATGAAACAATATATACGAAATGCATAGAAGTATTTTTTTACATATCGTGCAAATATCAAATATATATTTTACCATACAAATGTAAAATTATACATAGAGTCCATACATCTCAAGGATATTTATGTGTGTGTAGTTCTGTCTAAGCATACCAGGTAAATCATTCCACCATATCTGGGATATTCTCATTCCATGATTCAAGAGGAAAGGCTGCAAATGAGTGGAAATCTATACAACACCTAAGACAAGTGTTACACCCAGGCAGGTTTTTAAATTTAACTTTAAAATAATATTGATGTGAAATGCTCTGCTACCTTTGAAACTGGCTGGTAGTCACAAAATAGCTTCCAGACGAGATGAGCATAAAGCTTTCAATTTTATAAGTTCTAGGTTCCTGTGAGGAAAAATAAAATAAAATAAATAAAATGTGCACGCTCTGACCTAAATTCCAAACCACGCCACATAATTAAGATGTAAACTTACATTTCTACAAATTGTTTGCAAGTCTACATATACATTGATACTAATTATTAATATTTTGAAATTAATACCCTGGAAGAGAGAAATATCTGTCAAGATGTAACAACCGCTTTCTAAGTAACTGCTTTACCTGGAGACAATAACTCATAAATGTCAGATGCAGTTTCTGGGCCTTTCTTCATCTGGACCAAGATGACTGCCTCTAGGTCTGTGACATTTCCAATCAATCCTCCCTGCCCTCTTAGGGAAAAAAAAAAAATGATGGAGATACAGGTCCAATCAGAAATTTGATATTTAATAATGATTTTTTAATTATCTGCTTATAAAAGATTTATATACAAAGCCTCTAAAACTGTAAACATAGGCAAAACTTTCTTTTTTTTAATTTTATTTATTTGACAGAGAGACACAGTGAGAGAGGGAACACAAGCCGGGGGAGTGGGAGAGGGAGAAGCAGACTCCCCGCAGAGCAGGGAGCCCAATGCGGGGCTCGATCCCAGGACCCTGGGATCATGACCTGAGCAGAAGGCAGACGCTTAAAGACTGAGCCACCCAGACGCCTCTAGGCAAAACTTTCAATGGGATGGCATAAAACATCTGTAAATGTGAAACTGAAGAACTCCAAAGAGCCAATCTTTGAAGGCACGGCTTCTCTCACTCTCAAGACAACCATTCCTAAATGTCTATGGCACCATCAGGTAAAAGTCATAAATTGCTCCGTAGATCTGAACACTGATGGTGGAATGAAGCAGTGACACACCTACTTCAGTTTCAGAGCCTCCTGATTAAGAGCAAGCCTCCCCCAGGGGGACAAATCTAGCTTCCAATCCTTTCCCTGCCATTTACTCCCATATGAACTTGGACACATTCCTTAATTTTTGAGTCACTGTTTCCTCTCAGTGACACAGAAGTAATACCTGGTCACCATGTTGTTCCAAGGCTGCAACAAGATATCACATATACAATGCCTGGAAAGTTTTAAACAATCGCGATGCATAGTAGTTATGACTAGAATTGCCTGTGTCCCATGGATCCCCTGTTGGTGGATATGACAAGTCCCAGGACGGTGCTCTGTAATGAATAGGTTTTGCTTCTTCCCCGCCCCGCGTTTCTGCCCTCCTCCTACGGAAGGCTGCACACCTCCCCAGAGGATAGCTGCTCAGCTCCTTCCGGAAAGCTCAGCCATTGTGATCACCCAACCACTCCAGACCGGAAACAACTTTCCACTCTCCCCAGTGTCTACTTCCCTGAGAAGCATAGACACATGGCCTGAGAATAAAAGTTTAATGTTTGACATATTATTTAGTGCAAAACAAAGGCTTCTCCCAAGTGGCCAATCAGAGCAATGGAGCAGCCCACGTGCAGGGTTCCATTATCCACCTGGAAGTGTGGACCTCCAGAAGCCCCTTGGAGGCCATGTGTGGACCTCCAGAAGCCCCTTGGAGGCCATGGGTATTCTGACTCTGGACGCCTCACCAAACACAGCAAACCTATGAAAGCGTTCCCATGTCCCACAATAATTATAACTGATACAGTGTTATATGAGTTGAGTTATAGTCAACGGTCTATTACATTTTATAGGCAGGTAGGCATCCATCTTTTTGGTTGTGGAATCTTTTCCCATATATTCAAGCCATTTTCCAAAGCATTTTACATTTTTTTAAAGATTTTATTTATTTATTTAACAGAGAGAGAGACAGTGAGAGAGGGAACACAAGCAGGGGGAGTGGGAGAGGGAGAAGCAGGCTTCCCGCTGAGTAGGGAGCCCGATGCGGGGCTCGATCCCAGGACCCTGGGATCATGACCTGGGCCGAAGGCAGACGCTTAACGACTGAGCCACCCAGGCGCCCCAGCATTTTACATTTTTTAAGCCTTTGAGAAGACCACACGTCTACTGTGCCTTTGACTAGAGCTAAACAATGGTCTGTCTGCAGTGTAATCAAGAACTTGTGCCACGAGGTAAATCCATGCACTGTGTCCTGCATCGGGAAAGTTTTACTAGTTAAAAAAAAAAAAAAAAAATCAGCTGAATTAAGCATTGGTTTAGTGAATTAACTGATTTATAGTCTGGCACAAGTTCCTTATTGCATTGCACACTGGTGACAAACAGATTTTGGCAGGTAGCTTCCCTTACTAAATCATGTCTGAAATACTCCTTGATTACCCCCAAGGCTGGCGCTATTACAGCCTATTTTATTCTTCATCCTGCATAAACATAAGCACAGGGGCACTAAATATTTCCCAATCAATATTTCCCAAAATCGTGTGGACCTAAGAAGCAATTGGGGATCTTGCAGCACATACAGATTCCAGGGACTCATCCCCTTTAAATCAATAAGGTTTATATAGGGCTCAGGTATTTGCATTTTTAGGAATTACACCGAGTAATTCTAATATCGGTGATTCATGAGAAAACACTGTCCTTCGGGCTTTGCTGTCAGAAGTGTCTCTGCTGCTCCCCATATAGAGATCTCCTCCCAGTCACATGCAAATACCCAAAGGAAGTACTGGAGAGTAAGAGAGGTGTAGACACACCGAACGTCACAAGAGGTGTCTGTATCAGCAACCACACCACTTCCTCTCATAGAATACGCGTTCAGAGGGAAGAAGTACCTTCCTGCCATTTGCAGCCAAGTATAATCCATGGAGTCATCCCCCAACTATGATAAACCACCATGAGTTCCCTCTCCCTGTGTGCTCACTTCTATTAGAACTTCTTTTGTTCCTGCTCACTGTTTCGTCACCTTACATCATTTCCCTCGTGCTACTCTGCTTTATGGATGGCAATGTTGCCATCCCAATAGGATTTTAAGTGATTTTAGAAGTGTCTTCATAGTACCAGCCATGCTGCAATTACTATGTTGTATCCTAAAAATCTGGGCTGGTAATCCAATTGAAAATGCCTGCCCCTCTCAGCTTATCAGGCACCATTCCCTTGTAGGCTCTGGACACTCCAGCCACATAGGAGTTTTGGAATTCCTTGAATCAACCTTTCTGTTGCAGGGCTGTTTCATAAGCAGTGCCCCTCCCTTGGTGTACTCTTCCTCACAAACTTGATCTTCCTAATCTCTACTCACCCTCCAGGTTATAGTGTGACTTGATCTCACTCTCAGGTTAGGTACCCCTTTCTAACATTCCCAGAAGACACTGAATTTCCCATTGATCCTACTTATCACAATACAAATGACTAGTTGGTTGTAAGTCATACAACCAACTCTGGAGGCTACACAGGTCTTCCTCTGACCAATGTAGAAAACAACGTATTATGTCTATCTTTCTGACTGAATGCTTAGCCCTTAGTCCAGTGACCATCACATGTGGCAATCAATCAACGTTGAAAGAAGGTAAGGATACACGAACAGATGGTTTGAGTTTCACAACCTCTGGCTGTGACTTGGAAATTGGCACTCGGTTTCCCGCCACCCTCTGGAGTCCTTCACTCTTCAGGGGTGATATCCCTGAGGCCCAAATAGCATCTTGGATCAGATACATCCCTCCAAAACCTGTCTTAAGCCATGTGGAGCCCCAATGGCTATAGCATCATGGACGGAAACCATCTTTGAGGCTCCAAGACTCGAGTGGCACAAACAAGCCCAAGATTAATGGTTCTGAGCAATGTTTGGGAGCACCCAGAAGAACACCGATGAAAGCTTTTTTTTTTTTTTCATTTTCTTATCACATGTAAGAGATAACTGTTTTGATAGTCCAGCAGGTTTTTTAAGAACCCTATGAGCCTCACACTGATCCTTTGTTACAAATATCTGAAGGAAAGTACCTTCAATTTTAATCCAAAACCCCATTAAATAAATGGAGGAGTTGGGGAGACACTCAAATCAGGTGAAAACCTAGGGACAACAGGGTCACCAGCAAGGAGACCCTGGCATCAGCAGGGAGAAAGACAAGAGTTCTCTGGCTTTGGAAAGTCCCATCATCCTCCAGCCCCCAGTGTTCCTGTGTCCTCATATGTAAGCAACGTGTGCGTGTTGACTTAGGACAGGGGTAGGGGAGAGGGATTCTAAAAGATGTCTGAGAGTCTTTTGTAAACTAATATTCAACAGTCAGTTACTCTTTCTGTGAATGGGATCAAACGGAGTAGTGCTAAGTGAGTTGTCTGAGCAAATGACTTTATGTTTCTGTTATTTTATTTTGTGCACCAGGAAAAAAAAAATGTAGTAGTTTAAAAATGGGGCAATCCAAACAATCCCTCCAAAAATCTCCCTGGTTGTACAAGTGCAGATACTGAATTAAAGCATTTTTCACAATAATATTTTTGGGAATACATGTTGTCTTGTGATCACCATAGCTCTCTAGGCAACCCTATCTTTATCCAATTTTGAGCATGCCTTCCTAGAAGAGATTTGAAGCCACTTTGATTAAAGGTACTTTAAAAAATACCACTGCTACCAGAGAAAGATATTAAAATTAAAAATAAAAACTAGGGGCGCCTGGGTGGTTCAGTCGTTAAGCGTCTGCCTTTGGCTCAGGTCATGATCCCAGGGTCCTGGGATAGAGTCCCGCATCGGGCTCCCTGCTCAGTGGGGAGGCTGCTTCTCCCTCGCCCTCTGCCCTGCTACTTCCCCTACTTGTGCTCTCTCTCTCTCTGTCAAATAAATAAATAAAAATCTTCAAAATAAAAAGAAAATAAATAAAAAAATAATTAAAAACTAAATATGTCATATCACCGTACTCTATATAGTCTACATACCACAATTTATATTTGAAAATGAAAATGTTTGAATACTTTCTTAGCATGATTAAGAAGAGACAGGCAATAAAGTGCAGTGTATAATAACCAGTCTTATTTCATAAAAAAAGATATTTTCTTATAATAATTTTCTGACAAAATTAATGAATGCCCAGGCCGCTGCATTAAGAAATAATGATACTCTCCCCATGATACTTTCTGACTAGGATAAGACTGTCCATGTGGCTTTGCCTATGGGGAGATAATTCACTGGCTGGAAGATGTAGGCAGTTATATTTTTCATCTTATAATGATTAAAATGATTTTTTTGACTTCTACAAAAAGAATCAATGGTATTTCTTATTAAATTTAATCTTGCAAAGGAAAGAGGGAAAGATCTTTTTATTACTAGACCCCAGTGCAATATGCTTCAAAATATCCTGGAGTGTTCTCAGTGCCCCACGGTCAGCTTGCAAAGAATAATGAATGGCTGAGTATCAGTCTCCCCCTTGTGGAGCCTGCACAAACTGGTACAGGCCGAAGCCAACAGACAGGATCCAGGGGTGTGTCTCCAATAACACCCGAGGGCAGGGGAATATATCAAAGTTAGTCCGAAGTAGGAAAACCTGACAATTCAATTTCATATCAAAGTCCTTGGGGGAGACTTGACTGAATGCTAATAAATACTATCTACTTTTAATAGTATGTATGATTGATGTGCTATACAGTCTTCCTAATAATCATACAGTTACTTAAATATGAAGATATTGAGGCTCTGAGAGGTTAGAGCCCACCAGTTATATGGTGATTGAGCCAAAGTTGAATTCCAGTCTCTCCACTGCTCTGGATGCCTTTCCAGTTTGCTAGTGCTGTGTCCCCAGCCGGTCCCCAGGGGAAGAGACCAGACACAAACTAGGTATCCAGAAGAGAAGGATGGTTTTGTCAAGAGAGGCAGAACCACGCACCAGGTGCATACAAGAAAGGAACTCACAGGAAACATATAAGAAAGCTCTGGGTCATTTGCTGCCTAGGAGGTGGAGACACCTGGTACAGCAGGCTCAGAACCCCGGGTCCTGGGCCGGGGATCAGGTCTGGCTCAGACTCCACAGGGAGAGGCCAGAACACGAGACCGTGCATCAGATCTTAAAAGCCAAAACTCACCAGCCACTGTAGTCATTTAGACTGAGCACATAACCAGGGGGTATGAACCCTCACAGGAGTTAGGTTAGAGAGAAGGAGGAAAGGACTAGTACTTCCAAACACTAATCAGTTATTGAAACGGGTTTTACCATCGGAGAGCCCTTCATCTTCTGGAGTGGGGAAGTCTTGTCTTCCCTGAAGCCTGGAGCAATTACTAGCCAAGCTGAGCGGGCATGACTCTGTTCTAGGAGCATGTAAGGTTTCACATATAAAAGACCATTTTTTTTCAAATTCTTTTATCAGACCCCCTGCTACATTGCTCTCCTCAGACATTAGAAAAAAAAAAAAAAAAACAAGAAGATTGAAACATGGAACACTTTGAGGTCAGAAGAGCCAGCAATGAGCAGCAAGGTAAGAAAGATTATTCCTGGCTCAGGTCCCTTGAAACAAGAGCTCTTTCACAGTACTTCTTTTTAAACTAAAAATACTGCTTCCCTTTTTTCTCCTTTTCCTTGAAATGAAAGCAATAAATATTCATTAGAGAATTACAAAGCATAGAGAATCTAAAAGAATGACAGAAATCCACATTTGTATGACTGATATGTGACAGTTGTGCTTTAGTATTTTTGTATGTATAGATCTTTATTTCTGAAGTGTGTGTGTGTGTGTGTTCAAAAGAATAAAGAGAAAGAAGGGGACTCATCTCTAGTGATAGGGCTTGAGAAATACAACTAGGGAGAACTTCTGGGCAGTGGGCATAGCTGACAGACCTCTAAGACCGCTGGTGGCCAAAATGAGTAGAGTATTGGCTGTAGGTCTGTATTTGGTTGGCTGTATGATGTACACCCAAACACCTTCATTCTCCTCCTACCTTCCCCAAATTTTCTCTGTACAATCCCTTCTCTTAGAGGTAACTTGGCTGGAAAGAAAGGAAAAAAAGCCTTGTAATCAACCTTTACATTGAATTCAAGTAGAGAAAATCCAATACTCACAGGCACAAAGTCACAGAGTGGAGATGAAAAATTCAGTGGAAAAATCAAATTAACTGGGAAAACCACAACCCCCGAAGAATCCTTAATGGTTTGGGGAAAGAACCTAGGCTCCTTACTCTATGAAAGAGCTATCTCCAGACAGATTCCTAAAAACATTAACGGGAGGGCAGCTCAAGAATAGAACTTGGGGACACAAAAGTTGCTGAGAAATCTCATCTGGTTCCAAGCAGCTCAGTGTTGAGGATGGCACCCCATTTCCATAAAACCCATCCAGCAACCAAAAGTAACTCCCAGTACTTTAAATGTTTGTGCAGTCTTTCAAAGCAATGCCCAACAGAGTTTGCATTTGGGCTGTGACCTTGGGGGATTTAGTTTCTTCCCCGAACTTCACCTCCTGCTCTGTAAAATGGCAGTACCACACAAAGACTCAAGGATAAGGAGACCAGCACCGTGCCTGGCACCTGCTTGGTAACTCACAAACACACATTCCCATCCTTCCTGACTTGTGCCGGGCTTTGCTGATACCCATGTGGCTCAGGAGTGTTCCCAAAATTGCCATTCCCCACACTAGAGTTTCCTGGCATGAACTTTCTCAGTTTGTATCTCACTTTCCTTGGATTAGATGCTCAGTGCCTTGCAAGGTGGTAATGTCATAATTTAGTATGTTTGTTGGCAACAATCTGCCAATGCAAGATGGTGTAAGCAGAATGTCAGGACCCATCACCACCCTCTTGGACTATCATTCCGTTCCTCCAGAGATATCTAGACAAGCTGAGACAAGGGCAGAAGAAATAAAATAGTGAGGGGAAGTTCCTAGTCATGCTATATGTGAAGATTTGCAGGGGAACATGTGAGGAGAAAAGAGGAGAGGGGATCCAGGGGCCTATATGGTCACTGTCTTCAAGGGACATAATCTGAGATTGATTCTACAATATTCAGTATCCAGTAAATTTTCCATCAGACATAGTGTCTGTCTTCTGTCAGAGTGCATCATGGACTCACTGGATCACTTCAGAAGCCAAGTCCTCGCTGGGTTTCCAAGAGAAGTACAGCTGCTGTCTCTTTGACACCTAAAATCCAGGGCTCTCAGAACCAGAGAAAATTAGAACCGAAACAAGAGGGCTCATCTTGGCAATGCCGGAAAGCCCATGGGGTTGACAACATTGTCACCTGCGACTCAGAAGCTACCCCATTACCTGACTGTCAGGGAGGGGTCATGACTAACAGAGCAGTAAAATAAAGCAAATCTCATGTTGATTTCCATCCAAATTCTCTCTGGATCATTTTTATTTTGCATCCAAATGACTAAGAATTGAGTGGGGGGGGGGCGGATCGCTCATGCAGAAGAACGAGCGATCTTAGCTTAATCTCTATTACTTCTATCATCTAGAACTAGGACCACAAGAGAACATATTTATGTTCAATGAAAAAAGGAGCCAGGGAAATGGGATGGTGGGCTGAACTATCTGAGTGGGAAGTGTGTTCATCCCTGGATGTGCTTCAGAACAGGCTGTGTGCCCATGCAGCAGGGACGTGCTCGAGAAGCCTCCATGCCCTCACACACTCCAGCTAGACAACACTGAGGTTTTCATCTATGTCTGAGAAGTTATGTAACTGTCTGAAGGAGGGACCTCAGTGGAGGGAACTTCAAAGCAGGTAGCAAGGGAGGGCCACAGACATTACAGGTCAATGTCGCAGGATCTTTGATCTGTCAAGGTCCTATGACATCCCTTACACCATACTGCCACAGTCTATAGGAGTGGTAGAATTTTATTTCACCTACTCCTTCTATCCCCACTGTCACTAGGGACCATACGACAGAAAGTCATCATCAGCGTCTGTTCCAGGAAAGAGACGGGCTCCCCAGGGTACGTGGTCTAGGAACTTTGGGCCAGAAGGAGACACTTTGAAATGCATTGGTCCAGTCCCCCAGAATTTGTGTCCCACTGGGAAAAAATTCATTGTGGATTCCAACATTCTTCTCAATTAATCTCCACATCACAACTTCTATAGGAAGCCATAGGGTGTCCTGAAGAAAAAGTCCATTGGATGGGCCGAGTTACTCAGTTATCAATAGAAAATATGAAAGAACAGTGCTTTTGCTCCCTTTTAATGGGCAATAAACTCGTCCTGATTTTTTCTGTGTCTGTAGAGTCTGTGTGTTTGGATTACTCTTCAGCCTGTGACCTCAACCGTTCTAAAATGCCCACCACGCCCATGCGGGTCAATAAGGCAGGTTTTTCCTTTAATGCCCAATTGATATACTGTTATTTTTATCATCAGCATTTCAATAGATCTTAAGTCCATCCCGTGATTCCTGCACGGGGAGGAAGGTGGAAGGAAGCAGGGTCTGCAACCCTCCTTGAGCTAAGACACTCACTAGCATGCCATTACTACCAGGAGTTTTCAGAAACCCCTGACCCCCGGGGCCTGTTCCAGTTTGTCCACTTCCAGACGAGCTTTCACTGTTCCATGGGCATTCTGACAGTCTCCAAATGCGAGTGGCAAATGCAGGGAGTTCCAGAAGGAGGAACGCAAGACAGCTGTACTACAACCTCGAGTCTGCATGGGCGGGCCCACGGAAACCAGCAGCACCGCCAAGTCCTGCCCTGCTGAAGCACACAGCTTCCAGGAAACAAAAAGCCATCTGTTACTTCATGCAGTGTTTGCATAATTCCACTTGCTTGTGAAATGTGGCAGGTGTCCAGTCCCCATTCCTTTTTCTTATACAGCACAATGAATATATCATTCCATTAGCCCAAAGCTTAGATCAGCTTCAGCTTAATCGGCCGCTTAGAGTTGATTTTGCTATCATCACTCGTTCAGGACTAATAGTGTTTACCGAGGCTTCCACGGGGTTCTTTGTGACAGGCAGCCTAAGCCAGCCCCGCAGTTGGAGCAGAGCCGTTCCAATGCAAACTCACTTGCTCACAGCACCTCAAGCGTTTGGCTTGTGTGCTCTGAAAACTCAAAAGGTTCTAACAAAGAAAAATTAACTGCTAGCAACCAAGACGGGCAAGGAAAAGAACAGACCACCTATAAAGAAGCATTAGGATGCACAAACAATGAATCATGGAACACTTCATCTAGAACTAATGATGTAATGTATGGGGATTAACATAAGAATAAAAAAAAAATGGGAAAAAAAAAAAAAGAAGCATTAGGGTTTTAGCAGCCTGGCATGAGGAGGAGGAAGGAGGAGAAAGGAGGTGATGTGGCCCACTTATAAGATCATGGCAGTGGGAGTCAATGCCTGGACAGAAGCCCTGGGACTTGCTACCGACCTCCCACAGACACCCACTGTGACTCAGCGGTGTCTGAGAGGGGGCTGCTGGCTGCGACCGCCTGCGCCACATCCCCCCCCCCAACCTCTGTGGCTGCCAGCACTGGGCTCCGCAGGAGCATCAGCCACGCCCACTGTGTGCAGGGCGGCCCCCCTTCCTCCTGGCCTGGCCTACCCGCCCCCAGGCTCTTCCACTGCCCAGGGCTCATCAGCCAGGCTCCTGCCACCAATGACCTGTTCCTGGGATGGGGGCTGGGCCCTGCTTGTATGTGTGTCAGTGTGCAAAGTCTGCATTCACAGCAACCATCTGCATGCCCTGAAGCCCAGAGTGACTAAACAGGAGCCTTCTAGAGAATCATACTTCCTTTGCTTTTTACAGGTTTTTCAGAGACGTTAGATTCTTACTGCTCTTTAACCTCGGTCCTGTCCTACTCCCTTCTCAAGAGACCGACCACTCTCCGTCCCACTCCTGTGCCCTGCGTAGTGACTGTGTTTGGTGCGCCAGTCTTCCCAGGAAGAACATCTCCTGATGAAGGGCAGCACGCAGTGACAGGTGGTCTTGGCTCCTGCTCTCTGGAAACACCTTGAAGTTGATGGGCTGGACCATCCAGGGAAGAGACGAACTCCCATGGCAAGGGAGAAATATGTCCCGAGCTCTCAGGTCTCTGGAGAGCTGGACCTCCGAGGTCCAGAGGCTCCCGGGCTTCACCCAGACTCTTCGCATCTGTTTCCCCCGTTTAACTTCTCTGGGTTTCAGTGTGCTCATCATTATGATCGAAGTCACAATAGACCCTCCTTCCTAGAGGGAGGTGAGGAGAACTGAGATCATGCACACAGCCTTTGCATGGTGCTCCCCACTGTCAGCTGGTGGGGCCGACTGACTTCTCTGCTCACCAGTGATGCTAGAGACCCAGCCAGGTGGCAGTCACATGGCAATATGGACTGGATATGCTGCTCAGCCCTGGGGACATCAGTTGCAGCCCCAGTGTTGGCCACACAGCTGTGAAGGGAACCCCCCACCACCACCAGCGTCTCTGTCCCACAGCCACCCTTCTGGCTCCAGGTGTCAGGCTGTGCTCACTCCCCAACCTCAAGAGGGTTCTCTTACAAGATTCTAACCCAGGTTCCTTGAGGCGGTCCTGCCTCTATGAGGGCGGCAGGGCCGTCCAGGGTTGGGAGAAGGAAATCAGCCTCCAGGCTGGGAGGCCAGGATGGAGAGGTGCCACCAAGATACCCCAAGGAGGTGAAGCCCCCCCAGTTACAGCATTGAGAGACTCCCATCAAGGACTCCTTCGAAGGGATGAGACAGAGACTTGTGCAGATGGAGAATCAGGGTGTGGAAGAGAGGCACCAGCCAGATCCCTGCTTGGCACTTATTTGTAGCTGTCCCCAAGTTCTGTGACCTGGAGAGCAAGGCTCTGTGCTCCTGAATTCCACGAGTGGGAATGCGGACAGGCATTACGACACAAAGGAGGGGCGGGCAGGCACCGGGATGCTGCTGGGCAGGGCTCTGACCCACAGTGAGCACCCAGTAAACAGTGGTAACTACACCTACCTGCGGCTTCAGGCTCTGCTAAAATCCAGAAGACCCACAAGGGGTGCCTTGTATATGGGACAGATGCGTAGGGTTGCTGCGTGATGAATGGAGCCACTTAGCTCCCTCAAACCTTGGGATGCCAGACATCCATCAGCAGAGATTATCTGTCTGGCAGGAGATGCCACTATTCTCGTCCCACACAGAGCCACACAGGGCCACATGGGCTTTGCCTGCTCACACAGCAAATCCTGAGGCTGGGCTCCCTGTGCAGGGAGCTGAGAGCAGCCCTTGGGTCAGGTGGTCCTGACCTGGGGAGCTGGAGGGTTCAAAGTGGGTGCAGCCCACAGGGGTCCCATCGTCGGAGAACCAGCCTGCAAATGCCCACAGCCAGAGCTCCTGAGAAGTCGTGCATGGGCTTCAAAGCCACAAGGACCCTCACGCTGCAGGAGGCTGGAAAGGTTACCGGCAAACTCACCAGGAAGGAGGTAGAGCAGAGGGGCAGGGACCAAGACCCAGGGCCAAGCTGTCAGGACCAGGCACAGCGGAGTTTGTGCAGGGAAGTGGGCAAGGGGGAAGCTGTGTGGGTCGGCCACTCCTAACAGGAAGTGGGCAGCATGTCTGTTATGAGCTGAATTGTGTCGCTCCCAAGTTCACACAAGCCCTAACCTCCAGCCCCTTAGAACGGCCCCCTTGCAGATGCAGTGCATTGAGATGAGGCGAGGCCCTGCTGTTCAGGCTCCTAATCCAATATGACCATTGTCCTTATACAAAGGGGATATTTGGAGATGGGGACACACACAGAGACAATGCCACGGAAAGACTGGAGTTACGAGCCCACAAGTCGGGGAATTACCAGAAGGAAGGAGAGAGGCCTGAGCAGACCCTTCCCCAGAGCCTGCAGAGGGACTTCAGCCCTACAGACACCTTGACCTCAGGCTTCTGGCCTCCAGGACAGCAACTTTCTGTGGCTTACCTCCCCTGTGTTCAGGCAGCTTGATACAAGCCTACGTTCTTGGCATAAAGCAATGAGATGGAGGTAAAGAAATACACAAAAGCCAGAAACCCAGCCCTGAGAGGTTCTGATTTCTGGCTCGGAGGCAGAAAGCCTCTGACATACAGTTACTTAGACGGTGGGAAGCAGGGAGTGGTGGCTGACATTTTTGAAGGTCTGGTAAACATTTTTCTGAGCTGCCTGGCCATGCAGAAACACTGCTTTTGTATTTATTTGATAGAAAACACCGAGGTTCCTCAGGGTTTTAGAAGTCAGCTGACTGTGAAAGTTCTCTGAGCTCCTGTCCAAATGCTCCTCATGCTGGAGATGAGCTAACACCAGCTTCCCAGAAATGCCGCTGGAGAAGGGCACAGCGGGATCCTTGCTGCATGACCCCGATGTGTGAACTGATTGCGTTTCGATTCACGTGTTGCACCTAATTTCCTAATATTGCCGGTGACCTTTCTAAATTAGCTCTCTGCCTCTTTTTGGCAAGATAGGCTGGACCCATCATGGTGCAACATGGCAGGGAGCCTCAAGGGCTTCATTAGCCATAAGCTAGGGGAGGAGTTGGAAGTGAGACCCCGAGTGTCTGTGACCTTGAGGGGACTGGCATCTGTCAATGTGACAGGAAGAGGGTGTGAAGCCCGTGTCTGTTGCTCCATCACTTACCATCACTCACCGCCTGCTTCCTGTGACTCAGTGGGAGGAGGACTGCCGGGTGCAGGGAGGAGGACCAATCCTCAGCCCACCTCCTCCTCCCACGGCCATATTCCACTCTCTCCCCTGCTGCCCTCCCTCCTTCTCACCTGACTTCTATTTTCCTCAGCTGCAGTGATTTGCAGTCTTGCATCTCAGATTCTCAGAGAGACACCTCATGCAAATGAACTGTCTTATTATTATTTATTTGAGTAATAATGTGAGTAATTCTCCGATAAAGCTGTTGTGAGCAGCTACTGTACAGAACAGTGTCATCCAGTAGAAATAGAACGTGAGTCACATATGTAATATTCCAGGGGCCACCTTTAGAAAATAAAAAGGAACAGGTCAAATTCATTTTAATGACCTAGTTTTAGCTACAGCTGTCCCAAAGGTTACCATTTCAATATGTAATAAAAATAAAATGTCCATTTTCTTTTTCATAGTAAGTCTAAACCCACTGTGTATTTTATGCCGACAGCACATGTCGATGCAGACTGGCCACATTTCCGGGTGGTGCCCAGGTCCTGGCTGCCTACTGCTCAGTGAGCTCCGGAAGCCACCATGCGGGTGCAGGAAGGATCCCTGTCCCCAGGACCTGTGCCCTGGGTGGGGCAGCAGAGAGCTTAAGGGCAGGAGCCATCAAGAATACAGCTTATGCATCCCATGAGCCTGGATTTGAACTACAGCTCCGAGACTGGTTACCAGCATGACCTTGCGCCAGTTAGTTAGCCTCATGAAGCCTTCAATGACCTCATTTGTTAAAGGAGGTCCATCCTAGCGCCTGGGTGGCTCAGTCTGTTGAGCGGCTGCCTTCAGCTCAGGTCATGATCCCAGGGTCCTGGGATGGAACTCCACATCGGGCTCCCTGCTCAACGGGGAGCCTGTTTCTCCCTCTGCCTCTCTCCCTGCTTGTGCGCTCTCTCTCTCTCTTTTTCTCTCTCTCTTTCTCTCTGTCAAATAAATAATAATACGATTTTAAAAAAGGAGGTCCATACTAGTATGTATCTCATAAAGTTGTTGTAAGGATCAAGTAAGATGACACATTGCACATGCACATGGCCTTCCAGGAGTGCCTGCTTCTGAGTTGCAAGGTGCCCCCACCTCTGCCAGTTCCCAGTATCGAAGGGCCATCCCTTCCCTGTCCCACTTTCTAAGGGGCACAGGTGTACGAGTGATAAGACCTGGCCCCAACTCCAAATGGAGTGGCATGATGGAACAGGAAACTGTCAGGCACCCCGGAGGCCCCGCCCCTGGGAGAAAGTGGGCGGTCCACACCTCCGCCCTCCCCCCATTCACAGAAACACCTGTTTCTAAAAGTGTATTTATAATATTGCTTGTAGCTGGAGTCACATGAAGGCTTCCCCGGGGACTTCTTGTGGGTTAGTGGCTCTTTTGAAACTCCTTCTCCTAACCCTGATTCTTGGAGTGGGGTAGTTAGGGTCGCCTGGGCACCTGCTCTGCTGGGGGAGGGGCCACCTCCTCTCCGCCACAGGGAAGGGCCACTAGTCACAAGACCCTCAAGTCCATGGGAGGGAGAAGTCGAAAGAGAAGAGAAGCTCTATGGTAGCCTGAGTGAGGACCAGGGCGGGGGTCCCCTGGGGGAGGGGCAGTGATGTGAGGACCACCCATGTTTGCTGGAAGGGAAATGAGTGGTGGGCAAGCAGGACCCCAGGAGCTTCTCCTTTTCCCCTGCCTGCTGTTGGATCCCTTCCTCCAGCCCCAAGCTGGGTGAGCTCTGAAGGCATTCTGTCCTCTTAAGATGATTTCTATTTTACAGCTTACATGTTTGATGACGTTTCTTAAAATAAGTCCACCGCCAGTCTGCAGGGGAATCAACTAGAGCATTCCTCTAAATGCAAATAGGCGGTCCATTGCCCAGGTTAGTCCCTGCGGGGCTGGGCCTGGGACTTTCTGAGACATGCTGTAGATCCTCCCAGCTGCTGAATCTGAATGTCCGGGAGGAGAGGCTGGCAATCTGCATCAAAACAAATTCTCCAGGTGATTCTGTTTCATGTCAACACAAATTCCACCACATGCAGTTGCATACTGGGGGTGTCCTCTCCTAAGCCTCCATGGATATGGGATCCTGACCCTGTGCATCAGAGAGCCACCATTCCCCTCCTGTCTGGTCCTCACACTGCCCCCACTGCCAAGTCCTAAATATGGTGACCTTGTCCCTGTCATGGTGTGGAGGTATTGGGGCTATTGACAATAAAGATGCAACAGACTGTACTGAAGCCAAACAAGGGGGATGTTAGTGTCCAGAGTGGCTTTTTTTCCCATTCAAGCATTCTGTTTATCATACGGGTATCTCCTTGGGCTTCATGATGTACTCTTTCCACAAAGCCTCTTCGTCCATGTCAGTGGTTCTCAGCAGCAAACCTCAGAATTGCCTGGGTAATCCGTGAAAATGCAGAGGGCTGGCCCCTGCCTCCAGAGTTTCTGACTCAGTGGTTGAGGGTGAGACCCCAAATTTGCATTTCTACCAACTTCTCAGGTAATGCAGATACTGCTGCTGCGGGGACCAAGCTTCAAGACCTAGCCGTCATTCTCCATTACACACTGGAGTTTTCTGCAAGATTTGGAAAAAAAGTGCCCATGGTGCGTGTCTTTTTTTTAGATTTTAACCTATTTATTTGTCAGAGAGAGAGAGAGCACAAGCAGGGGGAGCGGCAGGCAGAGGGAGAAGCAGTCTCCCCACTGAGCAGGGAGCCGGATGTGGGACTCGATCCCAGGACGCTGGGATCATGATCTGATCCAAAGGCAGGCGCCCAGTCGACTGAGGCACCCAGGTGGCCCTGCCCATGGCACATTTCTTACACACCCAGAACAACTAACTCTGGATCTCTGGCCTGGAACTAGCAGGTAGCATCTCAGGGGATCCTAATCTGAGACCAGTGTTGAGAATACCCCAAACCAATCCAGAGCAAGAGATGCAGCTCTAGGTTGACCCAAATGCCCGTAGAGTTCCCCTCATGTCCACAGGCTCAGTCTTATTGCTATTCCTGGTGAAATAGGAAAGAATCCCTGAAGACAGCTAAGAGCTAAGTCCATTCCAGCAGGTGGTTTGGGTTCCAGGAGCCAAGCCCCTCTCACACTTGTGTTCTTCACGTTTCTGCCCGGGGTGCAGGTGGGAGGCCATCTCTCCCCTCCTTCCTGTGCACCCACCCTGCATGACCGGGTATCCTGCCCCACCGGGCTCCTTCCGCTCCACCTGGAGGGGCTAAGACCTCAGTCAAGGAGGGGCAACAAATTCCGGATGCAGATGGCAGACCTCAAACAACATAACAAGAGCGGGGAGAAGACAGCTGGGAGGCCCCAGCATCGTGGGGAAGGGAGTGGGTTGAAGGAGGACTGCCCATGGCCTCAGGTTGAAATATTCCCCACAACTCTGCCCCCTCTGCTCTGACCTGTGATTACAGGAGCTGCATCCCTGTGTCTGTAGGGCATGCCTACAAACGGGGCTGGAAAAAGTCAGGGGCAACTTGAACTTTGAACTTTTTGGACTTTATCTATTCTCTTTCTATTGCAAGTCCAATTACTTTTTATTAGGTTTTCAAGCAAATTTATAGCTGTGAGTAGACACTGATGTGTTTCTTTTCCTGAATCTCTTTGAAGTCTGAAACTCAATAAAATGTGGATATAACATTCATGATCAAAATAATAACATTGCCATTCACTGGTAACACCCAGGGCACTTTGGTGGCAAATATCTGCAGTAAATACGTTGCATGGAATATGGTCAGAATTCTTCCAGAATTTCTGGGACCATGTGAAAAACAGGACAGTTCTCTTACCATAGACTTACTACAAAAATTCCAGGGAACACAGAATTAGGAATACTGTAAAGTAGGTGAGAACAACAGTGTCAATGTGACCCAAAAGCTTGTTAGAAATGTAAATTTCAGGGTGCCTAGGTGGCTCAGTCAGTTAAGCATCAGGCTCTTGGTTTCAGCTTAGGTCGTGATTTCAGGGTCTTGAGATCCAGCCCCATGTTGGGGTGCGCTCAGCGGGAGTCTACTTGAGAATCTCAGTCCCTCTGTTCCTCCCCCCACACTTTCTTTCTCTCTCAAATAAATAAATCTTTTTTTTTTTAAGTGAATATTAAAAGAAAAAGAAACAAAAAAATTCTTAGGCCCCACCGAAACCTACCAAGTCAGGAATTCTAGGTGAGGCTGTAGCTGAGAGACATTTCTGCATTACATTAAGACTGAAGGCCGGGCGCCTGGGTGGCTCAGTCGTTGGGCGTCTGCCTTCGGCTCAGGTCATGGTCCCGGGGTCCTGGGATCGAGCCCCGCATCGGGCTCCCCGCTCCGCGGGAAGCTTGCTTCTCCCTCTCCCACTCCCGCTGCTTGTGTTCCCTCTCTCGCTGTATCTCTCTCTGTCAAATAAATAAAATCTTTAAAAAAAAAAAAAAAGACTGAAGGCCCCAGGGGCGCCTGGGTGGCTCAGTCATTAAGCTTCTGCTTGCAGCTCAGGTCATGATCCCAGGATCCTGGGATCGAGCCCCGCATCAGGCTCCCTGCTCCGCGGGAAGCCTGCTTCTCCCTCTCCCACTCCCCCTGCTTGTGTTCCCTCTCTCGCTATGTCTCTCTCTGTCAAATAAATAAAATCCTAAAAAAAAAAAAAAAAAAAAAATGAACGCCCCAGCAGACCCTCAGGCTCTGACATTCACACCTGGTTCCCACAACTCAAATCTCCCTGTCCTTTGCTGCCACCAGCTTTCAACATTTCCAGAAATTTCTAAATGCCCTGACCCCCACCTCCTCCAGGACCCTCCCTAAGTGCAGTTTTACTGAAAAATGTTGCCCCTCATCCCCATGTCTGTACATTATCACGTGGGAAGCAGCATTTCCTACTGCATGTTTCCTCTCTACTTTCTAGAATATTCTCAGATATGACCTCAAAGAGGGCCAGTAAAAGTGTCTACCTGGCTTCCCTCTCCTGAAAGATCCAATTAATTTATCTGAGTTACACTCAGATTTTACATAATGCTGACTGGGATATAAAATCATACAAGTGGAAAATCATTTTTAAATTAATAAAAAGTGAAATGATGGTGGGGGAAAAAAAGACCTTGGTTTTTCATCTGGGCTCTGCCCACAGTTTGTTAGCTGATGTTGAGCAGCAACTAGACTTCTCTGCTCATCACTTTCCTGATATTTTAGGAGAGGAGGCTGAGAAGGACCCATGTCTCCAAATCGAGTTCCAAGGAGCTTCTTAGGCTTTTGCAAAGATATTTGGGGAAGAAAGTTATGAAACAGAATGCAATTTTCAAGCCAGCAGACTCTATGATCCTTTAAGCCAGTATGGAATGTACAGGAGTTTGTGGAGTTTCTGGGGAGGAACCTGCTAACCATGTGTATGGTGGGGCTGAATGCCTGGGGGACCCCAGACAAACCTGCATGAGGCTGGAGGAGGCCGAGGCTCAGACAGCTGGACAAGAACAGAAGAAAAGTCAAGGACAGGACCACTGCTGAGTGAGTCTGAAGTTATGGTAAATTGGGTGTAGCACTGGAAGCAAGGTACCAGGGATGCACAGAAGCAGGACCTGGCCTTGGAAGACTGAGGGTTCCATCAGGAGCCTCCATCAAGGGCCACCTGGATGCCCATGTCCTCTCTGGGCAGAGGTGCGGGGTAACTGTATGATTGTGTGTGGCTGCTTCTTTGATGTCCGCTCACCCTGCTAGTTTTGCATGATGCTGAACCATACTCGGGGCATAGATGCAGCATGCCCTTATTTCTCACAGCAGGTATTTATTTGGTGGTTGGAGAAATTAAGGTTTATCTGATTGGTACAAGCAAAGATTGGGGAAAGCATACATTTCAGTAATGATCTTATTGATGTTTCCATGTCTTGATGTTCTTTACGTTCGAGCAAGACAGATCATGTCAGCTAACCTAATCACAAAAGAAATTTGAGAGACACTGGATACCTCTAAAGAAACAGCAGAACAGACATGCCTGGGGGGCTCAGTCGGTTAAACTAGTCTACCTTTGGTTTAGGTCATGATCTCAGAGTCCTGGGATCTAGTCCTGCATCGGGCTCCCTGCTCAGCGGGGAGTCGGCTTCTCCCTCTCCCTCTGTCTTCCGCTCCCCCTGCTTGTGCTCTCTCTCTATATATCAAATAAATAAAATCTAAAAAGAAAAGAAAAGAAAAGAGAAAAGAAAGAACAGAAAAGAAGAAAAGAAAAGGAAAAGAAACAGCAGGACAGAAACAAGGACTGCACAAGGGAAGACCCTGGTGTTGAGGCGCCAGGAGCAGGTGACGAAAGGGATCGTCACCCCAGAGCACTACCTGTGAAGGAGGGGACCCCACCATCTCTGACTTTGACCAGTCCATACAACAGTCACATTCCTGGGAAGGGGACAGGATCGGCCGCGCTAGGACACGTTTCCATCCTTTACCAGGCTGGTGGCCCCAAGGCACTGAGGCAGGTGATAGTTTCTCAAAAGCAGAAAGGGCACTGGTGATGGAGCAATTCACCAAATGCAGGGGGGCAGATGCTGCGCCCAGAAATATCCTCCCCTGTGGAAGTAAGAGCTGATTTAGCATCGATGAATGTGGGCGACCATTGGCTGGGCCAGTTGAGGGCCCGAGTGACTGGACAACAGGCATGTTTTTCCTGTTGTTGATTCAGGTGGCCAAGACGAGGTGTCTGACAGGAACAGCCCCTGGAGGAAGACAAGCAGGAGGAGGTGGGTTCTTCCCTCTGGGCCAGGTGCCATGTGTCATAGCTGTTTGCTCTGCCTCCCAGGGACACGATGAGTGAAGTGCCTGCTTCGGGAGATGCGAAGTGGGGTCCCCTTGGTCATCCTCGTACACTTATCTCACCAACCGGGACAGAGGGGTCCTGGCAAACCTTTATTTTCAGATGTGATTTGGCCAAGGGAAACATTCTGTCTCCACCCTCCCTGCTGAACACACAAACTTCAACTGTGCTTTGACCTGGGCCCTGACATTTCAAGTGCTGAAATGTATTTAAAGGCTTAACCCAGTATAGGATTAAAACACTGTTCTTCTCTCTTGTTTCTCCCCAACTGGAGGATAAATACCTGTATTGCACATGCCAATAGGTTGATTTTCACCATTATCTTCTCAGTATGCATTTATTTGTGACAATGTCCATACAGACCATGTTCAGGGAACCAGGAATGCAGAGAGCAGGTGAAGAAAGTCCACGGTGGTAAGTGACCCAATTCTGCAGGACAAAGTCGCACAAGGGCTGACTGTCCTGTGAGTGGGATGCATGAGCTGCAGGAGCCTTTGCTAATGAACACAGTAGCAGGGGTGCTCCTCTGGGGCCAGAGAGATCTGCTGTTGGCCATGTGGGGGCCTGGTATGACCTTGGCACAGTTTTGTGGTTGTTTTGTTTTGTTTTGTTTGTTTTGTTTTGTTAGAGAAGGAGAGGAGAGGCAGAGGGAAAAGGAGAGAGAATCTCAAGCAGACTCCCTACTGAGCACAGAGCCTGACACAGGGCTCAATCCCACAACCCTGATATCATGACCTGAGCCAAAATCAGGAGTTGGACACTTAACCAACTGAGCCATCCAGGTGCCCTTGACCTTGGCACACAACCTTAACCGGACACAGAGGAGAGACCTCCCCAAAGTCGAGGTCAGAGATCATCTTTTTTAGCATGCCAGTGCCTTGGAGGATATGGGCGGGGAGGGAACCTGGCTCCACAGCCCACATCAGCTCCTCTATAGTCCACGTGAAGATGGATCCTGTGCCATCACGATTAGGGCAAATCCATAGGATCATTTTTTCCAGGGACACAGCAGAGCTCAGACTTGGCCCCACATGTCCCATCACACAATAACCCCATCTCCTGCCCTGCCTGAATAGGCTGTGTTTCTGAAACAGAGTGCCTCTCCATGGTGCTGAAACAGAGTGCCTCTCCATGGTCCTGAAACAGGTGGGACCCAAGAATTACAGGAGATTGCAACACGGAGGGACAAAGAGAAGTTACTTTTATTGAGCACCTACTACGCGCCTGTGCTCCTCACCACTGCCCATAGATTTTCTCACTTCCTCCTTACAACACACCTGTGAGCAAGGTGGCAGCAGTCCCTCTTGGCAGGGGAACAGACAAGTTGTATGACTTGCCCTGCAGGAAACATCGGGGTTTAAAGAAAGGGGCACAAGACCAGGGCTTGGGAGTCAGGACCAGCCAGATGTGCTTTTGAGTCTGCTACTTACCAGGTGTGTCACCTACTAGATGCATTTATTTAAACACTCTGAGTCCCAAGTTTTTCATCTGCAAGATAACATATCTGTATGATAACATATGTTAAGGTATACCATTCAAACTCATTGTGAAAATCGGTTTTAATGTACATCACGTGTCTGGCACATGAGCATTTAATAAACTGTCCCCTTTTCCCCCTCCGAAGATACACACCCATCAACTCTGAACTTGGGGCTGGAATTTGGCCCTCCAGTCTCCAGGACCTCTGGACTGTCCGTCTCACTCCCCCAGAAAGCAAGCTTCAAGTGCATTCAGAGAAGAAACCCTGCATCCCTGTCGTGGTCCCCAGCCTCACAGGGCAAGCAACACTGAAAGTGAGGAGCATCCCCCCTGCAGAGCTACTGCAAGCTTGTTCCTCTGAGTTTACATTTACACAGCTCAGTGTCATGCATCCTAGGCTAAGAAGAATAATATCAGACTTACTATTTCCCTAGACACAGGGGTAGATACCCCAAGATCGGTACAGGAAATAGTTAATTCCTATGCTCGGAGACAGTTGCGTGCAGCCTCACCTAGCTTGTGGTCCATTCTATGGACACACTTGTCTGTTAATCCTTGCAAAACTTTTCCCCAAAATATTATGAACTGCCAGACAAACAGATATTAATGATTGTTTTTTATAAATTTTAGCTGTGAATCTGGCCTCAGTCTCATTAATACCAAGGTCTCCATCCCAGCCATGGATTTCACTAAGTGTAATGTGAGCTTCTCTCCCACCAAGCCTGACATCTCGTTGTAACTGATTGCACAATAGGCTTTGCTTCTGGTTTCTGTCTCTTCTCTCATCTTCCACTGGGTTTGTTCTGATCCCCAGAGGTCCTATAAACTGGAAAATATCCTCCCAGAAAGCATTAGCTTTTGCTCAATCTTTTGTTTATACCCTGTTCATCCAAGGCCATGCTGATTTAAGTATCTGACAGCCACACACACACACACACACATACAGGCACACACACATGCACACACATGCAAACATTCACATGCATGCATGCACACGCATGCACATGCACCCACACACAGGCACACACACCCCATCTCCATTCACATACACCAACACTTCTGAGTGCAGCACACTCTGAGTGCTCTGGTTCCTGTTACCGGTGTGCAGCTCAAACCTTTACACCACCAAATTCAAGTACTTAATGCTCTTGAATCTCAGTCCTCTTTTCTACTAAACAAAGGTGGAAATGCATGTCCCACAGGGATGGACTAGTTCCCATGAGACAAGGGAGATAAACCCTTAATATAGCTCTGCCAGGCATGGAGTTAGCTCTTTTTTTTTTTTTTTTTTTTTTTTTTTTGTACTATTAACTGGTGTTCAGCTCTGACTATCTAACTTACAGAGTTCAGGAAACCATCAAACTGACTCTCAAAGTCTCCCTCATTAAGGCTCATCCTCAGACATCCCTTTATTTTCTCATATTCATTATGCATACACTAAGCTAGAAAACAACAACAAACAAACAAACCTGTCAATCAAAAGAAACAGAACAGGTCAGAAAGGGACATTTACTGTACAGTGTGTTACCATAGGCAAAATTTAATTCGAAAACAAAAGCAGATGGACACATTAATTGGGAAAGCTAACAGCACACCTTTTGCTAAGTTCACTTCATAGTGAGTAATTATCCAGATATATTTAGATTGAAATGAAACACGGCACAGGGCCCAGAACTTCTTTAACAAATGCAGTGGAGCCTCCTTGCACCATGCGTCATTATCCTGAAATTCATGACAGAAATGTTGGTCATGCAATTTCCTCCAACACAGAAGGGCCACATAAGAATTAGGTAATATATAAATAAATGTTAACATTGCTTTTAAAAACATTTTCAAGAAATATACCTTAATTTGGTAGGCTAGACTTACAACAAGTTTCAGTGATTTGGGAGTAGGCAAGAAGGATCCGCTCTCCCAAAATACTTCCCTACCTGTTTACTGATGCATTCCACCTCTTGATCTGTTCAAATCAACCCTGGAATGCTTATATGGGTGGTTCTGCTACTGAGTTTATTGGTGGTTGATGTTGGGGCTGGGTGTTTGTGCTCGTCCTAAATTCATATGTTGAAACTCTAATCCCCAGTGTGATGGTATTTGGAAATGAGGCTTTTAGGAGGTAATTGCATCCTGATGGTAAAACCTTCATGAATGGGATTGGTGCCCTTATAAGAACACAAGAGAGCTTCTTCTCTCTCTGTCTCTCTCTGTCTCATCTCTCTGTCTCTGTCTCTCTGTCTCTCTCTCTCTGTGTCTCTCTATCTCTCTGTCTTTCTGCTTCTGTCACTTTCTCTGTCTCTCTCTGTCTCTGTCTCTTTCTGTCTCTGTCTCTTTGTCTTTCTGTCTCTGTCTCTCTCTCTTTCTCTCTGTCTCTGTCTGGTGTCTCTCTCTGTCTCTCTCTGACTCTCTCACACCCAATATGTGAATACCCAGTGACAAGGAAGCTGTCTACTAGCCACCAGGAAGAGGTCCTGACCAGGAACCAAATCTACCAACACCTTGACCTTGGACTCCCCATCCTTCAGAACTGTTAGAAATAAATGTCTATTGTTTAAGCCATCCTACTTATGGTGTCTGGTTATGGCACCCTGAGCTGACTAAGACAGTGGTCCATGAAGTCATCTATGTCCTCATTTTCTGCATCCTCACAGGGACTAGTCAGTCTCTCTTGCTCTTTCCATTCACTGCCCAAGCAGTGATCACAAGATCACTCACATGGAGGTTGGCAGAAGAGCCCCATGAGTTCAACAGCTGACTCATTGCCTGGAAGCTGGGCAGAATGATCCCTCAGGAAACACACAAAGCGGGGTGAACTTATAATACATGGCAGATTAGGAGAAGCAGTCAGCAGGGGGCCTGGCCAGATGGAGGAACACTTGAAGAAGAAGCTGGACCTCCTGAGCATGAAACACATTTGGAAGGCAGAGATACTGCTAAGCAGCCCCAGGAAACTGGAGGCCACTGAAAGCATATCTTATCATTCAGACTCTCCAAATATATTGAAACTGGCCATCATACAAAAGTATCCTATGTGTCATCTGAGCAGGCCCCAGCATGATTCTGCCTCTGAACCAAACTCCTAGCATAGAGCCTGATGCATAAGAAGATGTGAATGTGCTGTGTGAAGAAATAGATAAATCAATGTGCATTTAGAAAGTCAAAGTGATGGGGATGAAGGAGTGCACCTGTCGTGATGAGCACTGGGAGTTGTATGGAAGTGTTGAAACACTAAATTCTACACCTGAAACTAATATGTATGTTAACTAAACTAACAATCTAAACTGTATGTTAACTAATAAAATAAAATAAAATATTTTTAAAAAGAATAAAATTTCAAAACCATTACCTTCCTCTGTACTTAATGAAAATAGTACAAGAAAACTGCAAATTTAAGCCAGCCTCTGGTTTGACTGGCAACTATCTCCCTTGGCCATTTCTTCCTCTTGGGTACTTCTAACTATAATATGTTATGGATTTTTCTTGTGTCAACATCTCGCTCACTGGCCTATAATCTTTCTACTGTTCTGGGTCATAAAAACCCTTGTAAAATTCCTGAGAACCTTGAGTAGCACCATGTAATTTTTTTTTTCCTTTACCTTTGAAAGTAGATCGAATTATAAAAACTGTAACTACTCTTATGCTTTTTAAGTAAGTGGCATCAAGAGCTGTGCGGTCCTTCTTCATAAAAAGTAGACTCATAGTAAAAGACAGAGGGAAAGATGGGAAGGAAGGAAGGAAGGAAGGAAGGAAGGAAGGAAGGAAGGAAGGAAGGAAAGAAGGAAAGGAAGGAGGGAAGGAGGGAGGGGATGGAGAGAGGGAGAGAGGAAGGGAGGAAGAAAACATAACACAAGGGGATCTCTTATCAAAGCCTTTCTGAAGCTGTAACAGGGTGTTTACCATGTTTCTTCTAGACTAGATGAAGAGAAAAATCTTGCCACCCCAAGCTCCAAACAAGAGAGAGTTTGAGGGCCACCCATGCATCCTCGTAATCCTTCTGAAGGAAAAAGTCAAATGTTCCTCCCACCTCTTGACAGTTTTCAGGCTCCGCCCACAGAGTTTAAATGTGCAGAAGGACTAACTCCTTATGTCCAGCCCTTCAATAAACAGGACAGCACATGCCCATGCCAAAAAATCCTACTCAGACACAAGGCTGGAAGTTATCTATGCAATACTAGAATTATGCTTGGCATGGAATCAGGGAGCAGAGGGGCAGCAAGAGCCCTGTGATTGAACTCTGTCTCTTGGTTTCCAGAAACATCATATTTCCTTCAAAATATATCCTCCCTAATGCAACTAATTATCACCATCTTGATCCCCAACACCAAAACCCAACCTTTATCTTCCCTCACTTGGACTATTAAAATGGTGCCATGAGGGTCTCCCGAGCTCATTTATCTACCCTGTGGGCAGGAATGTACCACTCATCTGTTTAATCCCTCTTTTGGTTTCCCATGGAACTTAGAACAAATGCCATCAACATTCTGCAGAATCTGCCTTTTCCAAGGCCGCACAGGATTTGTGTGTCTTCAGCGAGCCCCCTTGCTTCTTGTGCCCCAGCTGCACTGGCCTTGCAGAGCCTCACACAAGCCCACACCAGCCCTGCTGGAAGGCCTGGACACTTGCTGCCCCTCCCTGGAACATCCCTGACCACATGCTCACACAGCCTCCTCCTCACCGCTCTCTGGTCTCTGTGCAAACGTTATCAGAGAGACCTTCCTTGGTTATCCTGCCGAAGGCCACACCCTCCCCTTGTGCCTCTTTCAACTGTTAGCCTGACTGTTCTGTCTTAGCACTTACCACCACCTGACATATATACTCCCTGAAAGCAAGGCATTTTATCATCCCTTGATCCCCAGCACGCATAGTAGTGCCTGGAATACAGTACGTGCTCAATAAACACGAGACCAGGGGCATCTGGGTGGTGCAGTCAGTTGAGCATCCAACTCCTAATTTCAGCTCAGGTCATGATCTCAAGGTCATGAGATCAAGCCCCACGTCGGGCTCTGTGCTCAGCAAGGACTCTGCTTGGGATTCTCTCCCTCCCTCTGCTCCTCCCCACCCTCTCTAAAATAAATAAATAAAATCATTTAAAAATAATAAAATAAAAAAATAAGCACAAGAGAAAACAGGGGAGAAGAGAGAGTGCCTCGTGGCTAAAGATAATTTGCAATTTCTTTCCCCAGGCTAACTAGGCTTTGTGCTTCATGTGGTCAAGTTACTGAGCACTTTACCCAATTTGGTGAGCTACCCAATGCTCTTCCAGTGATTTTTTTTTTAATTTTTTTTATTCTTATGTTAATCCCCATACATTACATCATTAGTTTTAGAGGAAGTGTTCCATGATTCATTGTTTGTGCATAACACCCAGTGCTCCATGCAGAATGTGCCCTCCTCAATACCCACCACCAGGCTAACCCATCCTCCCTCCCCCCTCCCCTCTAGAACCCTCAGTTTGTTTTTCAGAGTCCATCGTCTCTCATGGTTTATCTACCCATCCTATTTCCCCTGCTTCATTCTTCCCCTCCCATTACCTTCTTCTTCTTTTTTTTTTCTTAACATATATTGCATTATTTGTTTCAGAGGTACAGATCTGAGATTCAACAGTCTTGCATAATCACAGCGCTTACCAGAGCACATACCCTCCCCAGTGTCTATCACCCGGTCACCCCATCCCTCCC
>NC_138380.1:89354165-89378526 GCF_054177405.1 Leptonychotes weddellii
CTCACACCAAACTCTCTCTCTTTTCTTCCATCATGAATTAAAAAAAGAAAGAAAGAAAGAAAGAGAAGAAAGAAAGAAAGAAAGAAAGAAAGAAAGAAAGAAAGAAAGAAAGAAAGAAAGAAAGAAAGAAAACTAGTTTTTAGGGGCACCTGGGTGGCTCAGTCTATTAAGCATCTGCCTTTTTGGCTCAGGTCATGATCTCAGGGTCCAGGGATCGAGCCCTGCGTGGGGCTCCCTGCTCAGAGGGGGAGACCGCTTCTCCCTCTCCCTCTGCCCTTTGCCCCCTCTCGTGTGCACTCTCTCTCTCTTTCTCAAATAAATAAATAAAATCTTAAAAAAAAACACTAGTTTTTAAAAATGTTCTAAGTGTTTAGTATTTGCTAATTGAGATCATTCAAAGATTCCTCTTTTTGACATCATACCGTTGGTCCCTCCAATCTCTCCTGGGACTTGTTGGTTATGTTCATTCTATATGTTTCCTTTTAAATCCAGAGGTTAATGGTTTTTGTGCCAAGAAACACGGTGATTCAAGGAAAGTTTCTTGACAAACAGGACTAATCGCCGAAGTGTAGGTGTGGAATAGGGGAATCACTGGGCCAGGCCACCTCAGGGTGGGCAGTGCCCGGACTGGGGAAGGATGGCGGAGGGAGAAGCTACCAGAGCCTGGGAGCAGAGAACTATGGCTGGGAGAGGAGCAGTGACTTCGGCAGCAGGGAGCAAGGGGGTGAATGTCCCCCTGACTCTCCATCCTGCAGAGTGAGGGAGTGTGCGGAAGCCCCCACGACCATAACCGCCAGCCTGAGCAGTGGGTCTGAGCCAAGTGCCCCGCACAGACCCTGCATCTGGAAGCACAAGCCCCAGTCCTTCCCATGTGGCTCTGCAACAATAGCTCCTTCTGAGGATCTTCTCATCCCTGAGCATCCTCTCCCTCCTTGTCCAGCATCACCCTGTACAGCTTTGCCTGCCTCTTCTATGAACTGAAGTGTCTTCACATAGTTTCAGTGACCCAGCTGAGGGCGCCCGTCTCCCCTACCTGATGATCATACTTTTCATTGCCTCCACCCTTTTGGCCACTCTCATGTCACCAAATGTTGGCGGAGGAGGGGGACTGAGAGGTTGGACAACGGAGCCCCAATGGGACTAGGAGGGCAGTGCCCATTGGGAGGGTGAAGGCAGAAAAGCAGGGGCTCAGGAGAAAGACAGAGACCCCGACAGCGAGGTGTGAGCCCACAGGCTGCCTCGGTGTCTGTCGCCAGTGCAGAGCTAGCCCTTTCCAGAATGCCTCACTATGCTGAGTCACCATAACTGTGCGGTTTCATTTTCCTGGATTCTCAGATCTCTTTCCTCCCTGGGAAGCAAGCCTGGGCTTTTGCAAAACCACATCCCTTTTGTGTCATGTGCAATCCTGGGTGTTGCTCCCCAGACCCCCCTGGCCCCACTGCGCCCGGGCTCTGACGGACATCACTGCTCAGGAGAGTGCCCCTGTTCTCCCTGGCACCTTAGTTTCCACCAGCATGAACTGCAAGTCCGTGCACGTGTCCATCAGGGACACCCCAGCAAGCTTCGCCTGATCTTAGTGAAGCTGCTCACCTGCCAAGCTCCGTCTCTCATCCCCTGAGCCTGGGAGCTCCACTCTGCGGCTGCCAACAAATTGTATGGACACATGCCCAGCTTACAAAGATGACGTGCAAACAGTCCCTGCCTACCTCCCACCTTCCACATGTCGGCCCCGCAGGCGAGGCTGTCTCTCACTTGGCCTGCCAGAAGCCAGCTCCCAAATCCGCCTGTGGGGGTTAAATTAAAGCTGATGCCCTGGTGACTCCCGTCCCAAGAGGGAGAAGAAATGCCCTGTGAGTCGTGCACCCCCTAAAACCTGGTGCTCCCTAAAAGGCTGCCACCTTCCACCTGTGCTAAGGAGGACTGGAGACCATCCCTGGCGCCCCCTCCCCCCCGCCAGGGACTTGCTCCTGGTAACAAGATATTGCTCTCTTCCCAGAGCAGACATGCCCTGTGCTGTCACAGAATTGCTGTTATGTTGGCTTCTTCACAGAACTTTGCACCAGACCCAAAAATTCAGGGTGCTTTCTCCCCAGGGGACTGCAAAGCATCCACATCATCAAGCCCACCACCGACGACCAGGAAACTTTACCAAATAAAAAACACCTCAGAATTCAAACAGAAGCAGATGCTGTTAAGTGTAATAAAGGATGAGCTCTTCCCTTTTGAGACAACATGGATGGACCTCGAGGGCATTATGCTAAGTGAGATAAGTCAGACCGACAAATACCTTATGACCTCACTCCTATATGGGACCTACAAAACAAAACAAATGAATGAACAAACAAAAAGCAGAAACAGACCCATACATACAGGGATGGAAAACCGATGGGGGCCAGAGGTGAGTGGGGTGGGGATGGGCAAAATGGGGGAAGGGGTGTGGGGAGCGTCCAATTCTGGAATGAACAAGTCACAGGGACAGAAGGCACAGCACAGGGAACACGGTCGATGGTACCATACCAGCTTTGTACAGGGACAGATGCGAGCTATGCTTGTGAGCTCAGCATAAAGTCGAGAGACAATGAATCTATATGTTGTGCCCTTGAAATCAATGTCACACTGTGTGTCATATTTAAATAAAAAAAATGTAGAGTCAAGTGGAAAGATTTACCCAATTTCTTTTATTATGGGACGTTTTAACCATCTTCCACTTCCTTCCCCCAAGGGGAGGGCCCCGAAGGCTCCACGTTCACATTCCACCTGCCGCTGTCCCACGATGCTGCCTTCTCCGTCCTCTAGTCCCCTCTCTCTCCCGTGTTTCTAAGAGATTCCAGCGGTGGCCGCTGAACTGTGGATACACTGGAATTGTTGCTACAGGAGGAAGATACGACTTTCTGTGCTCGTGGACGGTCTGCATATCTGCCATCCCCATGTTCACTGCACCCCTTGCTACACACCGACAAGCATCTCCGGGGTCTCAGAAAATAAGCACATGAACATGGCTGGCCGCTACAAAGGAGACTAAATGCTCCTCCATCCTATCCGAGGTCTCTAGTCTATTCACAGGCTTGTCTGTGGAGCCCATGAGCTCCAAAGAAAGCCAGGCTTCTTTGCACCCGTTCCCACCATGGCCTTCTGGACGCAGGCGCACTATGCACCAGCCTTCAGCCTCGACTTCCCCGTTTGTGTTGTCTCCACATTTCCATTTGCCTGATCTGTCCTGTTTCCTATCCACCGACATTTGCTCTTTTTGGCCACAGAGTAGACAGCACAACATTCTCCTCTGTTGGTTTAAGATCCCCCTTGATCACGGAGCATGGGCTTCCGTCCCTCCCTTTTTTTTTTTTTTCATTCTTTTTCGTTCTTTCTTTTCTTTATTACTGGTATTTAATTCAAGGCCTTTGTGAGGCCCTTTGGCATTTCTACGCCAAGTTTGCCATGCACCTTACAAGGTGCTTTTTAAGAGCTTTGCAGAGTGCTGAGCACAGTAAATGAATCATTTCTCTGCTGTTTATATGTTTGAGTACAGTGAAAGCTCTTGACAAGAGGCAAGACTTTCCCAGCCTTGCATATATGATCAATTTCTGTAGCTATTAAACAAGGTCGTAAGCTTTTTTGGAAAAGTCTGCCTACCTGTGACTTTTTTGTTGTTGTTTTTCTAACTGATGCAGTTCATGGTTGCTGAGTGTTCTTTTCTAGCATCATGAATAATACACCAAGGATAACTGAGCAGTCTATTTTTTTCATTTATAAATCTTGAATTCGGGGCGGGAAAAAGCAGAGCTTAGTTTTAGTAAGACTACCACCCACGTGGGCCTCTGCTATGCCCAGGCCTACATGTGGCTCACCAGGAAGACCAAATGCACCGCCATGCCTTTGTGCCCCATCCATGAAGGACCAAACAGCACTGCACTCTGGGAAACTCCCCCGAGATCAGTCTTCACCAGAAAGGAGCTTTGTGCAAACTTTGGAGACAATTTTATCACCTAAACCTGTTACAGCCAACATGCTAGACTTGTATTTGAATTCACAAACACGGCCATCACAAATGAGGTCACGTTTTAAGAATAAAAATTAAGCAAAACATAAGCTGTAACGCTGCTCAGTGCAGGAAGATTTATCTAGAGCTATGCTTCGGCTGTGCGTTTCTGCCGTCTGTCAATGACTCAGAAATGACTAAACAGCCTCGATGAATCAAAAACCCAATCCACACCCACAAGCTGGGACAATCACGTCCCAGGTTCGGAAGCCAACCCAGCCAAACTGCATGGATCTTTCCGTGCCTTAATTATCAGGATAAGTGGACAATCCTTGGTTGCACTTCAACTGGCCCAAGGAAGCTGAGCTGGCAGGTTATTTCTGCTCTCCTGGAAGCTCATAAACAAACACAGAAGGATCTGTCTTTCTGCGCTTCAGCTTTGCTCTGTTAGTGGTTCCTTGGGACCAGAAAGCAAGGCACCGTGCCAGGCTCTGACAGCGACTCAGGGCCATGTGCCACTTGGCTCACCAGCACTGGCAAAATGTTTACTTAGATATTCAAGAATTCATCATGAGAAAAGCAGCCTTAGACTGCAGGATGATGGAGTTGGCACAGACCCGAGGATCATCCTGTCCAGCCTCCCTGCACATAGCCGCCAGCTTAGCCAGAAGAATATAAAATGAGGAGAGTTCATCTTCACCCTTCCTGATCCACCCCTCAACAGCCAACAGGATCCAGCATGCATATGGCGGACCCTCAGAGCAGACGGTTTCCGTTGTGCAACAGGCGTGAAATGGGCGAAGGCATCAGCCACAGCACAAGGCACAGTGTTCGTCCCGCCTCCCCCTGCCTGCCCCCGGGCTCTGATCTTGACTCTGCCGGAGTTATAAAAGGTGACGCTACCCCAACAAGGTCAGCTGCCTTTCAGGAGGGAAGTCAAGAAATTCAGTAGGATAGCTGCGCCTCCCTGGTTGTCGAGCCTGAGGGAGAAAGCCTTAGGGAGATGGATGAGAAAGCCAAACTGGGAGAGCCACAAGAAAGATCCATTTTTACTGGTCTCTGTGTCACATGCCCACTCCTCCCTTGCTGATGATGCCACACCCTCGTCAATCCCACTCTGACCTTGACCCTGGCATTGTGTTCCAGCCTGCTCCCCGGTGGTCCATCGGCAAATTCAAAGCTGAGGTGCCCTCTTAGTGCGTAGATTCCCACCTAACAGTGACTCCCTAGGCTCAGGTTCCTATTTCTCACTGATTTGTCTGCTTTCTTTTACTTGGAGAAGCAATATTTAGTACCTCTAAAACCAAAGAAGGAAGCACATGCTGATAAGCACAAGGTTTATCTACCACACTTAGGCAGGACAGCACCTTCCAATGCTCTGATAATATTCCCTTCTCTTTTTCTCTTTATTAGGTTTTATGGATGAAGGTCTGTGAGCAACCTGGGAAATTCTTCAGATGTCAAGTCAATGCAGTCCTCACCAAAAAGGAGCTTCCTGAGAATTTCGGAGAAAATGATAAACAGATTTCCCTTTGATCTGACTTGTCTTGGGCTACTTGGCTATCTGGCCTTCAATTCAAAGCTTGATGTATCATATTGTCTCCTTCACCTTGATATTACACAGAGGTCATGGAGTGCCTACTATGTGCCAACCACGGAAATAGGTGCTGGAATTTGAAGATAATTAAGACAGCTTCATGCCCATCCCAGGAGCTCACAGACCCTAACAAAATGTGGTGAGGGAGCCAGAACCCTCCTGGGAGTTGGGGACAAATATGTGTGAGATAATAAGGTCAAAGCATCCTCAAAATGGAAAGTAGCCCATATATCCATCTGCATTCAAATGAATACATAAACTGTGTCATATTCGTACAATGAAATAATTCAGAGCAATGACAATAAATGACAATGACTACAAATAGCATGCAACACCATGGATTAGGCTAAGAGAAGTAACTAATGTTGAGATGAAAAGCATCTGCAGATGGCTCCAGTTCTGTAGCATAAAATCAGTGAAAACAATCCATTATTAGGGATATGCACGAGGAGGGTAATGAACTGTAAAAAAAAAAAAAAAAAAGGCAAGAAATTGATTAACATAGATATTAGGACAACGATTGTCTCTAGTGAGAGGAAGTATGTTTTGATCCTGAAAGAACATATCAGGGCACTGTTGTTTCACCAGGGTCAGCTTCACGGTGTAAGACCTGAGCACAGACAAGGCTCCATGCTTGGAAGCCCTATACTTGGTCTAATGTTCTGCGGCCACTGACTCTCCAGAAAGAGATGCAGAGCCATGCCTTCCAGAGAGCTCAGCACCTCCTTTGCAGCTCCTTTGAGCAAACAAGAGGGTCCAATGCCTCTGTATCCAGGCCAATACTGTATGCCTTCTGCTTTCATTTGTACTTAGTCTTCATAGTCCCATTTGCTAATGTCATTTTTAGTCCCTCTTCTTTGTGAAAGGTGTCCCAAGTGCATTCTGGAACAAACTGGTGAGAAGGCACAAATAAATAAATAACTGACCAAATAAAAATCATGAGGTCCCTAGGTTGCTCAAAGGAGAAAATGTGAAGCCTTGAAGACAATTCTAGCCTCCATTAATCAGGTCAGTGATTTTAGCTTGGAAGGTTCAGGAAGCATGAGTCTGAGGAAATGAGTCACTGAACAGGTAGCTTTCAGTAAGGGTTAAAAGAGAAGAGCCCACTGCAGCAGGAGGTTTTAGATGATTGAAGACGGCACACTGATAAGGCTGTCTATGGGTGGGCTGATGCAGGGAAGATGCTGGAAATCTGCAAGGGGGTATGATGGAGCCAGAGCCCAGGAGTTTTGGCACTCCAGAATATGGAGGTGTGAGCCATCCTACATGTGCTTCTGAATGCAGCATCAACCTCACTAGTTTCAACCTAGTGACTAGGAGAACATCATCTGTACCTTCAATGTTAGGTACCAGTGATTGGTTGGTCCCAGTCCAAGCTTTGATACTGTCCACTCCTGGGATTCATGCCTGCCCATGCCTCTGGGAATCGTCCTGGTGGTCACTTTTACACCGGGTGGGTGCGCTAATCAGGATGGGAGACAGCATCCCCTGATATCCCCCTTCAGATTTCCTCCATTTGGGGTTTCTCTAGGAACACTGCAGTGACACATGCCTTCCATGGGGTCTGTTTAAGGGTTATTTTGATGATCTTTCACAAGTTTGGTTCCAAGGATCTTAAAAGAGAAAACTGTCAGGAAATTGTATATGTCCATCCCTGGCTTTTAAAAACTCTCCCTTGCTGGGTTATAAACACCTGGAAGGCTGGATTTCTTTCTTTCTTTTTTTTATGTTATGTTAGTCACCATATAGTACTTCATTAGTTTTTGATGTAGTGTTCCATGATTCATTGTTTGCATATAACACCTAGTGCTCATTGCAAGACGTGCACGCCTTAATACCCATCACCAGGCTAACACATCCCCCCACCCTCTTCCCCTCTGAAAACCTCAGTTTGTTTCCTGTAGTCCATAGTCTCTCATGGATCATCTCCCCCTCAGAGTTCCTCCCCCACCTTCATTTTTCCTTTCCTTCTCCTAACGTCCTCCATGCTATTCCTTATTTTTCACATATAAGTGAAACCATATGATAATTGTCTTCCTCTGCTTGACTTATTTCACTTAGCATGATCCCCTCCAGTTCCAACCATGTCGATGCATATGGTGGGTATTCATCCTTTCTGATGGCTGAGTTATATTCCATTGTATATATGGACCACAACTTATTTATCTATTCATCTGTTGAAGGGCATCTCGGCTCCTTCCACAGTTTGGCTATTGTGGAAATTGTTGCTATGAACATTGGGGTGCATGTGCCCTGCTTTTCACTACATCTGTATCTTTGGGGTAAATACCCAGTAGTGCAATTGCTGGGTCATAGGGTAGCTCTATTTTTAACTTTTTGAGGAAGCTCCATATTGTTTTCCAAAGTGGCTGTGCCAACTTGCATTCCCACCAACAGTGTAAGAGGGTTCCCCTTTCTCCACATCCTCTCCAACAAATGTTTCCTGCCTTGTTAATTTTTGCCATTCTAACAGGTATAAGGTGGTATCTCAATGTGGTGGGGTTTTTTTGTTTTTTTTTTTAGATTTTATTTATTTATTTATTTGAGAGAGAGAGAATGAGAGACAGAGAGCATGAGAGGGAGGAGGGTCAGAGGGAGAAGCAGACTCCCTGCCGAGCAGGGAGCCCGATGCGGGACTCAATCCCGGGACTCCAGGATCACGACCTGAGCCGAAGGCAGTCGCCCAACCAACTGAGCCACCCAGGCGCCCTCAATGTGGTTTTGATTTGAATTTCCCTGATGGCTAATGATGTTGAACATTTTTTCATGTGTCTGTTAGCCATTTGTATGTCTTCCTTGGAGGAGTGTCTGTTCATGTCTTCTGCCCATTTTTTGACTTAAGTATTTGTTTCTTGGGTGTTGAGTTTGAGAAGTTCTTTATAGATCTTGGATATCAGCCCTTTATCTGTAGTGTAATCTGCAAATACCTTCTCCCATTCCGTGGGTTGCCTCTTTGTTTTGTTGATTATTTCCTTTGCTGTGCAGAAGCTTTCTATCTTGATAAACTCATATCGCAATTCAGTAATGTGGCAGAATACAAAATCAATGCACAGAAATCAATTGTTTTCTTATACACTAACAATGTAACTGTAGAAAGAGAAATTAGGGAATCAATTCCATTTACAATAGCATCAAAAACCAGAAGATACCTTGGAATAAAACTAACCAAAGAGGTAAAGGATCTATACTCTAGAAACTACAAAACACTTATGAAAAAAATGAAGACACAAAAAGATGGAAAAACATTCCATGTTCATAGATTGGAAGAATAAACATTGTTAAAATGTCTATGCTGCCCAGAGCAATCTATACTTTCAATGCCATCCCAATCAAAATACCAATGGCATTTTTCAAAGAGCTGGAACAAACAATCCTAAAATTTGTATGGAACCAGAAAAGACCCTGAATCGCCAAGGAAATGTTGAAAAAGAAAAAGCTGGGGCATCACGTTGCCTGATTTCAAGCTATTACAAAGCTCTGATCACCAAGACAGCATGGTATTGGCACAAAAACAGACACATAGACCAATGGAACAGAATAGAGAGTCCAGATATGGACCTTCAACTCTATGGTCAACGAATCTTCGACAAAGCAGGAAAAAATATCCAATGGAAAAAAGAAATTCTCTTCAATAAATAGTGGTGGGAAAATTGGGCAGCTATATACAGAAGAATAAACTCGAACATTCTCTAACACCATACACAAAGGTAAACTCAAAATGGATGAAAGACCTCAATGTGAGACAGGAATCCATCAAAATCCTAGAGGAGAACACAGGCAGTAACCTCTTCGACATCGGCCACAGCAACTTCTTTCAAGGAACGTCTCCAAAGGCAAGGGAAACAAAAGCAAAAATGAATTTCTCTTTAAACCAAGCTCTCCACGAGTGCCTGGGACATGGCAGCCCCTTAACAAAGATGTGTTGGAGAGGAAGTAGGGTCTCCGGGCATGAGGACAGGTACTGCCCCTAGTGGGCCAGGCATGATACTTCCTAAGCAGCTTTTCTCCAGATGATAGGAAACAACTAAACATCTCAAAGGCTCTCCTACGCTGGACCTTGAGACAAAATGTTTCCCAGATCCACTTTTCCAGAAATGCTAGTGAATACTTAACAGGACTTTGATTCACAGTTAAATGTGGATAAAGAAGCAAAGAAGCAAAAAAAAAAAAAAAAGTGTGTGTGTGTGTGTGTGTGTGTGTGTGTGTGTACATGCTCACACATGTACTGTGTGGAGAGAAAAAGTCTGTCCGAACGGAAAGACCTGGAACTCAAACCCTTGAAGGCTGCAATGCTTATAGCATCCGCTGGCAGAGGTGGTGTGAAATAAAGAGCAAAGCCGTGGGAGTCATGAGTAGGAGGGAAATAACGTAAATCAAGGAACTCTACTATTTTGGCAGTTTGTAAAATTTTCTGTCTTTAAAATCTTTTGTGACTCTAAAATCAATGCCTAAGGAATGAGTCTGTGGAGGGTCAGGAGATCTGTAGTGAGCTGAGAGCCAGGAGACCTTGCTACCCACTACTTAAATTACACCTCCCAGGCCACAGAGCTCAGGTCTGGGTTTAAAAAGAATCAACTTAATTGTAATAATATCAGCTCACCAAATAATACAGTGAAACGCAGTGTCACATCTAGGATTTGCCAGAGCGTCCTTGACACTGCTGAGGGCCATATGAGCAGGGAAGCAGGAGAACAGACCTGGATGGACATCCTGGTTCCTACTGATTTAAGTTAGGTATCTTAGACCAAAGTTTTTAAACTCTGACCCCTCATTTCCCACATTCATAAAATGAGGAAGTTTCCAGCTCAGTGCTCCTAGGTGAGATCTCTTTCCCCACCTCCGCCGGCCCCACACAGCCCCACCATTAATGCCAGCCAGACACCTGCTGCCCACCCTCCTCATTTAAGGCCAGATATATCCAAAGCAGGTACCAGGCTTCTATATGAGCAGCTCCAGTGCATACCCTGGTATATTTTCTTTCCGTTTTGGGGGGTACTTTAGAATCTAAAAAGGGAAACTCAGAAGCTTATACGCTGTCCCCCCAAAATAAAAGTACAGATGTTAAGATCACTGGAAGGCAGGTCCAAACTCTCACATTCACTTAACCTCAACTTTCTTATCTTGTAAATGGGATTAAATCATTATAATGCCTTTCTCCTGGGTGGTTGTAGAGGTTAATTGAGATAATGCCCACTGTAAAGAGCCCAGTGTCTGGCACACTGCACACATTTGATAGACTTCTCTCATCACAATGCAGTATGGTTATTAAATACCTACCCTAGCTCCTGCCACCAAATTGTTAGCTGTTCAAGGGCAAGGACTGCCTTCCTCATTAAGCACTACCTAGCATAATGTAGTAACTGGTTACAATTATGCTATAACATAATTAAATTGAATAGGATATTTATATACTCTGACCTATTGGCTCTCAGCTCCAATATCTCAAGTGTACATCGAATCACTCAAGCCGTTTATGAAAATACCTGTGGCAGCTCTTCACTCCCAGCCAATCGAGTCAGGACTTCTCGGGGAAGTTCACGGGAGTGGATATTATATAAAAGTTCCCCGGAGAAGTCTTAAGCACAGCCAGTGCTGAGAAGCGCAGCTCCTGACCTGCACTTGCCTGTCCACACATTGATGGCCACCTACTTTGTGCCAGGCACCCCTGTGGGCTATGATGACTCCAAAGTTAGCAAGATGGTCCTCGTCCTCACAACCTACAGAGAAACATGTGTAAATCAGTCACTAATAAATCACCACAGCACCAGTCTGGCAAGAGAGCCCTGTGCAGAGGGGACCACACAGGCTCAAGGAGACCGGAAGCTCACTTAGAAGAGGAGGTACTTATAAATGAGGGAGGGAATTGGGGAAAATGACCTTCAGTGAATTGAGTTTCATTGTTATGTGCTCAATATTTATTCAGGATCATCATTATGAAATAAACATTTCCACTGTCTGACTCAGGGACCCCATTAAAGGATTGTCATGAGAAACTTCTTTAGTTTCCTCTTGCTCGGCAGAACAGAAGCAGCACTTTGCTCTCCCCTCCAAGTGTGATTTCTTAAGACATTTTCCCGACTCCCCTTGAACTCCAGAAATGTTACAGACAGGTTTCTGTTCATGGGTGAATCTTGTATTTACAATCATGGCTGAACTAAAAAAGGTTTCATTTTATTTTCTTTTGGACCAATACTCTTATTTTTTTAAAATACCTCAAATTCTCTTTTTGGAAAAGATGGAGAGAAAATAGTTAAATTTAAATGTCAAGCTCTATAATCCATTCATAACCAAGATCCACAATTTGTATGTCTCAGTTCTGCTGAGTTAAATTGGGATGGGGAAATACATATTTATTGAGCACTTATAATGTGTCAAGCAATTTGTTATGTGCTTTACATACGTTATCTAAATTATGTCTCCCAATAATATCATGACTTTGGTACCAACCTCCCATTTTACAAATGCAGGGAAAATGAGATTCAGCGAGGATGGCGTAAGACAATTTGTACGGAGCTCTTTGAGGGGCTGGAAGATACCACGGTAGTGCAAGGTCCGTTGTATTTCTGATCAGGGTATCTTCCTCTCTCAAACTTTATGGTTTGATTGTCAAATACCTCCAATCCCCATTCAAGTGACTTTTCAAATGCAAATCCCAAGTCTCAGCCATTCTACATCAGGTACATGTACTCATTAATTTAATAAATGTAATGTATTGCTAGCTGAGGCCCATCTGGGGATGAATCAGAAAGAGATGAATCAGAAATGCACTCTGCTCTGAAGGGAGTTTATAAACTATTAGAGGGAGAAAAACACACACATGATAATTAAAACCAATACATCAGCGCATCCCTATCCAAGACAAAGGGCCACTGAGATGTTCTCTGCTCACCATCAGATGGTGATGGAAGGGGACCCACAGCAATGAGAACAGCCTTGAACAACTACATTTGCGATAATACTTGGAAACATTGGATTTGACATCCCGTAAGAGAAACGTGACCACACACCTGGCTGGAGCGTCGAACTAGTCCCGGGTCTTCCATAACCCCTTCTCCATCATGCAACAAGGCAAGAATGGGGTAAAGAACAGGGGAAAATTTATATTTTTAGTCCCTTTTCTCAGTTCGACCAGAGACTATCACTCTCCCAACTCAGCAGATGGCAGACCAGACAGTTTTGTCTGATGAGCTAATTAGTTTTCAGCTCCTCATTATCACCTTACAATGGAATCTAGAATGAAAGCTTGAAGTGCAGGATGTCTAAAGGGCTTATTTGAATGCAGTAAAGTGCATTCTTTAAGTTAAATTCTTTCATCAGAAATGGGCTTTATCTGCTCAGGAGGCATGAAGATTTAGGAGAAAACTGCTAATAGAGTAGCTTATCTCTAATGTGGAGATGTTGTCAAAAGCGGGATGTGCATTCCAGACAACCACAGATAAGCCACATTTTGTAGTGAAAGGAAACTGGGACCAGAAGACCTGAATTCTAGTCTCATCTCTGCCACTAATTAATTCCATGGCTGGGGGCACATTGGCTTCCCTGAGCCCCATTCCCCTATCTGTGAAATGAACTCACTGGGCGAGGTCCTTCCAGGGCTCAAATTCTATCTTGCTAACACTTCGTTAGGGTCAACCCTGCAGTCTTCTACAGCACATTTATGAGATGTCATTTCTTCAGATAAAATAATTTTCAGAATTGCTAAGCATTAGAAACTTTTTTTTTTTTTTTACAGAGTATAATTGCTTTGGCAGATCCATCTGTCTCCTGCAACAGCGTTCAACACACCATGTGCCCACATGCACTAGTCGAACTGACAGATGCTGAGCCTGAACAACAGAAAGTTAGGGTCTATGGAGGTTAAATGACAGCCAAGTTTCAACCCCTTGCTGGACAACCACATTAAAGAGGATTGCTAACACCTGGAATTCCCCGGGCAGGAAGGCATGCTGGCTGAGCTAGTGAGAAGCTGGGGAGCTAGGTTCCCCATCTTCGATGTCTAGCTCCCACTTGGCGCTTGATAATTATTGCATACAGACAAGATACAAAGCATTTCTGCACAACAGTTAAATGCACCTGAGACGCAGATTTTTTCCGGGCCAACGTCTGTTTTTTTCTGACATGACATAGAAGCTGTGAACACTTCCAAACAGCAAATGACTCTCCCCTTCATGTTGCCAATGCTCCAGACCTGCGCGGCCACAGTTGGTAGCCACTAGTCACATGTATCTCTTTACATTTTAATTTTAATTAATATTAGATGGAATTTAAAATTCAGTTTCTTAGTTGCTCCTGCCACATATCAAGGATCCAATAGCCACATACGACCAGTGGAAACCAGAGGGGACAGTGCAGGTCTAGACCATTTCCAGCATCACAGAAAGATACACGGACAGTGCTATTCCAGACTGAGCATTCTTACACTGTGTAAGTCCCTTTGGGTTTGACTTGGAGTACACAACCAACATTGACACATTCTTTGTGAGTTACCAACATGATAAGAACTCCACTGGGTGCCATCTGGAGGCTGGGAAGATGGGACTTAATTCATGGTATAGTTGAGTGATTTCTCTCTCATTTGTCTTTGGAAAAATACCAAGTGCTGTCACCAAAACAGCTCTAAGAGTACCTACCATTGGGAAATCTGAGGTCACAGTAAGAAATGTTAAAGAAAAAAAAAATCAAATGAAGAACCTGTGTTCTTTTCATTAATTCATAACTTAAACGTCATGCTTATTTTCATGTTTCATATACTTACATTTATATCCTTTATACGAGTAGGTTTGTAAATTGTGCAGAGGTATCATCTGGAGGAAGAATACTCTAAAACTATTCCACTACTTAAGCTCTACCTTCCTGGTATTTCCCTTTTTTTTCTTATTTCACTGTCTTATATACAGCATCTTTTTCTTTTATTTGATCTAATTAAAATGTGGGCTTTTATTGGCCTTTATAGACTTCTCATTGTGGAGATTATTTTTTCCTTTTGACTCCTCTTTCTTGAAAAGGTTAATTCATAAGGAAAAAGAATGAGCTGATGATCATTCCTCTGTGGCCACTAATACTTTTTATTTATTTATTTTTTATCTTAAGTAAATTCTACATCCAATGTGGGGCTTGAACTCACGACCCCAAGATTAAGAGTTGCATGCTTTACCAACTGCGCCAGCCAGGTGCCATCGATGGCCACTCATGCTTTATCTGCTTTTCTTTCTTCCTTTGAAAGATACCCTTCCGCTCCTTCATTTGAGGTATTCTACTCGAAGCATAAAATAGCACACCTTAGTAACCTATATTATGTGTAGGAGGAATTGCTTCATATTTCTACAAATGCTTCCTTTTCCAAAAAATGGAATTAGAGAGTACTGATTTATATCAGAAATTATTCAACACTGGATAGGCTAGCATCCCTCTAGGGATAAATCATGGATATATATGGGGTTTACCATCAGCTTCTACCCCCCTTCCTCTAGTTCCAGTTCCCTGGTTTTCTCCCAGGACCCCTGCCTCCTCTACTCTGGGCGGCTGGTCAAAACCTGGGCACAGGTGTTGGTCCAAAGATGGCCTACCTGCTGATCAGGAACACCAACAGCTTCAGTGCATACCCTTCAACCTGCCCCGGAATTCAGACCTGACGTTCCCACTGTGTCCCTGATGGAGAACAGAACCAGCGCAGGAGAGAGACGTGAGAGGTGAAGTCAGAGAAACTGTAGACTGGGGACATCTCTGAGCCCTCCATTCTGCCATCCTGGTGGTTGGACTTTTTACTCCAGGATCCTTTGCACTCCTAACTAATATGCATGGAATTTCTACACATCTGACTTCCAATGGATCTTACAATTCATAGTGTGTGGCTTAAATTGTAAAAGTCTTTTGAAAAACATCTTAATCTGGTGTTAATGCCAAGCAAATTATTTCTGAAAACTGACAAGGATTTTAACAGAGAAAAACTTTCCTCAAACTATCCAATTAGCAGCAGTGCAAGAAGATGGTGGTGAGATTCTCCCATAATTAATAGGTGCATTGTTAAATGAATTATGTAATATTAAAATATCACTGAGGGAACAGAGCTAGAGACAAATGTCCTCATCGGGGCTGGATGGAGCTCTTCTGGAGAACCATGTTATAAAGTTCTTTAATTTAAAAAATTACATTTCCAAGGCCTAATATTGTCAGAAAGACAAATCATCTGGCTCAGTAAGAAATATAGATTTAAAGGATTGTACTTAAGGGCCTAGCACAGTGGCTGTACATCATTGTCAAGTGTGAAGGAGTAGGAACACAGAAGCGGCATACCTTTTTTCATGGGCGAGTGTGGGTGGAAAAGGTATTCTTGAACATCTCTAAATCTGAGATGGCTGAGAGTCCAAACTTGCTGATACACTGCCAGACACATGTGCTGTTTTCGTATAGGTTTTATGATTATTGAGGGGTGGTGAGGCCAACAGATCAAGAGATGACTTCCATTAAAAAAATAGTTTGTGTTTCACAGATCCCAAGAGGAAGGAAGAAGCCACACCATCGGGGCTACTCCAGGGAAGCACCAGGGTCCATCAGGAGGCAGAAGGAGAGGGGAAAATGTGGATAAGATCCTTTATCATGGTTTCTGTAGGAAGGAACCGGGGAGGCAGAATGAGCAGCCTTAGGGTGGGCTACTTTGAGTAACATCAATGGGGTGTGGGGCACAGGGGCTGTCCCCAGTTGTCTGGTCCCTGGCCCTCGGCTGTTCAGGGCAGCAGAATAGCGTGAGAGCCCCATAGAGGAGGTGGGGGCATGTGGGCGTTGGATTGGTTGGTTCGCATATGAAAGGCCTGCCTCTCTAAGAATTGGCTTCCCCAGGAGGAGTCATAACTCCAAGGTCAGCAAAGCCCCAGATGTCCAAGCCTCAGATACAGAAAATAAAGGGAGCTGAGAAACAAAGCAGAGCTAGCCTGTTCTTTTTATTTAAAAAAATATATATATTTATTCATTTGAGAGAGAGAGAGAGCATGAGCAAAGGACAAGCAGACTCCCTGCTGAGCAGGGAGCCCAACGTGGGACTGGATCCCAGGATCCCAGGATCATGACCTGAGCCAAAGGCAGACGCTTCACCGACTGAGCCACCCAGGCGCCCCTAGAGCCAGACTGTTCTTGTAAGGTGCCCCCGTGAAGAAGTTTTGCCGCTCACCACCAACGCGTTTCATTTCGCCATTATCAGTATCTGCAATGCACCAAGGGTGTTCTCCAAACTGATAATGTTGTGTGCGTTCTAGAAGACAAAGCCCCTCACTCTATCTCCCAAATCCCTCCCCCTCCCCCTCAAGGGATCTCCAGCACTTTGGAAACTCTAGGTTCTAGTGACAACTGTAGGCCCTGAAGGAAGCTCTCTCAGCAGGTCTAGGACCAGGCCCCGGGCTCCCTGAGCATCCCAGCAAAGAGCTGTCCCCTTCATCACACCTGCGGTGGCCCCTGCACTTCCCAATCAGAAAGCAAAAACTAAAGTCAAAAAACTGCAGCCTATGAGCCCATGAGAGCATGTCCCTTTTTCTCCAGCCTAGGAAGAAAACCAACAAACCAAAAATTAACTTTCTCTCACTTCGAACCCCCGTCTGCCCCAAAGGCCCAAGTAGCCTGAGCAAAGATGCAGAAGGAAGAAGAGAACCCAGATGGGGCCAGGGCTCCTTAACCTGAAGGGGAATGGAACACCAAAGAGAACAGAGCTGGGCATGGGGACTGTGCTGCAGGCAGGAGAAGCAGAGGGGCCTCCCCATGAGGCAGTGCTTCTGCCTGCCCAACTCCATACCCCATCACCCGGCCAGGCTCCGAGAACAGTCTGCCGGGTGCCCCTACCTTCTGACTCACCTGGTCCTGGCTGCAGCCTGGACAGTGGGGGGTTTAAAAGTTCCCCCAAGGGGCACCTGGGTGGCTCAGTTGGTTAGGTGTCTGTCTTCGGCTCAGGTCATGATCCCAGGGTCTTGGGATCGAGTCCCGGTCCCGCTCCCTGCTCAGCAGAGAGCCTGCTTCTCCCTCTCTCTCTCTGCTCCCTCTCTCTCTCAAGTAAATAAATAAAATCTTAAAAAAAAAAAAAAAAAAAGTCTCCCCCAAGACTCTAATGTTTAGCCAAAGTTGAGAAGCGCCTCTGTAAGGAGATATTGCAAAATATTATTTCTGATTTTTTTTAACATAATAAAGGAACTGCAAAACAGAACCAAGGGTGGTGAGTCGTGAATCCGTAACCTGGAAGGTCAAAAGGAATACTCCCACACAACACAGCAAAGCGCATCGAGAACCTGAAATCATTTGCGTTTATTTCCTAAATGCTTATCTAGTCCCTATGCGTAAGGCATTGTCATGAGTGCTTTGCAAATATTAACTTGATTACGGTCCTTGGGGGCCTATGGGATTGGTGCTCTTCTTACCTGCTTTTTATAGACCAGTAAACAGAGGCTGGGACAGAACATGTACGTAATTCAACTTAACTCAAATGTCCCAGGGACACAAGCAAGAAGGTGAGATGCAGGCACAGACCAGGGAGACGCAGCCCCGGGGAGCCCTCAGGGTGCACCCCGGGGCCCTGATCCTGTTCAAATGCAGATTCTGATTCTGGAGGCTGGGCTGGCTCAATGGTGATGCTCCAAAGGTAGAAGGAGAAGAATTTATGCATAACCTTAGGTCCAAAAGAGAACAAAAGAGGGACAAAGAATAGTAAAGGACATAACAGAAGAGGAGCTGAAGAAAGACTTGGAAAGGGCTTATTTTCAATTGATCCAAAGGTTAATGAAAATGGGACCCTTGGCGGCCATGAGGTCCACACCAGTGTCCAGAGTCACTCTATTGCTTACAAAGTAGGAGTGAGCCCTTCCCTCCCAAAGGAATGTAGCCCATCCCTACAGAAGGGATGCTGACAGGCCACCAAGGCTGGGACATGGGGCAACAACACAAGAGGAGCACTCGGGGGGCAGCAAAGATGCTTCCATCTGTCCAAAGATCCTGCCTCTGCGTGGACGAAAGGCGTCTTAGCCTTGCGAGGACTCAGAAACAATTAGGCCAGCTCATTTTCTGAGAGAACTTCCTGGGGAAATGACCAGCCAGGGGAATAATATTCAGTCAGAACAATGGTATCAAAGCAAAAGAAACCAGAAAAAGCAGTGAGCTTTAAAACATAATGAATTTTAAACCAAAAAGCATAATGGCCCGGCGTATCGTAAACCGTCATAGGTATTGGTTTGAATGAAGAAAATTCAATTTTATCTTGCAGGGAGAGGGCAGAACGAGGTGGGCAGGTGGAGATGTAAGGAGCTATCAGCTCTCTTTGTCAGCATCTTGAGGAGAGAGAAGCAGCAAGGATCACTTAGGAACAGAGAGAGCTTCAGTCAGGCCCAGGAAGCCAGTGGAAGCACGTTTCTTTAGGAGTTATGTATAGAATATTCCAGAGGCTCGCTCAGGGCACAGCGTGGGAAGGGTGAGGGCCTCACTAGACTGTCCCTTCTCTAGGTTCATCTTCATGTCTTGGGTTCACCTCAAATGGAAGGGGGAGGGACGCCAAAGGCCTTTCCCATTATGGGCTTCGAACAGTCTTCACTTTGCTCTGGAGGAAAGCCATCTTAAGAAACATTCACTGCAGCAGAGGTGTGCAGACCCCACATCCACACACACGTGGCCTGGACCACCACACTGGGCCCGCAACACTGACCGAGAACTTGTAACAGGAAACATAATTATTTTAGCCCCAGCGGACATTTTCTCAAACTTTTTCTCATCATAACATTAAAAAAATTTACAGGTTCACCTCGAAATCCACCACTCTGGCACAACAAATTATTTTTCTGCTTGCCTTTGTGAGAGTATCCACGTACTTATCTGGGTTTTACATAGTCTGAACTCTGTGTGATACTTTTGTTTCATGCTATCCTTTCCCAGATCCTAACCCAGTTGTTATGTTTAGCATTCTAACGACTATGCGATGTGCATTTGTCGTGCTATAATTTACTCATGCAAACCCTGGGCAATGGATATTTATACTATATTCCAAATGGATTTTTGCTAAGTTGAGAGATGCAGTGACAAAGACTGAAAGGTTTTAATTTGAGGATTTTGTTTGTCCTGAGAACAATGCCAGTGGAGAGTTGAGAAGCCAGTGTGAGAACACTGACTGTGAGGATCTGTCTGAGAGACAGGATACATCTGGACGTGGCCATCACATCCTGAGGCCATCGTCAAAGAGGAGTAGGAGGATGGAATGGTCTGGACTCCATCTGGGAAAGTCTGAGCAGGACCCTGAGAGTCTGATGAACATCCTGGTTGGGGATCTGTGAAGATTAATGATCAGGGCAAGAAGCAGGTTAGGCTGGATGAAGAACGTCCCGTCCGCACCTCCCCTGGGCCTCTGGCAACTCTGCACCTGCCCCCCGTGCTCTGGGCAGCATGCTGTGCCCTGGACACAGGGGCACTTGCGTGGACAGCATAGGTCAGGACCGGCAAGGAAGTGCCCACTCGGCAGCAGGAGCTAGGAAACTACGGTGATCGTGACCAGCCCAGCCCCACAGCTCTTTACAATAAGCCTTAGGGGGTTTCCTAACACAGGATTTATGACAACAGAAGGGGGGTTTGCTGAAAATTGCTAAACTCACCAAATTGAATAAGAAAACTAGGTGCTTCGGGGTATGTTAACTCACCCAAGACTCACGGTTCTTGGACATTCACAAAGGTTAGCTCCCAAGACTTTTAGAAATTCCCAAGTTTATGACACCATACATGCTTGTATAGTCTTCTGGTTTTCTCCGAAAAACCTGTTTCCACTGACAGTCATTTCTTTCCAGGGAGTATCCTCACGCTGCATGCTAACCAACTTTCAACTTGGGTTGAGTTCTCTCTCTGCCTCGATGAGCGTGGGGCAGAATTGACCAGAGGGCTCCTTAGACAGTTTCACCCATCAGGGGGCTGTCACTGGTGGACAGAATGAGGCTGGATCTCTGAGCACTCACAGCCTCTGAGGCCGGGGCCCTGGGAAGCTTGGCTGCCCTGAGAAATGCTCATATTGTTGTCTCAATGAGATAACCACCCCCATCACCCCATCAGCCAGCCTGCACTCCAGAGAGCAGTCGCAGGGGGAAATACCGTGTCTGTGGGCAAACAAGCACTGCCCTAGGGCTGCAAAGGAGAAAAACAAAGCAGAATTTACAAAAATGAAATCTAAGAAGCTGCTTTGATTCAATTACCAAATCCACTCATGCTGTTGTTCTTCTGCCCAAATAAGCAACAATTTGAGTATATAAAATCTACCAAGCCAGTTTGAACTACTTGTTTTTTTCACATTACTTGAGATGAAGAGGATGGGTAAAATTCAGAGAAACAAGCCCTCACCCATGACCGGTGAATTCTTTCCTAAAACACATGGCTGCCCCCCAACAAAGCGATGTCCTACCATGTGCATCTAACCATGCCCACTGACCAAATGCCTCGCCTCAGTATGCTGCAGAAACCACCAATGCTCTTGGACAGAACATGAACCGAAAAGCATCAAAAGAGGTGAGCACCTCTCTGCTGAGGGCAGGGTACGCGGTCTCTAGCAGGTGGTACCTTAGCCTGGGGAAGACAGCACCCCCTTAAAGCGCCAGGATGGACCCCAGGTGAGCAAAATGCCCAAAGTGCATCTTGTCCCTTAAGAAAGATTAGATGTCACTATCCTTTTCATTTTCTGGGAGGTCTTAGCTCTGCAACTTTCCAGTATGGCCTCACCACATGTTTTCTCAGACCCTGCACTGTTGCCCCTGTGTTGAGTCTGTTGGCTCATTGAGCACTCTGTAGGGGAACCTGAGCCACCGGCATTTTAGCAGAATAGGCAGCGTGTGCAGTGAGCCCATAATCACATGCCACCCAATCTCTTGGCTCTGCAAGTGAGCCTCCACTAAACAACAGTAGAGACGATGATAAAATACTTAATATTTATGAATTGTTTGCTTTGATGTAGTCACTGTTCTAAATATTTTCATATGTTAATTTAGACCTTAAGTATTTATTATTCCATTACAAACACAGTAAGAGTCAGATGGAGATTTCCAGAACAGAAGATGGGCCTAGGCTATTATTCACGGGGGTAGGAATGGGAGGCAAGCTCAAAGGGCCCAAGGGAGGAAAAGATACTGATTCCAGTGTTAGGCCATTGCGGCCAATGGTCCCAATTTTAGGAAGCTGAGGGCATGTTGCACTGATTCCAAAATAATATTATCTTGCTAAATATGTATTTAAATAACAGCCATGATGTATACTCCAGAGGATTGGAAGCCAGAACACAGAACATCTGTTGAAAGTAAGAGATTCCAAACACCATAGTCACTGTTGCGGGATGTCGCAAGCTCCTGTAAGCCCACCCTGGACACTGATGGCTGGCACAACCCTGTATTGTGTGTGTTCTGTGCTGCACGGCCAGAGGGGAAGACAGAAAACGCTCTATTAATTGTGCTTGTTCAGGATCTTTCTTGCAGTTCTTTCTTCTGCCCTGTTTCAAATGCTGTTTTTCTCCCAAAGCTATCTTGTAGACACTCATCTTAATTTGGATGCTCTCCCTAGAGGAGCCCATTTCTTCTTTGGCTTCATATAGATAAATTTTATATGAAAATACACCCTAGGGGTGCCTGGGTGGCTCAGTCGGTTAAGCGTCTGACTCTTGGTTTCAGCTCAGGTCACAATCTCAGGGTTTTGACATTGAGCCCCACATTGGGCTCCACACTCAGTGGGGAGTCTGCTTGAGATTATTTCTTTCTCCCTCTCCCTGTGCTCCTCCCCCACTGGTGTTGTCTCTCTCTCCCCCAAATAAAAATAAATAAATCTTTAAAAAAAAGAAAATACACACTAAATAAACATACCCACTCCAGATTTATCTCCTGAGCTCCCAAACTTATGCAACAGCTTAGTGGGCATCTCTATTTGGAGGCCCCTTAGCTCCGCAGTCTCATCACCTTCCCTTGAAAGGTGGTGGTCTTGTTTCGCTAGGCTCCACCTTATTGAATTGCATCCATTTATGAAAGGTGGAAATGCAGCACTGTTCTTCACCCACAACCACCAAAATCTTATAAAATACACTTTTCTGCATCTCTCAGAGCACCTCGTTTCTTTGGCTTACTTAAACTACCCTAGTTCAATTTTTCACCATTTATCCCTTGTTTACTCCAACAGCCTTTTAACTGTTTCTGCTCTTTTCCAGCCTTGAACTCTGCACATTGCCAGAATGGTGCACTTACTGGCTTGTAAATCTGCAATCATCCCCATATTTAAAATCTTCCTCTGGAGCCCCAGAGCCTTCAGAATAAAATCTGACATCTATGGTTGACATCCTATGTCCTTCAAGATCTTGTCCTGGCATTTTCTCACCCTCACACACTCACACCCCCCACCTCCTACTCTACCTTCCAGCTACTCTGATAGAAATGCACCAGCCTGAACACATTTTGTTCTGTCCTACTTTCATGCATAAATTTCCCTTACTAAGGGGTTAAGCTCTGGCTAAGCTCTTTTCACCCTTCAAGACTCAGTTCCTCTTTCTCCACATCTGCTTTTCCTGTAACAAGATGTAGTTACATCTACTGATGAGCAATTGAAAGCAGGATGGAGCAGGGAAGCAAGTCTCCCCAAACTTGAGTTATGTTTGCTTCTGACTGCCTTAATGGGCTGCATGGGATAACAAGGTCAATCCATCAGTTAAATATAATCAGTTGGATACGATAATTTTAAACACATATGCACCTAACTACTTAACCTCACAGTAACATGAAGCAAAAACTAACAGAAAAAAAAAAAGGAGAAATAAACAATTCAACAGTGATTGGAGATCCCAGTATACCACCTTCAGTAATATATAAAACAGCTAAATACAAGACCAACAAGGAAACAGAAGATTTGAACAATACTACCAAGCAACTAGCCCTAACAGATATCTACAGAATCCTCCACTGAACAACATCAGAGCACATCTTCCTCTCACTCAAGTATACCTAGAATATATCCAGGATAGACAATAAGTTAGGATGTAAAGCAAGCCTTAATAAATTTCAAATGACTGAGATCATAAAATGTGCATTTTCTGACCACAGTTGTAATGAAATTATGAATCAATAACATAAAATAATATGACAAATTTTAAAATGTGAAAATCAATGAGTCAAAAAAGAAATCACAAGGAAAATTAGAAAATACTTTGAAAACAAAAATACAACATACCAAAATTCATGGGAAGCAACTGAAGCTGTGCTTCAAGGGAAATTTATGGCTGTAAACACCTACATTAAAAAAGAAGAAAGACCTCAAATCAGTAATCTAACCGTCCAACTTAAGCAAACTGAAAAAGAAAAAAACTAGTTAAATTCAAAGCAAGAGGAAGGAAAAAACAATAAAAGTTAGAATGGTAATAAATGAAATAGAGTATAAAAAACCAATAGAAAAAATTTTTGAGACCAAAAATTTGTTCTTTGAAAAGATCAACAAAATTGACAAACTTTCCATGAGACTGAGCAAAAGAAAGGAGACTTACATTACTAAGGACATGAATGAAAGAGGAGAGATCACTACTGACCATACACAAATAAAATACTATGTTCATAGTATTCTCTATGAATAATTGTATGCCAACAAATTGGCAATCTAGATGAAATAGATAATTCCTTAAAAGACACAAATTACTGGGGGGGCGGAGCAAGATGGCGGAGGAGTAGGAGACCTGGATTTCGTCTCCTCTCAGGAATTCAGCTGGATAGGGATCAAACCATTCTGAACACCTACAAACTCAACAGGAGATCGAAGAAAGGAATAGCAACAAC
>NC_138380.1:89379026-89413995 GCF_054177405.1 Leptonychotes weddellii
GGTGGGGGGATGGGTTAGCCTGGTGGTGGGTATTGAGGAGGGCACGTTCTGCATGGAGCACTGGGTGTTATGCACAAACAATGAATCATGGAACACTTCATCTAAAATTAATGATGTAATGTATGGGGATTAACATAAGAATAAAAAAAAAAATCACAGCACCAAAAAAAAAAAAAAAAACTCTCAACAAACTAAGGATATGAAGGAATTCCCTCAACCTGATAAAGGTCATCTGTTAAAAACTTACAGCTAATATTGCAGTTATTAATGAAAAACTGAATGTTATCCCCTAAGATTTTAGCACTTCTATTGAAGGTTTTACTAGCCAGGACAATTAGGCAAGGTAAAGAAATAAAAGGTATCCAGCCTAGAAAAAAACTCTATTTACAGATGCCATAATCTTAAACATAGAAAATCTTAAAGAATACACATGCACATGTACACAAAATTAATATAACTAATGATTGTGTTCAGCATGATTGTCAGATACAAGATCAATATTAAAAAAATCAATTTTATTTCTATACACTATAGATTAATAATCTACAAAGGGAATTAAGAAAACAATTCTAAAAAAAAAAAATTCTAACCAGCCTCAGAAAGAATACAATTAAAAATAAATATTTTAAGTACAAAACTATACGCTGAAAATTATAAAATACTGTCAAAAAAAAATTAAAGGAGATCTAAGTAAATGGGAATAATCCCATATTTACAGAGTGTAAGGCTTAATATTGTTGAAATTAAAAGTACTAACTAAAGTGATCGATGGATTCAGTGCAGTCCCTATCAAAATCTTTGATTTCCTCTTTGTGGAGCTCATGCTGATATTCATATGGAAATGCAAGGGACCCAGAATGGCCAAAACAGTCTTGAAAAAGAACTACAGCCTTGGAGAACTCTCACATCCCAACTTCAAAAACTACTATCAAGCTACAGTCATCAACACAGTGTGATATTGGCATCAGGATAGACATATAGGTCAAAGGTATAGAATAGAGAAGCTAGATAAAGCCCTTATATTTATGGTCAATTGAGTTTTTTCAACAAGGATGGGAAGACAAATCAATGAGGAAAGAATGGGTTTTTTCAACAAATGATGTGAAAATTGGATCACACATAAAAAAACAAAAACAAAAAAACAACGGAGTTAGACCCTGATCTCACACTGCACACAAAAGTAACTCAATTGAATCAAAAACCTAAATGTAAAAACTGAAACCATAAAAGTCCTAGAAGAAAACATACAAGTAAATCTTTATGACAATGATTTTTGTAGAGATGCCATCAAAAGCATGAGCAATTTTAACAAGTAGAAGATTAGACTTCATCAAAATTAAAAATTCCACTTCAAAGGACGTTATCAAGAAAGCAAAAAGAAAACCCACAGAATGGGAGAAAGATTTGAAAAGCATTTATCTGATAAGGGTCTACTATCCAGAATATCCTAAAGAACTTAAAACTCAACAATAAAAATACAAATTACCTTATTTCTAAATGGACAAGTGATTCGAATACATATATCTCTAAAGGAGATACATACATAAATGGCAAATAAAAAAATTTTTTTTAAAAAGCTTGACATCATTAGTGATTAGGAAAATGCACATCAAAATCAGGATACAATGAGATACCACGTCACACACAGTAAGATGGCTAAAATAAGATGATAGACGGTAACAAGTGTTGGTGAGGATATAAAGTAGACCCCCTCTGCATTGTTGGTGGGGTTGAAATATGATGCATCACTTTGGAAAACAGTTGGGCAGCTCCTCAAAATGTTAAACATGGAGTTACCATGAGACACAGAAATTCTACTCCTTGGATTACACCCAGAGAATTAAAAACATCCGCGAAAATATTTGTGCATGAATATTCAAAGCAGCATTATTCACCAAAAAGTATAAACAACCTCAATGTCTATCAACTTATGAATGGGTAAACACAATATGTTATATTCATACAATGCATTATTATTTAGTCATAAAGAATGAAGTACTGATTCATGTCACCATGTGGATAAATCTATAAAACCTTTATTCTAACTACAGCTAGACGCAGAAGATAACATACTGTAGAATTCCATCATAAGAAATGTCCCGAAGAGGCAAATCCGTAAAGACCTAGAGTAGATTAGGGGTTGCCAGAGGATAGAAAACCACAGGGTGCTGGTTTCCTGCAGGCAGTGATGGTTACACAATTCTGTGGATATGCCAAAAACCACTGATTTTTACACTTCAGGAGGGTGAGGTTTTTGGTACATAAATTATATCTCAGTAAAGCTGTGACAGAAAACAGAATTTGACCAGTGACATAGCAAGGGCATTAACATGGGGTCGTGTGAGCCCGGGAGGTAGTATCCACCATCTGACATTTTTATCTGACTACCTCTGCTTGTATTTATGCTCTACCTATGATTACTCATTTCACCATACCACCTCTCTTTCCTCCTCTTCTTCCACTTCCAGTTAAATCTGCATATCTCTGTAGTCTGATTGCCTCGGGGTTCTGTCTGTGATCGGCCACTGCCAAGATCAGCTCTGCCTAGCTGTCTGAGCACACGCAGGTTGGCATCTTCCACCTGCACATGGACAACCCAGCTTCGAGCCTTTGACAGGAGCCAGGGCCTTGGCCTTGTCCACCTCATTGTACAAGTGTTTCAACAAAATTTTAAGCAAGGCTATGTCACTTTTCCTTAGTATTTATCATTCAATCAACGAGCGGGTCTATTTTTTCCTTGTAAGAATGCCGATAAGTATCATAATGTGGCCGTGTTAGTTATGTGGGCATTTGTAGGCAAGAGAAATACTGTAGGAAAAGCAGGTCTGTTATGTTGTGTCATATGGGATTTGGCAGGTCTTCCTGGCTGGCCTCAGAATGAGATCATTATATTACCTGAGAAGGGCATATATGTACTCAGAGGTTCAGATAATACAGAAGCTGAGGATTTGTAAACAGAATGGTGCTTTTTGCAAAGACTCTAACATCCTACTAGGATCTAAAAAAAGGAATATAATATGTGAAACAAGAGCCCTGCTGATCCCAGCTCAGAAGCATCTCTCATATCCTGCTCTGCTTCTCTGAACCACTGTTATTTCTCAGCTGCTCTGTTCCCAGCCTTCACCCGGACCGTGGAGACGGCCCCCTAACTGTCCCTCTGCCTACAGTGGAATCTTCTGAAATTGGTCTTGAGCACAACCTCTAGATACATCTGTCTATAAAGAACTGTGTCCATAATCCACAAGATTATAGTTACACCATAAGTGAAGCTCTGCTTCAGCATCCTTGCCTTGTCGCCCTTGGGATGCTGTCCTGAGGAGATCCCTCGAAGCTCTGGAGCATGTCATGCATGCCTTGAGCACCAGCAGGCACCACACTGAATGCCTTACTTCATACAACATACTTAATGCTCCTACCAGAAATGCCCCTCTTGACCGTCAAAGACATGAAATAAATCGTCAGGTTCACTCAGGCACAAAGAGTATGGTTGTCCCAGATCCTCTAGGGTGCAACCACACCCAACCCCCTGGGCACCTAGGGACCCATATACCATCACCCATGATGCTCCTCTCCCAACACATCCACATTCCTTCTCAGCCCGCCATGCTGCTCTCGGGGCCCAGGCCAAATGTCGTCTCCCCCGTGAAGCCTCCCAGATCCTCAAAAGTTGCCACTGCTCACATCCTAGCAGAATTAGGATTATTTCTATTACTTTGGGTATGTGGTCTCAAAGCCTGTGGGGTAGAAGCCATTTCTTTCTCAACAAGGGGTGATATGTAAGGGAAAGACATAGAAAAACATAATATCTCACTTATTTGGATCAAGGAATGCATGAGACCTAAAATTGGAATGTACTCTACAGACCCTGTGTATACGGTCCTAGAGACAACATTTCAGCGAATCTCAGAATTTCCAAGGAGGGGCTACTCACCATCATATAGGGCAGCTCAGTCCATTTTTCTTTTTTTTTTTTTCCAAATAACTTGTTTGTTTTGTTTTGTTTTTCAGTTCTTAGAATGAGAACCAAACCTTCCTGCTTTGCAGGAATACTCATTCCACCTGAGACATTCTTCTCCCCGGGACTCTTCAGAGATCTGCTCATGCACAGCTTGGCCAGGGAACCCTGTCCTGACCTTCCAGGCAGGTCAGGAGTCTCTGTCACCAACCCTCAGAGCTCTCTGTCCTCCTCCTTCACACATTTGTCACCACAGAAAACAAACAGAAGATGTAAATGTGGTTGTTTCTCGTCTATGTCACTCTTAGAATGTGAGCTTGTCCCGCACTGTATCCCCACGGCTGAACACCATATTTTGCATCCTGCATTCACTTACTATCTATTAAATGAATTCAATGACTAGGTAAAATCATCCTTTGAGAGTTTATCCTGATATTGAGCTAAAAACCATTTCCCTGTCATTTCTTACTATTAAGACCACATGTTTGGGTGCCCTCCAAATACATAGATTGAAGCACTAACCCCTGAGATGATGATACTAGGAGGGGGTCCTTTGGGAGGTGATTAGGTTTACATGAGATCATGAGGGTGGGGCCCCCCAGTAGGGTTAGTGTCCCAATGAGATGAGAAAGACCTCTCCCTCCCTCTCCCTCCCTTCCCTTTCTTCTCCCTCCCTCCCCCCACCTCCATGTAAGGGTTACAGCAAGAAGACTGCTGTCTGCAAACTGGGAAGAGTGCTCTCACCGGGGCTGGTTGGCCAGCATCTTGATCTTGGACTGCTGCCAAGACTTCAGAACTGCAAATTCTGTTGTTTAAACTTCCCAGTCTGTGGTCTCTTGTTAGAGCAGCCTCAACGGTCTGAGACACTTATCGTTGATCAAATTATCCTCCAGTGGCAAAGATGCTCTCACTGGGGAGGTGGCCCTGTTGGTGCAGATTTCCATAGGGCCAACATTGGAAGTGGAAACATATCTCCTTCTGATTGGTGGGTATTGCCCCATACTTGATGTGGTCTGAGCTCCACTTGCTTTAACCTGCTGATATAAGGGCTCCACCTCAGGATCTGAGCCAGCCTAAGCAGCCCAGAACACTCACCTGCTTCAAACCACCGGTTTCCGCATAGAACCAGAGCCCATGCTGATGTTCCTGGAGAAGCAGGCTCGTAGAGAGATGTTTTGAGTGCGGGATCTGTCTATGATATAATGGTTCTTGTTTTGGGATTAAAGGTTTTGTTTGGTCCAAAGCCAGTAAACGGGAGCTTTCTAGACTGTATGCAACTAAAAGCAGGCTTTTCCTGACCTCTTATTAGCCCCCCTCAGTGTTCTAAAAGGCATTGTAATCAGGCAAACGTTATGTTTGGTGTGGATATAAGCCTCTAATCAATTATGACCTTCTACCTGGCCAACTTCATAAGTTGATGTTAGCTGTGTGGCCCTGAAGTACTTGAGATTTCTTCTGCATGGGGTGTAGATAATTCGGGGGCCATCCTTGGGTCAAAGGGACCCAGAATGAAGGAGGCAAATAGGATTTTTTTGCCCAACAACTCTGAGTAGGAAGCCTGCAAACTCTCTCAAGCAGACTTGAGGAAAGATTACTGAAACCATCAGAGGTCTTTGCTCATCTTGGGGATCAACCGGTCGGAAGGTCAGGGGTTACAACTGTGGGCAAAGGCTCAGGAATTCCACCCTGGCCCTCAGTCCACAGGTCCTGGGAAGCCTGAAGATGGTGTGATGGTGGGCCTCCAGGACTGCTTACACTGAGGGCTGATGGAAGGCTCAGACCCACGAGGGATAGCACAGCCAACAGTAGGTCCTCACAGAAGTCCTGCACTTGTGTTACACAGAAAAAATACAATGTCCGTCCACTGGCCCAATGTGCATACAAAAGATCATTTTCCTATCTTTGCTCTGACGAAGACAGGCAGAATTAGAGAATCTGTAAGATGTTCTATTTACCATGGGCTGTGTTTAACAGAATTGGTCCAAGCGCCTGGGAGCAAGGTTAGGGACCCCAATGGTGTCCTAGTCGGGGTTGTGCAGCCTGGCTTAGGCATAATCTGGGCTGTTTCCTTCACAGAGGAAAATGGAAGGAGCAGTGGAAAATGAGATACGGACATGCAGGTCCCCGTGGTGCAGGTCTGTGTCCTACCCACTTGACTTTTGCTGCAGATCAGCCAAGCACCCAGGGCTGGGCTTGGTCAGGGGACAGCCCAGCCCCTGGGTCAGTGTTACATCCACAAACCTGCTCACCCACCTTCTTCATCAAGTCCCAGCACTAAGGTCACTGACAGTATTCGATTCCAGCACTCCATTCCCTGGCTGTTAAGGTCTGGATGTTTGTGTCCTCCCAAAATTCTACATCAAAATCCTAACCCCCCATGTGATGCTGTTAGGAGGTGGTGCCTTTGGGAAGTGATTAGGTCATGAGCCTGGAGACCTCATAAATGGGATGAGTGCCCCTGCAAGAGGAGACACAGCGAGCTTCTATCCGGTGTCTCCATCCGCCATGTACACATGCAATTAGAAGGCGTCATCCACAAACCCAGATCTGTCAGCGCCTTCATCTTGGACTTCCAGTCCCCAGAACTGTGAGAAGTTGATGGTGTTGTTGAAGCCACTAGCCTGTGGTATTCTCATTACAGCAGCCCAAACTGACACAGACATGGGTGGAGTGACTTGGAAGCCATCCTGCACCCCGTGGTTACTCACTTTCTCTGAGCAGCATGCCACCTGCCTCTCCCCAGACATTGCTCATGTGCTGTGAGGTGTTCGGGTTTTCTTAACAAGCTGCACCACATTATGAACTCTGAAAGAACCTAAACCCCCATCTCTTTACCCATTCTTCTGTCTGGTTGCACCTCCCGGGCATATATCACAGATCACAGGCACCTCTCTTGGACAAGCCTGCCTTCCCATTATTAGCTGGGGGATCGTGGATGAATCTCTTAAGTCTGACTTGAGTGTTCTCATCTGTAAAATGGGAATTGTGATATCTCTGCCATCTCACTATCAGGATTCAGTATGATCATGGAAATTAGCCCATGCCTGACACGTGGTAGACAGGCACACCCCACTGGACACACTATCCCCCAGTTTCTGTTTCAAAATAGAAGTCAAACTATGGTCAACTCCCATCATGACATCAGTTATATACTCACGAGCCTCTCAAATGATTAAGCTGTTTAATTCTTAAAAGAATAAAAAGCTTTAAAAGTCCTGTTTTTATGATGTGAAAACCTAAGGACACTTGTGGACATTCATGTCACTGTCACCCCCTCCTGCAGGTTTAAGGAGGTTGCGGGTCCTACCCATACTGCCAGGCTTGGCCGGTGGGACCAGCAGGCGAGCACTGGGCTGAAGCTCCGAGAGATTCAAGACTGATGGTTATGGATTCCCCAGAACACAACCCACGCTCTGCTCGGCCCAGTGCCACCACCCCAGCTCATGTTCTCACCCCTTCCAGTGTCAGCGTCATCTCTCCATTTCCAGGGAGGAAGAGGAGTGTGGCACCCAAACATGTGGTCCCTTCAGCACAGGGATTTGGACTGGAAGCTGACAAGCAGACATGTCCCCATGACCAGCTAGATGAGGGGTTGACATCACACGAACAGAGCTGAAGTCTTCTGTTGTGGCCCACTTGTTCTGTGGGGGATTGAGGGACTTGACGTTCCTCCTGGGGTCCCGGCAGGCTGCTGGGACCCATGACCACAGGTCCCCATTTGCGCCTTTAATAGGCCCCTGGCTGTTTTAAAGGTGTAAACTTGAGTCAACCCCAGACAAGCACCTCCTGTTGCAGGTGTTGCCCCGAGCCTGTGAGGTGAGACAGAAATTAGATGAAAGCTTGCCTCAAAACAGACATCAAGCTTTGAGCCACTGGCCTGGGAACTATTTTTGCTCCCTTTAAAGTGTTTTCAGCCAGGAGTGAGGGCTGGGGTTTTCACAGCAAAGGTGGCTCCTTTCCAGCAGGTCTGCAGGGCCTAGCTCCTGAAGGCGAGAGCCTTCAAGTCCTCAGTGCTGTTTGCCCAGGATGCCGACTCCAGAGGTGTGGTCTCAACACCTAAGTCATGCTGCAAACATCTTAGTGGCTACAGGGGGGATGTGGGACCCACAGCTACCCTGGTCCTTGGGGTTTGTGCACAGAACCCAAAGTCGCACTGACCCACCAGGGCTCAGTGGAATCACATGGTTTGTTGTTTGTTTGGGTTTTTTTTTAAATAAGTAAATAATAAACCTAGACCTGTCTTTGGGTTTCGGAACTCACACAGTGAGCTCAGCCCTGAAGGAAGGATAAATGTGATAGGGGAGTAGATAACAAACAACACCCGTGGGCCCGGATAATGCCAGAAAATGCTTCCCTTACAGGGTGAGGCGAATCACCAATCCCAACAGCAAAAGGGCTCTGTAACGGCCTGTTGCCTTGGGAAATCAACCAGAGGCTTGGATTGGGTTGAAACTAGATTTTGTCATTACGATCAGGAAAGAAGCAGTTCTGGCCGAAAGGAGAAGTTCTGATTAAACTGGAGAAAAAAGAGAGAGCGTCCCCTCAAGAGAAAGGGCCTGTGTTCAGGGCGGGCTCCAGACAGGCAGGGAAGGAGGAGGGGCCTCTTCATCCCTCAGCCCTGCTGGTTAAGGACCAGAAGGGACAGGGTTCAGCTGCTCTCACATCAGCTGCATGACTGCTGACCACAAAACCCAACAGATTAGAGACTGGATGCCAGGGATGAACAGGAATTGTGCCCCGAACAGGCCGCCCGAGGGCGAAGTAACAGCCCTCCAGGCATCTTCACGGCAGGAAGGTCAAGGCGGAGAAGATTGGATTGGTTGGGACCACGAATGTTTTTAGGAGACCCCTGAAATGATTGATTTCATAGTTTTCACCTTGGGAGCTCCACGGCATAAAATCTAGAAGGAAACAAGTATCTAAGCCGGAAAGCAAAGGCAAGTTTAAGGGAAGAACAGTACCGCAGTAAATCCGCCAGGCGCCCTGCGCGGCTCTCTGCAGGGGCGGGGCTCTCTCAGGGGGCGGGGCTCTCAGGGGACGGGGCGGAGCTGGTGCTGAAGGGAGAGGAGAGACGCACATGACCTTGTGGTTTGGCTCAGCTAACAGTTTGCATCCCTAACAGCAGGCTGAGATGTCCACACGCCCACCAGAACAGCTGCTTTCCAGGGAGGGGAGCCAGAGGCTCCGGGATCACTGGCAGGGGCAAATACAGCGTGCAGGGAAGACCTCTGCTGTCGTGAAGACCTCAGACGTGCCACAGCCTCTCCCTGCACCAGGGCCTGCAGGCTTCGACCAATATGGGGAGGGAAGGAAGGAAAGTAGGACCATATTGGATCTGTGACTCGAATTTTTAAATGAAAGAGATCAGACTGGGCATTTACTAACTGAGGTTGCACAGAAAGCAGTGGACCTGCCCGGGATGAGAAGGAGCTCAGGGTGCCAGTGAATGGCCACTCTGCCTGGGAAGACACACAGTTTTCTTTTTATCCCACCAGCTTCTGATCGTTCGGTTTGTGCATGATTTTGGAGCAAGAGCTTGAAAGGGTTTTTAAGACTCTGCCAGAACCTCTTTGGCTGAATGCAAAAGGGAAAGAGGTTGAGAAGGGCAAGGAAGGAATGTGCCAGAAGTCAGGACAGTAGCTCCGGGAGGTGGAAAAGGGAGCCCTTAAACATTTTGTACTCAGATAGAATTCATAATAACATCGATCTGTAAAATGATAGATGTCAATGTGGGCAGGAGCAGAGAAAGACAGAGGCACAGGAGGGACCTTTGAGGAGACTTGTAACCATGGCCTATGGACCAGGCTGGCTGCCTAGAGTGGACAGCATGGGGGGGGAGCAGCTCCATGAGGTCACAGTGTTGCTTGAAAACTCTTTGAGATCAAATTTGTTCAAGTGGAGTCACTCTGGATTATGAGCTAGTGGCAGATAACCATGATCCTGAAAGAAGTAAAATGGAGATAAAATTCCATTTGAGAAAGTGAAGAATGTGAGTGCCTGCAGACAGTAACAGCATGTGGCAAGAAGATTGAGGAAATTTCCAGACTCCTAATAAATGCAAGGGAGTGATCCTAAGGGTTTTTGGTGGCAGGGATGAGAAAAGGATGCCAGAATCTGTGAAATGGGAAGAAGATGTCTTTGCATAAGCAGAGATGCATCCTGGAGTTTGTAAAGGAGAAACAAGGAAGCCACCATGATTTCCACTGGGCTGTGGGTACATGGGGTATATGCAAATGGTTAGACATCTCAAAAGGACCATCAGGGAAAGGTGTGCCCCAAAGTGATCTGGTTTCCAGTCAGGCAAGCATCTGGGAGAAGTGTGCTGGGAACAAGAGGAAAAGAGAAGACAGTTGTTTGCAATGCTCGGTAGGAAGGTCAGCTCTGCCAGCCTGAATCACATGGAGGAAGTCTGGCAATGTATGGAAATAAAGGGACAAAGGAAGGTTGAAGAGCAACCAAAGAAATTATATTTGGGGAATCCTCCAAAAATTCCAGGGCTGAAGGGCTTACGTATTGTCCATGGGCTCTGAGCTCTACGCGGACACGTTGGTTGGGATCAGCCATAGGGAATTCTAACCATGGTGCCCTGTCCATTGGTATGGCGGTGGGGGCAGGGGAGATGTTCAGTGTGTATTTCAAGTTTACTCAACAATCAAATGATAGAGATGTTTGGTTGGGATAGTTGCCACATTTTACCACTCAGTCTCAAAGCTCCTTTCTCCCTGAGCATCTCATCCCAGCAGGAAGGCTGAGTGATATCCTACTGCAGAGTCCAGTGGTTGATGAATGACAATTCATGTCACCAGGGAACCTTCAGTAGGATGTAATCTGCAGAGTTCAAACTTACTCATGGAAAGAAATTATAATAACAACATTTTGTTGCCTTTATCATAGAGCTACAAATACAATCAACTTACACACAGCTTATGAATCCAAAAACCTTTATATGTTATTTTGTATGACAGTCTGCCTTTCTGAATTGCTAAACTTAACGAGATATTTACATAAATAGCACAGTGACAGCCCCCATTTGCCAAACCGTAAGATTATGTTCCAACACTTCACTGTTCAGATAAGCCCACAAGAACCCCATATGAGGTAGGTATGAGTCTCCCCATTTTAAGGTAAGAAAATATCCTATTGTCCAAAACCATATAGCTGACGAGTGTTTCCTGAATTGAAACTCTATTACTACTCTGTTATTTCTTATATATATTTCTAAAATGTATTGCCAAAGGAACTCTTCCAACTGTAATTTGAAATGAGATGGGAAAAAGTAGTTTTCATTTGAAATATAGTCAAAGCCCTTGAATGGGTTACGAACGACATTAACCCTAGGGGAAAAAATTTAATATTTCCCATCTGCTGAATCACCACTGTGATCCCGAGTGCACGTTGCCTCCCCAACCTCTGCACTGAGTGTGAGCACAGAGTCCTGCTTTCAGAGAATATGAGCTAGCTGTTCCCCTCCACCTCCACAAGAAGACCTTCATAGTCCCTGGAAAGTGGTAACATTTTCTGCAGATCCGCTTATTTGTAAAAAACGTCCTTTCAAATCATTACAGATATAAGTATCAGAGTGTCTCTCAAAGCCAAGCAATAAAGCCAGATGACATATTTGGGGAAGGCTTTTCATTTAAAAGGGAAGCAAATACATTCAGACAGCACTCATGCAAGAGGCTCCTTTCTAGAGCATCTAACGTTGTGTGTTTATCCTTCAGCAGTTTATGTGGTGTGGAGAATCACAGAGGCAGAATAACCACTACAGAGAAATGTTCTTTGCATTCTTCTGCGCCGTGTGTCTGGCCGGATGACCAGAGTCGGGGCTTGCTTTCAGCCTCCTTACTCCCAAGTTTTCTAGGATTCCATCCTAATTCTCAAACACTTTCATTATATAACTACCTAGCCTGTCTCGTTCACCATCACATGTCCTGCTTAGCACCTATCCCTCAGGTCCCGAACATGGCAGACCCACCACGAAAGTTCCTGAATGAAAGCAGGAGCCAAAGCAGAGGCAAATAGATAATACAAAGCCAAGAGAATGTGCATTGCTGTGAGATTATCTATTCAACCTCCCGTTTTTATTATGAATAATTCGATTTGGGGGATTCGTCTTCATGGTCCCTAGTGGAGCTATTAATGTGCTGGGCACACATTGGACTCTCATTAAATACGAAGTAATGATGAATAATGAACAAAACGTTCACAGTTAATAGAGACCTTCTTGTCTCTAAGTCAGTTGTGTGTGGCCTGCATCAGGCTGCCACAGGCAGAGCTGGGAAGGTGGCCCTTTCACTCTTGATCCCCTCCACCCCAGGCCTGGGGACCCGCAAATACCCTGGCTCCAGCCAATTCTTGGTGGATGTCCTGTCCCCATGTTTTGGCCACCACTGACAAGTCCTATCCAGCCTTTGCCAGACTACATGTGAATCTAGTGAGCAGACAGGTTTCCATTTCTGCAGGGCCTGGCTCTCTGAGACATAAAATAAGATCTTGAAGCTAACTCCTGGCAGTCTGTCCGGCTCTTCATTAAAATAATCCCAATAAAAGATAAAGTTTTTCCCTAATATACATGAGTATTTCTATCTTTAAAAGTGCAGTATAAGGTCCCAGGGGATGGGGAAGAGGCAAGTCTACACTGTGGGCTGTCCTATTCAATGAATAGGACACTCGTCTTCTGGAATGCTGTACTCCTCTATTCCTAGCAGGAACTTTCAGCAGAACTACAATCTCATCTCTGAACTCAGGATTGCCTACTTCACCCACAGAAACTTGAAAATCTCTCTTTGGCTTCAATCGTCCACTACGTGCATCTCTCATTCCTATCAGCCTTGTTCTTAGTTACTCCTCGGTACTATTATCTTAGGTCCTAATCGCAAGAATATTCCTGGGTTCAGTGGCCAACCCTATCCAGACTAAACCCAAGGCCCTGCTGCTATTCTGCCCAAGAGTATGGTGTGGCCAGGTCACCCTGTTCTGTTCTCTGTGTTCTCCGCAGAGCTTCCTGGGCACCATGGAGAGATTCTGGAGCAGCCCCTGACTTCTTCTCTGAGACCATTCTTCTCTTCTTCCTTTTTTTTTTTTTCCTCTCATGCATCCTTTTTAGCCCAACCTTTGGTTTTGCTCCTTCCTTTCCCAAGTTTTCCAAAAGCAGTTCCTTCAACGACTACCTTCTACCCACCCTCTTCCTCGCTCAGCACTTTGGATCTGCACCCCTGGCTAGTTCTGGAGGTCTGGTGTTGCCCAGTTCTTAGTGAGAACTGCCCTGGAATGGGACTGAATGTGATGCCCATTAGATTGCTCTCCATTGGTGAATTGAATGCCATCATGTTTGTATTCTCAGTGCCTAGTGTAATGTCTGACACACAAGCGCCATGGAAATTGTTGGATTGAAGGAAGTTGAATCACATCGAGTTTGAATTGGATTAAATTATAGTGTATTCTTTTGTGACAGAATGGGAGTGCAAGGGGGAAGATAAATAAAAAGGGGACCAGGAGACAGCCTCTTACAAGATCATAGAGAAAAATACTGCCTGTGTCCTCAGTGAGAGCTCGCCGAAAATAAACCATATGCTGTAAGTCCTACAGTTCTAGAATCAAAGTAGTTTGAGAGGATCTGGGAGCTGCTAAGACGGGTCAGGTGCAAGTCTGCCTTTAGGAAGCAGACACTCTGAAAGAAGAGAAAATTGACCGTGGTTCTAACTAGTGAGCAGTAAAATAATAGTACTAAGGAAAAAGAATAACTTCTCTGCAGTCTACACCCACCCACTGAAAATGATTCACAAGCACTTGCACAAAAAAAGAGAGAGGAGAGAAGCCAAAGTAAGAAAGAACTCACAATTCATTAGCGTCAATTGATGAAGCCCTCCGTGTGCTTTCAGGCCACCCCCCTTACTCCACTGCCCACTGCCTTTTTATCTAAATATTTTCTAATTGATCTCCAATCCCTGAATCAGCTGAAACTCGTGGAATTCCCAAGCTAGATGTACGATTTAATTTTGGATGCTCTCGTTAAGCGTCTACCATGAAGGACAGCAGGGCAGAGGATGTGGGTGGTGCCTCGGTGAACAGACCGGGTCCCTGTCCCTCTGGGCTTCCAGCTGAAGCATGGAGTGGCCCCACCCCTGCAAGTGAGGGCTGTCACAGCTCGCTCTGCAGACTCTTAGAAACAGACCCTCCTCCGTCTATGTCACACCTTAAAGACGTTCATTTCAGATTCATAGAGTGGAGGGCGGGGTTAAATTTGTTCTTTCCAGCCATCTTCCCACTCCAAGTGTAGATCACCCTGGAGAGATGGCAAGAAACGTATTCCTCTGATTAGGGTACTGTCAAACTACTGTCTGAGAGGAAATGGTATTTTCCAGCAGGTGAGCAGTAAATGAAGCGTGCCTGACAGAAGGTCAGGAAACATGCTGAGCACGAGGTGCCTCCAGGTGGGCTGGAGTGGGCTGTGGTGTGGGGACAGCTGTGGCATGGGGATGGACCAAGAGTCCAATGCAGGAAGAGGACACGGGGTGCCACCAGAGCAATGAGCATCACCCCCAGGGATAATGCTACTTCTCCAGGGCCATTCCTACCACATCTACCAAAAAGGATCCAGGGGATGTTGGTTAGCTCTGGAAGAAACATAAAGACTGCTTGTCTATTTCCCTGTTTCACAAACTGGAGAAGTGGCTTGTTGTAGAGAACTCAGTGAGCTGACAGCAGAAGTCGACTAAAATCCAAGTTCTTGCATTTCCAGCCCATGCTCCTTCCACAAAACCAAGCAAAGATATGCTGGGACATACCTCTGCTCGGCTTCCCAGCCTGTTTCTCTGGGGATCTGCACAGCAGTGGTAGACTCGCCCCTCCAAAGGCGTCAGAAAACTGACATGGAATCACCAATGAATAACGGGAAAGCTTGTTTTGATAAATAACTCTTAAAAACAAGAGGAAGGGCTTGGGGATAGGGAAACAGTGTGACATTTAAGCAAGGCAGTAAAGTTAGTATGGAACCACGACATGTTTATTAATTGGGGAGAAAATGATGATGATGACGATGATGATGATGATGATATTTAGCCAACAACTTTGAAAGTGTTAGAAACCAAAGCAGCCACAGACTGGCCCTTCCACTGTATGCATGGGGCTGTCAGATACATCAAGTCCTCCGTGAAATTAATGTGTCCCCAACAAGCTTGGTGCCTCCTCCTGTCCAGGTGGTCCCAGTGAATCTTTGACCCTGCATATCAACAAACATGTCTCAAATGCCATTCAGGTTTCTGAGTTGCACAGAGAAAATAATCCCGAGCCCCCAGAGCATCAGAAGCAACATTGTATGAACTGTCTTCTTATTTATTTCCTTGTTTTTTAAATAAGCTTCTCGCAGAAATTCATGTGTGTCAGTCAGGGTTCTCCAGAGAAACAGAAATAACAGGACACACACACACAGAGGAAGAGACAGAGACAGAGAGGAAGAGACAGATTTATTATAAGAATTGTCTCACATGGTTATGGAGACCGGGCACTCCCAGTCTGCCACCTGCAAGTGGGAGAATCAGGGAAGTGTTGGTATCATTTACTCCAAGTCCAAAGACCCAAGAACCAGGACCTCCCGTGTCCAAGGGCAGGAGAAAGTGGATGTCCCAGCTCAGGAAGAGAGAGGGCATGCTCTTGTCCTCCACCCTCTTGTTCCATTCGGGACCCCCGAGGGATCAGCCGATGCAGCCCACACGGGCGAGGGCAGATCTCTTGACTCGGTCTTCTGAATCCAATGCTTATCTCCTCTACAAACATTCTCACAGACACACCCAGAAGTGTTTTAGCAGCTTGTAGGCATCCCTTAGGACCGTCGAGTTGACACATGAAATTAACCATCACACCACATAAGAAAATAGCAACTATTAATTGCTAATTATTAAGTAAAATCTCAGGGCCTGAGAAAGTGCCATAGGAAGACTAGAGCCGAGGGAAATAATGGATTGCAGAAATAAAGACCACTTAGGCCCACACAGTTGGTCTAGGTGAGCCACCAAATGGGCTTTGATGTTCCTGGTGGTCAAAGGGAAGACACAGACGGCTCTTGGAATTAATTGGGTACTCTATATAAGGATGTTTGTTTTAATTTTTTCAGCAACTGTATGAAGGAGGGATTATTACCTCCTTTATTGCAGATAAGGGAGTTGAGGGTCAGAGAAAGCCTAATGGGTACTGGAAACTGGGATTCCAGCCGGGGCCAGCCTAACCCCAGAACCAACAATCGCATTACCTGGGGGCAGGAAACAGCTACCTGCTCATTCTGTTAGGTCGCACTCATACGTAAAGCTTTTCTCCTTGCAGTGCTCAGAGCTTCATCTAAAGGATGCAGGTGCTGCAGCTGCACACATTTCTGTCACACCCCAGCCTTGTGTTCTAGCATAAGGTCCTATGTGGACGAACCCCAGGGGTGGTACGGCTGGAGACAAAGTGGTGTGAATGAGCACAAGCTTTGGAGCTTTCCAGCCTCAGGTTGGAACTCTAATCCCCAGCCCCCTGGGTGCCTCAGTCAGTTAATCGTCCAACCCATTTTTTAAAAATATAATTTATTTATTTGACATGGAGAGAGAGAGAAATAAAAATATAATTTATTTATTTGACACGGAGAGAGAGAGAAAGAGAGAGCATGAGCAGGGGGAGGGGCAGAGGGAGAAGCAGACTCCCCAGTGAGCAGGGAGCCCAACTCGGGACTCAATCCCAGGACCTGGGATCATGACTTGAGCTGAAGGCAGACGCCCAACAGCCTGAACCACCCAGACGCCCCTAATCACCCAACTCTTAAGCAATGGTATCAGCTCTGCTGACTGGCCTTTGCAATATCTGACACAGGAGAAGTGTTTGGTAAGTGCTGTTTTCAACATAACATCACCAGCTCTGTCACACACCGTTGGAAAATTGTTTCAAAAACAAACTTGAACAGAGTTGCTGGGGGGAAATTATAAAATGTCTCCATAGGGTTTTCAAGCTATTCTTTCACTAAATTAAATTTTAACTTCTCAATCAAATCATAACCCAGACTCTTCTAACTTTTGCTTGGAGAAGAAAGAGGGAGTCTAGCTCTCTGGAGCCAGTCATTCTCTGTCTTGCTTTCTTTAGACAGTGTGAATGGGAGTGAAACAGGCAGAGGGAGAGAGAGAATCTCAAGCAGACTCGCCAATGAGCCCAGAGCCCCATGTGGGGCTGGATCTCATGACCCTGAGATCATGACCTGAGCCAGTCAGACACTTAACCACTCTCCAGTGAACTCACACCCACCACATCAAAGTGCTGTGAAGGCTATAGGGTTTGGCTCACTGCAATTATCCCCCTTCTGATGGTCACATGAGGGGAAACAGCCTCCTAGCAAGAGAGAGTCAGAGTCCAGGCACTCTGGCCTGTAGGTTGCAGCCAAGTTAACTCTGGCCCCAAAGGGGATGGAAGCAAGTAAGGAAGTCACAGTGAGAAGGAGCAGTGACCGGAGGTGGTATGGAGCCTCGTGTAAGAGGAGCCTCGCTTTGTGGAGGCTGATGGCTGGTTTATATGCCAGTTAATGTCCCAAGGATTTGGTGTTCCAAGGAAAACACTTTGGGAAAAAAAACCACAACCTAAGGAAGTGGGGGTAGGATATAAAAATCACTTTCCTCTACTCGGTCTTAGAAACTAAAGGTCAAAATACAGACACAAATGGTACCCCTCATATTCCCTCCTCACACTTTCTTTTTTCCCCCAGAAGAAAGGGAAGTGATTAGTTCATCTGTGACAATTACAAGGCCAGTGGAATTTCCAGCCTTTGACAACGTCCCATTTCCAGTGGAAAGCCAGGACTGCTCTCAAAACCCTGGCCTCTCACACCTGGCTCTGGTGTGATGCATCCTCACCAGGGCCCCCAGCTCTCAGCCCCACAGAACACTGAGATCCACCCACATCAAACACCATGTTAGGGGCCTCAGTCCCAGGTCAGCGAGTCTTCAGTGACTACTCCATGCTTCAGAACAGCTATCTCCTCCTGTCTGATTTCCTTTCCATTTGGGTCCCTCTTGATACAGTACAGTCTCCCAACCGCAAAGATCTCAATTACCTCCACTCTCAGATGGCTAAGTTTCTGCCACATGAGAACAAATAGGCAAATAAACAAACACAAGTCCTTCTTCTCTCAACAAGCAGAAGACAAGCTCCCCACAAACTGACCCCACAAGAAGCCCCCCAAAAGCAGCCAGGCAGGGACACACAGCAGTGGTAGAGAGCTCATGTCTAGCCTGGGCTTTGGCCAAAAACCCTAGTCCAATTTCGAAACAGGACTTTTCCAGAGCTCAAACTTAATCTGTTACACATTTGTGGGACTTTAGCTTGTACATTTTTTTCTACGAGGCTACATTCAAAGAAAGAAGGTTGACTTCAAGCCAGTGTTGACCTACTTATTAATTTGTGCAACAAATACTTATTGCATGCCAATATAGACCTGCCCTCAGGGAGCATACAGTCAAAAGGTAGGAATGGCAAGCGGGTGCACATCGCAAGAGGCAAAGCTAAGCTCTGTGGTGGTCCACCTGGTGAGAACTTACTGGATAAATAAGGCTACAGCCAAAGATTAAAATGAAGTGTCACTGTCATAACTATTACAGGTAAGCTCTATAGAGGAAAAGATACAGCTTGTTTTAGTGAGAAGTCCTAAATTTAAAGCCTGGCTTCACCGCGAAGAGTTGTGACTATCAGGTTATGTATCAAAAATGGACTTAATGACTCTTAATTCATGAAGCTGCTATAAACAGTCAACAAGTCCTGACAAGAGATTATCAATCACCGTATTTTAATCATCATGGTAATAATTGATTGAGGCAAATAACCGAAATCAAAACCAAAATAGAATTAGTGGGTGAAAGTTAAGAGGAATGGGATATTTACATGGCCTCAAAATATTTTTAACAAGTTAGGCATTCATTTTTAAAAATAGTAACTGTAGAGCGGAGAAATAAGATCAAAGTTAACATCACCGAATTTGGGACAAACCCACTTCGTGGGCCTCCTGATATGATGTTGAGAAGGACACAGCATCACTCACGATGCAATCTTGCCCAAACATGCATTATCTGAAACATCAGGCAAACCCAAGCCGAGAGGATGTTCTAGAAATAACTGGTCTGTACTTCAAAAAGGTCAGTGACATAAAAGACAAAGGCTGAGGTTACAGAAGTCTAAAAGACACCTGACAACTCACTGCAACATGTGCACCTGGATTAGATCCTGGACCTGAAATTAAATTGCCATAAAATAATTTTCTGTGGTGCCTGGGTGGCTCAGTTGGTTAAGCGTCTGCCTTTGGCTCGGGTCATGATCCCAGGGTCCTGGGATCGAGTCCCTCATTGTGCTCCCTGCTCAGTGGAGAGCCTGCTTCTCCCTCTCCCTCTGTTTCTTCCCCTGCTTGCTCTCTCTCTCTCTCTTTCTCTGTCAAATAAATAAATAAAATCTTAAAAAAAATTTCAACTAGGAAACTGCCCTATGGGCTATAGCTTTGGTGATAGTATTGTGTCAATGTTAAATTTCTTGAATTTGATAACTGGAGTATAGTTATGTTAGAAAAGGTCCTTGTGGGGTGCCTGGGTGGCTCAGTCAGTTATGCATCTGACTCTTGATTTCGGCTCAGGTCTTGATCTCAGGGTCCTGGGATCCAGCCCCACATCAGGCTCTGAGCTGGGCATGGAGCCTGCTTGGGATTCTCTCTCCCTTTCCCTCGACCATGCAGTCGAAGTGCATTATGTCCCCTTGGTTAGCACATATTCTATCCTTGCTCAGTGTTATCCTCAGTACAAATGTGATTTTGTGCCTAATGCTGACTTTAAAAGATTTTCAACAGGTGAATAGCCTCTAAATTAAAATAACAATAATAAACCGACATATACTGCATTAGGCTTGACATGTAATCACACCTGAACTGAATCCCAGGAGCAAACAGCAGTGTGCCCGCTGGAAATGGGTACCAGTGTTCAGAAAATATTTGTCTGCCCAGGAAGTTTTAGAAAACCAAATAGAAAATGAAATATATCTTCAAATGTAAGAGAGGATAAAGTGCCACAAATACTAGCATTACTGTGAGCCAATACAGGCAGAAAGAATAAGTGGAAGTAAAACTTACTTCAGAGATGCTTTAATCCAATGCTCTGAAAATAACAACCATTTGCTGAGTGTCTCATATATGTGAGATACATTGCGCACCCGCCTTGCAAACTAACCCTCCATTACTCTCATTTTCTAGATGAGGAAATTACTCTCAAAGTTACATAGTTGCTCAGGTCTCACTATTCACTTGAATAGAGGTCTCCTAAACCCTAGGGCAGTTTTCTTTCTCTGGTCTCCAGAGGAGGTTCACTCACATGGACGTATCGTCTCTCGTACCCCGTGCGTTCGCACAGACCCTCCTCTCCTGGTGTGCCCCCTGCTCCTTCCATAATGACATAGTGTCCGTAAGTCCCTGCTCCAGAGGAAAGGTGCAGGCTAGGAAGAAGGAGGGATCTATCCCAGGCAGGCTGCTTTCTTTACCTCCAGCAGGTGTCCCTACATTTTCCTGGCGGTGAGGACCGAATGTAATGAAAATAAGACTTCGGTGGCATTGGAAGATTTGAGTTATTAGCCCCCGCCCATCACCATATTGACTTTGTTCCCCTACAAGCATTGAGGAATTTTTCCATTTGATCTTTAAGGCTTTTGGTTCAGAACTGCTAAGAGATAGACGGGACGGATGATGGATGTCATGCCACGGTCCCCCAAATACTTGGTTCTGAGAAATCCTCTGCCAGCTGAGAAAAAGAAGACAAAAAAGAAAATGGTTCTGGACATGTGACAGACTAAAATTCTAGAGCCCAAAGTTGAGACACTGAATATAATCAATCAATCATCTGAATGACATTGTTTCTCATGAGACGGTCATGTTCTCAATAGTGAACCACAAAGGCTGGTGAATAAAACAGATGGAGAATGGGAAGCTGTCTCATTGGAAATATTGCTTTGAGTATTTTTTTTTTTTTTTACTTTTCTAACGTGTAATTTTAACCATCTTTAGAGTTGCAAAGGAATCTTCAAAAAGATTCGGGAAGGTAGTGAACATGGTCAACACACATCTACCTTATTGCAAGTCATAATCCACGTGGTATTTTGCAGGATTCCAAGAGATTACTTAAACACTGGCTCACTTGGTGCCCCCAACAGAGAGAAATAATTTCCTTTTCTGAGAAACTCAGGTTAGCAGATCATGCTCAAAGCCACTCAGCCCGCAAGCTGAAGCTAATTTCCTGAGTGCATTTCTCTTTCCTGGATTCCATACTCCTTGGTTCTCTTGAAAGCAGCTTTAACCAAGTTGAACTCCAATATTATCCCAAGATAATCTGCCACCCATCTTGCCCTCATATTAAAGCGTAACCCACTTGGGGTTGCCTTGTATGTCCCTGGGGCAGGAGAAACCCTAATTGACTTCCATCCCTTGGCAGGCTTATGTGGAAAACCTGATCCCTCCTGTCCTCCTATTCACTTAAATCCCTGTGCATCAAAGAAAAACCCTTGTTTTTAAAAGAAAAAAAAAACTGACAATAATTGCCCTTTTCATAATAATTTAGCGGCCGGTGATGGCAAGGAGTGAGGGAGCTGTATGTTCATCTTGACTAATTAGCCACAAGCAGGAGAAAACAGTCCCACTCAGATGACTGATTTTAATGTGTTTCTCAAATTTGATTGAATGCAGGAGCACATCATTGAAAAATGTCCATCTTGCTGTCAGAATGATAATCATGACACAGGGCTGCTTGATGACCCAGAGGAGGGGCTGCCCAGCCACAGGCCTTGCATATGACGGACTCTATTAAGGCTCTCTACAAATAAAAAGTAAAAAGTCCGCCCACCAGCACCACTGAAAGTCTGTTTCCAAAGGTTCTTACAGTCTCCTCGAGACAGGTGGCATGAACTTTCTGAAGCAGTTAGATGACCCCGATTCTCAAACGCATCTGCCGAATTCCATGTGCAGGGGTAAAGCATTGGCAGTAACATACTCCCAAAGGAGTAAATATTCAAGAGTTTTAATCAAACAGGACCTAGGATTTCCCAAGAGAGGGAGAAAAAGAAGCTTTGGGTCAAAAGAACTTTCATGTCAGTGGAAGTCAATCAAGCAGTGGGCGTGCCCTAGTGTTTGCCTGTCAAGTTCAGGCTCCTTCCTCTGGGCTCCCCTAGCACTGAAAACAGCATCTTCCCTGTGGGCTGAAGTGGTCTAGCTGTGTGTCAGGGCCCCAGCTGTGAGGGACCAGCATGGCAAGCCCTTGGTACAGAGCCTGACACAAAGTGCCCAGTGCCTGTTGGCTGAGACTGGCAGAGGGGAATTGACAGGCTCACCAATGCAACGGAGCAGGCAGAGTACACGGTAACTCCTTTGGGGGTGAGATTTGATCCAAGGGAAGGACTACTCCTTAGTGACCTACCACAACCATATAATGGCTCCAAGGGAACCCACAAGTTCGAGGTGGGCCTCAAATGGAAAGGATGGAAAACAGGAAGGGAGACGACAAAGGAGGTAGTTGATGATGTTTTCCTGGAAGGCGAGGCAGAATCAACTTGGAGTTTGTAGGGTCCATAACCAGATGTTCCATTCCGTGTACAAGAGAGCTACTCCCAGGAGAACTTGCTATGCCTGAGGTGGATGCCAGCCAGCCTCCTGCCAAGCCCCAGTGGTCCCCTCCCACAAAGAGAGTATGCAAACATGATTGTATGTTAGTTATAAGAGACCAGCAGCTTCCGTCTTGGGTGCTCCCTTTTCTGCCCCGACTCGCTCACATGCTCTCTCTCTCTCTCTGTCACCATTCGCTCTCGGGAAGCCATGCTGTGAGCAGCCTATGAAGACACCCACAGCGGGGCCTCAAATCCTGCCTGCAGCCACATGGGTGAACTTGGGACCAGGTCCTGCAGCCCCATCAGACTTCTGAGATTTCCATGCCAACCAACAGTTGGCCTCTCTGTGAAAGACCCTCAGCCAGAACCATGCAGCTAATTCTGTGAGGTAATACCTGTTTTCAGCTAACGTTTGGGCCAACGTGTTGCAGAGTGATAGATAACCAAGACTTCTGACAAGGTAGGCCGACTCTGTCAGTGAAGACAACGCACCTGAGTGTGGGTGAGCATGGGCCAGGAGGGGCGTGTGTGTAGGAGCCTCCTACAATGCATCCTGAAAGGGTGTCATCAAACAGGCCTGTGGCCCTGTGGCCACCCTAACAAAGCACTGAAGACCGGGCAGCTTGAACCACAGACATTTACTGTCTCATAGTTCTGGAGGCTGGAAGTTCAAGATCAGTGCATCAACAGGGTTGGTTTCCTCCCAGACTGTGAGGAAAGGACCTGTTCCAGGCCTCCGTCCTGGCCATATAGACAGCCTCTCCCTATATGTTCATATCATCTTCTCTCAGCAACATCCGGTCCAAATGCCTCTTCTTATAAGTCATATTCAATCAGGGCCCACCTAATGACCTCATTTTAACTTATTTGTCTCTGTTAAGATGCTGTCTCCAAATACAGTCACATTCTGAGGCCCTGGGGGTGGGACTTTGACACATGAATTTGGGAGCGGTGGGGGGGGATACAATAAACCCCATAGCACTCCCGTACTCTGTTTGCTCTGGCACCTGCCTCATTATCAGGTGAGGAAGGGGTGGCCCAGCGAGCAGGTACATTTTTTAGGAAGGGACTTCCTGCCCAGAGTTCTAACACCCCAGCTTGAAGTCACCATGAGGAAAAGGGCTGCACCATTGTCTTTGTGACTTTGCCCAAGGAAGAGTAAGAATCTAGATGGTCATCCATCTCCCTTCTTCCATGCTTGCTTTTGAAACCATGCCAGTCACATAGAGGTGACATTCAGATGGAAGTCAGAGCTGGTGGGTGATCTGTATGTATATGAAGCCCTTTTCCTGTGGTTGGGTTAGATTGAAATCTGTATTATCTTTTATTCCATCACTACTGTTCTTCTAAATGTGTACCCAGAGGCTATTTTCTGTGATGGCCACCTACAAAATTTAGAAAAAAACGTGTTTCTGTGGTGGTCTACATTATTCAAATGTATGAGAAATATACACTTGGCTGAAAGATTAAACTTTGAAGTACATCTTTTTATTTTTTTAGTATTTGAAATTCGACTTCAAATGGCTATAAAAGATACCAGTCTTCCGCTAATGTTTAAGGGCAGTGAGATGCTCTTTAATGTCTGTCATGATTAGATTGCTCTGCAGGTTGCCGGCGCACCTGGAGAGCATGCGTTTTTCTGTTGGTGGTAGGTGCCCATATCCACCAACACTCAAGATGTAATATCCTGAGCTGGAGGTGACATAAGAAAAAAGAAATCTGGGGCGCCTGGGTGGCTCAGTGGGTTAAGTGTCTGCCTTCAGCTCAGGTCATGATCCCAGGGTCCTGGGACCGAGCCCCACATCAGGCTCCCTGCTCCGCCGGAAGCCTGCTTCTCCCTCCCCCACCCCCCCTGCTTGTGTTCCCTCTCTGGCTGTGTCTCTCTTGGTCAAATAAATAAATAAAATCTTAAAAAAAAAAAAGAAAAAAGAAATCCTCCCACCACTCCCCACCCAGCAGCCTTCCCACTGATGTGACTGGTGGTGTGGAATGGGAGCTGGAGGAAAGATTAGTTTCTCCAGCACACCTAGGCAGTACATGATCAGTTTCTTTACAAGAGAATATGATAATGAACATAAGCTTCAGAGAAAATATTGCAGACCCTTGAAACAGTGTAGGATTTTAAATAAGAGTTAAGGAAACTTTAGTGCAAATCAGAAAACAGATATTAGTAAGGAAAGTGACAGATTGGGAACATGGCTTCTCCTAGTTGGGTCTCCAAAATGCTGGATGGAAATTTGGAGGAAGTGAGAAACTTCTAGTCCCTTCCAGTTCTGGTATCTAGAGGAGGAAGCTGGTGCCTCACTCTGGCGTCCCTGAGCCCTGGCTTCCTCCTCTGTCACACCAGACGTGGCATTTCCAATGTGACAGCCACGTGCTGAAAGCTAAAAATCTAACTTCAAAGAAACCAGAGATCAGAGAGGGGAAGATAGTCTTCACCCATACGTTCAACAAGTAGTACGGAGTCAAAGACTGTTCTGGGCATTGGAATACCTGAAGGCACAAAATAAAGACCTTGTGAATCTTTAGAATCCAGGGGTTAAGGTTATGGAGGCCAAAATATGGGTCCTTAAAGGAGGCCAGGATCTGGAGACTGCTGGGGTCCTCCATTCATTCCCATTTCTGAGGGCCTGAGAACCCCACACTGATCAATGCTCAGCGTGTACAGGCAACACCGTGATGGGGAGAAAGGCCTTGTTTTCTGCCTCAGGGGACTTAGCTGTAACTGGGAGGATAGACAATTAAACAAGTAATTAAAACAAAGCACTCCTCACAGTTAAGCTAAGTTTTGATGTAAGAAATCATGGTAATTAAATCACATGACAAGATGGGGGGCACAGAGTAGGCACTCGAAAAATGCTTGTTGTTTTTAACAAACTGAACAGCTTCACTTGTGTGTAGAGAGAACTTACAAACAAAAGTAAATTGTAATGATTTCAGGAGCAAAGAAGGTTAACACAGGAAGTCTTAATGGATCCTATAACCTTGAGTTAAGTACAAGATCCTTGCTCCCCATCTCTGCGGACTCCTATTTGTCCAGCCAGACTAATTTTTCTCCCCTAATTTCACTGTCTGGGAGAGCTCATGAAGAGATTTACCTGATCAGACTAAATGTTTCTTTCCTTAATACATCTCATTACGCTTCCAACACCCCTGGATACTGGCCCAAACATTTGAATTTCATAGCTTCCATTAATGCAAATAGAATCTCATCAAGGTCTAAAGATTCCTAGGAGAGCTGAGATTGAATGCCTTCATTTGAATGCATAAAATAACAGCCTCCCCTTGGATAGTTCCCTTGTTTACAATGTTTCCTTTGGTCAGAGGTGAGATCATCTGAGCTGGAGAAAGGAAGGAATACATTTCAGATTCACTAAGTGCCTGAATGAACCCAGGTCCTTTATTCAACCTCAGACTCGTCCAATAAGATGTTCCTGATGAGGTGAGGGAGGCATGGAGTAGGGAACAACTAGCAAAGAATTTGTGACATTCAAAGGGTGGTTGATAATCAAGCCAAAATGAAGGAAAATAGTGAAAGAGAAACAAAGTAATAAAGAGGAAGGGATCCCTATCAAAAGTGTGGGACCAGTAAGAAAGCTCTGCTCCTATATAGGAGGGCTGGAGAAGACTAGATCAGAAACACCAATACGCATTTGAATCCTCATTTCAGTCTTCACCAGCTGGAGACCTCGATGGCAAGAGTTCGCATGTATTTGCCTCCGTTCTTCATGTGAAAACAGGGCTAACTATCCAGACCTCAGAGATGTAGGAGGACTGAGAACAACAAAAAATGAATACTTCATTTGCAGAATAAAGTACAAGAAACAGATACAACGGGGATTAAATTTCTATGAGAATATTTGAAAAACCCTACTGCTAACAAATTCAAAAAAACTCAAGTATAGTGGTCAATTTGTATACTAATAGAAATTAATACAGTTAACCCAAGAAAAAGCAGACAGGAAATAAGCTTATTACTGGGGCGCCTGGGTAGCTCAGTTGGTTAAGCGTCAGTCTCTTGATCTCAGCTCAGGTCTTAATCCTAGGGTCATGAGTTCCAGCCCCACATTGGGCTCCATGCTGGGCATAGAGCCCACTTTAAAAAAAAAAAACAAAACTTTATTATTAAAGAAATTGAACAGTCTATATATACACACGCAAACCCTTATACAGATATAAGGAATTAGGAAAGAGTTGATTCCCTTCTTATACAAACTAAAATAAGAGAATTTTAAAAAGCTGAAAAACCCCCGATTCATTATTCAGCTATGATGAGCTTAATACAAGAACTGAAAAAAAGATAGTGCGGGAGAACATAATTACAAGTCAGTCTCAGTTGGAACAAATAGGCCAAAACTCTAAATGAAAATTCCCACACATTATTTTCTGCAATGAATTAAAAGCACATAATGATCAAGTAGAGTCTCAAGAACACAAAGGTGGTACAACATCTAAAATCTTAATAATATTCCCTATTTGCAGGTTAGAAAAGAAAAATCTATGATCATTTCAAATGATGCAAAAAAATAGGTGAAATTTAATGTATATTTGTAATTAAGAATGCACTTAACAAGCAAGCTGGAAATAAAAGAGATTTCCTTAGCCTGGCAAATAATAGTTGACAGAAACCTAGAACAAACACCCTAACTAATAATAAAATATTAGATGCATTCTATTTAGAGGCAAAACAAGAAAAAGATGCAAATTCTCAACACTTCTGGTCAACGCTGTACTGAAGATCCAGGCCAAGGCAATGAGAAAAATTTCTTTTAAACATAAGAAGAATAAGAATGAGAAATCAATCAAACTATCTTTATTTGCAAACAATATCCTTATTTGCAAATATGTCATCTCCAACAGAGTCAACAAGGAATTTATTAAAAACTGCTTTAAAATAAAATAGCAAGAGACCTGGATGTAACAGAGATTCTCTCCTTGACCAAACTCTTCACGAGATCCCCGAACTTTTCAACTTGGTTCACATCCATGTTGGTCTCTGCACTATCCAGGTGTACTAAGAATCTTGATAAGTCGATTTAAACAGCATCCCCCACTTTCTGTAGCTGATCAGCATCCTCATCTGATGGGATTCCTCACCCTCCACCCTCCCGCAGGGTCTGATCATCTTGGCCTGTCTTCAACAAGGATCTTACTAGGTTAGTTTAGCCAGAATCCCCCCCACCCTAGTGTCTCCTCTTATGTTTTCCATCCACCGCCCCCCCCCCCGCTCTTTGGCTATAAATCCCCACGTGCCCACACTGCATTTGGAGTTAAGTTCACTTTCTCTCGCCTACTGCAGATCGCCTTATACTGGTTTATACACCCATCATGATAGTGCCCCTTTAAATAAAGTCTGCCTTGTCTTGCATTTACAAGTATTGTGGAATAGTTTTTTCTTTAACAGCTATAAAATAGGCATGCAAACATCAGCAGTATTCCTGTATAGCAAGCAAAAATTAAAATGTAATAAAATTTTAAAATATGGTTCTATTCACAATAGCAACAGGAAGCATAAGGCTTATAGAATAAAAAAACTTTTTTTCTTTTTTGAGAGACAGTGTGGGGCAGGGGGAGCAGAAGGAGAGGGAGACGGAGAATCTTAGGCAGGCTCCATGCATAGTGCAGAGTCCGACACAGGGCTTGATCTCACAATCCTGAGATCACGACCTGAGCCAAAATCAAGAATCAGATATTTAACCGACTGAGCCATCCAGGTGCCCCTAGAATAAATTTTTATAAAGATATTTAGAAACTCAATGAGATAAGCTGCAAATAGTTTCTGAATAAAAAAATGAAAACCTGTGAAAACGTAGTATATCTTTATAGCTATTGATATAGTTCTAGAAGTAGATACAGACAGAGACACAGACATAGAGGAGAGGTAGAAACAAATACGGATGCATATGGATATGGATACAGATGCAGGGACAGATGGAACAAAGACGGAGATGGAGATATAGACAGATATAATGAAAGGGAACACTGAATACAATGAATATATCAATTCTTACCCCCCAATTTATTTACAGATTAATTGCAATTATAGTCAAAATGCAATCAGCTAATTTGTGGAACTTGGCAAGCCAAAATTTATATTGAGCAGAGAGCCAGGATTAGCTAAGACAATTTTGAAGGAAAAGCAAAAGGAAATAGACTTTCTTTATATTGTTTTATCATTAAAGTAAAAAAAAAAGTATGAATATAAATCAATAGGAAAAAAGAAACCCAAACAGAAGCACCACAGATATAATATACTGATATATGGCAAAGACAGCATTACAAGTAAATAGGATAAGGACGAATTATTCAAAAAATAATGCTAGAAATTGACTATTCAAATAAGAAAAAATATACAGTAAGTCACAACATAAAGGAAAAACAATTCCATAAAGAATAAAATCCTACACATGATAACAAAGCCTTCACACTGTAAGGAGAAAAAAAATACCATTACGATTTCAAGCAGAGAAAGATTGCTTTAAAAAGACACAAAAAGCACAAAGGAAGAAAATATTGGTAAAAATTACTATATTGAATTTTACTTTTTTAACTTTTTATACTGCTTTATTGAGGTATGACCAATATTTTTTAAAAGTTTTATCTATTTATTTGAGGGAGAGAGAGAGAGAGAGATTGGAGAGTGCAAGAGGGAGGAGGGGCAGTGGGAGAAGCAGACCCCCCGCTGAGCAGGGAGCCCGATGTGGGACTTGATCCCGGGACCCTGTGACCATGACCTGAGCTGAAGGCAGACGCTTAACAGACTGAGCCACCCAGGTGCCCAGTATGACTGATATTTTAAAGACTGGTTGAATACTTCTTCTTAATATTTTTATTGGAGTATGGTTGACTCACAATGTTACATTCATTTCAGGTGCACAACATAGTGATTCAACTTCTCTATACCTTATGCTCTGCTCACCACAGGGGAACTTCCAGCTGTCATCACAAAGCACCATTACAGTGTCGTTGACTGTATTTGCTGCACTATGCCTCTTATTCCTGTGACTTATTCATTCCCTACTTGGAAGCCTGTGTCTCTCATTCCCCATCACTGTCACCCATTTTGCCCATCCCCCCCACTATGTTAAATTTTCAATCTTTTGTTCATCAAAAGACAAAGACCAAAAAACATTAAAAAATAAGTCACAAACAGGCTTTAAAAATGTTTCAGAAGTATGCATATGTAAAAGAACTAGCATGAAAAATATGTAAATAGCTATATATTGTATACAAATTATATCCAATAGACAAGCAACCCAATAAAAAATTGAACAAATGATATTAACAGTTACCTAACAAAAGAGGAAATCCAGAGAGCCAAGACACAGAAAAAGATGCAACTAACATAAATAATAAATATAATAATAATGTACCATTTAATATCCATGAATTTGGCAAAAAATTTTAAAAAGTATGGTAGCATGCCTGAAAGAATGCAGAGAAAGAATATTGATGGGAGAATAAATCAGTCTGAGCATTTTTGAGCCAATTTGCAGTGATCTAACAAAGTTGAATATGTATATGCCTTCTACTTTGTAAGTTCACTTCTAGTATTTATCCCCAAATAACTTTGGCCTATATGCTCAAGGCAATATGAAGAAGAATGTCATTTCAGCAACAACAACAATGACAAAAAAGAATCCAAATAGCCCTCAACAGGACAGTATAAATAAATTCTGGTCTATCTGGACAATAGAATACTATATAGAAATTAAACTGAATGAAAGACAGTTGTGTGTGCTGACAAGTGTGAAGTGAAAACTATAATGAGTAAACAAGAGCATGTTGCAGAAGCAAATGTGGAATATCCTATCATTCAACAACAAAATAAGCAAAGCCATACTGTATATTGTTTATAGATTATACAACATGATATGCAGAGGACAGCCCTCTTTCTGGTATGGCCAACTGGCTCCTATCAAAAAAAAAAAAAAAAAAACCTTCTGATGATAGTAATGATATAGTCTTAGAAAAAAATAGAAAAGATAACAAATGTAAAGCAACAGATATTAAATAAAAGCAGGCTGAAGTTAGAGAGGAGTTGACACTTGGAAAAAGGTAAAGGAAAAGTGTGAATTTTCTGTTTTAGGACATTTAGCCTGAAGGTGGGCCCAGGTCTGTGCCAGGAAGTTTCTAAGACTCCAAAGGAAAAGTCATAATCTTGCTAGACCAAATAATAATAATAATATAAATGGACATGGTTTGGGAATATTATAGCTGATGAAGAAATGAAGAAAATGTCAGACAGGAGTAAGTCAGAAAAAGAGTCCTATATTCTATGTATAAACTGCCCAAATCCCTGGCTGACCATCTATGTAATGTGCATGGGGTAAATACCAAATAGCCCAAGTAACATAAAATAATTAAACTGAAATTTGACCTGCCACCACCTCAAGGAAAAACAACTATAGTTTCAGCCAATGATCTGCCTGCTTAAAAGAGAGTAATTATATTTCCAGAAGAACTTAAGAGAAATCAGGATTTCTACAATGTATCAATCACAAGTTCTCAGATAAAATCCAAATTTACCTCACTAATGCAGAAGAAAAACATAATTATTCTCAGAAGGAAAGGCAACAGAAACCAATCCCAAGATGAATCAGATGTGAAATTAGCTAATGAAGAGTTTTAGGGATTTTAAAACTATGCCCAAATACAAAAAGAAAAGCATGATCACAATGAATAAAAAGATGGGATCTCAGCAGAGCAAAAGAGACAATAAGAGACAACAACTGGAAATTAGAGAACTGAAACCATAACATCTGAATTTTTTTTTTTAATCCCCAGAAGGGCTTAGCAGCAGAATGAAGATGACAGAGGAAAGTGTCAGTGTCCTTGATACCCTCTGATCCACCACACCAATCATCCAATCTGAAGAACAAAGACCTGAAGAAGTGAGCAGAGCCACTGGGAGCAGTGTGAACAACACCGAAATGTCTGAAATACACATAATTGGAATCCTGTGAAGGAGAGGAGAAAAGGGAAGGAGAAGATGGGAGAAAGAGTCTGTAGCAGAAAATGTAATTGAAGAAAGACTGACTAAAAACTGCCTAAAGTAAGTGAAAGACATAAATTCATAGGTTGAAAAAGCTCCTGGACTTGAAGCAGGATTAACACACAGGAAACTACACCTGGGTCCATTATAGTCATACATGGGCATATTGCATATAGGAATGATGATTGGAATGACTACAGACTTCTCCTCAGGATAAAATAAAAACCAAAAGACCAGGTCAACTTCTTTACAGATCTGGCGTTAGCAACAGAAGGGTATGAGGGCTTCAATCACACTTGGAATGAAATCCAGAGCAAATCTGACCCTATAGGTGGTTTCCATAGAGAATAGAGTAGTGAGGGTCTCTTAATGCTTCTGCTAGTACTTATAGTAATGAAAAATTAATAAAAAAAATAATAAGGTGCAATGTAGGAAGTCACAAATACAAGGGGAAAAACAGGGATCAAAAGGACAGTCTACACCATAGGAGGAGGGAAATGCACCATGATTCGTAATGGACGCAAATGAGTTATTAGTACATGGGTGAGGGGGGGAAGGTATGTATCAGCCCTGCCTATCTGTAGTGAAAGGAAGGAAAACAAGCCAACAAGCAAGGAGGTTAATGGGTCAATAGGGAGCTGGATGTGGGATAAAGCCAGCACGTACAATGTCAATTGAAGAAAACAGATCCTGGAAATGTGAGCATGTACTGTGTGATTCTCTAGAGATAGTCTAGAATGTTTATACTCTCCTGGCAACAAAAATGAGGACAGAAAAAAAAAATGGTTGACAATGATGTTGAGGGTGTCTGGAGAGCTCCCCAGCCCTCCTTGCCAGAGTGGCATTATCCTCACCCCCAATAAATAAGATCTCATGCAGCTGCATACAGCATGTTTCCCCAGAGTATGTTTTAATCATGATGTTCATCTGTGGTGTGGCTACATTTTCTCAGTGGGGAAAAGGACCTGTAGCAGAGGACAGTACTGAAAAAGAATGAGTGTGTGAGACAGTGAGAGAGGAAGATGAAGGGCTTTCTGCTCTGCTGAACCAGGAGCTGGGGAATTGACTACAGCACAAAGCACACAGACCTACAGGAAGCCAGCCTCTCTGTTGGCTATAGACCTCAGTAATTTTAGGTTCTCTACTAGAGAGAGCGGCATTTCACAAACCTGAAAGCGACAGTCACTTCTTTAGATTGAAATTATTTGTCTTCTTTTTGGTTTCTTTTTCTTTTTCCTTCCTTCCTTCCTTCCTGCCTGCCTGCCTGCCTGCCTTTTTCCAGTAGTTATATGCCCAACATGGGGCTCGAACTCATGACCCCAAGATCAAGAGTGACATGCTCCACCCACTGAGCCAGCCAGGTGCCCCTCTTTTTGTTTCCTTGTTACTTCCACACCTTGTCTCCTGATTGCTGTCTTCTCCCTACAGGTTCCTGAGTCTTCCTTGGACACTCATTCTCCTGTCTCTCTGCCCCCTCCTTTCTCCTCTGCCCGCACCCCATCCTTCTCATGGCCTCTCCTTTTCATCTTGCTCCTGGAATAACAATGAGAACAACAAACTGAAAATATTGAAGGTCTCCAAAGTATTCAAATATGCTGGCAGGATTGAAACACTGATGGCAGAATCCTCCATGTTAGTTTGGTAGAAACCTCCTATTAATCAAAACAAAGGAAAGGTCAGGAACCCACAGGATAATTCTTAATATGAGGAACTTTATCTAACTGCTCTTTTGAGATGGCTCATTGTAAGCTGGAGGGATTTCCATGATCGGGGAGGCAAAGCACAGTCACATGGGGACCCTCGTTTTCTTTCAGATAAGGGGTCAGAGTTCTGCATTTATAATATGCAGAGGGTGGTTTTCCAGCCTCTGGGGCCCAGAATAAACAGAGTCAGGATTCACTAATTAGGAAGCCTTCTGGGAGCCTGGTGGACAATGTGATGTCCACTGGGTGTGTTTTATGGTGTACTCGGGGATCTGCAGTGGAGGGGACATCACCTACAGACCTCAACCATGGGCTTCCCTAATGTAAAACGCCATGATTTTGTGAATAGTTTGGCATCTGCAATCATTTCTATTCCAGCAAATGTGAACTAACAGTTGCTACTTTGGGAGGATAGTTAGATATTAAAGGGTAGATGAGTTTGAGGCTTGATACTTGCCCCCTCTCCCTGCACTCCTGCCCACTGAATGGGGAGGTGAAAATGTGGAAGGGACTATAGGAAAGTGTTGAGAGCAAGGACAGGGAGACAGAGAAAGGCCGGCTTCAGTCAGAGTCCCTTGGCCTTTACTGGCAGATGCCCCAGGCCACTTGCTTCACTTTGTTTTGCTTGTTCATTCATTTATTTTTAGCAAAGTTGCATGTGTATGTCTATCTTCATATACACACATACATATGCATATATGTATATGTATGTGCATGTGTGCATGTACGTATGTGTATACACATATATTTTGTATGTCAAACAGACACCCGCCCCTATTGTTAAAGTACAAAGGTAATCACTTATATTTCTGGTATTGTTACAATCATATTTCCGGGTTTTGGGTTTTTTTAAATGCAGACACTGCTATTTTTGACATATTTGTTTTAGATGTTATTCTACTGTAAGCATGAGGATTTTAATCTCTAATATTCCACCCTGGAAACACTCAGAGCACCCCAGGACAGTCATAGCATTTGGTTATCTCTGTGTCTGTTCACTGTTTCATGAATGTGTCATGAGTCACAGCTGAGCCATGGAGTACGATTACATTTCGTTTCTGGTACAGCTTTGTGTTTTCCCTGGAGTAGATAATTTCTCTCTCTCTCTTTCGGGTCCTACTCTGAGTTTCTCCCTCTCCTTTTCTCTTAGTGGACAGAGGGAAGCTTCTCATTCTTCTTTGTCTTCATTAAGGCAGACCCAAAATTTTGCACATAAGGCTGAATCCCAGTTCAATACATCCAAGCATAGGAGATCCTTCTTCTAACTTGGAAGAAATTTTCCCTCAGGATTTCTAGGGCATTTCTTACTCCTTCCAGTGCACGTTTCCACCAGTGTCCAGCCTTTGTTGATGACTCTGGTCCCATATTGATCTTGATTCTGTAAAAGTAAACCATTTGAGTAACTGAGGGCATGAATGTGTGTGTCTGGGACTTTTCACAGCCTTTTGTCTCCAGAGTTCTGAAAGGTCACCATCTCGTTACCTGGCACATTCTTATTTTCACCCATTTTGCTGGGTATTCAGGCAAAGTACTCAAACTGGAGACCCATGTCTTTAAGTCTAAGAAATTATTTCTTAAAAATGAGTTGCCTTGCCCCGATGTTTATAGCAGCAATGTCCACAATAGCCAAACTGGGGAAAGAGCCAAGATGTCCATCGACAGATGACTGGATAAAGAAGA
>NC_138380.1:89414495-89453681 GCF_054177405.1 Leptonychotes weddellii
GTGCATGAACAATGAATCATGGAACACTTCATCTAGAACTAATGATGTAATGTATGGGGATTAACATAAGAATAAAAAAAAAATGAGTTGCCTTGGAGGCACCTGGGTGGCAGTTTAGCATCTGACTCTTGATTTTGGCTCAGGTCATGATCTCAGGGTCATGAGATCGAGCCCTGAGTTAGGCTCTGTGCTTGGCATGGAGTCTCTTTGAGATTCTCTCCCTCCCTCTCCCCCTGTGCCTCCCCCACTCATGCACACACTCTCTCTAAATAAATAAATAAATTTAAAAAGATCCTCAGCATGATAAGAGAAAATATGATACCCATGACATAGGAATGGGAGCTTATTAAAAATTTCAGAGAAAAATAATGGAAAAATTATCTGGAAATAAAGACAAGTATTAGTAGTAAAAAATTAAGTAGAACAGATGGTAGATAAAGTTGAAGATAGATTTTTGTCTTCAAAAGTAGAACTAAAAGACAAGAAAACAAGAATATTGGATCAAAAGCCCTAGAGGTCCAACATCCATGTAATAGATGCTCCAAAGCAACTCATTAAAAAAAAAAAAAAAAGATTTACTATTTATTTTAGAGAAAGTGAGAGAGTGAGGGGGCAGGTGCAGAGGGAAAGAATCTCAAGCCAACTCCTGGCTGAGCAGGGGGACCAACAACCGAGCCACCCAGATGCCCCCACACTGAGGATTTTATAGATTTTTTTCACATTTTCCATTCTCTACATATGTTATATTTACTCCAAATTTGTTCATTTGTTTTATGTTTGCTATTTGTCTGTTTTTGTCTTTTTTTTATATCTTTCAGGTTAGAGGTTTTCTGAAAATATCTGGATATTCTTTATTTTCTGCTCACATTTATGAGGGAGGATAAAAAGCTCATTCAAAGTACTGTCTGCGTGTTGGGGCACCAGAGTGGCTCAGTCAGTTGAGCATCCAACTCTTGATTTTGGCTCAGGTCATGATCTCAGGGTCATGAATTTGAGCCCCGAGTCAAGCTCCACACTTAGCAGAGAGTCTGCTTGAGATTCTCTCTCCCTCTCCTTCTGCCCCTCCACCCATTCGTGCACTTTCTCTCTCTCTATCTCTAATATAAATAAATACATTTTTTTTAAAAAAGTGCTATCGGTGTGGATGGGATTTATCTACTACTGGTGGCTTCCCCAAAGGAAGACCCAACCTGATTTTGGAGGATGACTTCCATGTGTCAGTATCTGCAGGGTTTTTTCATTGGTTGGTCAGTTTTGTGGGGGAGGAATTCTTTCATCTTCTACAGGGAGATGGTTGTGGTAGAGAGTTGAATTCTTTATAATCCTGGGAGCTTATGTTTTGCATGGTCTCGGAATATCACCTTGTTTCCTGGAGATTTTCCCTTAGTTCCCCACCCTTACCATTTCCAGTGCAGATCCTCTGCCTGCAGCTGGGCCTGGAGACCCCAGTGCAGAGTGCCTTAGAATTTCTCCTTTACAAAGAGGACAACTCCCTCCCGTGTTCCACTAAGGTTACAAAGAGGCAGTTGCCAGTCATGCCAAGGTGGGAGTAGGGTTCTAGTGGTCTAAATACCTATTATATGACATTTTAAAAAAGATTTTATTTATTTATTTCACAGATCAAGAGAGCCAGAGAGCACAAGCTGGGTGAAATGGTAAAGGGAGCAAGAGAAGCAGGTTTTACAGCTTTTAAAAGCATTTTTTTAAAGCATACAACATTTAAAAAAATATATTATTTTAGTCCCCACCTCTGGTCCCCAGTTTTGTAAATGCTTATTTCCTCCAAATCCTGAACTCCAGGGACTGCAAAAATGAATTTGCTTCTGCTGGGCTTTTTGTATTGCTAACTCAGATTCCAACCTGTGGGGGCTTGCTGCATTGGTTTGTTCTCATCCATTACAGCTCACTTCTGTGCCTTGTCGTTGGTTCTCTCTGACCTTGTGGGCATATGCCTTTTAAAAATCAGTTTCCCATCACTGCGGTGATATTTCAGGAGGAAACTGGTAAGCCCATGGCTTCACACATTGTTCAGGAACCACATACTAGATCTGTCAAGTTGGTTAACCTCTCTGTGACTCAGATTCCTTACCTCTAAAATGGCTATAACAATTTTATGAAGTCATTCGGAGGATTAGGTGGATACCACCCATGAAGTGCTTGAACAGAAAATTATGTAATCCCAGGCACTAGGGGAGAAGTGTGGGTCAGTCCTTCCTTTTAACCAGGAGGTTAAAAAGAACCTGCTCAAGGTGTTTTCCCTCAATACAAAGGGTCCTCCACTTCTTTGGAGGAGGGCCTTCTACGCTTTTGAATTGTGCAAGTTCAGAGGCATGTGCATTTAAATAGAGGAATAAATACAGAAAAAACCCAGTTACCATGCATATTATCTACAACTCAAAGAAACTCACAAATACATTGTTTGAAATGTGGATGGGAGTCCTGGTGCTTTGAGTGACCAAGGGTTACCAACTGGAAGTCGATGCTGCAACATCCATAGCCAAGACTGCTTCTTTAGTACTGTTTTTGTGTCATTTCTGGTGTCTTTTTGGGTAGCACAACGTGAAGTTCAAGTTCAAGAGCATGATTTCAATGGCTCACAACCTGGGTTCAGATCCTGGCCCAGCCGTTTACCAGCTCAGTGAATTTTGGTGAATTACTTGCCCGTCCACACCCCCACGTCTGCATGTGAGGCAGAGGACACAACAGCCCCCCTGCCTCACAGAGTCCTTGCCAGGACTACAGGATACAATCTGTAAAGTACTTAGGAAACTCCCAGTAGCAATTAAGCTGTGGTGGCATTTTATTTCAGTGGCCATAAACATATTTCTAAATGCTTGTTATAATCGTCACTCAAAATCTTAGCTTTCTTAAATTCATCTGTTCTAGAAACTTCACAAGGTTCAGGAAGACAATTCAGGTGGTTTGGAAGGAAACGCAGCATGTTCAGTAGGCAGATATTTGTTCTCGAAGCCTGCAAACCTGGCGAGCAGACGTTAAAGATGGTGGTGGCCAGAGGCTGATGGTGATAAATATTAACGAATGATCCCAATGCAAACATTGGACCCAATGAGATTTTGACAGGTCTGGTGACACTTTGGGATTGCTACCAGATTTTTTCTTTATCACATGAGTAAGTTTAGTAAGTTGGACAAGTAGGCAGACAACTGCATGAATAAGTAAGTTGCCAAAAGATCCCTGGACTCAGAGACACAAAGAGGAGGCCGTGAGTATAATTGTGAAAAATGAGACAAAGAGATTTAGGGAGAATAGATGGGAATCACATGGCACAATAATTTAAAAATTTAGAAAACAACTAGTTACAAAAGTGTTTGTCAAACTGTATTCCCAGCAGCACAGTGTTTCACGAGCTGCTCAGAAGTGTCCTGTCCCAGGGATGCCGAAGTCACAGTCTTAGCACCAAACACCATCACTCCGTTTGACCAAATCGCCCCGGCCTTAATCTGTTTTTCATCCACTAATATATAAAAACTTCCAGTTCCTATTCCTGTTTCTGGACTCCAGCCCTCCTGAAAATACCTCCAGAGCAAAAATAAAGCAAAATGCCTCTGAGCACCTGACCCCTTTGCGGGCCTGGCTCAAGGCCATTGCTTTCTCCTGCCACCCCTGGCCAGAATCCTGTTAACCCTTGTGTTTCAGGTCACCTTCACTTTCACTGCACCAGGCTGGGAAGCCAGCCTGACTCAGATTATCTCTTAGCTGATTGGTCATACTTTAAGCTGGTGCTTTCCACTCCAACATTCTTGCTGGTTAGTATTATAAAAGGAATGCATTGTTATGTTGAAAATATGAAAGTATAGAGAAGTACAAAGCAGAATTCAGATCACCTCCAGAGATAGCCACGGTTAATAATATCTAACTTTCCAGTAATCATTGTACGTATTTTTATAAAAATGGGGTCGTGCTTTTTTTAAAAGAGGGGGTACTTACTGGAGAATGAACATTTTCCTGTTTTTATTCTTCTTCTATCACATAGCTTCCATGGACCACTGTGGGTTCTATCTTTTACATATGCCAGAATGTAGTGAATGAATCTCTCTATGCGGGAATTCAGTATGTTTCAAATATCTTATCACTACAAATAATGCTGAAAATATTTCAATGTCCCCTTTCACATCAGTAATGTCTCCTAAGGTTCATCCAACATTCTAAGACACAGGAATTAAAAAAAAAAAAAAAAAAAAAAAAGCAGTCAATAAGCTGTTCACTGGAAGGGAGAGAACTATATCTTTAGGAAGATTTTATGAAAGAATTTAGGAAGGTTATTATTTTAAATGGTTAGTATTTTTATAGATGTTTAAAGTGGGGTAAGCTTTATTCATTTACATGGAAATGTCATTTCATTGCACTACCTCGTTCCCCCAAAATGTCAAGGAATATTAAGAACCTTTCATGGGACAAAATCCAATATAGATGAAATTGGTAACAGCTAACAGATAACTGTTCTTTCCCTCTGTATTGACTATGTCTTCTACTCTCCAGAAAAAGCTTGGGAACAAGAGGATCGACATAGATGTAAGTACATAGGGACGATGGTAGCACCAACCTTGCTCATTATTCATATGATAAAACTGAGGTTCAAGCCAATGACTTGCCCAAGGTCACAAGCAAGGCCACAGCAGAGCTTAGAGCTCCAGATTCCAGTGTCCTGAACAAAATTTTCACTCCCTATAACATTGGATTTGTCAAAGCCACAGGCACTGCTGCCCTATCCCCCCAAAAATTTGAGTAGTTCTTTCATCAAAAAAAGTCAAGGTCACTAGTCTTCCTGCGATGTGGGAGAGCACCACCTTGCCAGAGTCTTAAAGGTGTCTCTGAGGGAAGTGATCAGGAGAGGATATATTTCTGGGTGTTTGGGGTCTGTCCTCAAGTGGCTTGGGTGGGTCTTTAAGGTGGGGAGCTGATTGGATAAGGTCAGGAGGTGATTTAGAATTGGTGAACACAGTGAAGGGAGCACATTCAGCCCATCTTGATAAGTAAATTACTATGTGATAAGTAAACTGTTTGCTGAATAGTTCTTGAGAGAAGAGGTATCCACCCATAGAAATTGGTTTACAGGAAATTCCTAAAGCAACCATTGAATTATTGGTTGGCTTACAGCTTTATCTTTCCAGGAATTCCGAGAATATCCTGGTACAGAGTTGAGTCATATGGTCACAGATGATGGTTTTAGTTCTCCACCCTGAGAGTTCAATTACATGAATGCAGGTAACTTCAATTCTCAGTCACTTCAGGAAAGAGCCTGTAGTGAAGACATAAGTGGTTGCTTGGCCATCGTAAAAGGTCACTAAGGAGTCTGTCCCATACCTGATGAGTAAAAAAGATGCAGAGTGTCATAAGACCCTCATACATTTCCTGTCACCACCAGCAATTCCTATTGCATCATAGATTTTGACGAATACAAGGCAGGGGAAGACTCCTGCTTACAGCTGAGTTGCCTTAAAATGATTATTCTGATCTGGAGGTCAGGGTTGGGGCTGAGCCTGTCAGGGTCAGTCAGGATCAGTCAGGATCAGTCAAGACCAGTCAGGACCAGGCAGGACCAGTCAGAATCAGTCACTACCAGTCAGGACCAGTCAAGACCAGTCAGGACTAGTCAGGACCTTCTTTAATCCAACTTCCATTATTTTTTTTTAATTGTTATTAAGTCCCCACTGAATGTCAAGCACTGAGTTAAGCATCAAGGTGCATCTGAAGAGGTTTGTGATGCAGTGAAGAATACAGATGAATATATAAATATCTCTATTTTATGGAGCAAAATGGTTAGGAAAATCTCACAAAGAAGATGACATTCGTTGTGGGCTATATGTGTCCTCCCCAAATTCCTATGTGGAAGCCCTAATCCTCAAGTGATGGTATTTTAATGTGGGGACTTTGGGAGGTGATTAGGGTTGGATAAGGTCATATGAGGTCATGAGGGATGGGATTAGTGCCCTTATAAGAAGAGGAAGAGCTCACTCTCTCTCTCTCTCTCCCTCTCTCCCTCCCTCCCTCCCTCCCTCCCCACCCCCTTTCTTGACGTATGCTGAGGAAAGGTAATATGAATACACAGCAAGGCCATGGAGTATCAGACAGGAATCAGGTCCACACTGACACCAAATCTGATGGTATCTTAATTTTGGACTTCCCAGTTTCCAGAACTATGAGAAATAAATTTCTGTTCTTTAAGCCATCTGGTCTGTTGTATTTTATTATAACGGCCTGAGTAGACTAAGACAGTATTCAAACTGGGTCATAAAGAACAATGGATCTTGCCAGGTGAGATGGAGGGAAGGTCATTTCACAAAGAGCGTGTCAAGACACCTCCAGAAATGATGTATTCTGAAAACACTGGAGGACACAGGCTACATGACAACAATCGAGTAAGATGAGGTAGGAAAGGTAGGTGTGGGTCATGTCTTTGAGGGACTTTAATGGCCTTCTAAGGAACTTATTCCTTCAGCAGATGTGAGATAAAGAAGATTTTTTAAATCAAGATTTGATATGAGTTTTATTCAGATATGCCTTGCACCTTGTTGGAGGGTTGATCGAATTGGGAGACAGAGGAAAGCGAAATTGACCAGAGAGCCCTTGACCAGAGGACAAAGATGCTCCACACGTTAACCATGCAATGGACAGTAGAAGCAGGGGAATGTCCCAGTCCCCCAACTCACAGTTGTGTGGCTACATTTTCCTGGCACCAAACGTGAAGGTAGCAGAAACACTGGCTTTTTTCAAATGTTCCCTCAGGATGGTAAATGAGAAAATTAAGAGTGAAAGAAAATTTTTTCTTATGCAAAATGCTTTTAAACTCAGCAAACTGGTAAATAGTTCATCATTCCTTACAGAATGACTCACCAAATTACTGCATAGGTCGATCTGACCTTGGGCAAGAATGTTTCAAAAGTGGATTCTCATCTTGGTAATAAGCAGACATTCTTGCATGTAGAGCTGGGCACTATTTTTAGCCATTGAGCATTGGCTCTGGGAATGGGCTAGGCTCTCCCAAACCCTAAATTCAAGAATGGAATTTTCCAGTCAGCATGGGACCACTCACAAACCTGCAGGACAATGAAGGCAGTGGGAAATAATGGGAAATTTCAAGCAAGGGACTCATAATTAAGGGCAGCTGACCTAAGGAAGAGAATGCTCAGTTGACCTACTCAGCTGAGAGCCCTCCTTGTTGACCTACGTTTTTGCCTTTGGGTCTCCTGGCTCCTTTAATTTTACTTCTGAAAGAAGAGTGCACATATTCTTCCCATTTTCTTTTGTGATTGGGTTCTAGTAAGTCCCCAGTAATACACTTGAGCCTGATGTCATCTTTTTTTTTCCCCCAGTGGGGTGTTAGTTTTATTTTTCTGCATATAGCGAGCCAGTTTCTCAACCTTCACTTGCCAAACAATCTGTTCTTTTCCCTCTGATTTTTTTATTATGTTATGTTAGTCACCATACAGTACATCATTAGTTTTTGATGTAGTGTTCCATGATTCATTGTTTGTATATTAACACCCAGTGCTCCATGCAATACGTGCCCTCCTTGGGTGCCTGGGTGGCTCAGTCGTTAAGCGTCTGCCTTCGGCTCAGGTCATGATCCCAGGGTCCTGGGATCGAGCCCCACATCGGGCTCCCCGCTTGGTGGGAGGCCTGCTTCTCGCTCTCCCACTCCCCCTGCTTGTGTTCCTGCTCTCACTGTCTCTCTCTCTGTCAAATAAATAAATAAAATCTTTAAAAAAAAAATACGTGCCCTCCTTAATACCCATTACTGGGCTAACCCATCCCACCACCTACCTCCCCAGACTATGGACTATGAGCCTGATGTCATCTTAAAATGTGCCAGATATTCTTAAGATGCATTTATAGAAGAGGCTCTTCAGAAATCTCCCTAAACGAGTCCACTATAGACTAGTGATAAAAAGTCTGATCTACTCAGTAGTCTTCATATGAAGCCTTATGGGATGCCCAACGTGTCAGGTGTTCCCAACGCTGACAGGCAGTTGCTATGTACCACAAGATGTCAAGGACCCACAAAAAGACAACCAGCTAAGATTTCTGAGGACATACAAATTCCCAGTGAAAGCAAGGTCACATTTTTAGTCTTAGACATCTCATTTCTCATAAAGTTGTCCAGCTGTTCATGATGGGGCATTGTTAAAGTATGAGAGAATTGCTCAGCTGTACCCAAGAGTTACAATCCTGGGGTGCAGAGGATGAGCTGTATACACTGTTGTACAAGGTTAGCTCTTCTAGAATGGCTTTAGATGTTTATAACATCACTGCTACTTCTGAGCATAATAAGGTCAGTGAATTCTCCTGTTGTCCATCTTCCCTATAGTACTGGAGGCCTTGGGGAGATAATGATGCTAAGCGGGGAGGTGGAGGGTGGGTTGCTGGGAAGTCCTGGACTGACATGTGACTGAGTGCAGACAGGCCTGGAATTCCTCCTAAAAGATGAACTAATTCTAACTTTGGACATTTTCCTTGGTGCATGTCAGTCTCAGTTTTCCCACCTATAAAAAGGGGAAGTCTTATGAAGTCATATGAAAATTACCTATAATATATGTCCAGCACCTCAAAAAATACCAAGAATTACCATTTATTATATTAGTCCTGGGCCAAAGACCTGAGCTGAACGATCTGGAGAAATCAATTCATAGAGATGAAGATAATTTCTGTTTTAGGAGATGACTTTTTAAAAATGTCTTTCAACTCTCAATCTGGCACTCTCAAAATCAATGCAGCTAATTTCAATATATGTAAAAGGTTTATTTACAGACCACATTGTGGTCATTGCCCCACCAAGATGACTTATTTTTTTCCTTTGGCAAGCATGTGGTACAAATCCAAGTGAAATGGGCAGATGTGCCTGGCATGAGGGTGGTCACTGCAACTTCCAGAATGCACCATGCTATAAATACTCTGAACAACCGTGCTAGAATTGCTATCAAGTGTCGGTCTGAATATGTGAGTTTATGACTTCCATGAGTCAGGAAAAAAATGCAACTATAAATTGAAGTCCCTGGGGTAAAATCATTGGACTTTCTGTGCCCTCAGCACATGGGGGATGGTCAGCCATTGTGGTAATAAATGGAGCCACCTGCAATCCCAAGTAGGAGGTTTTACTTCAAAGGAAATATGTTCACTTCTGCCTCCTGCCTTTCCAAATAGCATTCTATTGGAAATGTGCAAATAATCTTTTAGAAATTAGGCACTGGTGACTGAATTTAAATTGAGATGTAGCTGTAAGGTTCACATCCATTAGCTTCAATGCATCTTGAGAAATCTGAATTTAGAAACCCGTAGCTGCAGCCTTCTCTGGCATACAAATAATTTAAATTATAGCTTTTTCTCACTACTATCGCTGTATGTATTCTCTATCACCGAGGAGAAGACAGAGCTATGAAGGAAGGACAGTTGCCTCTATTCCTGGCCCTGGATAGAGGTCAGATCTCCCCACAGCCACAGCTGACTCAATGTTTTAAAATTCACAAAGCAGGTGCGTGAGTTAGTGTGTGGAGTCATGGAGATTCCCATTGCGCAGATGGACAAACTGTGTCTCTAGGGAGTTAAACAGCCGGTCCAAGGTCATCAGAAGTGGTGAACAAAGAAATACAGGCAAGATGAGCCCTGTTTTTGAAACAAGAGCTAGTTGAGGCTAAAGATCAGGATGCGAATAAAAGATCTGACGGCATAACTCTGTAACTGAGGTTGAATTCAACAGCCTGGCTCCACATTGAGGCTGGCTGCATGCCAGAAACCTCCCCAGATGGATCTCAAGTCCGGGACTGGAAGAGGGTTCCAGAGCACACCCACACTCCCCAAAGCAGTACCTCCTGAAGCTCCGGGGAGAACGTGTCCTCCAACACACTCAACTTCCAATTTTGATGGAGAAACAGGAAGGAAAACAGTGCTGTCCTTTCAACAGTCTCAATATTGAGCTATCCTAGGAGCCATTTTAGAAATGACTGCATTAATTTGGCTTAATTAATTCCCCTCTGGGTTATCTGCAGATGGGAGGAAGAGCTTCTCTCTGAGGTCAGAGGGTATCAGACATTTAGAGGTTTTGCCAAGAAAAAAAAAAATCAGAATATTTTTCCTAATTACCAAAATTACTGTAATTCACAGAATAATCTGAAACAGCTGGTCATCTGTTTAGGCGACAATTTCACATCATCACATGAAATAAATGTGTGCCAGGATCCCTGCATTTTCCTATTTGTGCCTGCTTTAACTCACAGTTGGAACAAATGATATTAATCATAGATTTCCATGTACTTATGAGCCACAGACTTCTTCTGCCATCCTGGGTATCTCACAGCAGGAAATTTCCACAAACTTGAGTCAGTAAAACAGCAAAGTCATTTCAAGACTTCAAGTATGAAAAGATCCACTTCTTCCTATAACTATGAAAGAAGACAATCGACAATTCCTCTCAATTTCTTTGTATTAAGGCATGAGTGATTTAAAAATCTTGAATCAAGAGGGATTGTGAGTTTTTGCAAAAGCAACCTGGATCCTACATATCTGAGGCTCTCAGATGCTCCTCATACCTGCATGAAAGCTGAGTCTGTTGAGCAAGGAGACCTTTGTTTTAGCGTTCTGCAAATTTAGCTGGGAACTATAAAATCATGTCTGGACAAACATCTCCATTATAGTCAAAAGCTGTGTTCATAACACCAATTAAAAATGTCAAGAAACACAGCAGAAACTTCTGCCAGGATCACACAAGCAGTGAGCATGAGCTCAGCCTAGCGGAGAGGACACAGTAGAATTACAATTGCAAATATCCCATCAGAAAGGTGAGACTTGAACGTACAGACATGAAGCATAAGAGCCTCGGGAGAGGTTGCAGGTTGCAGGGGGAGGAAGAGGACAGGGTTTGAAACCCAAGGGAATCTTGGAGAGCCCAGCTGTGATCACGAGATAAATGAACGCAGGATCACACACTGTGGTCACAAGTCACCAAAGGCCTGAGAAGTGAAACTCAGAACCACCAGTGCATTCACCTTCTCCCTCCACATATGTCAACCTCATCCTGGTCCCAGGCCTGGTCACTTCCTACATATCATCTGAAGACCAAAAGGTCATGTGATTGTTTTAAATCCCTCTCTTGCACAGATACCATCTGAGTGGCTATAGTGATCACTATGTGTTTATTCTTGACCCCATTAAACAAGAAAGAAATAAATTTATGTTGCAAACACTAATTCATTGAAAGTGCACTCTTCCTTCTGATTTAGTTGGTCAATCCACTAAGGACCCAGCCGAGCTGCTGCATAATGCAGTCATTGCCAATTGCCATGAATAGGGCAGCACCTAACTTAATTGTAGAGAGAATTCACAAGATCCATTAATTCCCCGAAATCTAAGCTTCTAGAGTAATGAAAATGGTCCATGGGGTTCCCAGAGAATCAATAAGAATGGCTCCAAGGTAGAAATGTCAGACTTAGCGAATAAAAACGGATGCCCAGATAAACTGTAATTTCAGTGCACCCAAATAATGTACTAGTATAAGTATGCCCCAAATACTCATGGAGCAAAGTAAAAACATACAGAGATCAGCAGAGCCATGGCATGCTGGTGTTTGATCTGGCAAGCCAACTCCAGGGTGAAGAGTTTGGAACTCAGAAGAACATGCATCCCCTACCACCCCCAAGACATGACTGCTTCCATGCTAACCTGTGTGTGGGCAGCTCTGCCATGAGTGTGTCATGGGCCACAGCAGCGTATCTGCAAATGCGGACAGCCCATGGACAGCAGTTTCAATGATACGTGGGATTTGGTGATTGATAGGACCCTCACCAACCATTGTAGACTTGACACCCGATTGGAGGGTCCCAAATGGTTCATGTCGGTGGTTGCCAGCCTCACTGGCCCAACGCATCAGCATAATGCCTAAAAGTCTTAAAAAAAAAAAACCTCAAGCACACACATATCTATCTTTTTATTCCCTCCAGATTCAAGTCAAGAAGCTCCATTTCAGATATCAAGTCTTGGGCCCCTGGGTGGCTCAGTGGGTTAAGCGTCTGCCTTCCGGCTCAGGTCATGATCCCGGGGTCCCGGGATTCAGCCCCGCATCGGGCTCCCTGCTCAGCGGGGGAGTCTGCTTCTCCCTCTGCCCCTCAATCTGCTCATGCTCTCTCTCTCTCTCTCTGTCGTGTGTGCTCTTTCTCTCTCTCTCTGTCGTGTGTGCTCTCTTTCTCTCTCAAATAAATAAATAAAATCTTGAAAAACAAATATCAAATCTTAAATTCTATTTTTTAAAAAAGGAAAAAATGCCTAGTAAAGACAGCTGATTCTGAAAAGGAGAGGCTAAGCTAACCAATCATTCCATTCTGAAAACCCTCCATATTTTGTGCCTTAGTCACCAAGGGCAACAGAAAGCTGTAAACTCTAGGAGCACTGGCTCATTCTCCTCCAAGCGCAAACACGCTCACACACGCACACGTGATTATCCTGGTAGGCTCATGACGTAGGTAACATACGTAGGTAACATAATATCTCTTCTTTTGCTTGAGTAATTTTTGGAACAGTTTTAGATTCACAGCAAAATTGAGTGTAGAGTACAGAGAGTTCTCATATAAGCCCTGTCTCCACACATGCACAGTCTCCCGCACTATCAACTTCCTCCAGGAGAGTGGCAACACTTAAACCTACACCGAGGGGCACCTGGGTGGCTCCATCATTTAGCGTCTGCCTTTGGTTCAGGTCATGATCTCCAGGTCCTGGGATCGAGCCCCGCATCGGGCTCCCTGCTCAGCGGGAAGCCTGCTTCTCCCTCTCCCACTCCCCCTGCCTGTGTTCCCTCTCTCACTGTCTCTCTCTCTGTCAAATAAATAAAATCTTAATCTAATTGCTTCTGTCTAAAAAGCTTCCTTTAACACTTCATGTAAGACAAGTCTACTGGCAACAAATTCCCTTGATTTTTGTATGTCAAAGAAAGTCCTTAATTCTCCTTAAGATTTGAAAGATAAGGGGCGCCTGGGTGGCTCAGTTGGTTAAGCGACTGCCTTCCGCTCAGGTCATGATCCTGGAGTCCCTGGATCGAGTCCCACATCGGGCTCCCTGCTCAGCAAGGAACCTGCTTCTCCCTCTGACCCTCCCCCCTCTCATGTACTCTCTCTCTCGTTCTCTCTGTCTCAAAAAAAAAAAAAAAAAGATTTGAAAGCTAATTTTAAAAGGCCGGTGACTATTTTTCTCCTAGCACTTAAAATATTTCACTCCACTCTCTTTGCTTGCATAATTTCTGAGGAGACAACAGCTGTAATTCCTGGTTTTGCTCCTCTAGAAGTAAGGTGTATTTTGCCTCTAGCTTCTTCCAAAGTTTTTTTCTTTATCATTGATTTTCTGAAGCTTGAATATGATATGCTTAAATGTGGTGGTTTTTTGGCTTTTATCCTGGTTGGTGTTTCTTGAGCTTCCTGGATCTGTGGCTTGGCGTCTAACATTAATTTGGGGAAATTTTCAATCATTATTGTTTCAAATATTGCTTCTGTTTCCCTGTCTTTCTCCTCCTCCTGGCATTCCTATTCTAATCATCCCACAGTTCTTGCATCTATTCTGATTTATTTACTTATTTATTTTTTATTAGTCTTTTGCCCTGTTTTTAGTTTGGAAAGTTTCTATTGTCATAGCTTCAAGCTCAGAGATTCTTTCTTTAGCCATGTCCAGTCTATTGATGAACCCATCAAAGACATTCTTCATTTCTATTGCAGTGTTTGGGTTTTTTTGTTTTGTTTTGTTTTGTTTTCTCTGGCATTTCTCTTTAATTCTTTCTTAAAGTTTCTCTCTGCTTACATTGCTCACTTACTCTTGTATGTTGTGTAATTTTTTCATTAAATTATTATATGACTAGTGTACTAATCATAGCATTTAAAAATTCCTGATCTGATCATTTCAACATTCTTGCCATAACTGTCTCTGGTTCTGTTTGCCTCACACCATGAGGTGTGAAAGGTGGACGCGATGTATCTCATAAAAGAAACTTCAGTAAATAGGCCTTTAGTAATCTAGTGGCAAGGCGTGGGGGGGGGGAAGGGAAGCATCCTACAGTCTGATCATTAGGTCTGTCTTTTGGTGAGCCTGAGCCACTGAACTGTGAACTTCCCCAGTGCTTCTCACTTTTTGTTTTCTCCCTTCATGTGGAACAAAATGGCTACAGGGACCTGGAGTTGGGTATTTCCCTATCCCCAAGCAGGTTAGGCTCTGATAAAACCCCACTAGGTTAAGTTCTGATAAGATCATGTGTTCTAAGAACAAGTCTTTTTTAAAAGAACAAAATGCTCTGACATATTTCAAAATTGTCCTTTTATCCTGCCCACTGCTGGAAACACAAAGGGATTTTTCTGTAAAAATCATTATAAGGACCTGGTAGAGCTCCTGGAAGTGAAATTCACAAAATCGTGGGAACCTCTCCTATGACTGGGTCCCCCTGGAGTTTTCAACTTTCAGACTTGTCCACACTGAGCCTCCAGCAAGTCACCAGTCATGGTTCAGGTCCGCCTGCCCTGGCCTGGATTCTCTGGGGGTTTCTGCTCTGGTGAGTTATGATTCCCTGTCTCAGCCTGTCTGTCTCTCCAGTTTTGGAGTTACCCATTTTCCCTGCAACCTCTCTTCTCTGGCAGATCTAAGAGGAGTTGTTGGTTTTTCAGTTTGTTCGGCTTTTTACTCATTAGGATGGAGTGGTGATTTTAAGCTCCTTACATGCCTGACCAGAAAACTAAAGTCCTCTGCCCGATTCTTTTTAAGGCAAAGAGCTATATGGGAAAAAAAACCTTGTGTATTTTTTTAAATTTCTGTTAAAATATTGATTGTGGCTCAGTGCTCAGTGAGGCTTATCTAGTCTTAAAAAAATAAGAACTCTTCTGAGCTTGAGCTGAGAGGTAACTTCTGAGCTTGAGCTTGAGGTGACTCTTCTAACAATCCTTTACAGCTTCTTTTATTTTATTTTATTTATATATTTATTTTGGAGAGAGAGTGAGCATGCCCTTGCAGGCTGGGGGGGTGGGGTGGAGGGGAGGAGGGAGAGGGAGAGAGGGAATCTCAGACTCCCTGCTGTATCGTGGAGTCTGATGCAGGCCTGATCCCTGGACCCCGAGACCATAACCTGAGCCGAAATCAAGAGTCTGACGCTTAACGGATTGAGCCACCCAGGTGCCCCTGCAGCTTCTTTTAATAAAACACAAGAGTTGCCACCTGCTTTATGCCTCTCCCTTTATACAAACTGCCAGGGAGTGAAGGGTTAAGTGACCACAGCACTCCAGTGGGATTTCTGCTAGAGCTCCCCTGCTCAGCCTCTCTTTTCAAATGCACTTTTTACTTCCTTCCCTCCTGAGGGAATGAGTTCTTTATTATAATCTGCCTCAAGTCCTTTGTTCTAATGGCTCTGGTGTAAATACTCATGATCTTTTCCAAAGCTGGTTCTCCTTTTAAAATATTCTCCTGATGAGTTAAGAGTTCTTCAAGGAAATACTTAAATAAGCCAGTGAGTATGGTGGTACCAAAAGAGTCCTCTTCTCTGCTGGAAGGAACCATCATAAGGCTGAGGGTCCCAACCCAGAAATCAGTGCCAGCCTGGCTGAGGTAAGGACATGAATGAGGATATACAGAAAGGAGGGCAAACTTTGCAGCTGAAGCACTAAACTGAAAAGTTTTATTGACTGACCTTTAAAGAAGAACCTAGTTAACTAAGGATATTTTTCCCTGAAAGCCTCTGTGCCAGAACCACTGAATTCCATGATCTGATTTAATCCCCAGCAGGAGTGCTAGGGCCTGAGCGCTAATGGACCTAGACAGCGATGTGAATGTCAATTCTGGCTCCTGGGAGAGCACTTTAAAAAGGGTCTGTCACCAGTCAGGGCTTAAAATAAGCACAGAGGAAATCAGAGAGCCCCTGTGCTTCTAGGTGGAGTGGGGAGGTGGTCCTCTGGAAGGACATGCATGGAGGTTCTAGGACCCTATGGAGAAGAACAGCCACTGGAACTGACCCCAGTTCCAGAGGGAGGCCAGTAGATGATGCATGTCCCCAGTACTGTCTGTCACATTCATCCTCAACCCACCTTGAACCAGGATTCTCCCCAAGACGTGGCCTCTGGTCTGGTCGAGAGACATATGGTCTTTGGAGTTGTAAAGAATAACACATAGGATAAATGAGAAAGAAAATCCAAAGATACCCAGCTATAGGCATATTTACATGAATATACCTGGATTTGAATGAATCACTAAGTTAAATTTCCACATAATCTTCCTCTTTGTCCTCATGTCTTCACCACTCTCTTATTCTTCTCCTCCAGGGGGATGGTTCTCAAAGAGCAAGCCCCAGACCACAACCTGCAAGAAACAGCAACTCTGTGGCCTCATCCCAGACTTACTGAGTCAGGAACTCTGGGTGTTGGGCTCAGAAATTAGTGCTCTAATGTCCTCCAGGAGGTTCAGAGGCACTACCCTGTGAGAACTTCTGCTCCTGGAAAACCTGTTCTTACCCTCCCATTCCTGGAGAACATCCACAGGGTCTGGGCCCTTTACCTGCTCCCACCAAGGTGTTCCTCCTCTAGAATTTGGCCTGTGAGGGGCAGGTTTCTGGGGACACAGCTCTGTGAGCACTTCTCTAGCTGGCAGCCCCCACTTCCAGCTCAGGGACTTGGGGCAAGTATCTCCCATGCCTGACAGTCAGTTCCTCAGAGGCAATAACAAGGCTTTCCTCGTAGGGTTGACACGAAGTGCCGTCAAACTAATATACACAAAGCCCAATGCATAGAGTAGAGAGGCTCAGTACATGACAATAATTCGTTCCACCTAAAAGACCTATTCATCCCCTGTTCTATCTTCATTGTACTCTGAATCATTCAACATGTATCACTGATACTGGGGAGGAGGGGGGCAGTTTCCAGGAAGATTTCCTAATGCCCAACAGCAGATTTTTAACTACTAAATCCTGCTTTATTTTATTGTCATGAAGGAGATTCTCTTATTCCACACCTCAATCGAAGCGCTTCAGAAGCAGGGGACACATGCTCAGCTCTGTGTTGACCCTAACGCCTTGCACAGAGCACAAGGCATGGAGGCCATGTCTGCAGTACAATGCACAGAGACACCTGACTTCCCCCTCCTTCCAGTCTCTGATGTTTCACTACAACACCTCCAATGGGAATATTCTCCATGCCCTCCTCAGACATGGACTTGAGAATGTTGTCTAGTGGACCCACATCACTCTACCGAGTCCAGCACCACTGGGGGCTCTGTGGTGTCCCCCCAAATTCATACATTGGGGTCTGACCCCCAGTTCCTCAGATCATGACTGTGAACGTAGGGCCTTAAAGAGGTGATAAAATTAAACTGAGGTCTTTGCAGCAGGCTGTCGTCCAAAATGACTGGGGTCCTTATAAGAAGAGGAGCTTAGGACACACATGCACGGAGGGAAGACCATGTGAAAACAGTGGGAGAAGACTGCTGTCTACACACCAAGGAGAGAGGACTCTTCCACCATCTGGATCTCAGACTTCAGCCCCCAGCACTTTGAGGAAATGTAAGTCTGTTGTTTAGGTCCCCAGCCTGTGGTAATTTGTCATGGTGGCTCCAGGACACTCATGCTGTTCTGACCAGGGCTCAGTGATACACCTTCTTCCACCCCGACCCAACACATGGAGTGGGACACAGAGACCATGAAACAGCCTCAGTTCTCTGAGAGAGAGAGAGTGGAAGTGAAGGAGGTAGGTCCTTCCAATCCGATAGGAAGGAGGAGGCTGAGAGCAAAACCACCTCTGGGAAGGCTGGCAACTGGCCAGCAGGACTCAGACTGTAGGATAAAGTAGTGATGGCGCTGAAGGTTGCTCCCACCAGCCTCCAACTGGCCTCCTAACCTTTCAGCATGGATATTTCTGCTTCTCCACATATGCACACACGTGCATCCATGTGCACGTGCACACACACACATACACACACACACACACTTCAACAGAAGCTCCGTAGGTTCATGACACCAAGAGGTAAGCCTCAAGTGCTGTGGTGCTCCCTGAGGTCCCAGAAAAATTAACGGCACCCACATTATAGACTAGGCGTGCCAGCAAGCTTTTTATTCCACATTCTATATTGCTTTATTCTAGGGGCAATACTTCACTAGCTCTGTGAGAACCTCTGCCCTCTCAACTTTCTCACAGGGCCCCCAGGACATATTTTGCATGTGCTGGAAGCCCGGCATCCCCTTCTCTCATCCCTGAAACTCTGAGTGAATGTTCTCTGCCCATCATCTGCTTTTGGAAAGCCTGGGGCAGCCCCATCTTATACTTCAGAAGCAGCACAGCTGGTGTGACGCTGAGGCCCCATGGGGTAATTCATCTTCCAATAGTGGTCTGAGGGGAAGGAAGGGACCTTCACCCAACCCACACTCACTCCTCATTATGGGCTGCATGTACCCCAAAATTCATATATCGGAACCCTAGCCCCAGTGGGATGGCATTTGGAGGTGGGGACCTTGGGAAGTAATGATATTTAGATTAGATCAAGAGGGTGGGGCCCCAAGCTGGGATTATTGGCCTTAGAGGGAGAGGAAGGGACCAGGCCCCCCCCCCTCACCCGCCATGTGAAGACACAGCGCAGAGATGGCATCTATGAACCAGGAAGCAGAGCCTCTCAGACCTTGACCTTGATCTTAAACTTCTAGCCTCCAGAACCATGAGAAGTGTGTCTGTTGCTCACATCCCCACCTGTGGTGGCCCGTTACAGCAGCCTGAGCTGACTGAGACACCTCGCAGACAGGCCGTATTGCAGCATTGTCTTGTTCTCTCTCGCAGGTGTTACAAAAACATCTCTTTACCATTGTGTCCATCCTCATTCATCTGCTCCAGGCTCAGGCATGTGCATGTGGTGCTGGGAAGGAAGGATGTTCTATGCTCAGATTCACCCCTTCCCTGGTCCTTAAAACAAAGCTCCTCTCCACCCCATCTGACCAGGAGTCTCTTTCCTCCCTCGCGGGCCGGCCATCCACACCCCCTGCCTTTTGGACTAATCTCAGCGTATGTGATGACAGCATGAAGGAACCTGAAGCCCCTTCTTTCTGTAGTTAATATGCTTTCCTGCAGGCCTGTGACTAAGTTGTTTTTGTTGGGGGGGGGCGCGGTAGATTTAACAAATTCTAAGGGAGAAAACTTCTTAAATAGCTTTGCCAGTGAGACCTAACATTGTCATTCTGTATTACCTGAGAGGAAAAAACGTTGTTAAGAAACCGGAAGGAACCGGAAGGTCCTATTTCCAGAATCAAATTGCCCAAAATTTGGCAATATTTTAATCCATATTATTTCTGTTATCGGAATGGAAGAAAAAAAATTCAAGCCAAACGTGCCTCCCATCTCCATCTTTTTTTTTTTTTTTTAAGATTTTATTTATTTATTTGACAGAGAGAGACACAGTGAGAGAGGGAACGCAAGCAGGGGGAGTGGGAGAGGGAGAAGCAGGCTTCCCACCGAGCAGGGAGCCCGATGTGGGGCTCGATCCCAGGAGCCTGTGATCACGACCTGAGCCGAAGGCAGACGCTTAACGACTGAGCCACCCAGGCGCCCCTCCCATCTCCATCTTTATGCTTGTGATCTTAAAAAGGCACCTACCAAATAAGGTACCAGTCATCTCGTTCCCAACACAATGGCCTCCCTTCCCAGCATAAGGAATGTTTCTACCTACAGTTTACCTGTCACGTTCCTGGATGTCCCCATTCATGACAACAAGCATCACTGATTCTCAGGTGAAGCTGACATCAGCCTCATTAGGATTCAGATGGTCGGGGCTCCTCCAGACCTCAGTCCCACTGGCTTCCTGCCACATCCTCCACGCTGCATTGCTGGCTTGGTTGATCCTTGGTGGATGTTTGCCCTCTCTAGGTCCTTTGTTGATCCTTGGTTGATGTTTGCCCTCTCTAGGTCCAGTGTAAACTTGAGCTCTTTTCTTGAGGTCCCTCTGGGTTCCCACATAGCTTAGAACTCAACAGTAGAAACTCCCAGGTTTTGTAGTTACTGATTTCTGCACCAGTGTCTGGTTGGTAGACGCAGGTACACTCTCGAAGGGGCTCTATCTTCTTCCCCCTCGTATGGGACACCAGCCGACCTGCTGTGGTGCTCAGTTTGGATGAATGCAACGTTACTGCAGTCCTCCACATGGCATGTGGCCAGAACTGCCCCAAACAGATCCTCATCCCTGTTGCTCTCTACAGAGATCAAATAAACTTTGTTCATTCACAGTCCTTAGTTTCTAGCTAAAATAAAAGGATTGTTTTGGAGAACTCCAAGTTTGGTGAGGTACATACAGAAACTTCTAGGTTATATCACCTTCGGTTGTGAAACAGGCAGTTCTCCTGACGAACCCAGCCTGAGCCTGTGTGCCCCGGGGGACAGACCCACTGTCCTAGGACAGAGCGAAGTCCAGGATAGCAATGCGACTGTCACTTCCCCACGGGGAGGGCGCCCTGGGTGGCTGGCCCTGAGCTGGGTGTGCAAGAGAGCCCCACTCCTGCCCTGTCAGTGGGGCTGAAGCAACACCAAAGGCAGAGGATGCTGTGCACAAACGGTACTCAGTCCTGTGGGTGCACCTCCAACCTAGGACCCAGGGGCCCTCGCTCCATCTCCGTCCTCCCCCTGTGCCGGGGAAGGAGGCCAACCTGGGCTGCAGTCGGGGGTTGGAGAGAAAAGGGACTTCTCCAGGAGCCACAGTTCTGCTGCCACGTCACTGCTGGCCTGGTCTCTGTGCGGCCAGGAGGCTGTATTCCAGCTTACACACCCAGCTATTCTCCCCAAATAAGGGAAGGAAGGAAGGTTTCTACAAGGTTGCACTCTCATATTCTGGAGGCTCCGCACTTCAGAAAACAGGTGTGGCTGGCTTTCCAGTTGTGCCCAAGTCTGTCTCCTTATGATTCAGACATATGTGAACATGGAATGACCCTGGGCTGCTCATAGACATGACCCTGGGCTGCTCACGGAAGATTCTGTACACACAGAAACAGGCAGGTGACCTGACTAGTGTGCTCAGGGCATTCCTGATTGCTTGGTTGGAGACTGATTTCTGTAAGTCTAGGTTTGGTGACATGGGGCTTAGCGTAAGCAACTCGGTGTGGGGCCCGTTGTCTGGTTTTTACAAGGCGGCATTCAGGAGAGAAGTCGGGGCTAGGGGTGGCGTGTGGAGGGCTGTTGAGGAAGGAAAGGGGTTGAGGCTGGAGAAGGTGATGTAGGGGTGGTTGAAGGGTAAGACGAGAGGTGAGGAGCAGGCCCAAAATGTGCAACTTTCTCAGCATTTAAATAGTTCAGGGAGCAGAAGGAACGTTCTAGAGTCTGAGATGGGCTCTGTGGCCGAGCTGCAAGAAGAAAGCTCTCTGGAAGCCGAGCCAGGAGAATGAGAGGTCCTGAGCAGTTGAGGGAGACCATGAACAAATCGTTGGATTTGGGTGTACTGGTGGCCTTCGCAATAGGGTGACAGGGACAAGGCAGGAGTACAGTGGATTCAAGAGAGAATGGGAGTTCAGGAAAATCCAGAAAAGTGGTTCTGGGAATCTCAGAAAAGGCAGGAGAATTTACAGCTCACGTGCACCCATGTGAAAGGGAGAATTTGTGCTGACGCAGGAGCGAGAATGTGGGGGATCAGCAGAGGCCACTTCTCTCTTAAGCCAGAGGATTAGGGAGCCAGTGTGTCCAGGCATGGGGAGGGTCCCCAGTGGTCACTGTAGCCCAGTGAAGAGGGGCCAGGAGCAAGGGGAATGGACCTGATGGTATGGAAAAATAGTGCACGCCTTCTAGTTGATTCCATTTTCTCAGTGAATTAAGGGCATTGAGTGAGGAGCAGGAGGGCTGGGGGGTTGACAAGAGGAGAAGCATGAAGCAGTGTCCTCAGAGCTGGAGGGACCATCAACTGCAGGGGGGAATGGAGGAGGGTGACCTGGCAGTGCTGGGTCTGCTGACCCTTCCGGAAGAGATGGAAGAGGGCACATGTCTCCCCATGATCTTGCAAGCATTTTTACCTTAAAGACACAAAAAGCAGCCAGGAAAGATCTTAACGACAAAACATTGGCATCAGTGACAGTGAATATAAACTCTCTCCTGGCACATCTCCAATAGGTGCCGACAGAGGAAACAGACAGAAAACACGAACAGCAAATATTTGACCGATGGAAAGATAGCCTAATCCTCTTTCTGTCTTAATAGCCACCCATTCGCTCTGCATTCCTTTTTCTTTTTCAGACGCTTTGCAGTAGAAGCCTCAAAGTGAGGCACCCTGGCGTGCAGACTACAGCTATTCCGAGGTGAGCTCCGGGAGCCAGGCGTCACAAACATTTAAAAAAAAACATGGATCTGTACCGAATGGAAAGATTCCCTTGGTTAAAAGGGCCATTCGATTGCCAAGGAAGCAGTAGCCTCAGATTTTCAGAACATTTCTGTTCCTGTGCTGGTGCATGCGTCCCCTGCCACCTACCCGGGGGCTAACCACTCACCCACACAGGCTGGTGTGTCAGCCCAGAAAGGCAGGACTGGGTGTCTCCAGCCTGGTTTACAGATGGTAGAGGCATCAGGCAAAAGGGCTGGTACAATTCAAGGGCAAATAACTCCCCAGCCGCCTGGCATCAACTCGACAGAAACGTCTGCAATCGTGAGATTTCAAAGGAAAAACAAACACACAGTGAAAGGATCCTTTAGCTGGAATCCAATCTCTCACCAGCCCTTTAGAACACACATTTCTGGGTTTTTGCCTACCCAGGTAAGTATTTATATTTATAAAGTAATTTTATTTACTTATTTATTTATTTATTTCCTTATCCATTACAGCTCTGGTATGCTTTCCAGAATTTCCTTGAAGTGATATTCTAGCACCATAGAGAAAAAATTGACTGTGATATGTTGGAAAGAATTAAGTCCCCAGTTTAAAAAGTAATTATTCTCATTGACATCTTATTTGTCAGGAAGCCAGGAGATGGGGTCCTGGGCTATGGTGACAGAATCCCAGGATTGACAGGGCAGATAGGGAAGAGGAAGGTCTCTTTGCCCAGAGGCAGCCATGACTTCAACCTGGAGCTCTGGCCCAGCTGGGGACAGCCAGCCATGACTTCAGACAAGCCTGGGGGGTCTAAGTCCAGGGCTCCTGACTGTAGAATGCACCTGTGCCAATTCCGATCAGATCTGCCGATTCTTTAAGAGAAAAGTTTTTGTTGCTATGTGGAAAGTCTCCGAATGTGCAAATACCACCAACTATTTCAATTCCTTTCAGGTCCCCATGTGGACCAAACTGAACACGTCTGCACACCAAACTTCCTGGGGCCTCCAGTTTGCAAACTCTGTATTAGATCAGTTCTCAACTGTAAAAAACTCTGTATTATATCAATCCCCATCCATAATGCTCTTTGGTTTTTGCTGGTGGTGGCATTTTGTTCTGTCAGATGTCTGTGAAGGGGGCTGACGGCCACCGTCCTGTGGTATGAGGGGGCTGGAGGGCACCAGTTGTTGCCTTCATTGGTAAGCTGGGCCACTGTCACACTATCCCTGGGATTTCAGTCAGCTTTATAACTCCTGGCTTGGCTCTGCCCTTGGTGCTGGGAGCAAGAGAACCATGCTAACAAGGAACTTTCCCTCTCCCTATGTTTTGTTTGGCTCCTATAGCCAAGGACAAGCTACATCCAGCTCACGGGTGGACCACAGACTTCCAATCAACTCTGTTGCACTTTCCTGTCCTTCAAACTCAAAGGCCATGGAACTCCCAGGAAAGCAAAAGGGTCCAAAGCCAGAAGACAGGACCATGGCAGACCCGACCTACAAGAACATCCCACCTGACATTGTCAAGCAGATGACAGGAACCACAGACTCATCTGTGCAACTTAGATTCAGAACAGTCCAACCTTCTTGAGTTAAGTTTGCAGCTGCCCACTGGGCATGGCTCCAGCCACATGGGAGGGCTCATTATGCCTCCTTCATTCACACAGAAAGCCAGTGCCAGCCTCACAGGTCTGCACTCAGAAGAGCCCACAGTGTTTACTGCCTTGCTGGCACTGTCTAGAAATTCTTAATAATTTTATCTTTGAATTTGATTTTTTGTAAGTGAAATATTCTGGGAGGATGGAAGATGCTCATGAGCAGAGGAGATACTAAATTTATACCACACCGTAGTATAGTATAATACCTTAATATTATAATTCAGTACCTTTCACAGCATTTTTCCCCTCCCTGGGAACAGGAGGGCCCACATTTCCCTTTTGCACTGGCTAAAAATTAGGTCCCAAGTCCCGCCTGCCGAAACTGCCTCATGACCTCGGGTTGCAGCAGGAGGAGGCTATGGAAGGAGGACCCGCTCCCTTCATAAACACAGACTACAGCCTTGGGGCAGTGCCTGCTGCCAACTGGAATGTGCATCCTCCTAGATGGAGAGTTATGTCTTTCTAAAGGCAGTTCTATACCCAGGCTCCCTTAAGCTTTATTTGGTCTAAGCTCAGGAGGTCCTGGCAAGCCTGGGCAGTGGGCCTCCATCCCTGCCTCCTCCCTCACCCTGATCAGCAGAAAGAGTGAGGAGGGAGAGGGACCCCTGGAAAGCCTCAGAAAGGGCAGGGGCTTTGCCTCGGGCAGGATTCAGCAAGTGCCAAGCCAGCTCATGTGGACACCTTTCAAAGTGAATCACAGCAAACCTTTGTTCTGTATGAAACTCTTGGGGGCCTCCTATGGCACCCTCCTGTGGATTTCATGGTGGTAACTTTTATCTCTTCCAGTGCCCCCTGCACTGCATCCCCTGCGTTCAGCATGGCCTAAGTTAGCTCTCTTTCCTTTGTGTCTTCCCTGAGCTCTGTCTACAGAGCCCAACATAAGCAGACACCATGCTGGGCTATCTTGACTTTCACAATGGGTTGGTTGAGAGGGACGCAACATTGGTGAAGAGCCCAACTCAACTATTGCATTAATTAATTAGTTTTTTAAAGAAATGTTATTATTGAAGTATAGTTGTCATGCATTATTATATTAGTTTCAGGTATACAGCATAGTGATTGGACCGTTCCCTGCGTTACTCAGTGCTCACCACAAGGGTATAGTCAGTCACCACACAATGCTTTGTATTGTTATTGTGGGGCTTTATTTAGGTTTTAAATTTTTATTTCTTCCTGGTTTTAGGAAGCAGGAAGAACGCCTAAAATCTTTAAAATACAGTTGTTTGATCTTTTTCAAAATGCACTCCTTCATCCCCATCGCCTATTTCCCCATCCAACCCCCCCACACACACACCTCCCCTCTGGCGACCATCAGTGTGTTCTCTAGAGTTAAGAGTCTGTTTCTTGGTTTGCTTCTCTCTCTCTCCCTTTGTCCATTTGTTTTGTTTCTTAAATTCCACATATGAGTGAAATCATATGGTATTTGTCTTTCTCTGACTTATTTTCACTTAGCATTATACTCTATAGCTCCATCCATATCATTGCAAATGGGAGGATTTCATTGTTCTTTATGGCTGAGTAATATTGCATTATCTTTATCTATTCACCTTTCGATGGACACTTGCACTATTTCCAAAGTTTGGCCATTGTAGATAATGCTGCAATAAACATTAGGGTGTATGTATCCCTTTGAATTAAATACCTAGTAGTGCACTTGCTGAATTGTAGGTTAGTTCTATTTTTAACTTTTTCAGGAACCGCCATACTGTTTTCCACAGTGGCTCACCAATTTGCATTTCTACCAAGAATGTACCAGGATTCCCCTTTCTCCAAATCCTCACCAGCACCTGTTGTTTCTCGTGTTGTTGATTTTGGCCATTCTGACAGGTGTGAGGTGATATCTTATTGTAGTTTTGATTTGCATTTCCCTGATGATGAGTGATGTTGAGCATCTTTTCATGTGTCTCTTGGCCATCTGTATGTCTTCTGTGGAGAAATGTCTGTTCATGTCTTCTGCCCATTTTTAATTGGATTATTTGTGTTTTGAGTGTTGAGTTGTATAAGTTCTTTATATATTTTGGATACTAACCCTTTATCAGTTACGTCATTTGCAAATATCTTCTCCCATTCCATTGGTTGCCTTTTAGTTTTGTTGACTATTTCCTTCACTGTACAGAAGCTTTTTATTTTGATGTAGTTCCAATAGTTTATTTTTGCTTTTGTTTCCCTTGCCTCAGGAAACATATCTAGAAAAATGTTGCTATGGCCAATGTCAGAGAAATTACTCCCTGTGCTCTCTTCTAGGATTTTTATGATTTCAGTCTCATATTTAGGTCTTTAATCCATTTTTAGTTTATTTTTTATGTATGGTGTAAGAAAGCAATCCAGTTTCATTCTTCTGCCTGCTGCTGTCCAGTTTTCCCAACACCATTTGTTGAAAGATACTTTTTCCCACTGAATATTCATTCCTCCTTTGTCAAAGATTAATTGACCATATAATTATGGGTTTACTTCTGGGTTTTCTGCTCTATTCTATTGATCTGTGTGTCTATTTTTATGCCAGTACCATACTGTTTTAATAACTACCACTTTGTCATATAACTTGAAATCTGGAATTGTGATGCCTCCAGTTTTGTTTTTCTTTCCCAAGATTGCTTTGGCTATTCGAGGTCTTCTGTAGTTCCATACAAATTTAAGGATTGTTTGTTCTAGTTCTGTGAAAAATGCTCTTGGTATTTTGACAGGGATTATATTAAATCTGTAGATTGCTTTGGGTAGTATAGACCTTTAAACAGTATTTATTCTCCAACCCATGATCATAGACTGTCTTTCTATTTCTTTGCATCATCTTGAATTTCTTTCATCAGTGTTTTATCTCTGAAAGAGGTTTTTCACCTCTTTGGTTAAGTTTATTCCTAGATATTTTATTATTTTGGTGCAATTGTAAGTGGGATTGATTTCTTAATTTCACTTCCTGCTGCTTAATTATTACTGTATAGGAATGCAACAGATTTCTCTACATTGATTTTGTATCCTGTGACTTTCATTTATCAATTCTAATAGTTTTTTGGTGGAGTCTTTAGTGTTTACTATATATAGCATCATGTCATCTGCAAATAGTGAGAATTTTACTTCTTCCTTACCAATTTGGATGTCTATTATTTGTTTATGTTGTCTAATTGCTATGGCCAGGACTTCCAGTACTATGTTGAATAAAAGTGGTGAGAATGGACATATTTGCCTTGTTTCTACCTTAGAGAAAACATTTTCTTTTCTTTTTATTTTTTAAAGATTTTTATTTGTTTATTTAACAGAGATAGAGAGAGAACACAGGTAGGCAGAGCGGCAGGCAGAGGGAGAGGGAGAAGCAGGCTCTCCGCTGAGCAGGGAGCCCAATGTGGGGCTCGATCCCAGGACCCTAGGATCATGACCTGAGCCGAAGGCAGCCGCTTAACCGACTGAGCCACCCAGGTGTCCCAAAAAATTTTCAGTATTTCACCATTCAGTATGATGCTGGCTGGGGGTTTGTTATATGTGGACTTTATAATGTTGAGGTGTGTTCCTTCTAGACCTACTATGCAGATGGTTTTTGTCATGTTTGGATGTTGTACTTTGTCAAAAGTTTTTTCTGCATCTATTGAAAGGATCGTATGGTTCTTACCCTTTCTCCTGTTGATGTGATATATCACATTGTTTTGCAAATATTGAACCCCCCTTGAGTCCTGGGAATAAATTCCACTTGATCCTGGTGAATGATTTTTTTTTTAATATGTTGATTTGGTTTGTTAGTATTTTGTTGAGGATTTTTGCATCTATATTCATGAGAGATATTGGCCTGTAGTTCTTTTTTGGTGTGGTCTCTTTATCTGGTTTTGGTATCAGGGTGATAGTGACCTCATAGAATGAATTTGAAAGTTTTCTTCCCTCTTTGTTTTTTGGAACAGTTTGAGAAGAATAGGTATTAACTCTTCTTTATATGTTTGGTAGAATTCCTCTGTGAAGCCATCTGGTCCTGGACTTGTGTTTTTGGGAGTTTCTAAATTACTGATTCAATTTTACTGTTGACAATTAGTCTATTCAAATTTTCTATTTCTTCTTGCTTCAGTTTTGGCTGGTTATATGTTTCTAGGACTTTATCCATTTCTTCCAGGTTGTCTAATTTGTTGGCATATAGATTTTCATAATATTCTGTTACAATTGTATTTCTGTGGTGTTGGTTGTTATTTTTCCTCTTTCACTAGTGATTTTGTTTATTTGGGTTCTCTCTATCTCTATCTCTCTCTCTCTTTTGATGAGTCAGTCTAGAGGTTTACCAATTTTGTTGATCTTTTCAAAGAACCAGCTCCTGGTTTCATTGGTCTCTTCTATTTTTTTTTTTTTTAGTTTCTATATCATTTATTTCTGCTCTAATCTTTATTATTTCCCTTATTCTGCTGAATTTAGGCTTCATTTGTTGTTCTTTTTCTAGCTCCTTTAGTGTTAAGGTTAGGTTGTTTTTAAGATTTTTCTTGCTTGTTGAGGTAGGCGTCTATGACTATGAACTTCCCTCTTAGAATGACTTTTGCTGCAGCCCAGAGGTTTTGAATCCTTGTGTTGTCATTTGCATTTGTTTCCATGTAATTTTGATTTTGTCTTTGATTTCCTGGTTGATCCATTCATTGTTTAGTAGCATATCATTTAACCTCCATATATTTGTGGACTTATCAGTGTTTTTTGGGGGTTTTTTTGTTTGTTTGGTTGGTTGGTTTTGGTCTATTTGGGTTTTTTTATTTGTTCATTTGTTTTTATCTTTGACTTCAAGTTTCATAGCGTTCTGGTCAGAAAAGATGCATGGTATGACTTCAGTCATTTTGAATTTGTTGAGACTTGTTTTGTGGCCTAAACTGTGATTCTGAAGAATGTTCCATGTGCCCTTGAAAAAGATATATATTCTGCTGTTTTAGGATGGGGGATGGCTTTTGGGGATGGCTCAGTTTTACAGGGGATTATTTTTAGGATGCTAAAAGGAGGAACAGGTGGTCCCTGTTCTAAAGGATCTGGAGGTCTTGTGTGGGGAGCCCAAAGCCTGGGGCAAGGGTGGCAGGTGGGGCTTTGGGTCACTAAGTGGTTCCTCCAAGTGCTCCTTGGCCTGCTCCATCACATCCTCTCCATCCTCTGATGGTGGACCCTTCTTTTCAGCCCTCGGCTTTTCAGTACCTGGAGGAATCAGCAGATGGTCACAAGAACAAAGAAAATATTTGTAGCAGATTATCTGCGAACAAGGTGGTGGAAGATGTGAAGCAGTACTTTGAGCAGTTTGGCAAGGTGGAGGATGCAATGCTGATGTTTGATAAGACGACCAACAGGCACAGAGGGGCTGATGGCGAGGAAAGCCCAGGCTTTCGGGACAGATGGACCCGGGCTTGCATCCCAGCTCAGCTACTCATGGAGAAATCACGGCAGGAGCAGAGCATGCTAGACCTCTCCAGCTGCATTTTCTATCCCTGCTCGGTTCTTCCCAGCTGCTGCCTCCTGGAGAAACGTGGACTTTTATGTAAGCCTTTGCAACTGCGCTTGTCAGAGGAGGAGGATGGCCTTGTTTGGCCGGGCCCAGGGTTCCTGGAATTGGCCTGCATCTCAAACCCTCGGTGGAGTAGGTTCCATGCTCAGGGACAAGGCTCTGGGTGGAAACTGGAAGAGGAGGCCCTGGCGGGCTGAGGGAGAGGGTCTGAGAGCCCTTGTCCTAGCATTTCATCTGGTACTGACTGCATCTGATCGTAACTGACACCATCTTTGAAAAATAAAATCATTTGTATGTAAAAAAAAAAAATGAATATGTCTGTACCATACAATGTTATTACAATATTACTGACTACATTTTCTGTGCTGTATTTTTCATCTTTGTGACTTATTTGATTTATAACTGGAAGTTTGTACTCTTAATCTCCTTCACTTATTTTCCCCATCTCTCCAGTCTCCTCCCCTCTAGCAAGCTACAGTTTGTTCTCTGTATTTATTAATCTGTTTCTGGCTCTTGTTTGTTTCTTTATTTTTAAAAATTAAATGGAAGATGAGGAAAAAAAGAAAAAGACAAAAGTCCCAAAAATGACCCTTGTCCCCACAGGGGTAGCCATTAAATAGCCATTTAAGGCAGGGGTATTTATCCTACAGTACATGGAGTTTGAGAACCCCTGAATGTATTTGTATAATTTCTTTAGAATCTAACATTTACTGAATACTAGGAATGCTCCAGGCACTGGGCTGTGCATTTTCCAGAAAATAAAGGGTGAGTCTGAATAAGCCCCCACTGGCTTGACTGGGATGGGGGAGCTGGGAATAAGAAGCTGTACAGAGTTCAGAGCATGTAGCCTTCAGAAAGATCCTGGCTACTCAGGATTTTTCAGGAGGACTCTTATCTGCTACCCTGTAGTTGTGGGGAAATTAGATTACCCGTCTTGGGCTGTTTCCCCATCCATAAAATGGGGATGTTAACACACCCCACAGGGGCTGCTGTGGGCATTCAAGGAGATAACATGTGCAAATCCTCCAACTCAGTGCTGGGGCCACCACAGCCCCCTTGCCATCTCTACAGCTGGCCTTTTCCTGGGTGAGCAATCCTCACTGCCTGTGTTCTCCACACCTTTGAGCTCTGTAATTTCCAGTAGCCTCAGAGCATGACTCTCCAGCCCAAGGATAAGATGTCACTGGAATGGCCTCTGCTACTCAAATCCTTAGTTTCCACTTGATGCCTTACCCACTTGCCAACATTAACATTTCTTATCCACACCCCTGCCTCATCCCGCAACAACCTGGGGCTTTGCAGAGCTCTGTTCCCTCCTTGTCTGGCTGTGTGTCTGGTCTGCCTATGACGTGACGTGCCCTCACCCTAAGTACACAACTTGGACTTCTGGGCTCTGCAGGAGCTCTTGGCTCAGGCTGTTGTGGGTCCCCCCAACAAACTGCGGGGAAGTCTTTATGCCTGCTCATGCGGAACTGGGTGAGGAGTGAGGAATAAAGTTGTCAAATGAGACCTAGCCTCATTTCATCCCAGAGTTTAAGCTCCATTTAAGCAGGGCTGCTTCCTCAGAACCAGGCGCAAAGCCCCTCCCTCTGTGTAAGACCCTGGATTTTCCTGTGTGCTCCCCAGACCCCCAACATCAGTATCACCTGGAAATTTGTTGGAAATACAAATTCTAGGACCCCACCCCAAACTGACTGAATCAGAAGCCCCTGGGCTCGTTTGAACACATTCTCTCAGCAATACTGGTGTCTGAGGCTCAAACTGTGGTTCTTCTCACCTGGAAACATTCTAATCTTCCTTCAGGGCTCAGTTCAACTGTTATCCGCATTTGAGGCTTTCTGGATCTCCCCATCTCTCTCCACAGTCAGGAAAATTAACCTTTTCTTGGTCAGGGCTCCATAACTTTTTAATACCTAATTTACAGCCCTTTTCACAGATTGAGGATGTCTGACTTTAGGCATCCCACCCAAAATACAGAGCACAATGTTCCCGTTGCTGGGGATGAGACATGAAGGACACAGGTGGGCCCCACCTCTGTGATGCTCACCTGCCCATGGAGCCTCAGACTTGGGCTCCCACTGAGAGCCAGGAATGTTCCAGAGGGTAATTCATTCTTCAAATCAAGCTACATGGGAGCAAATGTTTGCAAACCCATTTTGCAAGCAAAGAATCAGAAGTGGTAGAGGTCCAACCCCAGGATCAGTCAATAGTAAGAGGTGGATCCAAGACCTATTCAATCTGGCCTCCTCCTGTAGGTTCTTCTAGGACAAGGACTTGATCTCTCTGCAGTATTCCTAGTGCTGCCACACACCTAGAACAAGGACCTCTGTTAAGAGGATTGGATTATGCTCCATGATAAACCTATAGACAATCCACAGAATAGATCATGGCCTTTAAGTCACTGACAATAATTCTTATCATCACTGGCCACTGTGCATAGCTAGACTCCAGTCTCACCACCTTTAAGCTCTGCCTCGTGGTGGGCGCCTGGGTGGCTCAGACAGTTAAGCGTCTGCCTTTGGCTCAGGTCATAATCCCAGGGTCCTGGGATCGAGCCCTGCATTGGGCTCCCTGTTGGTGTTCTGCCTCTTGGTGTTTCCGGCACACTCCCCATCTCAGTGTTGTCTTTGCACCCATATGCACTGCTCAAACATGCTTGCAGGGGCACACACACTATGGAACACCCTCAGGAGCACAGTCTTCCAGTCCTTCCATAAAGAGCTCACCCCTTCCTTTCAATGGATAATTACTCTTAAGGGTCTTTGTCTTATCTCTCCAACAAAAGTTGGACTCTCCGAAACCAGGACCCCTGTGGTCCCCACTTTCCTACTTTGTCGGTGCGGGCAGGGGTTCTGGCTTGTCTCAGGTATCATAACCTACGTGCAAGCCTCGATTAGATAATGCAACACTCTGTGGGATCCTGCAATGTAACATTACCGATCATGAATCTACCCACTTCATTCATTCATTCAATAGCCATTGAGTATTTTCTGTATTACAGGCATATGATAGAATACTTCATACTTCTCACTGTGTAACATCTTCTATTTGGACTAAATGAAATTAATCAGTCCATTGGATCAAATTGATTTCATTTATTTTTACTATAAAATCTTCTTGGATCAGGTCTTCATGTGGTTACTTCAAAAAGAAAAAAATAAAGAGATTATTTGAGAATGGGTAAAATCAACTTTAAATCCAATCAGAGTTAACATTTCAAATAAGCACATGAAATCTGTAGGTGGTAACCAGGGTTAGTGGCCAATGAGGAGTGTCCACATGCAAGCGCCCCAAGTCGCAATCTTGTCTCAAGTTCCGTGGGGTCGGCTAATGTCTACTTCTCTACCCTTCTGTATACTCGGGTGTTTTTTCCTTTTAACATGTCTTGCCATGGGCTTACAAAACCCTTCTGAATTTACTTAACATCTAGTCTTAATTTAGTAAGTGTTCTGCCCCTGTGATTGCATAAGAGCCCTCTGAAGACCACTTAGGACTTTGCTGCCTACATTCTTGAATTTCCCTTCTCTTACCTGTTCTGGTACCTGAACTCATGTTCATCCCTAGGCTCTTTTGCACATTTGTGTCTGGTGTCATCCTCTCACTTTGTTTGTGGAGCATCGGACACCAGTAAACAGTGAAGAGCTTGAGGCTGATGCCCTGCTCATAATTCATTCCACCACTGAATACCTGGCTGAATTTGTTCAAGTTACGCATCTTCTTGGGGCCTGTGTACTTCCCTGGGTGTCGCGAGGACTCTGTGTGCTATGGTCATATAGCATCATCATACCTGGCCATGGGCTTCTGCCGGACAAATCTAAGCTCCACAAAAGCCAGTGGAGCCCCCTGCCACCCTTGCACCCCTGCCCCCTGCAGAGACTCTCACATGGCGATGTTCACAGTTCACTCTGTGCCTGGTGGGATATACCATCACCCCCCTACCTCCAGCTTCAGGGCGAAGAGTGGTACCTCCCAGTCAGGGGGGGACAGTGTCTCCAGCACACAAACAGAATGCCCACATGCTTTGTTCTCTTCTCTATTCAAAATGCTTCTTTGCAGGAGTGCAGAAGAGAGAGCTCCTTCCCACTCCTCAAATCTACCACTTGGTTCTTATGCCTGAGAACCAAGCATTGCAAAATATCCAGCGCTTTTAAACTGCAATATGCCCTTGGACTGGGGACTACAAGTGCACCTTCATTCTCATGTATTATATTTCCTCTTACACGCATCACCTCAATTCAGGAAGGATTTGACACAGCTTACAGCAATGTCTATAAGAAACAAGAAAATACAGGCTAAAACTTAGGCACAAAAAACAAGACTGACGGAAGAGTAGGACAGTAGATTAGCAGCATCTAACTGTGGTGGCCACAAGGAGCGGCCACAAATGCTTAGTTCTCATCTTCCGGCAAACATCCAGTGCTCCTCTCGTATAAGGAGGGACACGGTGATAGGGTTTCCAGGGTCTGCCAGATGAAAAACCTGACTGATGCTGACATTTCAAGAGAATTTCTGCTGTGGGCTCTTGGGGGAGGATGTTGTGCAAAATAATTCATACCTCCTGCCTCTCCTCTGAATTCATTACATATTTATTGATTACAGTCTCTCAGTCTCTGATCTAAAAATATGAAAATGAGAATAATAAAGGGAGCGGATTTTTCCTCTGGTCTGTGCATAAGTCCCTGTATCTCTTTTTACAAAATTACCGGTTTTAACCTGAAAGTATATTTTTTCAAAATGTACTTCCTGGACCACATCTGTTCAGAGCGAGTCCATGTTCAAAGTCTAGATGACAAATGCATTTGGCTTTAGACAAGAAGGTTTTCAGGATTTATGCTACATAAGTAAGGTATCCTCTTATTTTTAATGTATGTGAGCACTTTTCTCAGACTAAGCTGTAAAGAGAAAAGAATGAAACCAAGGAGGTAAAATAGGCACTCGATGTTCAATTTGTATTTACGCATGTTTGGATCTTTGTTTAAGTGGATTCTTTCAGAATTCTACATTTCCAAAGCATCAGTGCTATTTCCTCTCTCGAATCCCGCCTCCCTTCCTTTGGGGTAAGCCCACCCAAGCACTGCAGAACATCTGCACAATCAAGTTTGCAGAAAAACAATAATAAATCATGGGAGGCAATCACTAGCAAAGGACTATTAATACATATCACTTAGAATCATTTCCTTTTATTCGGGGCTGCTTAAATCCATTAATTCTTTAGCCCCCAGAGTTCAGTCTGTCCATCATCATATTTACAAAGAGAATAAGCCTGAAAAAGAGAAAGGTGTAAATCACTCCAATTCTCAATCTGTTTACCCATTCCAAAAAATATAGAAAAGAAAAGACTAATCTTTTCTAAGGTTGTCAGAATACTGGCCTCCACATGAAGAGCCACAGCCCAGTGAGCTCTGTTGCCCACTGACACACACGCGTCCCCCAGAGCGCCCTTCCTACATTCAGACTTGCAATCCTTGTGGTTTAGGGGAAGATATTTTTGTTGAACAAGCGATTAAGTATTTCCAAGTGAAACACTTTTTGAAAACATAATGGTGATGTTTTCAGTTTGGTGCGGTGGGGGGGGTGGGGAACGGAAGCCATTCTGGGAATTCTGTGATCCGGCAGTGACACCCAGTGGCCAGAAGCACTTGGAGGCTCCAGAAATCTCTCCTTTACCGGGGATTAGCGGAGGGTAATGTGAAGAGTCTTCAAGGACCAGGTGTTGAGAAAGAATCCAAGGAAGAGAAGGTAGATGGGCAACGTTTGTGGAGATGTGGGTAGGAGAGGATACAGGCTCAGGCCTCTTCAGTGCCAACCACCCCAGCAAGATCCAGAGAACACAGATGAGCCCAAAGAATGATGCTTGTGAACTGGGTGTAGATGGGACGATGACAGGCTGTTAATGCCGGGCCAAACCACAGAGGTCACTGAGGCGAAGACAGGTCCCATGACACGCACATTACCTCAGCCAACGACTCTGCAGCTTGGACACAAACGTGGACGTCCCAGGCCCGCAATTTTTCTCCATGACATCAAAACACATGGCATTGAGTTTGAGGGAATATCAAGAAGTGTGTGGGAAGAAGTAAGAAGATGCTTCTGATCTTCATTGAATTTTAAACTAATATTGAAATACTCAACACTGAGAATGAGCACAGTGTTGTCAATCGCAGCCAGCTGGAGATAAAATCTAGTGCCAGGGATTGGTTTGTTCCTACTCTGAAGGAGGGTGGAGGTTTAAATATAGGGCAAAAGCTGCTGGTGCTCCAGAAATCCCCAAAGACTGCAGCTGTCTGATGGTAGGCTGTTCTCCTGAAGGAAGACGGTCCCCCTGACCAGAGTCAGGCACTCAGAGCTACTTCTCCAATCATAGAACATAGTTGCCCCACGACACCTCCCCTCCACTCTCAAAAGATGGTTTGCTTTTCAATCTGTAGAAGACAAGGCACTGCAGTGGAAAAACCATCAAACTCAGATCCAGACAACGTGGGTGTGGATGGGTATTCTATTGCCCATTAATCATGTACATTTGGTCAACTTCCTTAGACTTCTGGAACCCAGTTTCCTAATGTATATTTAAAATAATAACAATACTTACCTTATAGCGTTGTGCTAAAACGGATGACACAGACATTTTAGAGTGCCCATCACTTAATACAGAATTATTTTTATCCTGACAACTTATTGCAAAACTTTTCAAACACACAGAAAAGCTGGAAGCATGCCTCAGTGAACACCCATATACCCACCATCCAGATTCTGCAATTAATGTTTTACTGTACTTGCTTCATGACTTCACTCTCCACCTTCTGTTCCTCTACCCAATCATCAATCCATCTTATTTTTGGTGCATTTGAAAGAAGCAGACATCTGTTCGTTTCCACACGTCATTAGCTAGAATGCAGTATTTGCTTGTGATCCAGTGCTATTTCTTGGAAGTAAAGTTCACATACAATGAAATGCACAAACCCTAAGTATGCCATCGATGGGTCCTAATAAACGCTCACACCCTGAACCTAAGACTCCAGTCATGATAGGGAATATTACCATCAGCCCCCAAAATCCCTCATGACTCATTCCAGCAAATTCCCGACCCGCCCAAAATGCAACCGCCCTTTTTGTCATGTAATCTTGCTCCCATCTACAACTGATCCAAAAGGACACAGAATCTATGTCACATGACTAGAGCTCTTGCCTCAAGTAGACTTTCCCAACTGACCAGCAGTCCTACCCCCAGAGCTATGCGTTCTTCATTATTATTGGCATCTTGGTTTCTAAGAAGAGCTGCAGCAATGAGATGACAAGCGCATGCGCGTGTGCATCCCAAGCCACTCTCCAGAGGCTGAGTTTCCCATTCGCCCAAGAAGCACCTGCAATGGCCCTAAGAGCCACCAGCAATGAGAATCACCGCCACCAGATGGCAGCAGTCCCCCATCATGATGCTCAACAGACCAGTCTTCCTGGCATATTCACGAAGTTCACATTTCCTTAGGAACAAGATGCTAACAAGCAAAGAACACCTATATTTAGGGGCAGAGTTTGTAAGCGGGTAAACTAGCTGGAAACAAGAAATTTGCAATCAGAAAGAGATAGGGGTTCCCAGAAAAAGACAGACAGCTTTCTGGATATAAGAGAAGTCCTGGGGGGTCTTATGGAAGAGTGGGGGCCCCAGGGGTCTTATGAAAGAGTATAAGGACTGCAGCCTGTACCAAGCCAGGAGACAGCCTAATCATATCAGAGACAGTAGATCAGCGACAAAACTCCCAGTGTTGATTCAAAAGAGAGGTCTGGAATGACGCACACTCTTGAGTTACCTTCGCAGTGTCTAAACCCCTCTGAGCACTCAGAAGCTAGACCTACCAGAGTCAGAGACCTGATGATGCCCGCCCCTGCAGGCCCTCAGGACTTTGATTGGGACTCAGTCACCTTGAGATGGCCTTTGCCCCAATTCCATGCTGTAGTCTCCATTGTGCTAGCCCCTTTGTGAGTATGGATGCACCTTTATAGTTTAAACCTTGCCCAATTTTGTTCCAGGACACACTGCTTTGGGAAAGATGCCCGGTGTTCTCCTTACTTGTTGCAAGTAAAACCCTTCCTTTTCTTATTCTTTGGCTCGATTGTGTCTTTTGTCTCCACATCCACCAAGAGGGAAACCCAATTTCCCGTGACAATTTCCACAAAGGAGGCTGATGAACACGAGAGATATACAGCTGAGACCCAGGTCTCTGGTTATCCTTGTGGGTCTCTGTTCTTGCTCCAGACAAGGTGTAGGGTGTGCTGACCAGAGCTGCGGGTGACACAACCCACGGGCTGGTTATAGAGAGCATAGAGTATAGAATTATAGAGTATAGTGTACTGGTCACAGATGCAGTTCCCAAACACTCGTGATATTTAACACGGATGAAAGAAATGCCTTCACTGGATCTTCCAAAAGTAACCGCCAGCATCGTGGGGAGAGGGTAGCTGGGGACCCCTCTCCATCCTGGCCCTCCAATTCTCATGCTAAGTGACAAAGGGATATGAAGGGTGGAGAAACCTGGAGTGGAGTGTCGGGAATGGGAGGACCCACATGCAAGAAACACTGGAGAATATTTTAGAACAGCCAGGAGAGCAGTTAGAGGAAGGTCCTAAGGGCCAATTCAATACTAGCTAAGTTTTTTTTAAAAGGTTTATTTATTTATCTTAGATAGGGGGAAGGAGCAGAGGGAGAGAGAGAATCTGAAGCCAACTCCCTGCTGATCCCAGAGCCCGGTATGGGGCTCGATCCCACAGCCCTGAGATCAAGACATGAGCCGAAATCAAGAGTCCCACGCTTAACCAACTGAGCCACCCAGGTGCCCCAATACTCGCTAGTTTTTTAAAGAAAGTTTGCAATGTTCTGAAACCAAGAACAGGTCACCAGCTGTATGACCACAGAGGAAAGAACCAGAACAACCTGAACACACAGAAGCTACAGAGCAGTGAATGCTGGTGTGGTTTAAGACCTTCTGATGACTAGAGATACTCCACGGGGCAAGAACATCGTTTTCATTTTTATCTCTTGCATCCCTTTCATGAGATTTTCAAGGCAAAGACAACACCATTCAGGAGATATTAAGAAGGAAAATCCACCTGCCTGACTTCGGCTGGAACAGATCGGTGCTTTGCAGAGCATAGGGCTTGTGCCACAATCCAGGAGTGAGAAGAGATGATTTTAGGAGGTGCTTCGATGTACATTACAGAACAATAACACACAGTAACGCATTCATTCTCAGGAACCGGGTTATGAGCCGCGTGAGACCCTGGCTCACAAGCCACAGTTCCCACCCACGAACCAGGGGAAGCAACATAAACTCTTCTTCTAGTTCTGAAGGAGGTGCTTCCCATGGTCAGAGCGCGTCCTCCCTCCCCCACCCTGCTGAGCGTTTCCCACCACACAAAGCCCACCTAACGGGCTCCCAAGCATAATGTCCTACAAAGGCTTCCTCACATGGAGATGCCCCTCGCTTGGCCCCCAGGTGTGCTCCCAGCCCAGCCACTGTGTGACGACAGGCCTGCCCTGGGGTGCTGTCTCTCCGGGACCTCCCCAGTCCCCCTGCTCCTCCTCACTCTCAGTCACAGCGCTGTTCCCAGCTTCAGACTCCGGGTCACATCCCAGAGAGCTCTTGGCTTCTGAAGTAGGTGTACAGACTCTTCATATTTATGCCAGATAACGATGGATGTAGTCACAGCAGTGATACACATTTTTCTTATCAAATACATGTATTTAAGTAAAAAAGCATGACACCTTAAAGGGTATCAGTAAAAATAAGCATAAGGGATACTCGGATTGGCAGAAACACGTAGAGAA